>NC_064253.1:20453876-21058626 GCF_003254725.2 Canis lupus dingo
TGTGTCTACATGGTAGACATGTAGAACATGTAGACATGAAAGAAAAGGAACTTTGGCAGGACAGATCCTGAGTGCTCTTGGTAGGCAGACTTTCATGGTACGTCAACTCCTTTGACTCGGACAGGGCAGATAATCAGCCTGAGAACTGTGATCCAAAGGTAGCTACAGGAAATGAAAGCATGTTTCACATGTATCTCTCTCTATCTGTGCCTCTCTCCTCCAATTGAGATGGTTTTCACCAGTGAGTTGGGATTCATCTCTTACCATCAGTGGTTCTACCATGCTTGGGCAGTTCAAGAGTGGGAGAGAAGTACCCCTGATCATTATTCAAGAGAAAGATACTGCATAATAGGAGGGAAGTGTATCAGATTAATAAATATATAATGCGAGTACTTTAGAAATGTCATGAGCTCTACCTTGGGAAACAATGTCAGTTTGGAGTGCACAGTGAAATCCTATGAAGAAGAGATTGTTGTTCTGTCCAGTAAAAATACTATGAGCCACACATGCAGTTTTAAATAATCTCATAGCCTCATTTAAAATTTAGATGAATTTTTATAATACATATTTAATATATCCAAATAGATCCAACATGTCAGAAAGTCATCACTTTAACACCTAATCAATATAACATTTAGATATTTTACATCTTTTCATAGTAAGTCTTTTTTTTTTAATTTTTTTTTTATTTATGATAGTCACAGAGAGAGAGAGAGAGAGAGGCAGAGATATAGGCAGAGGGAGAAGCAGGCTCCATGCACCGGGAGCCCGATGTGGGATTCGATCCCGGGTCTCCAGAATCGCGCCCTGGGCCAAAGGCAGGCGCCAAACCACTGCGCCACCCAGGGATCCCCATAGTAAGTCTTAAAGAGCTATTGTATATATTACATTCACAGCTTGTTTCCATTTTGAGTAGCCCTATCTTAAAAGCTCAATAGTCACATATGGTAATGACTAGGACAGTACAGCTTCAGAGCATCTTAGTTATGGTACTAATAAAAACAGCATGCAGGGATCCCTGGGTGGCGCAGCGGTTTGGCGCCTGCCTTTGCCCCAGGGCGCAATCCTGGAGACCCGGAATCGAATCCCACATCGGGCTCTCGGTGCATGGAGCCTGCTTCTCCCTCTGCCTATGTCTCTGCCTCTATCTCTCTGTGACTATCATAAATAAATAAAAATGTTTAAAAACAGCATGCACTGAGAATTTATTTGCTGGACACTGTTCTCAGCTCTTTACACGTATTAACTCATTGAATCTTCCCAACAACCCTATTAAATGGGCACTCTTAGTATCTCCATTTCACTGATAAGGAAGCTGGGTTCAGAGATGTTAGCTCAAGTGCCCCAAGATACAGCCAAGGTGGTTCCAGGGCTTGTGGTTTTCATTCCTCTCTTGCCTAGGTCTACCGTTTCTCTCTCTGGTAGGATTTTTTTTTTTTTTTAAGATTTTATTTATTCACAGGAGACACATACAGAGAGACAGAGACATAGGCAGAGGGAGAGGGAGAAGTAGGCTCCTGGCGGAGAGCATGATGGGGAACTCGATTCCAGGACCTGGGGATCAAGACCTGAGCCAAAGGCAAATGCTCAACCACTGAGCCACCCAGGCATCTCTCTCCAGTAGGATCTTGATGAGTGGTCATAAACAAAGTGCTGCTCTGCTGGGGATCCCTTTTGCCCCACTTGCCAGTAGAGTTGTTGGAAAAAAAAGCTGAAAAAGATGAAGCTATGAACCCTTTGGTTCCAGGGAAAGGTCCCTGTGTGCCATCACTTTAGTCCATCTCCAAGAATCCTTCATCGCCACCAGTTGGCTTTAGCCCTTTGTATTTCACAAACTGACAATGGTCAAGGGCATGAACACAATGACAACTTGTGATCCTGAGCATTTTCTTCTCCAACCATGCAATGATTTGCCAAGTTTACAGCACAAATTTTCCTGGCAAATGACACAATGAAAGTTGGGCACATTAACCTTTGACTTTAACAAACTGTTTTCCCCTTTTTAAAACGTACAAATGAATTCAAATTTTCTACATTGAGGCAAAACTTTCAATTGCTTATTGACAAGTAGACTAGTCTTAGTACTATCTAATGAGGTACTTTAAAAAAATCTTAAATATGGCATGCAGTCCACATACTGGATATTCTCCTGCCTTAGAAATAAGTCCACTTTTTTTGTATATATTTTTTAAAGATTTTATTCATTCATGAGAGACACAGAGAGGCAGAGACACAGGCGGAGGGAGAAGCAGGCTCCATACAGGGAGCCTGACATGGGACTCGATTCCCAGACTCCAGGACCACGCCCTGGGCTGAAGGCAGGCGCTAAACCGCTGAGCCATCCAGGGATCCCGTAAGTTCACTTTCTTTACCCAAAACTGACCTGACCTCAAGGATAAGGTGGAGAAGTCTAAGGAAGCTACCAAACAGGAACATATAAAAAGTTCTTTGCAGATTACAAAGGGATTAGAGTTTGCTCTAGTTTTCTAATCAATTTTCTCTAAGTTTTGAACAGAGACTTTACATGGGACTTTTCATATGCCTTCATCTCTACTCCCTTCCACTGCCATTAGAGCAAGTGATTATCAAATATACTCCCAGGGACAAAGGATAGGAGAGTTTAGAAGATGAGTGTGAATAAATTTGGGGGTAGTGGAGATTGGCTGCGAGAGCCAGCAGCACCCATGAAAAAGGAAACCTAAACCTGCTATGGATGGGGATGTCAACAAGACACTACCTGAGGTGCAGAGAGAAGCCCGGGAAATATCAGGAAATAAAGATGCTGTATACTATAGAAGGCAATGGTGCCTGCTAGGATGCTGAGTATTGACAGAGTCTAGAGATACCACAATTAGACTCCAGTGTACACTCCCCTACTCCAAGCAGCTAGGTGAACAACTCCACCCCAGTAGAGGAGAATGAAGGTTGATTCTGTGTAAGTATGTAATCAAAGAGGCTCCAGACAAGTCAACTCCAGGTGTGGTGGAGATTGGGGGAAGGGGGGTGGAATCACCATATGGGGATAAGAAGATTAGGTAAAAGCCCATAGTCCCTTGCATTACTGAGGTCTACAACCATCAGCTGCAGTCTGTATTTTGTCCCCTCTTCCTCCCATCAGAAGATACAGTAATTCTTCTGTGCAGAAATCTATAGAAACCATTAGAAGCCTCAAATGCACAAGCCTTAAATGAAAACAATTCCTGCCCTCTCACCCAGATATTCCCATAGCTTTCTAGGGCCTTGGACTTCTAGATGCACAACAGAAGATTTCTTGGAAACACCTCTAACACGAAAGGGAAAGACCAAACACACAGAACTTTTAGTATTTTTTTTTTTAAAGATTTTTGAGAAAGAGTGCAAGCATGCATGAGTGGGGTTAGGGGCAGAGGGAGAAGCAGACCCCCACTGAGCAGGGAGCCCTGGGATCATGACCTGAGCTGAAGGCAGACCTTAACCGACAGCCACCCAGATGCCCCCAAACCAATAGAACTCTTAAGAAATATGAAGAAAACCAAAAGAACCAACAAAAGTTATAATTAAGACACAGCTCATGTGGATGGGAATATGAAGCCAGGGAATGGGAGAAGTTTTATTCTCTCGCGTCACCACATGCACCAGAGTTTCTTCTGTCTAGAAGGTTGCAACCCTACAACCTCAGAGGGATGTGCCCAGTAACAAAAATCAAGAACCCACGGAAAAACATGCCAAGTTTTTCACCTCTAAATCCCCATCTCCGCTGCCATAATCCAAGTCAGCATCCTCTCTCCCTTGGATGCTGACAAGAGTCCCCTAAAGCCATTTTCATGCTTCAGACTAGGTTCTGCCAAACAACTGCACATGTGACATAAAGAGTGATCTTTAAAAAAAAAAAAAAAAAAAGTGAATCCAACTATTTCCGGTCCCTGATTTAAGATTGTCAGTGGCTTCCTAGCCAATCCCTTTGTGCTGGCTAAACAAGGTCTTTATCATCTATCTGGTCAGTCTGCTCTTCAATCTCCTCTCCTCCCACTCCACTTGGCATTCCACCCTTCCCTCCTTTCCTACTTGCCAGTCACACCCAGTTCTTTCGGTTCTGAGAACACAAGCTCATTCTCACCTCAGTTTGTCCTGCCTAGAAGCTCCTGATGTTTGTATGTTGCCTGTTCCATTCCACTGTAATATAAGCGTCATAGGAACAACTACCATGTTTATCTTATTTACCACTATTAAACCACTTAGAGGAGTACCTAACGTGTGGTATATGGTCAATATGTACTTCCTGAATAAATAAAACTATAGTTTAAAGGATTCCAAGTTTCAAGGGTAGGAGTGAAATGGCAGAAGATGAAAAAGTATTCAATCATTAATATAAAAATATCAATATAACAAAACACCAGGGTCTATTAAGACTTTGATGTTGGGATGAACATTTCCCTTCAACCAGTAGGTTTCAATGTGTGTGTGTGTGTGTGTGTGTGTGTGTGTGTGTGTATATATATAAAAAATCTATCAACAACAATATCCTTGTTGAGATAGCATGCTACAGTTTCACAAGATATTATCATTGAGAAAACTGGACAAAAGATAAACATGGTATCTCTGGTATTTCTTACTATTGCATATTTATCTACAATTACCTTAAGTTTTAAAGAATTCCAACCTAAAAATACTATTCATTCAGTCTGCTTATGTAGTATCACCTCAAAGTATATTCTTCCAAAGAATGTTCTCTGGTGATAAAAGCTCACTTTTGGAATTTAGAGTAATAAAGGAAGTTTCTGTTTCCGGTACGTGATATATTTTTCCTGCAGCTGAGAACATTAGACTCCGTTCTTAACCACACATAGCACCTGGCCCATAGTCTGTGTTCGATAAATATTTATTCAGTGAGCTATTTCTGAGAAAGCCAAAATGACCGAGGCACAGACTGTGAACTCCTAACAGTGTCCGTCATAGCATTCCAAAGGGAAAGACACCAGCACCAAAGACAGATCTGTAAAGAACTGTTCACGTAGCACTTCTCAAGCAGTGTCTAAAATACTGTTGACTCTTACCCACATATATTACTCAATAGTTACATGCTAGTTGCATTACATATTCAAAAGGGACAAATACTTATAGACGACCTAAAAAAAATCCCATTTTTAAAAATTTTTTTTTTTTATGATAGTCACAGAGAGAGAGAGAGAGAGAGAGAGAGAGAGAGAGAGAGGGGCAGAGAGAGAAGCAGGCTCCATGCACCGGGAGCCTGACGTGGGATTTGATCCCGGGTCTCCAGGATCACGCCCTGGGCCAAAGGCAGGCACCAAACCGCTGCGCCACCCAGGGATCCCCCCATTCTTTAAGTACTGAAATAGCCCTGGTCTAACATATTAGGGCCCTTTCCAAAGATTAATAAATCTGTGCTTTGGGAAAGACAACTGCATCAGGAAGTAATTAAACACACAGAGAGCCTACTTGACCTGTCAATTCTGGTCAAGAATGAAGTGTTTGAACCCTCTAGTTGTGTTTTTTTTTCCTTCTATTTAGAGAACAGTTAAAAAAAAACATGCTGTTTGATCCATTAAGATTTTATGTATTTATTCATGAGAGAGAGAGGGGCGAGACACAGGCAGAGGGAGAAGCAGGCTCCATGCACGGAGCCTGATGTGGGACTTGATCTCTGGATTTCAGGATCACACCCTGAGCTGAAGGCAGACACTTAACCGCTGAGCCACCCAGGTGTCCCTAACAGCATGCTTTTGGCCAGGGTTCTTGTGTTCGTTCTCTGTCAGATAAATAAAATCTTTAAAAAAAATGTTTTGGGGACTAACATCCTCTAAAATAATATCTGAAGTATTTTCATTTCACTTCATTTATCATTTTATAACTTACAATCCTTAAATTACCAATGTAAATGATTACTTACAATTTGGATATAAATCAAGTTCTGAACATTTTGCTTTTATCATTTGTATAACCATGAACACTTCCTCCTTTACCCACCCCACCACAGAGTAGCTTTATTCCCCCCCCTCCCCAGACTGTCTAAACAGTCTAAACCAAGTCCAGTGGCTGCCACCCTTGAACCTAGTTAGTAACACACCAAGTATTCAGTGTAACACAGGAGTTGATTTAAACAGATAAGGAACAGGAAACCCAGAGCTGAAGTAAAACTGGCTCCTGACATGCCCCATTGTTCTTTGGCATACTAAAGCACCCATCCCATTAGGTGACCTCCTATCTCATCTGGACTAAATACCAAAGCTGAATGCATCTCTTTAAGGCACATGTAGCCTCATCCTTGAATTTCCAGATTTCAATCACCATTGTCCTTTCTCATTTCTTTTCTCAAGCGGCAGCTTTTCTAAGAGTAACTAAAGAAAAACAGGTTTCATTTGAAGGCGGTACTTGGGAGACTAGTGTATATCCTCCTGTGCTGCGCAGAAGAGAATTTTTTCAAGTTTAAATTGAGCAGATTTATCATCCCTTAGTATTAGCACTGTCCCATGAATGAAGAAACTAGATTAACAAGCAACCCCCCCACCAAAAAAAAAAAGCCCAAAATAACAGGGAAGCCAAACTTACAGTTCATGCTATCACAACACCATTGTAGCATCTAAATACTATACACAATTAAGTCTCCTTTAGAACTTACCTCTAAAGATGAACTACTTTTCTGCCCCTAATTTTGGCTTTAACCCTAACACTTAGCTTCTATCAGAACTTTTTTTTTTTTTTCTAAACCTTCAGGTTGCAAACCATATCCCTACTCAACCACAGAACTAGACCATGAGGGGCTCCCCGGGTGGCTCAGTGGTTCAGTGCCTGCCTTTGGCCCAGGGCATGATCCTGGAGTCCTGGGATCGAGTCCCACATCAGGCTCTCTGCATGGAACCTGCTTCTCCCTCTGCCTGTGTCTCTGCCTCTCCGTCTCTCTCATGAATCAAAACACAAAACAAAACAAAAGAACAGGGGATCCCTGGGCAGCTCAGCAGTTTGGCACCTGCCTTTGGCCTAGGGCGCAATCCTGGGGTCCCGGGATTGAGTCCCACGTGGAGCTCCCGGCATGGAGCCTGCTTCTCCCTCTTCCTGGGTCTCTTTCTGTTTATCATGAATAAATTAATAAATCTTTGAAAAACAAAACAAAAAACCAACTAGGCCATGAATAAAAAAAAATCCCTTTTTTTGGGGGGGGGGGTTTAAGTTTAGTTTGAATAATGAGGAATACTTTAACATGATACATATTTTATGTGGTCCACTGGAAAACAGCCATCTTTAAGGGAGACTTAACCTTCAAGTAAGTTCAATTGTATATCGCCACCGTTACTCATGTTTTTTTTTTTTTAACACCCTCAAGAATGACAGAGGACCAGACAAAACCCTTGAAACACCATCTCTTAGACTGGCCAGCCTCATTTACGACAGAATAAGAACGCCTTCAGGTTAAACAACAAGATGGCAAAGTTACTTGGAAACTGAGCCACCTAAAACCTCCCCTTGTTTCAGTCTTTTTCCTTCACGTTTTTGAGAGAAACAGAACGTACGCACGTAAGGGCGAGGAGCCGAGGAGAAACAGATTCCTTTACCAACTTAGCCACCCAGATGCCCCAGGCTCTTTTTTAAAAAATGTTTTTGAGAGGAAGAAATCATGAGCAGCTAAGAGCACTCCTGTCCGTTTGTGCAGGCTTGTGACATGTATGGAAGATGGCACACCAGGAAACAGAAAAGGAAATTAAAAATTCTATTACCAGTCACAGCAAGAATACTTAGAATTTAACAATATCAAGTGCAAAACTTACATTCGAAAAGTGCAGAACATTGTTGAGAGCAATGAAAGACGACCTCAATCAAAAGGAAAAGCTTCCCATGCTCAGGGATTATAAGACTTAACATTGCTAAAATGCTAATACTTCCCAAACTGACAGATTCAACACAATCCCGATCAAAATCCCAGCTGGCTCCTTAGGCAGTAAGCACTAACTACTAAGAAAAGATTTACAAGAATGAGAGTGCAGGGTGGTTGGCTGGCTCATTTGGAAGAGCAAGCTACTCTTGATCGTGCAGTTCTGAGTTCCAGCCCCATGTTGGCTGAAGAAATTACTCAAATAAAACCTTAAAAAAAGAATTAAAAGTACATCTTGCATTTAGGAGTTACTTTGGTTTGTGTATTAGGGTGTTAGAAATGCTGAAACAGGCATCACTGCATTAATCCTAACTGTGTACCTCTAGGGCTCTCCCAAGGTAGGATTTATTGAAAACCTACATATAAACCATCATATCCAAATGGGCCTGTTCTGTAATGTAACCTCATCACTCCCAGGTTAGTTTAATGGCAACACTCCCAAATCCACCTGGAAAAAATGTATGGGGTCAGTGATGGTAGCTGAGGGAAATCTGCAAAAACAAACAAAAAGGAAAAAATGTTCCTTGACTTCCTTCCGTGAGGTCAGAGGTTTTAAATACATAAAAGAGAAAATATTCTAAAAATCTTCAACACTGTCATCATCTTGTAAAAATCTGCAAAACAATTTGTTAAAAAAAAAAATAGGACAAATGTTGGGGTTTATGTGAGCCACCCTATTTATACGTTCCACCTGAAGAGCTGAAATAGCATATGGTACACCCATCACACTAACAAATGGACATAGGTTATGTGCTTACAGTCCCAATAAATACCCTTCAACAGGTTTCAGGTGGAGAAGCTAGCTTCTCTTTTACTCTAAAAAGACAAAAGTTAAGCCAAAACTAGCTTATAGGTATGCTTCTCCCTCCCAAAAGACCATTTGAAAGCAATCCTTTAAAACAAAAAAGGCACACACATGGTAAATTTATGCCACAGAGAGGGATTTATTCTTCCAGGAAATAAAACTATAGCACTCAACTATTTAGAGCTGCAATTCCATCCAAGGTTTATGTTAAGATGTTTCTTTTCACTCAAAAACAAGACTCCAAGAAAAAAAAAAAATCGCTCAGGGAAAAAAGTTGAAAGCCCTCCAAAATTATTTTGTTTACATCTGGAAATAAAGGCAGATGTTACCACTTTACACTGACAGGTGCCACACCATGGGTTCATCCACACAGGCTCCTTCTTATACAACTCGTACTGCACTTAAAGTGATTTGACACCCAGAACTCTCCCTTGAAGGCACAGATAGGCGCTCAGGACTTCCTCTGCTGAAGAGGCTCAAAAGCTTTCATTTCAAGAAGCCTATGTTAACGACAAGTGCACTTAGTGGCTATCATATCTTCATATTCTTTGTAAGCAATTGAGCCATCTGGCTCAATGGTCAAAACACTGAGAGGGCTGTATTTGGCAGGTACGCACGATGGTCTTGGCACTGACGAGTTGAGCTTCTCATGGATGATGTTCTGCACCATGGTGTGCACTGGCGAGCCATATCGATGTCCAACTGCCCTTGGACAGTCCCCTTTACAGTATCGAGGGTTGTATCTGTGCGGGGCCACGATCCAGTTGTCCCACTTCAGCTGACTAAAGCTCAGCCTGAAGTCGTGGAGCTCACACTCGTGTTGGGGGAAAAGAAAGTGTTTCAAGTATTCACTCAGATTGAAAGAAGCGGGAGCCAGAGGCTTGTGCAGTTCCAAGCTGACGGTGTCCTGACCTCTCCGGTGACGGGAAGATCTTCCACCTTCAGTCGATTCCTCTCCTATGGGACAGGCAGACAGACCTCCCTTCTGGTCAGCCCTCTGTGAAGATCTCCTTTTATAGTGAAGGGAATCCCACCTGTGATGAGCCTGAGCACTTGTGTCATTCAGATATAAAAGCAGGGATGGGGGTACCAGCAGCGTCCTATTCCACGGCCCATCCTGTGCCACAGGATCCTGCTGCTGGTTTCTCACACAGGTAAAATTTACAGACATGTGAAGACTTCTCTTGTGCAAGGCCACTAGAGGCCGGAGAGCAGTGGTCACATCAACCTCAAACCATTTGTATTTCTTTTTCAATTCAAACTGTGAGTTAAAGGTCAATAAGGATGGAGCTCTCTGGGGGGTCCAGCTAGAAAACTCTGGCTCTTTGATCACCAGGTGGCACAGACATTTAACGGCAGAGGGGAAAGAAATGGAATTGCTGAAAGAGTACAGCAAACCCGACTTCAGTAAGTGTTCAACGGGAGGAACACGATCCAGGTTAAAGAGCAGGTCCACAGGTGGAACAGAGCCTGAGAAGAAAAACAACCTGCCAGTAGTGCTTGCATACAAACACAACATAACAAGCAGTCAAGGCATTTGTCCTTGTCATGTGCTTTCTCCCTTCTCTTTCCCCACTTCCCCCAGTCTTAAAGAGGAAGGGGGGGGGGGGGGAGGTGAGTCAGAGAAAATACCTGCTACAGGTACCACGCTAACTGCCAGAGTGCCCAACCTAGCTATTTTATCAACAGAAAGTCTGAATGGCTTTGGTGGTGAACAACCATAGAAAATCATTGTTTCCCAATCTCAATCATTGGCTCCAAACCTAGAAGCAGCTAATAAATACTATTTTTCTCCTGGAGAATCTCTAGAGAGAAAACTCAAACACATTTATTGGTCTTGTTAAGACGACTTTTTAAGCCCTAATGAACAGAATCAACGAAAAACTTAATGGTCTAATTGGGAACACTTGAGAATGATAACAAATGGAGGCTCTAAAGCCACTGTAATAAGACTTTGAAAAAGGAGAAAGGGTTTTTTTTTTTTTTTTAAGATTTTGTTTATTCATGAGACAGAAGGAGAGAGAGAGAGAGAGAGAGAGAGAGAGAGAGAGAGAGAGAGAGAGAGACAGGCAGAGGGAGAAGCAGGCTCCATGAAGGAAGCCTGATGTGGGACTCCATCCCGGGTCTCCAGGATCATACCCTGGGCTGAAGGTGGCGCTAAACCACCAAGCCACCGGAGCTGCCCAGGAGAAAGGGTTTAAAACAGCCACAGCTGACCTGTTGGGTTAGAACTGTTTGTGTCAGGGGCACCTGGGTGGCTCAGTGGTTGGGCATCTGCTTTTGGCTCAGGTCAGGATGCCGGGGTCCTGGGATGGAGTCCTGCATCAGGCTCCTCTTCAGAGAGAAGCCTGCTTCTCTCTGCCGGTCTCTCATGCATAAGTGAATAAAATCTTAAAAAAAAAAAAAAAACAGTTTTGGTCATGAGCTAGTAAGAATGTAGAGGGATTTTTGTTTTGTTTTGTTTTTTAAAGCACTGCTCCTTTCTCACATAGGACTCCAAAGTGCTGGGTCAGGTTGATGACCAACACCTGGTTCTTCAGAGGACCTACTGTTCCAAATGCAGACTTCAGTTTTCCTCATATAAAGCAGTAAAATCCTATTTAACACAATAGATACTTCGGTAGCTAGGAGATGTTTTAGACACAGTTCCAGGTCAACACTGATAGAATGGTAAGAATAAGCCAAGAGAGGTCAAAATACCTGGTTTCCAGTCTGAATTTTGTGACCTGGATAAGAAGCCAACCTCCAGCCACACTCTGTTCAGCTTTTAGAGCTGTTAAGTCTCTTCTAGCTCTAAAGTTCTACCATAGGAGCCCCCCTTATTCCAGGAGAGCATTAGGAAGAAACAGTAAGATCAAGTACCAGATTTGTTGCAATGTGGATACTGAGGATCATGCAAAGTAATATGTAATTCGAGGAGCAAGGCCCAGCTCCTTTCTAATAACTGCAACACAGACAAGTCTATCATCTTCCCACCACCCGTTAACCAGTCTGCTCCTACACACCTGTCGCCTGGTCCCCAGGAGCCTGCGTGTGCTGGGCACAGGACGTGAAGAGTCGAACAGTGTTGTAAAGAGGGCTTCTGTTGGATTTAGGGATCCCCTCCTTGGTAGCATAGGCCTTATAGAGCCTCTTCATGTAGCGCAAAGCTCTAGGCGTGCCACCTTGCCCATCATATAGAACCTTGAAAAGAGGAGAAAGGAAGCCAGATCTGTCTCTTCCATCTGGAGGCCGCAGCAATGACCAAGGCTCAGCCACAGATTCCGACTCAGCTCCAGCCGCCGCCCGAGCTTCTCCTCTCGAAACTTGAGAACCAAGACTAATAGGAAAACACAGCAACGTTAAGCAGAAAAACCAAAGGAAGAAGTTGCTGAGAAGTGCCATGGCCTGGAAGAGCTAGCCAGGGATGCATTTCCCCATATCAGTCTTCTTCCTAAAAGCCCGGAAGTACCTAGGTTGGTCTCTTAAATAAATTTTAGGTGTGGGGGTAGGCTAGGGTCACTTCTGTAATCAACCTCAAGGACGCCTAGCTGAAGACAATTTTTGTCAGCTGTGCATCAAACTGCTGATAACGTCCTATTTATCTAATTTGTCCTCATTAGATACAAATGTATCTGTTATTTCACTTTCCTCTCTCCCTTTTCGAGGCATTTATTTAAAACCTCTTCAGTTATTGTTATGCCAATGGACTAGTTATGCAAACTGAAAGGCCAACGGAATTGAGAAATGATCATAAAACCAACCATTTTTTTGAGATTAGGATTCTTAAAAAGTTCCTTAGGTACTTGCTGGGACTTCCAAAGCAAGTGGGGAAGCTAATTATTCATGATGATATGAAGGTCTGTTGCTATGTAATTTATTGGGTTGTTCCCTCTTCCTCTCCCTTCATCCTCATCACCTCCCCCACTGCCAGGTGGTTAGAATAATTACTTACTGCATATTGCTTTGGAGAGTGAGGAAAAAAGTCACAATTGACATTAAAACTCCAGAGAGCAGAGAACCTTTGGGTTGCCCAATTCTCAGGGAGCTTCCTATGGATTATGTACTTGGAATCCTGCACTATGTTTTAATAAAGGACATCACTTTTAACCTTGACTCATCTTTAAATGTAAGATCTTGATCCTTTACTTTGGTCCACACATTCATCTACATAGACTTGGGTTGAAAGATTTGAAGATGTTTGCAGGGTTTTTTGTTTGTTTTGTTTTTAAACTTAAATTCTAATTTTTAATTTAACTTGCTAGGGTGTTTTTGTTTTAAGGACTCACGTTCTTGCAGCTGAGACAAAGCTAGAGCTGATGTTTTAGGAACAGGAGACTGAGCTGTGCCGTGAAAGGCTGAAACGAGGGCTTATCCGGTGCCACCCGTAAGGAGACCGTGCTGGAAGGACGTCAACCCGCGTTCAGGGCACAAGATTCACGGGCACTCTGTGCGGTACCTACTAGGGTCATGAAACTGAGGCAAGTCTGCGAGTTTTCAGTTCGATTGCGTGCCAAGGCGCCCTGAGCCCCGGCTGGGAGGCAGGGTCCCATAAAACACCTGCCCCCTGTTGAGTGACAGCGTGCTCCGACAGCACACGCGGCGGGCGGGCAAGTCACAGACTCCGCGCGCCGAGCAGAGCGGCCGGGCCCGCAGCAGCCTCCCGCCCAGGGCGCTTCCCGAAATCCCGAGGCGGCCGCCGGGGCAGAGGAGAAGCGGGGGCGCACCGCAGCGCGTCGGGGCCGGACTGGCTGCGCGGCTCCGAGGTGGCCTCGGCCCCGCCCCCGCCATTCCTCGGGGACTCCGGGGGCGCCACCGGGGGAGACGTTTCTACCCAGGCAAGCGCACGCCCGCCAGAGGCCTGTCGGCCCGAGGCCGCCGAGAAGGCCCCACATCACGTGCGCGCTCCTGGTGCCGGCGTCGCCGCTGTCCTGGAGAGAACGGAGCCCCTTCAACGCCCGGACTGGAGCGCGGAGGGCGCGGCCGGAGGTCACTACGTCTCTTTGTTCCCCGCGGCCCCGGCCGCTTCCAGCGCGGCAGGAGGCAGAGGGGAAGCGCCCCCGGGCCCCAAAGCCCGCTCCGTACTCCGCGTCCCGCGCCGGCCCCGCCCACTCCCGGGGCCACCGGGCACAACACTTCTCTGCGGAACGGGGAGCAACGGCGCCTCCCCCCGGAGACGGCCGGAAACTGGTATCCCCCGGAAGTGACTTCACGGCCTCCCGGAAGTGACGGGCGGACGCCGGCGGTTCCCGCGACGGTGGAGGGCGAAGTGACCCCTGTGCGGGAGTGAGGTGGGTCGCGGGGTCTGGGTGGTCACCAGGGAGGGTGGGGGCGCCGCGGCGGCGGGAGCGGGAGCGGGGGCGCGGGCGGGAGCGGGGGCGCGGGCGGGGGCGGGGGCTGAGGCAGGCGCCCGTCCACCCTCGGTCTTGCAGGCGCCGCCGCGACCATGGGCCGCGAGTTTGGGAACCTGACCCGGATGCGGCATGTGATCACCTACAGTTTGTCGCCCTTCGAGCAGCGCGCCTTCCCGCACTACTTCAGCAAAGGCATCCCCAACGTGCTGCGCCGTACGCGGGCGTGCGCCCTTCGCGTCGTGCCCCGTGAGTGCCTCGGCCGGGTCGGGGGATGCTGAGTGACAGCGGAGCCCTCCCTCGGGGAGCCTCCGTGGCGCCGGCGCTCTGCAGCCTGCCCCGCACACGCGGTTTCTCACTGGAAGCCCTCGCCCTAGTGTATTCTCCTCCCCCCCGCCCCCCGCCCGTCCTACAAGGGAGCAAACTGAGTCACAGACCAACACTTGGTCCCTTGTGTGGTGCCAGCATCTCCCTCCGAGGTGGCCACTTCGTAGCGATGAACTGTTAGGCGTTAGCGGATAGGGATGGCGGGAGCACAGCGTTGTGAATCGGCACACACACACACAAAAGCCACAGAAGTGACCGCTAGTTGTTAAGTGGCAGAGGGGAAGCGCCCCGAATGTAAATGTTACATTCAGGTACATGTTACCTGAATTATCTCGTTAACGTTTTTTGTGTGCGTGTGTGCAATGGAAGAGCGAGGAAAGGTTGGGTGACAGATTTTCCTGGGCTGGCCCTTTCTTTTGGTCGCCTGTAAAATGGGTGTGTGATGTAACCTTAAAAGATTTGGGCGGCCTGGGTGGCTTGGTTTAGCACCGCCTTCGGCCCAGTGCGGGATCCTGGAGACCCGAGATCGAGTCCCACGTCAGGCTCCCTGTATGGAGCCTGTTTATGTCTCTGCCTCTTTCTGTCTCTCATGAATAAATAAAATCTTTAAAAAAATTTTTTTATCCGTGAGACACACAGAGAGAGGCAGAGCCACTCTCAGAGGTAGAGGGAGAAGCAGCTCCCTGCAGGGACTCCATCCCAGGCCTCCTGGATCACCACCTGAGCAAAGGCAGAGGCTCAACCACTGAGCCGCCCTCGTGCCCCAAACCTTCCTTGACCATCTGGTTTCAAAGTGGCTTCTTGGAAGCTAGAGACAGTAGGGTAGAGCGTGCAGTGAGTGGGAAAAGACTGACACCCTGGGCTCACTCCTGTCATTTTTGATTTTTAAAGCGTTCATAGCGTTTTACCTTGTCTACACATGGGGAACCCAGGAATTTGAGAAATCCAAGAGGAAGAATCCAGCTGCCTATGAAAATGACAAATGAGCCACTCATCTGGATCGTAGTTCCCAGTGTCTGGACGACTTGAAGAAGTAATAAACTTATTATGGACTGCACTGTTGTGATTTTGCATTTTTGTGAGCAAGTCCTTGGTGTGACTGCTGCTGCTCAAGCTCATGAACTCCCCTTGTCGCATGAGTCCTGAAAAGTTTGGCTACTCTCTGAGTTGGGTGAAGGATTTGGGCTTAGTGTTTGTTCTATAATCTGCAGGAAATAAGCAGCAGCTACTCCTGCAGCTGGTCACTTGTGGGTGGCATCAGCTGTGCAGTTGGTTCCCAGGGGTCTGCTCCTATAGTAACCATAAAATCCGGTAGCTATATTGTAATTACCATGTGTCAGGTACTCAGCCCTTTACACAAATAAGTGCTTTTAAACTTCACAACTGCCTTTGCATTAAGTATCATTGTACTCCTTTTGCAGATGAGGACACACGAGCACAGTGAGAGTAAGTAATTTGAGCAAAATGACACAGCTAACGAATGGTAGAGTCTGTTACTAAAGTTTTGGCTTTTTTAAAGATTTTGTCTATTTATTCATGAGACAGAGAGAGGCAGAGACATAGAGGGAGAAGCAGGCTCCCTGTGGCAAGACTGATGCGGTACTCAATCCCAGGACCCCAGGATCACAGCCTGAGCCAAAGGCCTACTCTCACCCACTGAGCCACCTAGGAGCCCCTGAAGTTTTTGCTCCTAAAGCTGTCCTAGACAGGCCTTTCTTAATCTGAGGGGAAGGAAGTCAGCTATAAAGGAGGGGAGAGGTCTCCCCTTGGTCTCTTAAGTTAAACTGCCTGTGTTTGTACCAGGTTGTGCTCATAGTGGGTTTTAGTCACATATGGTCCATAATGCTTAAAATATTTACTCTGGCCCTTTATTGAAAAGTTTACACCCGTTCTAGAGCCTTTGAATTACCTTTTTAGTAGAAAGGTAACCCTTTTTCCATCACCAGGAGATGGTAGAAGTAGGTGTTGGTAGCTTTATACTTCTGGTTCCCTGCTCCATTTCTAGAAACTTCCTCACTTCAGACAACTGCTTGCTGGGCCGGAACAGCAACTTTTACAGTGTAGTTAAGTTTCTGTCTGTATATTTTTTCTTATTCTAATGATTATTATCTTTTAGGAACCAGAGTTAAAATACTTCAAAAAGATGGTGCTATAAATTGCATTGAGGGGCACCTGGGTTGGTCATTCGATTGTGTCTGCCTTCAGCTCAGGTCATGATCCCTGGGTCCTGGGATCCAGCCCTGCTTTGTGGCTCCCTGCTCAGCGGGGAGTCTGTTTTCTCCTTTTCCTTCTGCTTCCTCACTGCTCATGCTCATGGTGTCTCTCAAAATCTTTTTTTTTTTTTTTTTTTTTTAAAGATTTTAGGGATCCCTGGGTGGCGCAGCGGTTTAGCGCCTGCCTTTGGCCCAGGGAGCGATCCTGGAGACCCGGGATCGAATCCCACATCGGGCTCCCGGTGCATGGAGCCTGCTTCTCCCTCTGCCTGTGTCTCTGCCTCTCTCGCTCTCTCTGTGTGACTATCATAAATAAATAAAAATTAAAAAAAAAAAAAGATTTTATTTATTCATGAGAGACAGAAAGAGAGAGGCAGGGACACAGACAGAGGGAGAAGCAGACTCCATGTAGGGTGCCCGACGTGGGACTTGATCCCAGGTCTCCAGGACCACACCCTGGGCTGAAGACGGTGCTAAACCACCACCCGGCTGCCCTCAAATAAAATCTTTAAAAAATTGTATTGATTGGGAGGTAGGATAAAGAACTTCTGAGTTGGGTGACCTTGGGTCCATTCCCTTTATCCTGTGCTTCACTATGATACAAGTAACCTGCATTCCTGAGCTTTGACCTTTTCACAGGTAAGGTAATCTTAAAACCCTAGGGTTGTGGTAATGGTGAAATAAGTGATCTGTAGGTCTGGCAGGCGTCACAAAGGACCGCTATAATAAAAACTCCAGCCTCACCCAGCATGGTCTGGCTCTCTTGGGCTCCATCCAAGTTTGTTGCCAGGGTTTACCGCATGTTTGTGTCATAGACTTGAGAGTCCAATGAAGCTGTGGACCTGAAGATGTAAATGTACCACCCATCCTTCACTTTGCATAGTTTGAGCAGGTTCAGGCGCCAGGGAAGGGCCCTGCCTTGACGGGACATTATTCTTTCTCTCTGATTAGCCCCAAGCTTCGGGGAGATGGCTACCCTCTCCCATTTTGGCTTCATTTTTACCCCAAGACTATTCCTGATTCCTTGGTGCCTTTGGAGATTACAGCTCAAAAGCAAACACCCTTTCTCAGCTCTGACCAGGCATCGAGTCCAGGTCTGAATCCATTTTCTCCTAGGAGCATGCTGAGAAGACCCTGCTGTAAGCCCTTTTATGTGCTGAGCTGCTTTAGAAGAAAATGGTGAAAGTCAATCCTAAGCCTGTCTCTCACCAAAGGGCTTTGTTCTCTGAGCTGGGGGGAAGGGGAGGCATGGAGCCTGTGTAGTGGGATAATGAAGTGGGTGGGAGGCTAGAATGTGGGGAGTTGTCCTAGCTTAGTGCTCCTGTACGTGATAGGGGATCTGGGATTATTTCAGGGACCAGTGGATCTGGCAAAATCCATAAAGAAAAAAACATGGGTGAAGTCTCAAGGAAGAAGGGGACCACTGCTGTGGGTCCCAAAGCCTAGAACCCTGCACTTGGAGCCTCCAGGCTTGGGTGTGGCTCCTTTCTCTGCTCCCGGCCACAGCCACTTACTCATTTAGCCCGTTTTGACCTCAGCAGCACCCTGCCCCCAGCAGGGCTTTTATCTCTGGGCTGTACAGGGTGGCAAAGTGAACTTCAGTTTGCCAACCAAGTTCTCGCGACGCAGGCATCGCCTGTGGAGGCCCGAAAGTCTGTGCCATGTCCAACCAGCAAAAAAGCAAATACACTTTGGCCCTTGAAGTTTTACCTGGAAAAGTTTTTCATTTCAGAGTCTTTAATTTTTTATTAGGCATATCCTGCTCAGGGATAGCAAAAAAACGTCTCCAGTTACTGCCAAGCTTTTAATGGTCTCCTCTCCACCTGGAATGTATTTCAAACTGCTCAGGTAGCTACACCCTTTTCCTCCCATTTCATCCTATGCACTTAACAGCAGAAATCCCTGGGTGTTATCCTAGAGTTACTAAGCTAGAAGCTATCAAACATGCTTCTCATTTCCTTCCTGTAAATTAATTACTTGAACACCTAATGTCAGTGCCTGAGAGGCCTCAGATCTACTCCCATGTCGTTGAGAGAACACAAGACTAAAGCTCAAAGGGAAAGTGCTGGCTTGTGGTCAATTAACCTAGACGCCCCCTCTTGCCTCTCAGCCAGGCATTCTTTCTCCTATGCCTGAAACTGTTAAAGGCTGCTGAGACCTTTCTGCTGGAGGAAGGAGTATGTAGCTGTGTTCATTCAGCAAAATACTTGACTGTGGAGAGCCCATGAATTCTTCATATTCATTAATTTCAGGAATAGGATTTCACAACTATTCAAGGGCTATGGGATGGCTGTGGACAACTGCTGTTACTTCAGCTAATACTGTCTGGATGCTACTTTGCTTTTAAAACTTTGATTTTTGCTCCATGTTTATTTTTTATTTTTTAAGATTTTATTTATTTATTCACGAAAGACACAGAGAGGCAGAGACACAGGCAGAGGGAGAAGCAGGCTCCATGCCGGGAGCCCGATGTGGGACTCGATCCGGGGTCTCCAGGATCACACCCTGGGCTGAAGGCAGGCGCTAAACCGCTGAGCCACCCGGGGATCCCCTCCACGTTTAATTTAAAACAATGACAGGTAACATAGACCTATGTTGAAATACTTTTCCTAACTGCTTCCTTCCTTGGACAGTAACGGGTTTTTTCTTTTGGGGGTTGGGGCGGCATGCAAGATAGAGGCTCAAACCCCAGAGGCTTCCACAGTGTTGTCACACTTGTGATGATGAATGGTACTTCTTTCCCCCTATGCACACCATAGCCTCAGGCCCTTTCCTTGGCTGGGGTACTGGCTATATAAATGAACACAGAAGGCTACTTTGATTTTGCTTGAAGTACAGGAAGGCAGAAAGGATTAAACATGGGGAGAAAGTACCCATGTTTGGAACTAGTTTCCAAATGCCATTTGGCATCTCCCTCTTAAGAGCAAGCTGGCACTGTGGCTGCAGACCCAGCTGTGTCTAGGACATCACGTTGTTCAGTCTCTTATCTAATCAGGTTTGTGTTCTTACCCAATGTTCATTAGGTCATCACATATAGCTTCTTCTCCACCCCACAAAGGCTCCTAGTTAAGCCCCTAAGTGGGGTGATTGAGCATCCAAGCTCAGGGGTAAAGAGAAAGAGCAGCTGACTCCTCCTGCCTCTCCACGTTCCTTAAGTGCAAGCAGTGGTGTCTGCCTCTGGGCTTGGCTCCACGGTCCTAATGGACCTGAACCAGGACAGACAGAACTGTGGAGTCATACCACCCTTGCCTCCTGTCCCAGTTCTGAGGTCCACCTTACCAACCTCTTCTCCCTTGACAAGAGGACTGGTGACCATCCTGTTCCACCTTCAGTTGTGCCTCATCTCCTCCACTTCACCTTGTGGAACAAGCAGGCTCAAACTAAATATCCAACTTCTGAAAATAAGGGCTTTGCGAAGAAGTTATCAGTCAAGCTTTGAGAAAGACACCAGTTAGAGAAATAATCTTGTTACATTTGTCTTGTTGGCTCATTCTTCCAGGTCATAGGAAGATCTGAAGTCCTATAAATCTTCCTGAGAAGTTACACCTTTCCCCCAAATTTATTAAAATGTCCATGTGATTTAATGAGTACCCACACCTCCTCCTGACTTAGGTACATGCACTTTCTTGTTTTAGCAATCTGCAGCACTTCCTACTTAAGTTGATGGACGTTTTGGGCTGTAGTGATTGAAGTTCAGCCCTACGTTAGCCCCCCAAAGCTGCTAGAAGGCTATGCTCCACAGGGGACCCCAGCCAACTACTGGGAGGAGAGCCCATAATTCAAGGATTGCATTGTGACTTGTCACCATCAAACAATCCCACTGGTTTAGGAGCTCCTTAACTCCTCATTCACATTTTTAAAAACAAAGAATCCACCAGTACTATCATTCATTCTATTCACCCACAGTTCAAGTCCCACACCACTCATGATGGCCTTTCCCTTGGGAGAAGGCAGGTAGATCACACTTTCAACTTGCCACAGCTGGGTCCATTCTTCTAGGGAGACGATCTGGAGCAGGTAACTAGCATGACAGGCCATCTATACAAAAGGGGGATCTGCGGCACTGTTCAATCACACTTGGCTGGCATAACGTCCCACAGAGGGGAGGTAAGGCCCTATCCAGTTGCCTACAACACAAGAGATTGGTGCTTCTTTCCCAGACAAGGCTGAAAGGGGTCAACCTCATTATGAGAATTCTATTTTGATTACAGTGATCTCACTGAGCTATTTTGGAATCAAAATGTGGCTAGGTGCCTGGTTTCCCTCAGTGGCTTCACGTGGCTTTCAAAGGTAAGTAGGGGGTTGTGCTGACTTTTGGTGAAAGGGTCCAAGCCAGCAACACCATCATCCAAAGTCCAGATGAGGGATCAGTAAATACAACGTGCCTGAAAGGCAAGCCTTGAGCACATTCTTCTGGTAGACATTAACTTATTAAATTGACCCTGATGGCAAATATAAACTTTGCCCCATCTCACTTGGCAACCATAAAAGAAGTGAATTTCACTCTATAAAAGGAAGTGGGAGCTGCCGCTGGATTTTGGGATCCAACAACCTCCATTAGTCAAGATGTGGCACCTCAAACTCTTTGCAGTGCTCATGATCTGCTTGCTGCTGTTGAACCAGGTAAGAGATGGATGTGCAAAGACTGTGGTTGGGGGAGGGGGGGACTCTGCTCTGGAGTCTACAGCCTCCTGGGGGTGATCCTTTTCCCAGGGTGTGTGGGAGGGTGTATGTTTCCATACCTGAGGCTGATTGGTCTTCGCCCTACAGGTAGATGGCTCCCCCATAATGGAACTGAGTTCAACCAAGAGAAGGCCACGGAGAATGACCCCATTTTGGAGAGGGGTTTCCCTAAGGCCCATTGGATCCTCCTGCCGGGACGATTCTGAGTGTATCACGAGGCTGTGCAGGTATTCTACAAACCTGAGAGCAGGGCAGAGGAAAGAGCAGCACACACACAGACCTAAGAATAAAACTGGGCTGGCGATTGCCTGGGCTTTAGTGGGGAGCTCCATGGCAAATCCCCCAGGACTGCAGAACCAAGAACAGCTCCATACAGATACCACCAGAATGGTGCTTTTCCTTTCTGCAGTTTGTCCTGAGGCTGGATAGAGCAAACAGAGGCAGGAAATGCATCAGAGGTGGCTGGCTCTGGGCACTGCTAAACCATTGTCTTAAAAACCACCTTTTCTTTTCCTTTAGAAAAAGACGCTGTTCCCTAAGTGTGGCCCAGGAATGATGTCCAACCAGGGGAAAGGAGGACAGCACTTACCTACCACAATGCTCCGTTCTATGGAATATTGATTAACTGCATTTTGGCTGGAGACACTTAAATGAAGCAATCTTGTATTTTTAATATTTAAAGACAGATATGTGCTTTAAACTGGTTTCCGTTTCTTCTTAGAATGTTATGTGGATATGCATTGCTAAACTTTGTTAGAGTTTATTTTTCTATGTATACTATTAAATGTCTCAAAAATTTCAGTCTGGAATTCAAGCTTTTTAGGAGAAAATGATTCATTCTGTATGTTACAGAAAAAGAAAGAACAAACAAACCAACCCAGCATTGCCTAAGAGCAGACTTCTCAATCTGCAAAGTACAGTGAAGTGAACATTTAAGAAACAACATGACGACTGAAAGATGAAAGTTTAGTAATAGCCATGTGATCTGCCTTGGCACATTCACAAGCTGTGGCTCTGAATCCTGGCCCTGCGCTGTGTCAGAACTCTTCAGTGAGGTGTCAAAGGTGGGCAGTGTTGGCATGTGCGACCTGATGATGTGCCCGAGTTTGTCTAGGACTGAAGAGAAGGCAGAGAATTGCACGAGAAACCTAGTTTAATAAAAACAATAAAAGCCCAAGCCCCCAAGAACAGCAGAAAAGACTTTTTGAAGATTTCTGCTGGAATAGGGCGAACTTTGATCTATGCAAAAGGACTCATGGCCAGCAAGTTCAGAATTTCTGTAATCAGAAAATGAGAGGTGGACTGGGGGACCAGACTTCTCAAGCAGAGTAGCTACCAGCAGACACTAAGATACAAAACAGAAGTTACATGAAAAGGCAAAGTAAGAGTTGAAGAAGTTTAAAGAGCACAGTGTTTATAAACTTTAATACAGAAAATCTATTTGATATTTATTAAACTTAGTTTCTCCAGCTATGGTTTGGCATTATACAAAGCATCTTAATGACACAGTAGAGTTAAAAAGATCTTTACAAATTGAAATGTGATACCCTTGTCTCCAAATATTTTAATTGCCATAAATTTGTTTAAAAATACACATTAAACGCATGTTTGACACTCTAAACTTTCTATAATCTCAATACCACAAAATACATATAATATACTATACAGATGTGGAAAAATCTAGTTAGTATATAATACTTTGCTCACCATTAACAGCTTTATTATGTGAAATGCACATACTTAGAAATCCTAGCTTTTGAGCCCCAAAGTACCTCTGAAATTTTAATGTATTGCAACAAATAAAAATCACAGTATATAATTGAAATTTTGGTTGAAAATGTCAGATGCCTAAATATTTTGGATAAAAGAAATGTAAAACAAAGATTTGGATCATGTACAAAACAAAGGCATCCTATCAGACAGTAACAGTACCTTTCTGCAAAATCAACAAGGCTTTTATTTTATCAGTGACATTACTTCCCCTCCAAAACCCTCCCCAAATATCAAACTGTTATTCACCAAATAATTTTAATTTCAAATAAGATAAAAGGATTCAATAAATATATAAGCATTTCCATCCTCCATATACAAAATTTCTTAAAACCATCAAAACGGAGGCTAGATAGAAATTTCCATAACCACGCTAACCAACCTCACATCTGGTCCTCAAAGGTAGTGCCTTTCCAGGCATTGCCCATTGGGCCAGCTTTGTTGGTGAGCCCTCCCACCCCCCTCCCAACCCCAGTACTGTTGAACGCTCATGTCAATGATTTGCCAGGTGTGTGCATCAAGTTATAAAATGGGGACACTTCTTGAACAGCAACAACAAACTCAACAGTATGGATAACCATGGCATAGATATGAAAGGCAGCATTTCCAAACAGGTATTTTCCAGAGAGGAACATAGCAGGTAGAAAGTTCCAGTGGTTAAAAGCTGAAAAGAAACCCCACATGGAAGCAGTAACAGGTCAAAACTGCAGACCACTAGAATTTCTGGGTGGGAACTTTTTTCCCCAATGCTCATTTAGAGAGCTTTTTTGTTTGTTTCTTTTTTAAGAATAGCAATTTATGCTTAGCTGAGCAATGGTGGCACGGAGAGGTCAATGCTGACAGTCCCAAAGTCAGCTTCATTACATGATGTTTAGGCTGCTATTTCAGGATGCTTAAACATCTAGAAGACTTGTTTTAGACTTAACTCTAATGCTCTTAATCTGTGACCAGATTTCATTGAAAGGAAAAGATTTAGATATTTTTCACTGTTTTTCTAAAGACAGTGACTTCTTTTTAATTAACCATGTGGTTCAAATGAAGAGACTCAGCATCTGCTTTACCTACTGGTAATAACTTACTTCCTGTCACTTGCCAGCTTGGTTCTAGGGTCTAGAAGTCTAAACTGAATTTCTCCATTACTGAGTACAGGAAAGATAAGCACACAAAAAAACATGACCAACTTGGCCTCTTCCTCTGGATACTCCAAATCGTTTGATACTTATCTCTTCTCTTAATTTTACTGAATAGCAATCTTAGATGTGCAGCATTACTTATTTTTGGAAAAAATTCTGCCTCTCCAACACATTAATACATGAAATCAAAATGAAATCTGTGCTCCACATAATTAGAGGATATGGGTGATAGGAGTCTACATGAATGTGAAATGCTTTGCTTCCCAATTTACTTAGCTTAAAAAAAAAAAAAATCATCACAATCTGCCTAAAACAGTCATTCCCATTAGATGTTCCTGGGACCCAGAGGCAAACTCCTATAATTCAAATACATAATGAGGCCATTCTGTTCAATTAGCAACTGGAAAATGAAAATCCTTCCCACCCTGTAAGAGCCCTATTATACTACAGAAGGGCTCAAATATATTTTAAAAGTTAATTTACTACAAATCATAGTAATTAAGCTTTAACAATCTAAAAGGAATACACATTGCACCCTTGAACATTAATATTCAAGGTGTCAACAAGAAAGTGTCTTAGATCAATTTAATAAATAATGTGGAAATAGTTGCACTAAGCTAAAATACTAAACACACACATTTTTGACAAACTAATTTCATGTTTTCATACATACATACATATATATAAAGTGTGTATGTGTACATAATTTTAAAATCCAAAGCTGCATACCCTCACACCTAGAAGAGCGCACAGCATACCTCTCCACTACACAATGAGGCATCACCGACTGGAGCGACCACTGGCTGCTCTGGAGCTCCACAGTGCTGCCACAGACTCCAGAACTGGAACTTTCATTCAGAACAGGTGCCTTCTGTAGGCTCTTGCTTCACAATGCAAGCTCGCTCAATGAAGATAATTTCCCAAAGTTTCTGTCATTAAATACAAAATGATGCTTGTCTGATTTAGCTGATTAAATCTTTCTTTAATAAAAAGAAACAAACAACAATTAAAAAAAACAACAACAGTGAGTCTAGTAAAGCCACAAGTGAATGCAAAGTGCAGCCCAGGTGCCTATGGATCCACCAGGGGGAGAGCTACCCAGAGCGCAGGCATGTGTGGGCACTTGCACACGTTACGCTACACTGCTTCTGCACCGGAGAATTACGTCAGTGAGGGTCAACCTTCTCCACTCTTCGGCAACTAAAGCCGAAGATTTATCTAAAGTACTTGTTGCTTATAAACTTAGTTCTTGGCTCCTTGCCCAGGAGAAGGTGGCACTGAGGCAAGAACTGGGCTGAGTGTTCCCCAGCCAGACTGCACCCCGGCTGGACAGTGGAAGCTGAATGGCTTGGAGGGGAGGGCCCCCCACAGCCCAGCCCAGGCTGGGCAGAACTGCTCACTGGCTGCCTGGGAAGTCCAGTGGTATAGGCTGCTGCCTCCTGGCATACAAGTGTGGTTGGAAAGAGCAGTCAACAGAGTGATTTTTTTTAAATAGTTGCTATTTCTATAATTAACTATATATTAAAGTACAAGTCTCAGACGAAGTAAAGTTTTTAGCCACTTGTCAAATTCAGTTTTAAATGGTTCGAGAACACTGAAGACACCTATTGAGGAAGGAGGAATGGTGGCCTATTAGGGGAATCCAAAGTATGTGCTGGAGCAGATGAAGACACAGACAACTTTTGAGGAGATGGACAGAGGAAGGGGAGTGGTGTTTCCACAGACTATTACATTGAAAATTCAATTATTTAGGATAGGATTCTGATCCATTGCCCATTACCATCGTGGGAAAATCCCTCCACAATGAAAAGCTTGAAAAAATTCATTCCATAAGAATTAACACAGTTTTAGAGAGAATTAACTTAGAACAGCACCATAAAACATGCAGGAAATTGTCTTAACAAAAAATCAGTGTGACCCCAGAAACACTCCTGCTGCCTTTCAGGACACACAAGAGATTAGAACACGCTGGAACTCAGAGGTGCCCCACTGGCTGCTGTTGCTGAAAGCATAAAAGCTCGGAGGATACTTTATCCATTTCTAAGATATCACTGCAAATTAAGGAATCAGAGTAAGAGCAACCAGAGAAGGACAGGACATACATCTACTTGATTAACAGGGGCAAGTTTCTTACCAAATAACTACCCTAATCACCAAGAAGTTGTCTTCTTAAGGAAAACTGTTCCTAAAACATACTAGTAAGATTAAGTTAGAAAGATTTCAAAGGCAATTTCTCCAAGGGAAAAAGATTAACTTCAGCATAATTTCTAGATTCCAATCCCCAGTGACATGCAAAAACAGCCGGAGGTACAGAACAGTTAAAAAAACAAAACAAAACAAAACAAAAGCTCTGTAAATATGAAGCCACAGGACAAGGAAGGTTCACAAGCTTCAGAAATAAGTGTACAAAAGACTCAAACACAGAGGATTCACTGCACCACTGGGCCTGGGAGTTCTATCCTTTCTTTCCCATTTCAAGCTTTAGCAACCATCTATGAATAGCAGGGCAATCCTTTTTTTTGTTTGTTTTTGTTTTTCCTGATTGGATTAATTCATTTTTGGAATGGGGAGAAGGACAAACTATTTTTTTGGAGCAGCATTACCCAATCAGACTAAGTCATGTAACCAAAGCATTAACTTTTCTGAAATAATTCCTCTTTATGTGACCCTAAACGAAGATTAAAAAAGAGAATTTAACATTACTACTGCCAAAGACCAACCGTAACAGGTGATCTGGTCCTAGTGTAAAACTTCATCTGTAAACAATCCATAGAGTTTTCATTCAAAGGTAAGATTTAAGGCACACCAGACATGATAGGGGCACATGATCGGGGCATGATCGAGGGTACATTTCTCACCTTTGACTCCTATATGCACCTTACAGGGAAAGGTACTTTGAAATACAACTCCTAACAGAGTTGGCTTCGGCTCTACTCTTGCTCCCCTCCCCTGCCCAAGAGAGCTAACAATGAACCAAACAGGTACTTTCCTAGTGTGAATCTTCTGATATCATCAGAAACATAAATCATTGGTGAGGGCCTTCATAGTACAAAAGGAGTCAGTACAAGACAGATTTAAAAGAAGAACTTCATCTCTACCTCAGGCATTACAACCGTAAGTTGTAGAGCAAAAGCACACACAGCAAAGCTCCAGCCCATTCCTGCATTTGTCACTGTATGCTCCCATGAGAGCATCATAATCTAGTGTGGCAAAAACATTTTAAAAATAAGAATTCTGAAGAGAACTTTAACCCTTCAAACATCATCACTGAAAGAGATCAAGGCAGCAGCCCTCAGGAGCTGGATCACCCTTCGTTCCACAGTAACTTACTCTCTTTCAATTAACCATCAAATTATTAGCAACAACAAAGAACACATGGTTCTAATAAAATCCATGAAGTTCAAGATTGTCCATCTACAAAACCCTTTACAAAATATCCTTCTCCTAGAAAGTTTGCCTGCCCTCTTCTGTAATGCATTAAATGCAAGATATAGTCACCTTGTGATTGCTATAGTGTTATTAACACATTCACAGTTCTTGAAATAATGCATACCAAATCAGACACATTTCATCTTCTATCTGTAGAATGCCATCTTCTCATATTTAAATGATTTTTCATGTGTAGAAGAGTATCCTTAATACTAAGCATAAATTCTGCAATAAAATTGTAGTTAAGATTTAAAATAATATCAGGTAGTAGGTGTAGAAAGAACATGTCCATATTTTAGATGAACCCACTCTTACTCTTAGAAGAGCTACCACAAAAAGACATTAGGTAACAAAGCTCCCCAAGTATATAAATAAAAATGCCTACATTAAATTTACGCTAAATTTTCAACAGAGTAAATTTATAGGCAGAAACTACTAAGTTTTAAGCTAGCCCCAATCTGGGAACTTAAAAAAATTAAAATAAATAGAATTTCAATTGATCAGTTATAAATTGCAATTGGAATTTCAATCTTATTACAGATCACCAAAACCATCTTATCAATGTGCTGCAGATTTAAAAACATTTAAATAATTTTTCATATTGGGAATATTAAAGGGCTCAACTGACATCATGGCTTTGGGTCATAAATAACAAGAACACATGAACCAGGGAGGAGAAAACCATTCCTCATTCTTAGTGTCGACTAGGTGGCATGTTATGGCAGTTTTCCTTCGTGATGTGACACAGTGTTGTGGAGAAAATCAGAGGCAACGAGAATGTGTTCAGTTCAAGATATCAACTTGGCATCCTGGCGAAGCCAGTGCAGTCCCTGCCGGGTGTATCGAACTAGGTCTGTCATGATGCTCGCATTAAAGATGAGAGGGCCCATCACTTTATCCAGTTCAGCAAAGAATTCTAGAAAATCAAAAACAGTCATTAAATGATGCACACACTCTCCTGAACCACTGCTTTTAAAATTTTAGTCTAGATTATAAATAGTAGTCAAATGAAGTAAAAAAACCACTCCCTCCTGCACTATATGATGCCCATCCATATTTCAGAACAAACCATTCCCTAGTCTCTTTCAAGTTCTATTATTCCTGTAATCATGAAATGTTTCAAACAGACTGTATGGTTAGGAATTGTTATATATAAAAATGGAATTCTACTGATGGAAATTATCAATTGCTAGTATGCAGTAAACATTACTAAAGTGGAGACAATGTATATATTGTACTATTACTCCAAACAGTCTGTGTACTTCTTTTAAAAAAAGATTTTATTTATTTATTCATGAAAGGCATAGAGAGAGAGGCAGAGACATACGCAGAGGGAGCAGCAGGCTCCCTGCAGGGAGACCGATATGGGACTTGATCCCAGAACCCTGGGATCATTACAAGAGCCAAAGGCAGACGCTCAACCACCGAGCCACCCAGGTGCCCCTGTGTACTGTTTTTGTGTAAGAAGTGAGTGGTACAAGAAACGAGGAGATTCTTTGTACGTTTCTCCATCCCTAAGAGCTCCTTTATGACAGTCTGTCCCCAAACCTTCTGCTGTAATCATATACCATGCAACACTGATAAATTAAATCCCACATTTTAGAGAGTATAATTTAAAAATGTAAAGGATGGAGATCAAAGGATTCTTCCTATTTGAACAAATATAGGTTGATCTGCACGTGAGGTGGGTGCAGAAGAGGAGGAGGGAACGACAGTATCCTAACATTTGATCCCCATGTAGAACTCAGACAGTAAGGAGTTTTTATACGTGCAGAGAAAAGGGGGTCATTCTCATGATAAAGACCTCAGCCTACTCAAATAATGCAAGAAGCAATCAAGGAATTGAAGAGAAAAGGGTCTTCTTTATAGAATTCCAGATAATAAATGCAGATGCAGTATCAGAATAGAAAATTCCAATTTCCTTTTTTTTTTTTAAGTAGGCTCCAATGTGGGGGTTGAACTCACAACCCTGAAATCAAGAGCTGGATGCCTAACCGGCTGAGCCACCCAGGCATTCTGAAAATTCCTATTTCCTAATGGAATAATGGATGTAGGAAATGACCATCAATCAATGCTAAAACCTAAATTAAGGTTTAATGGGGAATTTTACATCAAATTGATGAGGCTGAAACCTCCTGAATTGTATCAGGGGTCGAATCTTACTATCACTAAACAAGAGGTAAGTATTCATTACATGCCTCATAGTATCATATAATTGGCAATCTAGAGGACCACCTACGAAATGTTATTTCAAATAATGAATCTAATCAAATCTCAAGATAAAACTATCAGTATGAAGGAAATAAGGGGGACAGAGGAGAAGCTAAATGATACTATAAGGAAGGAGTCAGTCAAATCACAATATGACTCATTTTCTCCTCAAAATAAATGGCGCAGCGCCCTGTCCCCTCAAACACCAAAAACTGGAGGAAGAAGACAGACTCTGGAGACTGATGAAGGAATGTTTGGATCCTGTTGGAAACACAGAACTGGAAAGGGGGGAAAAAATAGGTGTATTTGCAACAATAGGGAAACTGGATGGCAGACCAGGTACGAGAAAGGAATTACTGTTAATTTTGGTGACTGTGTTAAAGGCACAGCAATCACTTTCTTGAAAAATCCTTATCACCCAAGGATGCATACACCTAAGTATATTCAGGTGAAACATCACCAATAACTGATATTTGCTTTAAATACTCTGGGGGGCAGGGAGAAAAATATGATTCAGAAAGAAAGAGATGAAACAAGATTAGCAAAATGCGTTGCTAAAGCTGAAGTTGAATGAAAGGTGCACGGGGATTGTTATACCATTATCTTTCCTGTTGTCAACATCTGAAAAGTACCATACAAAAAAGTAAAAATAAAAAAGAATATTTTAAAAAGGAAAAATTAGCCTAGAAAACTGGCATCAAGGAGAAAAATGGAAAATAAAGCAGGAGTGATTTAATTAGAATTTCTGCTTTGTAACTTTTCCTGAGCAATACAGTTTTAGGAAAGGAGAAACAGGATTTTCTGTTAGATGTTGGGGTTCCTCTTCTACCTTTCACTATTTTCCTTCTTTAGGAATAGGAATCTTTCACCTTCATGTGATTACCTGTTTATATTATAAATATTTAAATGCACTCTGTGAAAAAAAAAAGACACTTGATTTACTAGTATCGTGTTTTTCTACAAAAGATCTACCTGAATAGCTGCCACACACACACATCTGCTACTAACAATGACGAAAATAAAATGGTGTTTATATAGTACTTTTACCTGGGATCTTCTGTTTACTTATTATTTTAAATTTCAAATCCAGTATAGTTGGGGTGCCCTGGTGGTTAGAAATTGATTTTTTTGTGGTCTCCTTTATCATATAGGTTTTCTAATTCACTTAAAAATCCAATATGATTGTGTTTGTTTTTTTTTAAGTTTTATTTTAGTAATCTCTACACCCAACTTAGGGCTTGAACTCACGACCTTGAGACCAAGAGTCACACGCTTCTCTGAATGAGCCAGCCAGGTGCCCCTGAATGTGCTTTCCTATATATTAAATATCTCACATATACAAGATGTCTGCACATAATCCTACGCCTAAGCCAAGTTTACTGTTTACCATCCTAGAGTAGAACATATATTTTATTACTCTTATAATTGGAATTGCACTTAACATGCCAGAACAAAGGCATATGTGTCTTAGGGAAAAAGCTATTTTTTTTTAATTTTTTAATTTTTTTTAATTTTTTTTTTAATTTTTATTTATTTATGATAGTCACAGAGAGAGAAAGAGAGGCAGAGACACAGGCAGAGAGAAGCAGGCTCCATGCACCGGGAGCCCGACGTGGGAATCGATCCTGGGTCTCCAGGATCGCGCCCTAGGCCAAAGGCAGGCGCCAAACCGCTGCGCCACCCAGGGATCCCGGAAAAAGCTATTTTTAGGTTTAGTGTGTGTCACTGGTACAGTGAAAGATATTTTTGACTAAATTCAGTACATATAGTATGACCGGTAAGCAATGATGATTAGGAAACTCTTTACCGCCAACTCTAGACTACATAATAAACCAAATGCAAATCAGACTCTTACTTACGTAGATCATAAAAGTTCCTTTAACAGTTTCATCCTTCAAAGTTTCTCTAGAGACCTTCCTACCTTTCTGCTCTTTGGAAAGCTGTTCAGCTTGGTCCCAAATTTCCGTGGCATAGAGAAAGTTAGATGTAACTTGAACATAGCTGGCTGCCATCTGGTGGATCCTCTGTGGAATGGTCACTGAAGAACCACTTGCTGAAGCACTACTGGCCCCTGAAGAATAATTTCCTGAATTGCCTGGCGACAACTTTGGAGAAACAGGGGAAGGCATCCCAACGGCTTTGCTACACACAGAGAAACAGGAAGCTTATTCATACGAATATGGTGAATAGGATGAAACCAATGTTCTACAGGCTCTTCTTCCATGAAAGCTTTTACAATTTAAAGATTCTTTTAAACCAGAAGAGTTCCCAGAGAAGTACAATTTCTTCTCAGTAAACACTTATAAGGCTCACTAAAGCCCACAGTGAATCATCACGTCTAGACTCTTTGTTTTAATGAAGGACACAACGGCAAAAGAACAAAAGACGACAAAGAAATGACAAGTCACACACCTTGATAGCAGTAGTTCCAAGGCTTAGAAGCTAGATCACCTCACTCCCAGCTCGACACACTTTCCCTCTATTCTGGCATGTAACTAGGTACTTTTCAAGTTGTTTTGTAGCAAGTTGGATGGAATTTGCAATTTAACACAAGAAAATTGTGGTAGACAGGAACATCTTAATTTGATTCCATTATTTCTGGTACTTTCCTTGTTTAACCAAGTTACTCAAAGCTGACAAAGAGGTACAGCTTTTTCAATCAACTGCCGTTATCTCAAGCTTCCTGTCAAATATTTCTAAGAAATACATGCTGAAATCTGACAGGTTCATTTCAGCAGTACTAAAATTTGTGGAAATGTCCAAGGCCATAAAAAAAAAAAAAAAAAAAGGAAAATGAAACAAAAGTTGGGGGGACAAAAATGATTTGTTATGAATAGTTTTTTATCTTCACTTTTGGCACCATAAATTTGGTTAGGAAAATACACAAGGGCAAAGACAGAAAGTCAATTAACATAAAAATAATAACTGAACAGAAAAAAATCACAACCCAAAAGCTGTCATGGTAATTTTCCTCCTTTAGGGGGTGATGTGGGATGGAGGAGAAACCATAACTGCACCACTGTTATTAATTTCTGGCAGTGTCAAGACTTGAGTAAAATAAAGCTCACTGATAAAAACCCAAGTAGCTGTAGAAATTAAACTCTAAGAAGGACTCAAATGCTGTCATAAAAACTCATATTTCTACAAATGAAATGTCCCCTCTCTACTCCTTCTAAAACTATGTTCATTACCAATATTTTCAACTTAGTAAAAAATAACTTAGTAAAAAATAAACAGAAAAAAATGAAACTTTAAAAAAATACTTTATTAGAGATGGTTTTCTTTTTTTTTTTTTTTTAAAGTGTCACCTTTCCATTTCTGGAAATTGGGCCCTATCCATTCCACTTTTACACAAAAACAAGTAATTTTGTCACAAAAAAAATATTTTATAAAATAAAATTTACTTACGTTCCCAAGCCAGGTGATGGTGCTTGAGAATTATTGTAAGAATTCTGTGGAAAAATAAAATGTACTTAAATTAAAAAAAAAAAAAACACGACTCCTGAAGAACTATATATATTTAAAAGCAATGGGCTAAACTGCTCTTTAAGAAGCTTTACACATTTAAGAACACAAAGTATAATCATTGAGAGCGAGACAAAGTGTGTGCCTGTGTGTGTAAATGTGCGACAAAGATGTGAGAGCTGGGGGTTCCAGAAGGCTTAAAGCATGCGTAACACTCAGACAAAACCTGAGTCATACTATATGCAAAGGCTGTGAAAGGACGTGACCCATACAGCTTCCCTTAGGCAGAGGTAAGGAACAAGAGACAGAGACCTCGATGGTTTGAGGTCAGGGTAAGAAGTTTATACCTGACATGGCAAAAGCAACAGTAAGTCACTGAAGGGCTCCAACTCAGAACCAGGGGCAGATTTTAAGATTTCTGTGGTGGTGTGAGGAAAAAAACCTAGACATTTTAGGAAACTAATACAACAGTCTAAGGAAGGGTGGTAGTGAAAACAGAATGCTATCTGCGAAGTAGAAACTAGGTCTCCTGATAGAGGTTACATCTACTGAAATATTAGTAAGAGCCCCTGCATATGGCTACACAGATTCTACAATCAGATGTATGTGCACTGAAAAAACATTCCGAGCAATCTCAAACCCATGTGAAAGTTAGTGAACAGTAGCTCCTCTCTCATGGTGGTAGGCAAAATATGAAGAGGCACTCTGGGGCTGGGACAGGAGACTACCAATCTGTTTCCTAGGCCACGGCCCTTCCTCTTTTCCACACTTACCTTCAGGTGCTCTGTCAGTGTCTTTGAGTACTTCAGAGCATTCTCCTTCTTCAGTTTGAATAGCCTCAGATACAGCAAAGACTGGCATCGCAGGCTAGCCAATGGAAAAGGGAGCTTATTTACCAGCACAGCAGACTCTGGCCACATTTGCACAGACAACTTTTGTATTGTGCAAGAATACAGGACTGGCTCATGTGAACACATACTATAAAGTCAATGACACTAACCCTCGGGTAAAACTGCAAGATGCGTTTATTACGGTGCACACCCAAAGGAGGGTTAAGAGACTCAGGGCTACTCTATTTGCTGACAATAAAAAATAAAAACCTCATCCACAAGACACCAACATATCATAACATATGCATTAAAAGAAATCACTGAGAAGCAGAATCTCTATGTCAAATTTTAAATATCTAAAATTAAACAACAAAAACTAGGAAACTCAACTATGCATAGTACATCTCTGATGTGACATATGGGGACCTTACTATGGCTTACAAAAACCTTGCATGATCACCACTGCCTACCTTTCCCTTCTCTCTGGTCTTCTCTTTCGTTCCTCAGTCATTCCCAGTTTCTTTCCACTGTCCAGCCCTTGCACATATCCCCCCTACCTGAAGACCAGGTGTCCCTACACTTTACTCTTACAGTTACTATTCTTTTCTCTCAAAAGTACTGAATTCATATACTTGTGTGATGACTTAATTTGTGTCTCCTCACACCAGACACTAGATCCCATGACAAAAAAGACTATGTCAGTTTATCCACAGCTACGTTCCCAGTTGCTAAACCCAGTGCCAGGTAGAATAAATACTTTTAACAAATGATCTGATAATATCTCCCTGGGACCAAGCCAACAAGCCACATTCTTCACTCTGAACAAGCTCAACATTTGCTCCCTAAGGAAAGGTACTTATCACACTTACGTGTGAATAAGGAGCAAGATATCAAAAGAAGAACCCAGAAAAGGGACACTGGGAGTTCTAAGGTCAGATCCCAATGTTTCTGCCGTGAGCATAATGGATCGGAGCTGACAACAACTAAAATCTTTCAGTAGGAATTTTGACTTATTTTCTACTTTACCCATCAAGAATAGATTCATGCCTGGGTTATGAAAGGTTGATTCAAGAATAACTTTCAGAAGGGCACAAACAGCAAAATTTCCCAGGGAACAGCTGGTCATCTAGCAGAGGCTAGGACACAACACTTACCAAAGTACTGTGAGCCTTTTATCTGCAGCTGTAGCATCAGGTGCCAAGTAATTCTTTAGCTTCATAGTGTATCTGTGAGTTAGAGCAACAAATGATACAAAACACAGTACTTCACCTTGATCTTAGGACTTCCTTAGTCCTCAGAACGTTAGAACCCAACCTAAACAAAGGCAAAAATACCCACTGAAGTATCTGGTTCTCCTTATCCCAGGACAAGAAAGGATTAAGACCCTCCATAGCTTTACTGTATACAGCTCTGTCAGCCCCTTCCAAAATGAACCAAAGAAATAATAGTGCCAATGACGGGGCAGCAAGTTTTCCCACTTACTTGATGAGCTCCACTGTCTCTGAATACATAGGGAATGGGGATTTGGATTCCTGAGCATTTTTCTCTAATGCATTCCCACATTCAATGAAAGATACCACAGCATCAAGATAGTATACAGCTTTCTCAAACCTATCAGACTGAAGAAAGGAGAATAAAGGTAATGAGAGATACACTGAGGTACTATGGGAACACAAACAACAAATGAGAATTTAAGTTAATTTGATTAAACAAATGTGAGAATGTTTACATACCAATGCATCTGCATTGTGCTTTAGCTTTTTTGCTTCTTGTAAATAATGGTCTGCTGAATAATTTCTGCAATGTAAATTTTTATAGTAAATAAAAATGGTAAATATTTCCATATTGCTTGTTCATTTTAGTCTTAGCATCCCTCAGTTTTCATGTCCTCAAGTAAAGAAGATGACCTACCACTAAACATTTAGTTCCATGTTTTCTGACAAATGTTTTTATTGGGTTAGGAGCATAACTCCTGTTGGCCAACTGGCAAATTTTCTACCTTAGGAAAAGAGAAATCAAGCTCCCTAGTATTAAATGCTAAGTTGTTTGAAAATTTTGGAATAAATGGAATGTGGGTAAGGGAAATAACCTCTTTACGAAATGGAGGAAAACCTCAACACTGCTCTTCCTTATTTAAGAAAGCCCCCATCTTGAACAGTGGTAGGAGGAGTCAGGTTCTACATGAAGTCATGTTACTCACATCCCCCAGGAGTCATGAAGTTCAGTTAAAGGAGCAATACTTGGACTACCGGGTGCCTTTCAAATTAAAATCCAAATGTTCTGGGGATCACAACACAAGTATGAATTCTTCTGGTCACTGATAGAAATTTAAATGAGTTTCTTATATGCTGACTGGGATGATTTCTTCAATACATAAAAAACATTTCTCTCACCTGTCATCAAAGGCAAGCTTTGTTCTCCGAGGCTTAGAAGCATCAGGAGTTGGTGTAGATGAAGGACAGTTAGAGGAGCTATTTGGAGCCTTTTCCTGACCAAAGAAACATATAACATCGAAAATATAAAATGTTGAATTCGGAGGTGATAAATATTAAACTGAAAATATTTCTTGAACCACTAGTAAAAGGAAACAAAATTCCACTGCCTTTAGTATTTAATTTCCTTGTTACAGAATTTTTAAAATTCAGAATGTAAAAACCCTTTTAACAGAATGGGTCCACTTTATATAACCAAAAATATTCATTCTAATATTAGAGGTCTGGGACACCTGGGTGGCTCAGCTGTTGAGTGCCTGCCTTTGGCTCAGGGCATGATCTCAGATCAGGGATCGAATCCTGCATCGAGCTCCCTGTGAGAAGCCTGCTTCTCCCTGTTTATGTTTCTGCCTTTCTCTCTGTGTCTCTCATGAATAAATAAAATATTTTAAAACAAAAGAAAATACTTTGTCCCTGTTCTCAAAATTTTAATAAATAAAGCTTTCCTTGGTTCATATGTGTGAAATAAAAATAAAAATAATAATGATAATAATAATAGCAGAGATCTACTATGTATCAGACACTGAAATAGACACTATTTAAAAACATAAGGAAGGGGATCCCTGGGTGGCTCAGCGGTTTAGCACCTGCCTTCAGCCCAGGGTGTGATCCTGGAGTCCTGGGATGGAGTCCCACATCGGGCTCCCTGCATGGAGCCTGCTTCTCCCTCTGCCTGTGTCTCTGCCTCTCTCTCTCTCTCCCTGGGTCCCTCATGAATAAATAAGATCTTAAAAAATAAAAAATAAAAACATAAGGAAGACACAAACCTACTATCACAATAGCAGTATTGCTTAAGACAAAATTTACTGAAAATTATTGGTCAATGAAAACAGCAATAATAAGATCTAACACTTAATCCATGCTTACTGCCTGCCTACCTGACAGTAAGTTAACTGCATATTGGGCACAGTGGTTAAACCCTTCCACAACCCTCTGGAATGCATACTGCTATTGGGACAGAATAAAGAGCAATGCAAAGGAGGGTAACTTAGCCAAGTTTAAACAGCTTTTAAGTGGCATTCCTGGAATGTGGCTTTTAAATCCAGGTCTGTCACATTTTAAAAGGCTAGCCACTTTCTTAATCTGTATTCTATCTACATAGCCCTTTATGCAGGGACTGCTCCTGTCTTTCCAACTGCTTTCCTATACACATTTTCCCACAATAAAACACCAGAAATAAGCAGAATTTATCCTATAAATGCATGAATGTTTCAACATTTAAAAACCCAATTAATATAAAATTAATTTTACTCCTGTGCTTAAAAATCTGAAAAGGAACCAGGTTCCATATATATATATATATGTGTGTGTGTGTGTGTGTGTGTGTGTATATATATATATATATATAAAATTTAAAAATTAATGAGCTAAGTATCCATCTTTTTAGGAGTCAGTAAATAGAACAGTAGAGCAGAAAGAAAGACTAAGGAAATCATCAAGACAATAAATTAATGAAATAGAAAACAAAAATAAACCATGCAGAATCAACAAAAACAAAGGCTATTTTTTGAAAAGACAAGTAAAACTAATAAGCTTCTGATGAGCCTGATCAAGGAAAAAGAGAAATGGCATACAGAACTAATATTAAGAATAAAAGGGAAAAAAAAAAGAATAAAAGGGGAATATAAGTAGAGATGTTACTGATATCAAGAGCATAAAAGAAAAAAAGAGCATAAAAGACTGTAATGAACAACTTTATGCCAACATATTTTGAATATTTGATAATATGACTATGTAGAGAACATAAGATAAAAAGTATATGTGGGATCCCTGGGTGGCGCAGTGGTTTGGCGCCTGCCTTTGGCCCAGGGCGCGATCCAGGAGACCCGGGATCGAATCCCACATTGGGCTCCGGTGCATGGAGCCTGCTTCTCCCTCTGCCTATGTCTCTGCCTCTCTCTCTTTCTCTCTCTGTGACTATCATAAATAAATAAAAATTTTTTTAAAAAAGTATATGTAATTTTGGTTTTCCATATTACCTAATTTTTCTTTAGTTAAAATAAGAAAAAACGTATTTTCCAACTAAATTATAGATTCTTCCTTAATAAACCCATATGTAATTGCCTAAATTGGAAATTGCCAAAACTAACATTAACAACTCTAACAGCTGGGCAGCCTGGGTGGCTCAACGGTTTAGCACCTGCCTAAACCCAGGGTGTGATCCTGGAGACCCGGGATTGAGTCCCACGTCGGGCTCCCTGCATGGAGTCTGCTTCTCCCTCTGCCTGTGTCTCTGCCTCTCTCTCTCTGTCTCTCATGAATAAATAAATAAAATCTCAAAAAAACATTCTAACAGTTACATGCCCTAAGATGTTGAAATCAAAGTAGTCAGTGCCTATATTTTATATTGTCAATAACAGAGTACCAAATAACTACATTTGATCCAACAAATATTTCCTGATTACCTATTAAGTCAGAAAATGGAGAAAACCTAGAACAAGATACAAATCCCTGCTTTCAAGGACCTGACAAGCCAATAAAGGGAGACAGTTTTACCTGTGAGATCGCAAAAGCCAAATGAACAGGTGAGCTCATTTAAAGAATACATTTAAAAGCAGAGGAGTGGGGGGATGGTGCTTGGGTGATTCAGTGAGGCCTCTGACTCTTGATTTCAGCGTGGGGTTATGATCTCGGGGTTGTGGGATTGAGCCCCATAATGGGCTCTGCACTCAGCAGGAAGTCTGTTTGAACTTCACTCTCCCCTGCCCCCACTTGGGTACTCTCTCTCTCTCTCAAATAAATCGAGAGACAGAGAGAGAGAGACAGAGAGAGAGAGAGAGAGAGAGAGAGAGGGAGAGGGAGAAATCCTACAGGTAAAGGATGGAAAATAGAGAAAGCCAATTAGCAAGCAGACACAGAACTAGGATGGTGAAGGAGACCACAAGGACACTTAAGTTCCTTAAGGACACTAGGACTAACTCTCTAAGCTACTAGAGAAGGGTGTCTACCTGGAGAAAAAGTCATCTGTATATCTCAATTTGAGCCACTGTTCATAATTAAAATCAACTCAATCTAAAAGACTTAAACTACCACACTTAATAAGCATGAGTAACTATATTTAATGATCAATTTTTTTCAACTCTCAAAACTTTGCTTACTCAAGTCACAAATAACAACCCAGTGAATTCTTAAAAATCTATTCTTAAAACTCGGGCAGCCCGGGTGGCTCAGCGGTTTAGCACCGCCTTCCGCCCAGGGCGTGATCCTGGAGACCCGGGATCGAGTCCCGCGTCGGGCTCCCTGCATGGAGCCTGCTTCTCCTGCTGCCTGTGTCTCTGTCTCTCAAGAATAAATAAATAAAATCTTAAAAAAAAAACAAAAACTACGTATTTTCCTAGTTTTGTTGGAGCGTTTGCTCCTGATCAAAACGGTTTAGAAATGCAAATAACCGAGAAAACAAAGCGAGAGTGAGAATCTAATAAAACAGACCCCTGAAAAAGCTTCTGCGATCCAATTCTCCATCCATAAATATGAAGAATATTCCTCTACATTATGATCATGCCCTGGAAATAGTTCCCGTGCTACCTCAGCTAAAGAATTTTCTCTGTTTCACGAATCTAAGCCAAATTGGTTACTTTCTCACTTTGTGTAATACACTTGCTTGTAAAATCTAATTCTAAAGAATCTGAAGCCAATTTCAAGCCACAGACAACTCGATCCTAACAACTGGAGTAATTTATAAGTAGATCAGTATCAACTACTTTCTTCCAAAACCAACTTTTCCAATTAAGGGTTTCTGTCTTAATTAGTATGCACGTGGCCAGGTGAAACATTGCTTTTACAGTCTCAGACCAACCCCGTACATTTATTATCAAGATTATGACATTCTCAGAGCAAAAATGCACAGGTCTATAAATTTAATGAGAGCTTTACAAGACTGTCAAAGCAGTGTCACCTTGGAGAATTCCTGTGGCAATGAGAGTACTTTTCAGAAGGCTCAGAGTCCCAACGCCTCACCTTGACCTCCTTGGAGCTACTGGAGGTCTTCCCCTCAGTCTTCTTCTGCTTGGATGTGGAGGAGCTGTTCCTGCTGCTCGCACTGTTCTCTTTGTTGCTGTTAGCACCGGACTTTAATGATGATGACTGACTAATAGTCCTCTTCCGAGAGCCATGCTCTGGTTTGGGGTCTTTTGAAGGAACGGGCCCAGCAGGAGACGGCAACAAATCCTTTTCTTTTGCAGCACTTTGCTTAGATGACCTGCCAAACCAAACAAATGCTCTCACTTTTCCACCAAGTCATATAGGGGTGATAGATTTTTTTTTTTCTTTTTCTCTTTGCCTGCTCTCAAAACAAGTCTGTTTCTCCCTGAGTACTAGGACACATGGTTTCTAACAAAACAAAGTTGAGGGCAGACATCATCTCTGTTTTCCACTCCCTGGCTGTACGTACACCCAGCACCTAAATGCTGGCCTGCCACACAGCAAGTATTCCATAAATCCTGGTTATGTGAATGAGAAGAGGAATGATGAAGATATGAAATTCCTAAGTTGGAAACTGGCCTCTGGACAGATAGAGATAAGCTTGTCATCTAACTAGAAAGTGGTAAAGCTTTACTTGAACTCTTAGCCTCTACTCAATCCTACTTCACTACAAGAAGAAAGGAAGGAGAGACTGAATGTTAAAAACTTTCTATCCCTGTTAGCTGACAGCAAAAGCTCCCATCTCGTTGGTCTATGTAAATGTATACATGCATATGACATACACTTACTGAGAGGAACATTCTCAGAACACATTAGAAAGTACCCACTGGCAAACAACATACACATTTTAACACACATGTAACATGTTTTGGGGACATACTCTCTGTTGCTGGATGGCTTGTGACCTGCTGAATTCTTGTCCTCTGTTTTGGGTTTCTTGCTGTCATTGGCTCGGTTATCATCTTCGTTCTGGAAAAAAAAAAAAAACAGAAAAAAAAAGAAACTACTAGGTTGATTTTTTATTCATCTAATTTCAGTTTCCAGCATGAGTCACCCTCAAATAATTTATCCCTGATAAGTTTCAGAAAGAAGATAAATGTGAAGTGAAATAATTCATTTAAACAATGTTTAGTAAACTGAGTTTCAAGACTAAGTCTCCTATTTTAGATAAACAGAGCCCAAACACTGAAACACATTTCCTATAATCTTTAAAATGACATCTTTTCATCCTAATGATTCTGGGGATGAGTGAAATTATACTTAAGATATAATTCACATACAATAAAATCCACTCTTTAAAAGTACACAATTCAATGACTTTTACTATATTCACAGAGGTGTACAACCATTACCACAAACAATTCTAGAGCATTTTCATCATCTGTAAGACACCTGGACCCTTCAGCAGGCATTTTCCCATTCCTTCCACCCCTAGACTCTGGTAGTCACTAATCTATGTATTTTGTCCTTTTTAAAATTAAAAATTTTTTTTTGTATTTTGTCTTTTTGGATCTGCATATGCTAGACATTTCACATATAAATGGAATCACATTTGTGGACTCTTGTCTCTGGTTCTCTTCAGTTAGTATATTTTTTAGGTTCATTGATACTGCAGCATGTATCAGGATTTCATTCCTGGTTATAGCTGAATCTATTCCATTGTATGCATATGCTACATTTTATTTATCTATTCATCAGTTAATGACCATATGGGTTGTCTCTACTTTTTGGATAATACAAATAATACTACTGTGAACATTCACCTATAAGTTTTTGTGTGGACATGTTTTCATTTCTCTTGGGTTTATACCTAAGTGGAATGGAGTGGAATTGCTGGGTCATACAGGTACACTTTTTGAAGAACTGTCAAAACTGTGTTCTAAAGCAGTTAGAATCTGATCTACATATCATTGTATATTCCCATCAGCACTGTAATTAAAAATCTAACTCCTCCATATCTTCACCAATACTTGTTATTGTCCATATTTTTTATTATAGCCAAGCTTGATGATTCTGAAAAATTCTTTTTGCTGAAACAAAAGCTGTGAGCCATCATTGCCAAAGCTACTTTCTTGATTGATCCTAATTTTTCCTATTGCTTTAAACTTCAGGGCCCAAGAATCTAAAACATTGTGCCATGACAAAAAATCTGTTCTCCTACACAAATCATTAAAAGTAGACACATAAAAACATGAGACAAAAGAATCTACATCATCCTTCATTACCCTTGGGTGAGACTCCTCTCAGTACCATCTGCTTTATCTTCAGGAACTACCCCTGACAATTTTACCAAAGAGTAAAAAGGACATTCTATGTTGTATTTCTGTATTATATAGAATCTTACAAAGAATATGTAATACTTTTCAAACACAAAAGGACCATTTCTTAATTCTTTAAGAAGTACCTTAGCTTTCTAAAGAGCAGAGTCCATCATATATAAGCTCTCACTTCATGTAATCCTATAAGTTAAATTACATAACCAAGTCCAGCAGTCTGAGGTTGTAGCTTAATAGGGGTAGCAGCCCTGAACTTACTGGTTGAAAAAGTTTCCCCATACTACAATAATGGAAACTCATTCGCTACAGTGCCCAAAGTAGTAAGCTTCAGTTTTCTTGAAATTCAAATTTTTAAAAATCTTCCAATTTTTTAAGTAAAAAAAAAGGTTATTCTAGTTTGTCAAATATACATCATTGTCTGCACACACTGCACTGTGGTCTTAAGAAGAGGAGGAAAAATCTCCTCCTCACTTCCTTTTAAGAAAATATTTTATCCTTCCTATCCTCTACTATGAGATCTTCAAGGTCATTTGGGATTGAGGTTTTGCTCTGAGTCCACGTGCTCACTACCTTGGTATTACACAGTCATATTCACCAGGAGAAATCATACTATTCTTCAATACAAATCATTAAAATTTCCTCTAAAAAATTCTTACTAGAGCTGAAAGATCATGGTGTTTTCCCCAAAGAATCTCCATCTACACATGTGAGTTATTCAGATCTTTTCATCCTCTGTCCATTGTCCTCCCAACAGAGACATGTGTGAGTCTTCCCATCTCCTAAGTCTTTAAAAAGGCTGATCTTAAATATACACCAAGCTTCACCTCTCAACTCAAATCATTCCAGAAGAATTTAAGGACAAGTGCTGGCCGTGTGTGAGCAAACGTGTTTAGTTCTGAACTTGTAGACATCGGTTTTCAAAAAGGGAAAAAAGATATGTACAGAGGACTAGTGAAGTTCTTAAGGATGTGTCAAAATTGGTGTCAATTTTGAAGCTGCAATTAGTAATTTAAAAAGTGTGACTTGGCCTGGGGTATAAAAGAGAAGAGAGTATTAAAAACTGTGACAACCTGGAAAATATATAGCCCAGTGTTTTGGGTTTTTTTGTTTGTTTGTTTGCTTTGTTTTGTTTTGGGTTTTTTAAAGACTTTTTATTTGAGAGAGTGAGAGAGCAGGAGCAGAGGGGAGAGGGAGAAGCAGGCTCCCGCTGAGCAGGGAGCCCAACGCAGGGGCTCCTGACCAGGACCCTGAGATCATGACCTAAGCCAAAGACAGATACTTAACCGACTGAGATACCCAGATGCCCCTCAACTAAAGACATTTAAAATCAAAATGTTAAGAGTGTTGTGAAGGCCACTTTGCAATCCCTGCTTCACCCTCACCTCCACCCTGGCCAGCACACATACACTGAAGAGAAGCACTGGCTCATTTCTTATTGGATTAGACAGTAAAGGAGACAGGTAGAGGCTCAGGGCTCCGTAAGAGACTGTTCTGTCTGTAGCCTCCCCTGAGTCTTAGGCTCACCCTCTATTTTCTCTCATAGCTATGACTCAATCAGGTATTTTCTGGCTTACTGAGATTTCCATTGCATTTCAGATTCTGATGTTTAAAAACAACACAACAAAAACCCTTTACAAACCTTATGTTTCCTCTTGCCTTTGTTGGAAACTTTTTCTGAGGCTTGTTTCTGAGCCTCTCTTGTGTGCTTTTCTGGCACATTTTTCTTTTCCCCCTTGGGTGGCTCTGTTTCTTTGTAAGGCTTTCCTGGTATTCTGGTCAAAAGATTCAGGTCAATCTTCACAATAAGTGGATACCTGTCATCAGGCTCACTGAGGGGTGAAAGAAGTTCCTTCTCTTCCATAGGAGAGAACATTCGTTGCCGAAAAAAGCTATCTTCTTCCTCCACTGAGGAGGGTTTCACGGGAGTCCTGTTACTCTCAGGGTACTTAGGAGTTTGTGAGGAAGGAGGAAGGCTCTCGCTTTCATCCGAATCTGAGGATGAGGTATCTGTTTCTATGATTTCCCTTGATTTCTGGGAAGATTTACTCGTTGACTTGTATTTCTTCTTCTCTGCAGATGGTCGAGGGGAAGATTTGGACTCCTTTTTGATATTGGGTTTCCTTGAGCCTTTGGTGGCTGCTTTGTGTCTGCTGGAAGGCATGCTGGTAGCCATGTCTACGGGGGTTTCGCTTTCTATCTTCAGGCCTCCCCGGGGCTCTTCAGTGGCTGCCTTCTCAGCCTTTTTGGGTTGTTTTTTGCCTACAGTTCTCCTCTGTGTTGTGCTGTCACTCTGTGCAGGGGACTTCTGCCTCCCGCGCCCACTTTCTGATCCCTTTTGTACAGTTTTGGAGTCTCGTCCAGGAGTAGCAGAACTTGTTTCTTTAGGTCCGCCTGGATCAGTATAGCTATTCCCAGTGCCCTGTTCTCGGCCTTCCTTTTTATAGCCTTGAGATGACGGGATGTTACTGTCCACAGAAGAAGCTGGTGACACTTTATGTGGGTTCACTTTATTTAACCAATTATCAAGTTGCCATTTGTTTGTTGGTGGTGGTTCAGGCTGAAAAAGAGAGAAATAAATATGTTTTTTTTCAATACTGAAGCTTTCTCCCTCCTTAACAATCTCAAGGAAGAGAAAAAAAGCACAATGTCTAAGGCCATAAAGGCATTTGTTGTTCCCACTTCTGACTGAACTAAAGCAAAGGGCTGAATATTGACCATCAGAGCTCTCATCACTTGAATAAGAAGTTAAGCTTGATGTTACATATGGCCTTCAAACATTAAAGATTCCTGTCAGGAACCCAGCTTGAAAGGTAAATGGGGGTAAATGACAATGGGGGTATACTTAATTCCAGAAAGTAAACAAATGATTTAGGTACTGATAAGAGATTTTTAACCATATTTTATCAACCTACAGTAAAACTGTATAATTTAATACTCCTTTTTACCAAAGTAACTACATAATATAAATTACCATGCTGAGACAGAAAAAGAAGCACAGACTAAAGAAATCCAGTATTTTAGGGACCTGAAATATGACCTCAACTAATTCCTAATGTAGACTGAACATGTGCTCAAATAACAAGGAAACTGAAGTACCTAAGTTTTCTCCAAGACACACAGTTCAATTTCTTAACCTTGTTTCCTAATCAGGTCTTAACTGGCCATCAGCAGGGGCTGTGAGAGGCCTATGGAAGGTACCCCTGCCTCCCTCTCACCTCAGGAGATGCACTCTGGGATGGTTCATTTGCCTCACTGTCACTGGAGCTACTTTCACTCTCTGAGTCAGATCCAGAGCTGCTTTCAGATCCACTGTGGCTGCTAGAATCATCCCTGGAGTTATCAGCTCCTTCACTATTATGGTGTGAAGGTTCAGAGTTACTAAAAAGACATAAAACATATAAATGACCAAAGTTGTTTTACAGCGATAGCAGGAAAACATCCAAATCTGACAATCCACTTAAAATATTTATGGTTTGTTACGCTATTACAGCTCTATGAATCCAGAACTTCCATTTATAAGTAAAATGCTTCCTTAAAAAGTTTCTAATATGCTGCTCAGCCATTAGCACTTATCTTTTAAAAACAGTTCTCCTGAGGTATAATATACATACCACAGAATTCACCCATGTTAAGTGTACAATTCAATGATTTTTAATTAATTTACAAGATTTTACAATCGCCATTCCAACCATATTTACTTTATAAGGTTATTATATTACTACAATGCTCCAAAGAAAACTAAAAATAAAAGGATGCATACCTTCCTGGTGTACTCCTTGGCATTGTCTTATCACAATCCTAAAAATAAAACACGAGAGGAAATCTGTGAACGAATAAGTAGGACTCTATCTGCTTAATGTGAACAATATATGAACCCCTAAAAGGAACACTAGCAGCTCTAATGTATACATCAATCAAGTGTTAGTTTACCTAACACTTAGGACACACCGTTTTTACGTAAAGAATAACTAACTTCCAGGCTAAGATGAAAAGCTTTGTTAATAGTTCTTCTTGGCAACAATCTTATACTTCAGGAGTACACTCTGATCCATAAGTAGTAAGGAAAAGCCAGTTTAAAAAAAAAAAAAAAGCAGGTTTAAAGACAGACCAGAACATGACAACATTTCACTGTCATAAGTTAAGGAACTTAATTTAAGTAATTCATTTTAAATAAATGAATCATAAATGTATCATTCAATTATAATTCTTAAAAAATACAATGCAAATCAATACTGTATGATACTGGCAAACTCATAAAGCAGTAGACACACCTGCTCCCCATCGCTGTCTTCACTGCTGCTTAGTTTTAAGTCATCTTTTAACATACTAGAGGGAAAAGGCAGAAAGAATTAGTATTTTTGTAACAGTTTATCATGGCACACCACAGTATTAAATATTTACTAATCATTCTAGAAATAATCATGGTGGCAGCCAAAGATTTAATTAAAAAACAAGGAAAAGAACCAGTACGTCTTACTCTGTCTGGTGTGCTTCACATCCAGAGTAAAAACTGAGAAAGGAGGAAGTGAACATTTCATAAGCTCTCACTTTTCCGTAAGTTAAACATGTAACCATCTTTTCTAATTTAAATAAGTCACCTTCTACAAACTCTTATACTCAGTTATCTCTATTTTTCTCTAATTGTATCCATACCCATTCATTCATAGTAAAACAAATTACCATACTCATACCCAACAGTCCCCTAGAGAGATAAAACTCCTAAAAAGAAGGAAGATAAAATGAAAGTTTCAGCAATTCTCTTTCACTGTTCCTCATGCTCCACAAAGAGATTCATACAACTAAGTGGTTGTGAAAACCAGAACACAAAGTCAAAGCACTGGTTCCTAAATGCCTTGCTTTGAAAGATGACTGCCCTCTGGAGAAGTAATAATTTGGAGTAAGAACCTTATATAAAATAGAAATGAGGGTATCCCTGAGTGGCTTAAGTAGGTTTAGTGCCTGCCTTAGGCCCAGGGCGTTGATCCTGGAGTCCCGGGATCAGGTCCCACATCAGGCTCTCTACATGGAGCCTGCTTTTCCCTCTGCCTGTGTCTCTGCCTCTCTCTCTCTCATAAATAAATAAAATCTTTAAAAAGAAAAATAAGCTCCAGCCTCATCTTCCGTGATCAAAGTTCAAATCAATTAAAAAAAAACACAAATAAATACCATAAACTGATAGTTTCTGAAGTTCATTTTTCAAAGTAAAATTACAGATTTAAATTTTCCTTAAGGCCATAAAATCAACATTAAAATAGAGAACCTGAGTAATGACCCACAAAACACTCCTTGCCTTTTTACAGAAGAGCAAAAATTAATAGAAAAACCACTAGAAAAATGTTTAATTTCTCATTACTAGTAGTTCCATTACCTTTCTTCTTAAAATTTCATGACAGTCTCCAATCAGTGGAAAGGAAATCTTCTTTCACTCCAATAACTACTAATAGTTTCCCCTCAAAGCTTAACCTCAATTTCTAAATCTGACCCCAAAGTCAGATTATCCCCTAAAAGATCACCTTGAAACAAAGTAACCAGATGTTTACAGAATTATGAAAAGTGTTTTAAGGCTGGCCCAATTAAGTGGGACAGAAAAAAAAGAGTTTTCTTTTGGACAGGGCTTAGTGCATCTCTATGACTGATATCCTGTAAGGAAATGTACTTACTCTGAATTCTCTCAGCCCTTGTGATTTAATAATGGCAGCTCAATGAACCTGTTCACACATGTGGATATGTCAAAGTTTTTACCAGACTGTTCAAGGTCCTGCATGCTTTTGTTTCCTCAGCAAACCAAAGTGATTCGCACATATATGGTAGGCTTTTACCAGTTCTTTGCATATGGATAAATATGATAAATATGAATATAATTTTAATTCTTCAGCAGTGAGAGGGACTTCTTGCATTCACATAAGGTCATTCTCACGCAGTTCTCCCTCTGTTCAGCAGAAGAGGTTATCAGTACAGATTGTGGGTTAGAGCTGAGAAGCTAGCACTGTGACCACAATTTCTTCAGAATTTTTATTTTAATCAAGCGAGTCAACATGTGGTCTCAGGAACTGAGGAGCTCATCCCATAAGCTGGAATTTATTATTGTCCAATATATTAGCCTAATTACATTTTGATATATATTCCCGCCCTGTTCCACTTACAGAAGGAGGAAAACTTAAAGAGGGTACAATTATGCTATGCTGACTTAAAATACTATATACAGCAGTTAAATGGAGGGCGTACTAAGAAGAATCCTGTATTTTTGGGTCTTTATTAAAAACAAACTACCAACCTACCTGCAAACACAAATACATCTCTAAGAGATGAGAAAAAACTATAATCTCAGAGGAAGTATAGGCAAACTATGGCCTCCAAGTCAAATATAGACTACTATCTGTTCATAAAGAAGTTTTATGGGAACATAACCACACCCACGGCCTATATTTGCTTTCATACTACCATGGCAGAGCTGACTAGCTGGGAAAAAAACCATCTAAGCCCCTAAAGCCTAAAATAGTTCATTATCTGGCCCTTTACATAAAAGTTTGCCTGCCCCTTCCTTAAAAGATTAAGTACACATATTTAAGTGTGGTGCTAATATGTACACATTACAGATAGACTTTTAGCAAAACAAACTTATTAAGCAATAAACTTACGATTTAGACTGGTGTCCATTTGAAGTTTTAGAAGGATTGTATCTTTCTAGAACAAAAAGAATGCAAAAATTAACAACTACAATATGGCTATATAGATTATAAAATATGTAGCAATATACCCTGGAAGAAATGTAAATCAAAACAATGAGTCAGAATTCTTCCCTCCACCAAATTGGCAACACTACAAAGTCCAATAAATATGAGATATGGGTAGAAACAGGCATGCTCAGAAGCTGTTTGTAGGACTATACATTCATACGATCTTTTTGGCAGGCAATCTGGTAATATTATCCTACTGATACTGGAAATGCACGTATACACTGATGTAAGCAATTATGATGAAAAAAAAATGTTTACCTTACAGGAGTTTCTGGAAAAATACATAAACACACACACACACAGAGACGTTTATCACAGTATGGTTTGTAACAGCAAAAACTGGAAACAAATGTCTATCAGGAGGTACTAAAATTATGGTACATTCATATAATATAACACAACTTTCATGTTAAAAAGAATGAACCAGAATTTTTATACTGATACAGACACAGCTCTAAAATAAATTAAGTGAAGGATGCCTGGGTGGCTTAGTGGTTGAGCACCTGCCTTCAGCTCAGGGTGTAACCCTGGGGTCCTGGGATCGAGTCCCACATGAGGTTCCTTGCAAGCCTGCTTCTCCCTCTGGTTGTACCTCTGCTTCTCTCTCTCTCTGTGTCTCCCATGAATAAATAAATAAAATCTTAAAAAATAAAATAAAGTGGAAAACACAGCAATAAACAGTAAGGGCAGTTTATGATCCCATTTACTATTAGTTATGGGGAGAGGAGGACAGAACTAAAAATGAGACATTCTTAAAACATTTTAAGAGAGAAAATGTATACTTTCTAGCTTATAGCTATTTTCTACATACCAATAATGGCAGGTCACTTTTTCCTACAACTATAGCTTTAAGGCAGAACCAGTGTAAATCTACCTTATTAAAGAAGTTACTACTCTTGGCAAAAAGACCATTTATTTTGTTACAGAGCTATATGGGGGAAGCCTAGACACCTGCAAGGTTCCTGACCTTACCCCCTAGTCTCTGGTGTCTGTTGAGACCACACTTAAATTCTCTAAGGCTATAGTTTCCTTAAGTTCTTCTCAGAAACCAAAAGACAGAAGATGGACAGTGGACTTTCTTCCCAGATCGAAAGGCCTGGGAAAAAGGAATAAATACAGACATAGGAAGAGAAGAGCTACGGAAAGCTACAACCCCTTCTTGCTTATTAGTTTAACTCTCAAAGAACCAACTCTTCACAAAGGAGACAGGAAGACAGAAGAATGGCTCTTGGGTTTAAGAGGGGCCCATCAAACTGAATTTATGAATTCTGAACTATTACTTCAAATATTTAATAAAAATAGTTAATTTTGATTGCTAATGATCTGTAACTCTTCATTTTTTAAGTATATCAAGATTTGGTTTAACTCATTACTAATCAACAGATACTAAAAACTGGGATAAGGTAAGTGAAGGAATTATGAAAGCAATATATCATGTGAGCCTGAGAAATAAATGCTCAATAAAAAGCTTAACTTGAAAACCAAGAGGAAAAGTAATACTCACTTTGTTCTCCAGGGCCAAAACTGGACTGCTGAGATTCCTAAGAAAAAGGGACATAAAATTATACAGTGGCATTAAGAGAAACGTTCATTAGTGACATATGCTTTAAATTAAACTATTCAATTCCAGCTAATTCAATGAAAGATCCTGTTGAGTTCCTAAGAACACATAAAAGAAAAAACAATGGAAGAATTTCACAATCACATTTGCTCAGCCTCAGTAATCATGTGGTCAACAATAAACTTTCCCAAAGCTCATTACAAAAAGCATCAAGCGGGTAGCCCCGGTGGCTCAGCAGTTTAGTGCTGCCTTCAGCCCAGGGCAGGATCCCAGAGACCCGGGATCGAGTCCCACGTCAGGCTTCCTGCATGGAGCCTGCTTCTCCCACTGCCTGTGTCTCTGCCTCTCTATCTCTTTCTCTGTCTCTCATGAATAAATAAAATCTTAAAAAAAAAAAAAAAAAAGCATCAAGCTACCTAATAGTTCCTCTTTATTATTCATTTCTTTCAGCAGCACCCATGGTACTCTTATCCTAATTTAGAGCCCTGGGAAAGCAAATGATTTCAATTTAAGATTCTTGGTCTTAAGAAAATGTTGGTCTTAAGAAAACTCTTTAAAAAAAAAAAAAAAAAGAAAACTCTTGGTCTTAAGAAAACTAAAAATAAATAAATAAAAATGAATGAATGAATGAATAGTGCCTGGGTGGCTCAGTTGATTAAGTGTCTAACTCTTGATTTTGGCTCAGGTCATGATCTCAGGGTCATCAGATAGAGCTCTGTGTTAGGCTCTGCTCTGGGCATGGAGCTTGTTTAAGATTCTCTCTCTTCTGGGCAGCCCCGGTGGCGCAGCGGTTTAGCACTGCCTGCAGCTCGGGGTGTGATCCTGGGGACCTGGGGTCGAGTCCCACATCAGGCTTCCTGCATGGAGCCTGCTTCTCCCTCTGCCTGTGTCTCTGCCTCTCTCTTCGCTCTCTCTGAATGAATAAATAAATAAATCTTAAAAAAAAAAAAAAAGATTCTCTCTCTTCCTCTCTTCCTCTCCTCTGCCTGCCTATCCCCACTCAGCTTGCCGGCATGCTCTCTCTAAAATGAACGAATGAATGAATGAATCAATCAATCAATCAAAATAAAAACCTACACTAGAAAATAGCTGTGCAGCCTATATAGACTCAAAGATACCACTTTCATGAACTAAAAACCTCACATGGTATTCACATGTCATTTTACTACCTTCCTTTTTCCACTCCCAATATCTTATAATTAGCAAATTGAGGAAAAGATTGTCATGTACTTCTTTGTATGCCATGCACTGGTACAGTGTCTAGCACTCAGGAAGCACTAGTAAAAAAGCAAGCCCAAATGTCACTGTCAGTGAAACAAACATGGCTTTCCAAAGTCAACTTTCATGATCACAACACCTGTTTCATACATGTGCAAATTGTGCATTTTTCTAGGTTAAGTCTGTAGTACACAATGTAGTATTAAAATTACACAAACATCCCTAAAAACCCACTTAAAAATAAGCACAATCTTACTTTAATGATAGAATTATCTGTGAAAGAGAAATCCACATACTATGAATTTTTAAATATACAGTTTTGCTGATAACAAAAAAAAAAAAAAAAAAAACACTGTAAACCTACATCTGTGGTCAATTGATTTTCATCAAGTATGAGAAGAGCATCCAACAAATGGTGCTGGGACAACTGAATAGCCATATGTAAAAGAATGAAGTTGGATGCTTACCTCAGACAGTACTAAAAAAATAACTCAAAATGGGTCAAAGACCTAAATGTAAGAGATAAAACTTCAAAAAACTCTTAGAAGAAAACTTAGAGTCAAACCTTAATGACTTGGCAAAGAACTTATACTTATGATACCAAAAGCATAAAACACAAAAGAAACAAACAGATAAAATGGACTTCAGCAAAATTAAGAACTTCTGTGCTTGAAAGGACACCACTGAGAAAGTGAAAAGACAACCCACAGAATGGGAGAAAATATCTGCAAATCATATATCTGATAAGAGACTACTTACTACAATATATAAAGAGCTCTTACGACTCAATGATAAAAAGACAACCCAGTAAAAAATAAGCAAAGGATTTGAATAGGCATTTCTACAAGGAAGATTTACAAATGGTCAATAAGCACATGAAAAGATGTTGTTTGATATCATTTGTCACAGGGAAAATGCAAATCAAACCCATAATGAGATATCATTTCACACCTACTAGGATGATTAGGATCAAAAACACAGATAACAGCAAGTATTGACAAGGATGAAGAGAAAATGAAAGCCTAGTGGGAATATAAAGTGGTGCAGCTAGCTTTGGAAAACATTCTGGAAGTCCCTCAAATAGTTAAACATATAGTTACTGTATGACCTCGTAATTCTACTCCTAGCTATATAGCCAAATGAAAAGAAAACATTATGTCCACACAAAAATTTGTACACAAATGTTTACAGCAGCATTATTCACAATAGCCCAAAGCTCAAAACAACTCAAATGTTCATCAGCTGATGAATGTATAAACAAAACGTGATATATAACCATACATGGAAAAGTATTTGGCCACAAAAAAAAAAAAAAGAAATGAAGTGCTAATGCATGCTACAATGTGGGATAACCTTGAAAACATTGGGCTAAGTGAAAGAATCCAGGTGCAAAAGGCCATTTATGGTTAAGATTCCATTTTTGCAAAAGGTCCAGAAAAAGGAAATCTACAGAAACAAAGAACAGTGGTTTCATAGGGCTGGGAGGGAGACAGAGGGACAGTGGGTAATAGAAGAAGAGGGAGTTTCTCTTTGAGGTGATGAAAATACGCTAAAATTCACTGTTGTGATAGTTCACATACCTATAAATATACTCAAAACCATGTAATTGTACACTTTAAATGGGTGGGAGGCAAGTATGTGGATTGTATTTCAATCAAACTATTTAAAAAACTGCAAATAGAGCAGTGGCCAAGCTCATGCCTGTGAAATGTGTTAAAGATGCAAATAATCTTCTACTTCCTTGAATTGCTAATTATTTTATATTCATTTAGTGGTAAATGGCCTAAAAGTTAATAGCCCAAACTTTCAATTAATCTCAGACCCCTTTTCCTCACACTTCTGACAAAAGTCAGTTTGCTGGTCTCCAAATGCTAGTGGATCTGTCTCCAAAACATCTACTAATGCAACACCATCTCCTTTCCACCTACACTGCAAAGACTTTTCTGGTCCTCACATTAAAAAAAAAAAAAAAAAAAAAAAAAGATTTTATTTATTTAATTGAGAGAAAGAGAGCACAAGCAGGGCAGAGGGAGAGGGAGAAGCAGATTCCCCAATGAGCAGGAAGCCAGCGATGGGGCTGGATCCCAGGATCCTGGGACCATGACCCAAGCCAAAGCCACCCAGGCACCCCATCCTCATTTTTTTAAATCTACATAGGCCATCTAGTGGGTGTGTCTTTCTGGCTCTAATCTTTCTCCTTCACTCAACCATAGCCTCTAATTAATCTTTCTAAAGCCCAAATCCTAGTATGAGTTACCACTACTCTTTTTTCATAAAGCCTTCAATGGCTCTTTTTGTTTTTCCTAGGGATGAAACTCAAACTCTTTACATGTTATCCATTCATATATCTAAGAACTGGAAAAAAAGAATAATAAGCAAAAACAGACAAGGGCCTTGTAACTCATGGAACTTAACACTCATCTGAATAATGTCAATGACTATCTCTGCAACTATTCATGCACATAAAGGTAAAATGGTAATTGTGGTAAGTACACAATGAAAGGCAATACATACAGTATATTATATAAGAGCTTATAATTGTGTGTACGTGAGCATGTGAGTGAATGTGTGAGTTTAGAGCAAGAGAGGGAGAGACAGACAGATCTAGCCAGGAAGATGAACAAAGGCTTCCCTGAGCAAGTACCATTCATGTTAAGACCTGAAGTGTAGGTAGGAAGTAAACTGGGAAAGTGTTCAGGGTACAGAGAACAGCACGTGTAAAGCCAGAAAAGATAGGAGCACAACTAGTATATAAAGGACCGAAAGGCAGTCCATGAGAGGAAAAGGTACAGGAGGAAGGGTAGTGAGAAATGAGACTCAAGACTAAAAAGGCTAGATCCTATAGCATGCAGACTTTAGAGATTACATTAAAGAATCTTTATATATATATACACACAACCACATCTATTTAGTAAAACTGGGGACTTGTGGGAGGGACAGAGAGGAAGGGGGGTTAAGGGGAAGGTTTAACTCATTTTCACATAAGGTAACATGTCACAAAGCAACCAGTGCTTCTATGTTAGTGTAAAAAATCTGAACTTCTGGAACATTTGGGTAGCTCACTTGTTTGAGCATTTGACTCTTGATTTCAGCTCAGGTCATGATCTCAGAGTTCTGGGATGGAGCTCTGCTTGAGATTCTTTCCCTCTTCCTCTCTCTTCCCTCTGCCCCTCCCCCCCACTCCCTGACTCATGGGTGTGTGAGTGCGCATGGGCATGTCCCCTCTCTCAAATAAATAAATAAAATCTTTAAAAAAGATATGAACTTCTATATTACTGTAAAAAAGATTCAAGAGTACTATTACTATGTAGATTCTCCATGGGAAAAAGAGGAGGGTGGAGGATAAATTATTTACATTATACTTGAGAGTTTATATTGTCTCTGTTATCTTTATCTTTCTTTGAGAGATGCACAAAGTAGTAGCTCTTCAAATGTTTTATAACTGGAAAAGAATCTAACAAAAATCACAAATTGAGATTATTAGAAGCACCTGCACTTTCATCGACCTCTATATAGCTAATTTTATACAATGAATGATTTATTCTAGTATTTGTTTCTTGAATCTTCAGCTACGTTTTCTAAAACTGCCTCAAAAGTGGTTCCAGACAAAGAAATGCATTTTAATATATTCTCTCTTTACTAGATTTTACTCATTTTTCACTAGAGCAGAAAGACCAAGTTTTTGGACAAAGATATAGAACACTGGGAGAAATCTCAAAATAGGTTTTTAATACAACTTACTAAACTTAAATGTTAAAGGACTGAATTGAATTATCACACAACTCAAAATACCAGTGACTATGAATCATGATGCCCTCATAATTTTGTTAGTATCTCGAGGTACATTATACACTAAAAGCAAGGCTAATGACATATATGCACATTCAAACTACTGTTGATAATCTGGATATTTTCTTTTTTTTTTTTTAGCTTAGGGCATCCTTGTTTCTACTTTGTACAGTGACAGATAAAGAGCTCATACCAGAAGAAGAAAAATCTCAGCTCTGTCATTTTCTTGATTGCTTAGAAATGCATTTTAGTGTTATTTTCCACTGGGTAGTTTCACTGCAGGTCTATCTTTTAAACCATTTGCACATTTAGTGAAGATTAGCTGAATTAAAACCAGTTAAAATAATCTGCAAATCATCTTAACCAAGCCCGTTTAAAACTGTGATATGCTGGAGCCAGTAAGAGCAAATCAATGAGAACAATCAACTATCAACTTTTCCATAATGAGAAGACCTAACCTTCTCTTGCAATACTTCAGAAATAAAATGTGACCAGCTGCCACTCAGATCAAGACAAGCAATACTACTTGGATTTTTTTTCTGAGACTGAAAAATAGAGAATTTGAGAACTGAAAAATAATAAAGTTTCATCCTGTTCCCCCACCACCACCCTCAATCTCTAATACACACAACACTGGAGTATATGCTTTCCACTTTGGAGATCACTGACTTACCATAGTAGTGAGAATAAAGACGGAGAAAAATGAATAGAATTAAAGCACATTCAAGGAGGTAAGATCATTAGGACTTGGTGACAGTTTATTGGGTATGAAAGAGAGGTAAGTACTAAAGATAATTCCAACAAGGTTTTCCTAGCTTCACTAAGACAGGGAACAGTAAAAGACAATTATGTTTGTCTTCTCATGCTTTTGGTTGGGAGCTAGCAGGGAGAATCACAAATTTTCCCTGGAAGATGTCTCAAAGGACTTGAAACTCAACATCTAAGAACTGTCAACTATGCAGCTGGATATATGTATCTGGAATTAAGATAAAAAATTTTATTAAGATAAAAATTTGTGGAACACATTAAGTAAAGAGGAATAGGATACAAAGGACAAAACAATCTAGGTCTAAGCATGGTATGTATAACTACGCATCCACATAAACAGTAATATGTAATTTTTTCATTCTTTTGTATTATTTTATTTCCACAACCAATGTTGGGCAGACTGAAGCAAAACACATTTCATTTGTATTCTATTATAGCATTGAGCACAATGCCTAGAAAAGTTACATTGGTAGAGGCAAAGATAGAGGAGAAAAAGGAAAAGTCAGAGAAGCAAAGTAACTCTGGATGAGCAACGTATAGTGGAAGACAAGGAAGAAATAGGTTAAAATAGTATTTAATGCTCATGAGAAGCCAAATGAAGATAAAAAATGAAAAACATTAATTGGATTTACAAAATGTGGTCATAATGAAAATCCTTATGGTGAGGTATCAGGGGTAAAAAGCAAGATCAACCAGACTAGATTGAGGAGTGTCTGAGGAAAGAATAACAAAGAGCAATGAGGAACTACTCTTTCAGGAAGTTTAACTCTAGGGAGGAGGACTGGCTAGAGAATCACATGGAATAGTGGGATCTATTTCTTTGTATGTATGTATGATGGTGTTTGTAAATTGGACAGATCAAGGATGTTTAAGTCAATGGCATGGATTCACCAAACCAGCTCTCCAAACATACTCCTAAACTCAATTTCTCACTCACCACAAGCCATATGTGAACTGATCTTTCAGATCTGCTAATGAGTGTGAAATCTTCCTATTGTGCTCCTTATTTTCCCATGTGCTTCTAGCATCTTATAGTTCTTCTAAGCCCAGTTGGTATCATCATCTTAGGATGCCATCTCCAAATTCCCTACGTATCAAAATTTATTCCCTTCTCCGTCCTCTCAGTGGACTTCGTTCATATGGTTGGCACACCCAGAGAATAAATACCTATTAAAGCTTTGTATAAAGCCATGAACTATATTCACACACAAAGGTATATTCACTGAAAGTCAGAGTGAGATGGGGTATAAAAAAGCAAAACCCAACTTGTAAAAGCAACCCAATCAAAGTAATGATCACTAAGTAGCTAACTGATGTATTTCAGAAAAACCAAAAATCTAACCACATTACTTGAGTATTTATATCCAAATTCAGTAAACAAACATTTACTGAACAGCTATATGCGCCAGTAACTATTCTAGGCATTGGCACATACTATCCTAATTGTTTTTTAAAATACCAATCTTAGTTAGAATAGGGGTAACATCCAAATGACTTAATGCTATACCTCTGAAGCACCTAGAACACGGCCAGTTGTTGTTTCAAACATACACTGAATATGTGCAAGGGCAGTTAAAAGCTTTAGTAGGCTTCAAACTGTCACTGGAAAATCTACCAACCTATCTCCCAACTATACCCACCTAATCTGCTTTCCCTCTATGACAGAAAATGACTTAACTGTGCTCTATTCTAAAGTCAATATTCTCTACTTGAGCACTGAATCTCAACTTCTCTTTTGGAGATTTCCTAAAGTTACCCTCTGTTTTTCCCATGTATCATTTGTTTTTCTTTTTTACTAAAACATCATGATCAACATATATACATATTACAGATGTATGTATATATGGTAAAATATTCTTATCTTATGAAAATACTCACCTGACAACATCACTATACCCTTCTTGGCACCATCACATTTCTCTGTTCCCTTTTACAGACAATGCCTCAAAAGAAAATCTTCGTTTACATGTTCACCGTCTCCAGTATCTTTTGTGCCTCTGCAATCATTCTTTGGCCCTCAGCTTTCTAATTAAAAGTGTATCATCAATAAAGAATACATTGTTAAATATGATACCTGGAACATATTAAGAACTTATTAAGTAAATGTTTGACAAATAACTATCAAATTAATAGAGATGAAAGCCATAATGCCAGAGATCAAAAATATGCTAAATGGGATTAACAGCGGATTAGACACTGCAGAAGCAAAGATTACCAAAAGAGAAGATGTAACAGACTACCCTCAAATGAAACAAAAGATAAAAGACTGAAAAAATTGAACAGTTATGAACTTCAAGAGGCCTAATATACATGTAATTGGAGCCCCAAAAGTAAAGGAGAAAAGGGAAAGAGGGAATACAGAAAATTCTCTTGAGAAAATAATATGAAACATTTTTCCCAAATGTGATAATAACTATAAAACCAAAGTTCTAAGAAACTAAAAATAATTCCAAGCACAAAAAAGATGAAAAGAACCACACCAAGACACATAAAAACCAAACAGCTTAAAATCAGTGACAGAGACAAAAAGAATCTTAAAAGCAGCCAGAAGGAAAAAAGACACATTATATACAGAGAAGGAAAAAAAGGACAATAAATTATGTATCAGACACAACGCAAGCCAGAAGATAGTGGACAACATCTTTAACCTAGAACTCTATTTCTAGTAAAAAAAATATCTTAAGAAAAAAGGTCAAGTAAAAGTTTCAGACACACAAAAGCAGGAAGCATTCATCACAAGCAGACAAGTATTAAAAGATACGTTAAAAAGAAGTCCTCCAGGTAGAAGGAAAACACATCAATCAGAAATCTGGATGAACACAAAAAAATAAAGAGCCAAAGAAATGGTAATTATATTAAGAAAAACAAAATCTCTCTTCCCTTATTATTTAAATCTCTTCAAAATATAATAGACTGTTTAAATGAAAAACAGTACAAACACTGTGGGGTTTATAACTTAAATGTATGAAACAATAGAACAGATGCTGGGAAGAGAGAAACAGTGCAATGTTGAAAATTCTTTTTTTTTTTTTTAATAGCATTTTTTTTTTAATTTTTATTTATTTATGATAGTCACAGAGAGAGAGAGAGAGAGAGAGAGAGAGAGAGGCAGAGACTCAGGCAGAGGGAGAAGCAGGCTCCATGCACCGGGAGCCCGATGTGGGATTCGATCCCGGGTCTCCAGGATCGCGCCCTGGGCCAAAGGCAGGCGCCAAACCGCTGCGCCACCCAGGGATCCCAAAATTCTTATATAACAGAAAGGCATGGTATATTACTTGAAGAAGGACTTTGACAAAGACATATTCTATAAGACTTGGAGCAAACATAAAATAAAACAGTTAAATTTAATAAGCCAAAACTATAATGCAAATATAAAAAATACTCAATCCAAAAGAAAGCTAAAGAGGGGGAGGACAGATAGGACAAGTAGATATCAAAAGGTAAGATGGTAGATTTAAACCCAGGCACATCAATAACCACATTAAATGTAAATAGCCTACATATACGCCCCAAATAAATAAATGCCCCAATAAAAGAGCAGAGTATCAGGCTGGATTTTTTTTTTAAAAGGCAAATGCCACTTAAAAGAAATGTATTTTAAATGAACATAGATAAGTTAAAAATAAAGAATGGAAAAAGGTATTCAATATATACACTAATCAAAAGAAAGCTAGGCTGGTTATATTAATATCAGAAAAAGTAAATTTTATAGTAAAGATTATCATCAGGATTAAAAGGATCATTTTCAGAACAGTAAAGTTCTTGATTCATCTAGAACTAATAACAATCCCAAATGTTTATGCACCTTAAAAAAAGAACGCCTAGAACTATGAAGAAATGAATAATTCAAAATCATAAATTCAAAATAATTGGCTATTAACTATAATTCTCAATTGATAGAACAAGTAGAATTAAAATGAGTAGAAACATAGAAGACTAATACTATAAACCAACTTGATCTAACCAACACTTACAAAATACTCCACTTACCAAACAGTAAAATACATATTCAAGTGTATACAAAACTTTTACCCCCCCCCAAAAAAAAAACAATATTATGGATCATGAAATAAGCTGTAATAAATGTAAAAAGATTCAAGTAACCCAAAGAACATTCTCTGACCACAATGGAATTAAGCCACAAGTGACAAAATATACTCGGTAATAGAAAATAGGTGGAAAATCTCCTAATATCTGAAAACTTAATGATACTCCAAAACAATCCTCAGAATATAGAAGAAATCAGAAAGTACGTTGAACTGAATAAAAAAGAGAACACATTTCAGAATTTGTGGTATGCAAATAAAACATTTACTAAGAGGAAAATTCATTGCACTAATAGCTTGTATGAGAAAGTAAGAAAGATCTCAAATCAATGACCTTAGCTTCCTCTAGACTTTTTTTTTTAGGGCAGCCTGGGTGGCTCAGAGGTTTAGCACCACCTTCAGCCCAGGGCGTGATCCTGGAGACCTGGGATCCAGTGAGTCCTACGTCAGGCTCCCTACATGGAGCCTGCTCCTCCCTCTGCCTGTGTCTCTGCCTCTCTCTCTCTCTCTCTCTGTGTCTCTCAAGAATAAATAAATAAAATCTTAAAAAAAAAAAAAAGACTTTTTTTTTTTAAAGAAGTGTAAATTAAACCACATGAAAGCAGAATAAGAAAATAATAAAGATGACAATGGAAATCAATGCAATAAAACTGAAAAACAATGATGGAACAAAAGCAGTTTTTTAGAAGAGCAAGAAAATTGGAAAACTTCAAGGGGTGCCTGGGTGGTTCAGATGGTTAAGTGTCCAATTCCTGATTTCGGCTCAGTCATGGGAAAGGGGATCAGGCTCTGTTTTCATTGTGGGGTAGTCTGCTTGAGATTCTCTCCCTCTCCCTCTGCCCCTTCCCTATCCCCCTCTTTAAAAATAAATAAATAAACTTAAAAAAAAAAAAAAGAAATACACGATCAACTGCAATTGCTAGGGCAATTCCATACAGAGACAAGCTTCCTTTTTTTAAGAGGTGGGGGTGAGGGTCAAAGGAAGAGGGAGATAAGTTCAAGCAGGGTCCACACCCAGCACAGAGCCCATAAGAGGGAGGGGAGGTGTTAAACTCAAGACCCTGAGATCATGACCTGAGCTGGAAATCAAGAGTCTGACACTTAACTGACTAGGCCACCCACGAGCCTCCAGAAACAAGCTTTTTAAACAAATGATGATGGAAATGGGTATATTACACAAAAATTTAAACTGACCATATCGTGCCACCATATATAAAAATTACCTTAAAATGGATCATGGACCTAAATGTAAAGCCTAATACTATAAAAATAAAAACAAACAAAACAAAACAAAAACACAAGAGACTGTGGCAAAATTTCTTATACACCAAAAATATGATCTGTAAACAAACTGATGAATTAGACTTCATCAATATTAGCAACTTCTCCTCTTCCAAAGATAAAGCTAAGACAATGAAAAGGGAAGCTACTTACTGGGGGCAAAATGTATAAATCCTGTATCCAATAATGGACCTGCCTCCTGAAAATATAAACTCTCAAGCTCAATAAAAAGAGGACAACAATCCAGTAAGAGATGGGCAAAAGATTTTAAACAGTGCACCAAAGAAGATACACAAATGACAAGTACATAAAAAGGTGTTCAACCTTATCTGTCATAGAGAAATGCCAATCAAAACCAAATGAAGCACTCTTATGCAACTGCTAAAAGGCCTAAAATTTAAAAAGACTAACGATACCAAACACTTGTAATATGTGATTCAACTGAAACTCTCATCACTAGTAGGAATATAAAATGGTTCAATCACTTTGGAAAACTATATGAGAGTTTCTTAAAAGTTAAATGTACATTCACTCTATACTTGAAGGTATTTACTGATGAAAAATAAAAGCATGTGCCCATACAAAGACTTGTATACAAATATTCACAGTAGCTTTATTTTTTAACTACAAACCAGAAATAGCCCAAATGTCCATCAGTAGTTAAACAGGTAAACTAACTCTGGTATAATTATGAAACCAAATACTACTTAGCAATAAGAAAGAATGATTTAAACATTTGATAAGATGAATGAATCTTAAAACAATTGTGCTGAGGGGCACCTGGGTGGCTCAGTCAGTTGAGCATCTGCCTTTGACTCAAGTCATGACCTCAGGATCCTGGGATCCAGCCCCACACGGGGCTCCTTGCTCAGAGGGAAGTCGGCTTCTGTCCTTCTCTCTCTCCCTCTGCCCCTCCCCAACTCATGCTTGCTTGCGCTCTAATAAACAGTAATCGTGCTGAGTGAAAGAAACCAACCAAAAAGAGTACATGTATAATCATTCTATTTAGTTTTTGAATTGTACATGTTTAGTGACAGAAATCAAATTAGTGGTTGCCTAGGGATGGGAAGGGCAGAGATTACAAGGAAGAGAACATTACAAAGTATCAAGGAATATTTGGGGTATACCAACAAGAGGAAGGATTAAAAAATATGAATATTTCAAAAGACACAGAAAAAGCATGTGACAAAGTACAACATCCATCCATCCATCCACGATAAAAACCCTCAATAGAGCAGGCTTAGAGGAAACATACCTCAACATAAAGGCCATATTATGAAAACCCCACAGCAAACATCATCCTCAATGGGGAAATACTGAAAGCTTTTCCCTTAAGATCAGGAACAAGACAAGTCCACTCTTACCATAGTACTAGAAGTCCTAGCCACAGCAATCAGGAAAGAAGAAAGAAAAGAAAGAAAGAGAGAGAGAGAAAAAAATATTCAAACTGGTAAGGAAGAAGTCAAAATTTCACTATTTGTGGATGACATTCCATATACAGAAAACTGTAAAGACTGCACCAAATAACTACTAGGATTAATAAATGAATTCAGTAAGACTGCAGGATACAAAGTCAACATACAGAAATCTGTTGCATTTTTATACACTAATAACAAAGTAGAAGGAAAAATTAAGAAAACAATCTCATTTACAGTTGCACCAAAAAATAATAAAATACCTAGTAATAAATTGTTTAAAAAAGATTTTATTTATTTATTCATGAGAGTCACAGAGAGGGAGAGAGGCAGAGACACAGGCAGAGGGAGAAGCAGGCTCCGTGCAGGGAGCCTAATGTGGGACTCGATCCCAGATCCCCAGGATCAGGTCCTGGGCCAAAGGCAGATGTTCAACCGTTGAGCCACCCAGGCATCCCCCTAGTAATAAATTTAATCAAAGAGGTAAAGATCTGTACTAGGAAAACTACAAAACGCTAATGAAAGAAATTGAAGAAAACACCAACAAATGGAAAGATAATCCATGCTCATGGATTAATACAAATATTGTTAAAATGTCTATACTATTCAAAGCAATCTAGATTTAACACAATCCTTATCAAAATACCAATAGCATTTTTCACAGAACTAGAACAGATAAGCTGAAATTTGTAAGGAACTACAAAAGCCCCTGAATAGCAATTTTTTTTTAAAAAAAAGATTTTATTTATTTATTCATGACAGACAGAGAGAGAGAGAGAAGCAGAGAGACAGGCAGAGGGAGAAGCAGGCTCCATGCAGGGAGCCTGACGTGGGACTCGATCCCGGGTCTCCAGGCTGAAGGTGGCGGCGTTAAGCCGCTGAGCCACCCGGGCTGCCCCTTGAATAGTAATCTTAAAAAAGAATAAAACTGGCGGTATCAAAATCCCATATTTCAAGATATACTACACAAAGCTATAGTAATCAAAACAGCATGGCACTGGCAAAAAGACACACTGATCACATAGATCAATGGAACAGAATAGAGAACCCAGAAATAAACCCATGATTATACAGTCAATTAATTTACAACAAAAAGTGCAAGAATATGCAATGGGGTGGGGGACGCCTGGGTGACTCAGCCAGTTGAGTGTGCAAATCTCTTGGTTTCAGGTCATGATCTCATGAGTTGGGACCAACATCTGGCTCTGTGCTCAGCAGGGAGTCTGCTTAAGAGTGGCTCCATCTGCCCCTCCCTCCACTCATGCAAAAGTTTTCTCTCTCTTGGGATCCCTGGGTGGCGCAGTGGTTTAGCGCCTGCCTTTGGCCCAGGGCGCGATCCTGGAGACCCAGGATCGAATCCCACGTCGGGCTCCCGGTGCATGGAGCCTGCTTCTCCCTCTGCCTGTGTCTCTGCCTCTCTCTCTCACTGTGTGCCTATCATAAATAAATAATAAAAAAAATTAAAAAAAAAAAGTTTTCTCTCTCTAGAATAAATAAATAAATCTGAAAAGAAAGAAAAGAAAAAAAAGAAAAGAAAAGAAAAGAAAAGAAAGAGAAGAGAAGAGAAGAGAAGAGAAGAGAAGAGAAGAGAAGAGAAGAGAAGAGAAGAGAAGAGAAGAGGAAGCCCAGGTGGCTCAGTGGTTTAGCACCACCTTCAGCCCAGGATATGATCCTGGCGACCTGGGATCGAGTCCCACATCGGGCTCCCTGTGTAGAGCCTGCTTTTCCCTCTGCTTGTGTCTCTGCCTCTCTCTTTCTCTCTGTCTCTCATGAATAAATAAATAAAATCTGTTAAAAAAAAAAAGAAAAGAAAAGAAAAAAAAAGACAATCTCATCAACAAATGATGTGGGAAAAACCAGACAGCTACATGTGAAAGAATGAAACTGGACCACTTTCACACCATTTTTATTTTTATTTTATACACAAAAACCAACTCAAAATGGATTAAAAGCCCTAAATGTGAGACTTGAAACCATAAAAATCCTACAAGAGTGTACAGGCAATAATTTCTCTGACAGTGGCTATAGTAACATTTTTCCAAGTATGTAAAAATAAACTATTAGGACTATTTCAAAATAAAAGGCTTTTACATAGCAAGGAAAACAATAAAACAAAAAGACAGCCTACTGAATGGGAGAAAATATATGCAAATGATATATCCAGTAAGGGTTAGTATCCAAAATATATAAACAACTTATACAACATAACACCAAAAAATAAATTTAAAAAAATGGACAAAAGACAAGAACATGTATTTCTTCAAAGAAGACATACAGTTGGCTCACAGACACATGAAAAGATGTTCAACATCACTCATGAGAGAAATGCAAATCAAAACCACAATGAGATCTTACCTCAAACCTGTCAGAATGGCTAAAATAAAAAATACAAGACACAACAAGCACTGCTGGCAAATGTGGAGGAAAAAGTAACCCTTGTGCACTGCTGCTGGGAATGCAAACTGGTGCAGTCACTCTAGAAAACAGTGTGGAGGTTTCTCAAAAAATTAAAAATAGAACTATTCTATGATCCAATAATCACACTACTGGGTATTTACCCAAAGAATATGAAACTACCTGTTCAAAAAGATAATAAGCACCCCTATATGTACTGTAGCATTATTTGCAATTGCCAAATTATGGAAGCAACCCAAGTGTCCATCAATAGATGCAGGGATGAAGATGTAGTGTATGTATGTGTGTGTGTATATATATACACACACACACATATATACATACATATGCATATATACACATATATGTAAAATAGTTGTAGTGACACACGTAATATATACATATAATGGAACATTACTCAGCTATACAAAAGAATAAAATCTTGCTATCTGCAACATGGATGTGTCTAGAAAGTATAATGCTAAATGAAACAAGTCAGTCTGAGAAAGACAAAGTACCATATGATTTCACTTAAATGTAGAATTTAAGAAAACAAATAAACAAAAAAAGGAGACAAAAAACCGAGACTCTGAAATCTAGAGAACAAACAGATGGCTACCAGAAGAGAGGTGGGGGGAATGGGTTAAATGGTGAAAGCATTTAATAGTACACTTATCATGATGACCAATGAGTAATGTACAGAATTGTTTAATCACTATACAGTACACCTGAAACTAATACAGCACTATACTAATTATAGAGGAATTAATTTTTTACAAAATTTCAAGATTTTATTTATCTGAGAGAGAGAGAGAGAAAGAGAAAGAGCACAAGCAGGGGTCAGGGCAGAGGGACAAAGAGATCCCCACTGAGAAGGAAGCCCGACAGAGGGCTCAATCCCAGGATGCCGAGATCATGACCTGAGCCAAAGTCAGATGCTTAAGGGACTGAGCCACCTAGGTACCCATCCCCCCAAAAAAATTTTTAAGAGAAATATTTGGAGTAATTGATATGTTAATTGTACTGTCATAATGGGTTTACACATAAGTCAAAATATCAAATTTAAAACATGTTCTGTTTATTGAATATAATACTCAATAAAGCTACTTAAAATAATATACTTGATAGTTTATTTTTTTTCTTTTAAAGATTTTATTTATTTATTCATGAGAGACACAGAGAGAGAGAGAGAGGCAGAGACAGAGGCAGAGGGTGAAGCAGGCTCCATGCAGGGAGCCTGATGTGGGACTCGATCCCGGGTCTCCAGGATCATACCCTGGGCTGAAGGCGGCGCTAAACCACTTAGCCACCAGGACTGCCCGATAGTTTGTTTTTTTAAGGATTTTATTTATTCATGAGAGACACAGAAAGAGAGAGGCAAAGACATAGGGAGAGGGAGAAGCAGGCTCCATGCAGGGAGCCTGATGTGGGACTTGATCCTGGAACTCCAGGATTGCGACCAGAGCCAAAGGCAGATGCTCAACCATTGAGCCACCCAGGCGTCCCTACTTGATTGTTTAAAATGTAAGGGATAATAATGTATTGTGCGGTTTATAACATACAGACAGCAACATGTATGATAAAAGCAGAAAAAATAAAAAGGAAATGAAGTTAAACTGTTACAATTAACCTGTATGCGAAATGATGTATTAAAGTAATCGTACTATGTGATGCTGTAAACCCTAGAGCGGGCACACAGACACACACACACACACCTGGAGAACTCATACTTCCCTATTTCAAAATTCACTACAAAGCTATAGTACTCCTGACAGTGTAGTAATGCCATAAGGCCAGATACATCGGTGAAAAAGAACTCAGAGTACACAAAATACCCCTCACATTTATGGTCAATTTATTTTCCACAAAGGTACCAAGGAGATTCAATGGGATATCACAACCACAATGGTAAACCATGTCACACCCACTGAAACAGCTATAGTCAAAAAGAAGGGTAACTACTCAGCCAGGATTTGAAGAAACTGGAGCTCGCATACACTACTGATGGGAATATAAAATGGAACAACTACTTTGGAAAATTATCAGACAGTTCCTCAAAAGATTAAACACAGTTACTATATGACCCAGCAATTCCACCCCTAGGTGGAATAACCAAGAGAACTAAAAATCTACATCTACACACTAATGTTTACAGCAGCAATTTTCATGATAGTCCCAAACTATATAAGGGAAAGAAGGAGAACTGAGTGGGAAAAATTAGAGAGGGAGACAAGCCATGAGAGACTCCTAACTCTGGGAAACAAAAAAAGGGTGGCAGAAGGGGAGGCGGGTGGGGGGATGGGATAACTGGGTGATGGGCACTGAGAAGGGCACTTGATGGGGTGAGCACTGGGTCTTAAATTCTATGTTGGAAAATTGAATTTAAATTTTTAAAATGTAACAAAAAAAAATAGCCCCAAACTGAAAACAACCCAAATGTCAATCAACTGCTAAACATAAACAAAATGTGATATATCCATACGATGGAATATATTTAGCCATAATATGGAACAACATCGTGCTAGTGCTTTGCCCAGTGGCAGTTTCAGAACCAATGAGGTTTATCCGAGGTGCGATTATTGCTAATTAAAAACATCATGCTAAAAAAAATAAAAAATAAAAATAAAATAAAATAAAAACATCATGCTAGATGTAAAAGACCCAGTCACAAAAGACCACATATTGTCTAATTTGATTTATATGAAATGTTCAGAATAGACAAATAAATAGAGATATAATGTAGATTAGTGATGGCTTTAGGGCCAGGGTAGGGGGCTGGAGGACATAAAAAAGTGACTGCTAAATAGTATAGGGTTTCTTTTTGTGGTGATAAAATGTTCTAAAATATTTGTGGTGATGATTACACAACTATGAAAATACTAAAAACCAGTTAACTGTACATTTTAAGTTACTGAACTATATGGTGTATTATACCTCAGTAAAACTGTTACCTAAAAAAAATTATGAATGGACTTGCATTCATAAGCCAGAACTATGAACTTATGCTCAAAGTCTTCTAATGAACTCAAGCTTTAATTTTGCAATTAAAAAAAGATGTATACCTATTAAATAATTCAAGGTAGGATATTAAAAATAATTATTTTAATCTGAAACAATCTCAAGAAAGGGAACAAAGAAAGAATTGTTGAGACAAAGAGAAAACAAACAGCAAATGGTATATTTAAACCCTACAATATAAAAAAAACTCCACAAAAAAAAACCCCTACAATATCAATTACTACATTAAAAAGAAATGGTTTAAACACTCCAAGATTAAATGCTAGAGATTGGCAAACTGCAAAACCAAGACCCAACAATGCTGCCTATAAGAAACTCACTTTAAATATAAAGCCACCAATAGATTAAAAATAAAAAGAATAGAAAACGTTAAATTGTGTTAACAGTAAATTAAAAGAAACCTGGAGTGACTATATGAAGATCAAAATTCTAAAGTAGATTTTAGAATATGCATAATATCAGATATAAAGATGGACATCTCATAATGAAAAAAGGGGATCAATTTATCAGAAAGAAAGCATAATCCTGAAAGTGTACATACCTAATAACAAAACGTCAAAATACATGAATCCCAAATGGCCAAAACTGAGAAAGGAAAACAGAAGAACCCACAAATAGAGGTGCAGATGTCAACACTCTCATTATTTGATAGGACAAACAGAAAGACAGTAAAAAATGTAGACAACTAATTACTCTCAACCAACTTGATCTGATAGACACAGAACATATTCTATCTAGCATACATAAAATACTCACCAAGAAACTTGATTGTGTACTGGCCGTAAAACATTAAAGTACATTTTTAAAAACTGAAATTATACTGTTTACATTCTCTAACAAGAATACAAATAAATCAGAATCAGTAATAAAACAGTATGTGGAAAATCCTCAAATATTTGAAAATGTAACCACATGCTTCTAAATAACCCATGGATCAAGGAGGAAGTCACACAGGAAATAAATAGGACATACTAAATGGTAATAAGAACACAATATATCACAATCTTGTGAGATACATCTAAAGTAGGGCTCAGAGGCAAACTGATAGTTTTAAATACAGAAAACGAGAAATGTTTATGATTAATGACCTACACTTCCATCTGAAGAAGTTAAAAGAAAGTAATGAAACTCACAATAAGCTGAAAGAAAGCAACTGCAATAAAGGAAAAACCAAAGAAATAGTTGAAAAAACTAAAAGATGGTTCTTGGAAATGATCAATAAAAGCAACAAACCTCTAGCTAGACTAATCAAGGAAAATGAAAAAAGAGAAAATACAAATCCCTGATTATCAGGGAGAAAATGACTTTACTAGAGATCCTACACAGATATTAAAAGAATAACTTTATATTATAAATAACTTTGTCAATAAATTTGACTACTTAGATGAAATGAAAAATTACAAGACTAACACAAGGAAAAGAAAATCTGAATAGCTCCATGTCTAAGGAAAAATCTGAACTTATAATTGAATACCTTCTAATAAGGAACACGATGGGCCCAGAAGGCATCACTGTTGGAAGTATATTAAAATGTTCAAGGAAGGATGAAAACTAATTCCACAAACCGTACAGAAAACAGAGATGAAGAGAACATTTCTGTGCTCCTTTTAAAGAGCTACAGCTACCCTGATACCAGAACCAAAGATATTAAAGAAAACCAGAAACAAAATCTCCTACTCCTGCCACCACCACCACACAAACACACATACACACACACAGGCATACGATCTGAACTGATACTCAAAAAGAATGGTCAATAAGGTCATAAGAAGAGGTTCAACATAATTAGTTGTCAGGGAACTACAAACTGAAACCAGGATGAGTCACCTTTACATGTCCAGGAAAATGGCTAAAACTAAAAAGACAATACCAAAAGTAGAAAAGGATATAGAATAAATCAAATACTGCTGAGGGATGTGAGTGGAGTGAGGCAGGAGCATGACACAACTGCTTTGAAAAATAGTTTTTACTGTAGTATAAATTTAACATGAATTCAATATATGACTCAGCAATTCTACTTTTTACCATATAACCCAATATTTATCCTTGAAAAAAGAAAACTTAAGTCTACACAAAGGCTTGTTTTATAGTCTATTCTTAATAGCCCAAATCTGGAAAAAACCCAAATGTTCATCAACAGGTCATAGATACACAAATTCTGATATTTTCATACAACACAAATAAAAAGAAAACTCAAGAGTAAAAACGAACAAATTACTGATACATTCATAATCATGGAAGAATTCCAAAAGTATATGCTGAGCAAAAGAATGAAAACATATATACAATAGGAGTACATATGGTATGGATTCCATTTATATGAAATTCTAGAAAAAGTACAACTTCTCTAGACATAAAACAGGTCAGTAACTGAGGGGCCAATGATGGGGGTGAGAGGTAGAATGCAAAGAAACATGAGGGGACTTTTGGCAGTGATGGAAATATTCTAATTCTTGATTAGGATGGTGGTTACACAGGTGCATATACTTACACACCTGTACATTAAATACATGTGCATTTTTTAGGCACCCATAAGGTTGATTTAAAAAGTAAAAGAATGTGATGGCACACATAGAGGCAGAAAGTTACATGTCTCCCTTACATTATACACAAAAATAAATTGGGCTAAAGATAAACATAGAAAACAAAATTACAATTACATTAAAATAAAAAATAAAAGGGTATGCTTATGATCCTGGGGAAGGAAAAACCTTCTTTAACAAGACATTATAAAAAGTAAAAGCTTCACAGGGATCCCTGGGTGGCGCAGCGGTTTGGCGCCTGCCTTTGGCCCAGGGCGCGATCCTGGAGACCCAGGATCGAATCCCACGTCGGGCCCCGGTGCATGGAGCCTGCTTCTCCCTCTGCCTGTGTCTCTGCCTCTCTCTCTCTCTCTCTCTCTCTCTGTGACTATCATAAATAAATAAAAATTAAAAAAAAAAAAAAAGTAAAAGCTTCACAGAAGAGAATGATCTACTTATTTATCAAAATTAAAACCTTCCAGGGATCCCTGGGTGGCGCAGCGGTTTGGCGCCTGCCTTTGGCCCAGGGCGCGATCCTGGAGACCCGGGATCGAATCCCACATCGGGCTCCCGGTGCATGGAGCCTGCTTCTCCCTCTGCCTGTGTCTCTGCCTCTGTCTCTCTCTCTGTAACTATCATAAATAAATAAAAATTTAAAAAAAAAAAATCTTAAAAAAACAAAAACAAAAAAAAAAAACAAAATTAAAACCTTCCAGACCATAATACTTAAAAGGCCTCTAATTTGGGAGATGTATTTGTAGCAGCACACAGAAGAAAATATTAGAATCCACAATTCAAACACAAAAACAAATCCTCCGGAAACTCTTTAGGTGAAGGATGCAACCCCAAGGCTGAAGAAACAGGTAAATTTACTCACACAGATGACAAATGTGTAAAGATGATGAACCTTGCTAGCAATCTAGGAAATGAAATGCCATTCTGCACTCAAAAGATTAGTGCTTAGAGTAATAAACGGTGGTGTGCATGTGAGGAATAAGAGGGAATACAAATGGGGAGTGGTGACTGGTACAACTGATACAGAGGAAATTTGAGAATATATATTAAGTATATAGTCTCAATACTCAACAATTCTACTTCTTACTTTACCCAAAAGAAACTCATATGCACACAAGAAGGCATCAAAAAGATACCCACAAAAGCAATGTTTACAGAAATGAAACTTGACAACCTAAATACCAAAGGAAAATAATAGAACTAAGATACACTTATACTATGGATGTAAATAAAGAAGTGAAATACCTCTATATGTAATCTAAGATCTTTTTATAATAAAGACACAATAACATGGAATGGTCTCTAAGACCTGTTGCTGATTAAAAAACCAGAACAAAAGATCTGGGCAGAAACAAAGTCAATGAGAGAGTGCTTACATACAATGATCACATGCGTATGTCTGCAAATCCATGTGAAAAGACTTGCAAAGGTATGCGTGGAAGTTGCTCTGGTAAGATGGAGGAGGCAACACTGGGGAAGGCTATTATTAGGAGTTCTGGTCAAACTCCCACAAGGAGAATATATTCTTGCATGATCCGTGTAAATATAAATTAATGTTAAAGAAAAACACATCTTCTAATTGCAGTCACACTTGGAATTGTTGTTTGTGGAACCTCTTTCCACAGCACATTAGTATGGTTGTTACGTCCAATGGAAAAGGGGTCCTCAGACAAAAGTTTGAGAAGCCCTTACCACCTGCAGCCTAGAACATTGTAACAGGTTGCAATAAACCCCGATGCCTTTTAATTCTCTTCCCAATTGCCTTCAAAGCTTTTTCAAGAACCTCTTAATCCAAGTCACTCTTGATTCCATTATCTTGTTTTATTTTCTTCACAGCAATTACCACTATTTGAACTTATGTATTTATTCACTTATTGTCTGTCTCCCACTAGAATGGAAATGGCAAGACAATTTTGAATTTATATGATTTCAGTCAAGCCATTTAGAGTTTTCTAACAGTACCAAAGACACATGTTATTTACTTACCTTAGTTGGAAAAGGAAATTTGGAAGGTTCTGTTTTGCATGGTGTATGAATAGCCGTTAGAGGGGGAGGCCATGAATGCGTCATCTCCTGAAACGTAATTATTACAGTTTGTTTTCAACCAGTTCAAGGATAAAAATTACATAGCTAAAAACCAGATTTTTATTATAAATGCTGGTTTCATGATAGCTCCTCCAAAAGTATACATATTTAATCAATAAATATTAATTAAGCACAATTGTGTGCAAGGTACTATGGGGTAGGAAGTAGTCAGATAAATAATATACCCTCCCTGGCTTCAAGCTTAGAGTTAAGATGATGAAACCTGTGAATTGTCACAGAAATCAGCCTGTAATCAAATACAAGGTGCACAGTATAATGCTACTGAGGAAGAGCGTGCTGTGAGAACAGGAGGAGGGGATAGTGATAAGAAAAGGAGCTAACATTTTTTGTGGACCTTTAATGGGCCAGATACCGTTTTGCATGTCTGTTACTCATTTAGCTCCCACAATGATATTAGGAGGTAGAGACCATCATTATCCTAACTCTATGTGTGATGAAACTGAAGCACAGAAGTTATTTATTAAAGATCACATATTTGTGGACACAAATGGACACAAAATTTCATCCTAGGAAGTCTGGCTGCAGAGCCCATTCGCAAGTTTTGGTCAGGTGGAGGAAACCAGAAGAGAGAGATTAAAAACACATGAGAAGGAAGACAGACAAGCAAGGTCTTAAGTATGATTTCATTCAACACTTTGTTTAATCACATGCCAACTATGTTCAAGTGGAGATCTGGATAAGATCACAATATATATGTTAGAGGAGCAAAGAGAAACATCAGATCTAGAATAAGGAGGGAGGGTTTTATTTCTGTCATGTGGTTCAAAGTGAGCCATTAGGAAGACTAAGAAAATACAATAAATTAAAGGTTGTTTAACTTTAGGAATTTACCCTGTGGTTATACCCACCCAGTTATGTAAAGATACATGTTCAAGGGGCCTACACTTAAAAAATGGAAACAACCTAAATATCCATAGCACAGATTAAATAAATTACCAGAAAGCCATACAATGGAACACCAAGCAGATAGTAAAATAAGGGACTTAACTACTGATGTGAAACGATGTCCTCAAAATACTATTAATTGATAGTCCATGTCCTAGTAAATGTTTAAATATGAAAAAATATATATGAAAAAAATCTCTGGTTACCTTTGGGCAACAGAACAACAGAAGGGGAAAGAGACATGGGCACTTGATACAATCTCTACTACTGGAATCTCATAAAACAGTAATTGCGCTTTCTCTTCTTACAATGCTTTATTTTTTTAATAGCATTTCATTTTCTGAAATATTGCATAATTATTTCCAATATGCAGCAAGAACGTCAGCTCAAAGGTGCAACACTATCATTATCAGTACTGTATCCAAAGAGCTTGATACATGGCAGGTGCTTCCTTATTAGAAAGCTGCAAATTAACCTTTTTTGTTCTTACAATAAACATATGTCATTTTTAGATTAAAAGTTTTTTCTTTAAGTTCATTATGGAGTTCCTAGAAACAGTATTGATTATAAACATCAAGAAAACATGAAAGTAATTTGGGCCTGCAGTTCCTTATGTACTGCATACAGGGAAAGGAAACAAACTCAAACACTCCAGGTTTTCAGTGATGGCATTTTACACCTCAAATACCAAAGTACTTTCAAAGGAAAATCTACTTAACTCCATTAAATTAAATTAAATGACCTACTACATCCAAGGCCATGTGCCAAGCCCTGCATAAATAAAATGTAGAATAAATGGTCAGTATCATCAAAGAGATAATTAAATGCAAGAAAAAGATTCTTCCAGGTATTACAATGCTATGCGTTCCTGAGGTTTCAGAGAGAAATGATAAACAGTCCGTTACACTTTTTATATACGTGGCAACTGAGAAATGCATGCTGTATGAGATTCAAAAGAAAGAGTTACTATTGTGATCTGATGGTCTGACACAGGGGAAAGAAGGATTTCACTGGAATTCTAAGAAAAAACAGAATCTGTATATGAAGACAAAGGAGAAACCTATTTCACTTAAATTTACTTTAAAAAGGTAAAAGGGAAAGAAAGTGTGTGACAATTTGACAAAAGTGGTGAATCAACAGCAAGAGAGGCTGGAATCAATCTGTGAAAGGTCTACAAAGTTCTATGAGGCTTACAGAATCACTGAAATTTCTAAGGTGGAGATTAACTTAGGAACATAATGGATTAAAGGGAGAATCTGGTAGCAATGCAGAAGACAGATGAGCAAAGTGAGGACTATAACATTACAATTCTTAAAGCTCAAGGTGACAAAAATGGAAATAAAGGAATGGTATTTTCAAGGAATATTCGAAGTGTACATGCAGTTATAAGCACAGGAGGCACTACTAAGAGAAGGAAGTCTGAGAAATCTGCCTTTAGATACACTGAGTCCAAAGAAGCAAGGAGAAATGCAAAGGACACACAACTACGAAGCAAAGAAGAGACATAAACTAGAACTCAGAGGAGGCCAGGAAGGAGAGAAAGACCAAACAGTTACCTAACAGGTGAAGCCGTTAACAATGGAGGAAAATCAAGACAGAGCAGAAAGAAACTGAGAGAAAAGAACCATATTTAAAAGGTAAAAGAAGACACAAAGGTTCCCAAAAGGCAGAGAATGAGAGACAAGAAAGGTAGATGGAAATAAAAACAATAAATAAAGCATAACAACAAGCAACGAAGGAAGAATGAGGTTTCCAGAAGGAAAAACTAAAAATTCGATGAAATAGCAGAAAGAGCAAAGAACTCAAATAAGCCACCACTGAAGGGGAAGATCAGGACCTTACAGAAACAGCTTCAGCAGAATGACAGAGGTAAATGAGACTGTGCTGGGCTGAAGAAAGGAAGGAGGGAATAAAGTGCATAAGTAGCAACAAAAGTAGTCTTTCATAAGTATCCACAGTGAAATGCAGATATACACACAAAAAACTCAGGAGCTTATGTAAAAACACAAGTAATGTATGACTGACAGTTTTTCACTGCTGAGCCAAAAGCAGTCACTGCCACTGATTAACCCACTGGACTTTTCTCTTTTTCCAACAGACAACTTTTTCTTCTCCCAAAAGAGGAATGCACATTTCGGTCATGTATCAATTTTAAAAATATTCCATCCAACACTCAAAATGAGCAGTATTCAGAGGAGGTCTTTCATTGTAGGAGTTGACCAGTGTGTACAGATGAATTACAAAGCAAGCTATTTTCAGTGAAATAATTGGACTGGTAATTTACTGATAAGCCTTAGAAAGTATTGTTGTATTTGGTTTCTTTCTCTTTTCAAGGCAAACTATTATGACTGGAACTTGTTTCACTTAAAAATGAAAAACAAACAAAACCAGTTCTTTGAGGGCAGAGAGTACATAAACCAAATGACTCAGAAACTAAGTATGAAAGTAAGCACAGCAGCATTATTTTTCATAGATGTAATATGGTTTCACATGTAAGCAATCTGCTGCCCTAGAACCTTTGTGAAATATCAGGGAAAAGAGGACAAGAATATAGTAGAGTATCATAAACAAAAAAGACCTAAAGTATTATAACAACAACTTACTTTAAGAATTTCATCCACACAGCTTACGTCACCAGAAGCAGATGCCTTAAAAGGAAAAGAAATACACGTTAGACTTAGAGTCATTTATTATTTAGATTTTTATCATTTCTTGCACAATTTCAGCAACATTGTTAGAAAACGAATTAAATTTAAAGACATATTTATGATCCCACAACTCTAAATCACAACACTAATTAGAATCTTTCAACAAATTTCTTTAAATACAAATTTTTCAAGCTCTAAAAAGATTTAATCAACAAATATACAGGATTTGAAGAACTTTGTATTTTCCAAAATTTTTGAAAAATTTTATCTTTCCTTTTTTTTAAAATTTTATCTTTCTTATATTTAGATTAGAAATAAATTTTTAAATGTCATTTTGCAGGTGAGCAATTTGTCAAAAATTCGAGTTTATGTACAAAATATACCATGATACTGAAAAACATCATTTCACATAAACTAACAATCAGAATAAAACCATTATTATTGAAAGAACACTTGTCTGGAACATGATGGACATTTTACACTACTTTTCTAAAATCACAGAAAAGTTGTTTATTCTAAAGCACAATCAGGAATTAAAGAGCTAGAGTTTGAACATAAGTCTACCTCCAACAATCACACTGTTTGAAAAAAGTACAAATAACTACACTTCACTGTTTTCTTGAGAGAAATAATTAGATGACAACTGCCATGAACATGAGTTTCTCAAGGCCACTAGAAAAATGTTTAAATGTTCTCAAAATAGCATTTTACCTATCCTTGATCCCTTCTGCCACTGTTTTAAAAGCTATGAACTGGGGCACCTGGGTGGCTCAGTTGGTTGAGTGCCTGCCTTCCACTTAGGTCATGATCCCAGAGTTCTGGGATTGAGCCCTACATCGGGCTCCTTGCTTTGCGGGGAGCCTATTTCTCTCTCTCCATCTACCTGCTGTTCCCCCTGCTTGTGTGTGCACTCTCTCTCTGTCAAATAAGTCAATAAAATAAAATAAAATAAAAAAAGCTATGAACTATGATTATCAGTTATAGACACCACTTTTAAGACTTACGTTAAAAGATAAAACTTCAACTATTTCACAGTCAATCCTCAATTTCTTTGGTTATTCTGATGCTTTGGTATGCAGTTATAAATACTGTAAATTTCAAACCACCACTATGAATCTAGAGCAGCTGTCTCAAACCCTTAAGTGTAACCAGAGAAAAAGATCATGGCATTGAAAATTATCAATATTACCATTTTGATGGATGCCCCCTCCCAAAATCCCAATATTCCCTACAATGATCCACGGCCCACATCACGCTCATAATTATCCCAATGAGAATACAGAAGATAACTTTTTTAAACAAAAGAAGTCAAGATGGGGCAGCCTGGTGGCGCAGTGGTTTAGCGCCGCCTGCAGCCCGGGGTGTGATCCTGGAGACCAGGGATCGAGTCCCGCATCGGGCTTCCTGCATGGAGCCTGCTTCTCTCTCTGCCTGTGTCTCTGCCTCTCTCTAGCTCTCTCTGAATGAATAAATAAATAAATCTTTAAAAAAAAAAAAAAAAAGAAGTCAAGATGTATTCTTTTGTATAATCAAAAGGAGGAAATTTAAAGTATTGATTTCAGGGCAGCCCCGGTGGCGCAGCGGTTTAGCGCCGCCTGCGGCCCAGGGCGTGATCCTGGAGACCCTGGATCGAGTCCCACGTCAGGCTCTCTGCATGGAGCCTGCTTCTCCTTCTGCCTGTGTCTCTGCCTCTCTATGAATAAATAAAATCTTTAAAAAAAAATAAAATAAAGTTTTGATTTCAAAGATAATACTTTTATTCGATAACTGATTATCATGTGAATATTTCAAAACAGTGAGTGACATTTCTTCTATTGTCCAATAGGGGAAGCTAACTGGTCTACCGATCCACTTGGGAGTCAATCCACAAGTCTTTTTTTTAAACTTATATATATCTTATTATTTAAACAGAGACACAGTTCAAGTTCAAATATAATTTCATAGTCAACTGCTTCACAGAGTCATAATATTAAAGGCTCCAGGGGCACCTGGGAGGCACAGTTGATCAAGCGTTCAACTCTTGATTTTAGCTCAGGTCCAGATCTCGAGGTGATGGGAGTCTGCTGGAGGTTCTCTTTCCTTCTCTCTCTCCCTCTCTCCTTCTCTAAAACAAATGTATAAATTAAAAAAGCAAACAAAAAATTCTAAATGTGAGACTTACGTCCAAAGGTTGGGAAGGTATTTTCAGCTTGGTGAGATGTGCTTTGCTACTGGGCTTCAGTTCAGTCATGCTGTTGCCATGGGATTGGCTGCTGTAGGGCTCAGAGGACAGCTTTGGTTCCATGGACTCCTGTCCATCCATGGGCCGCACATAGGCAGTGGGTTTCTGTAACATTGAACTGGACTTTGACATCAATGAAGGTGGGAAAGACTGATTTGAGTGCTGCCCACTTGAAAAAGGTACACGGGAAGGAGAATCCCAGTTTGCATCAGGGTCCCGAGGTGATTTCGAACGCTGATGTTCCTTGCTATGGTGATCATTCCCATGAGACCTGGAATGACTAGAGCTCAATGAAGAAACAGCCTGGGGTTTTCCAGGGCTGGAAGAGCGTGATTTGGAGTGTTCTGATCCATGCTGGCTTTTTTTCCGACTACTGCTTCCGCTACTGCTGTATGAGTCACGGTCATGCCTCTGGCCACTACTATTAGTGCCACCACTGCCACCTGCACTGGTCCGCTGGCTACTGTGTCCACTCTGCAAGCCTGAAGACCGTTTCTGAGACTGAGAAGTACTGGGTGCAGGTCCTACTGGAGTCCATTTGCTACTCTGATGAGAGGTCCCATGTCTCTGTTCAAAGAAATTTGGGTTAGATTTTTCATCTGCTGTTGGTGGTACTGTGGGCTTGGGAATTGCAACAAGCTTTGGTATAGATCTGTCTCCTATGAAATCCTTCATTTCATCGTAGTTTCCAAGCATACTCTGAATACGACTTGATAGCTTATCTTCTTTGCTAGTCTACAAAAAAATTGTAAAGTAAAACAATATAATTAGCATAAATGGAAATAATGCTTCTAAACAGACTTTCCTAACTTCAAATTCAAGGAGGCTTTTCAACAGGAGGCCTCATCTTCTATCTTAAGGTTAACATCTCAAAAGCAAATTCCAAATACCTAATTTTTATAGTGAAAAAAATGCAGTGAAAGTGAAAAACATTCATGCATAGACACAAATATTCTATAGGACACTGAGAAGTATGTACAAGATTCCAAGAGGGGAAAAAATTTCACCAATAAATATACTGAACAGTAATAAAAATCTTTTGAAGAGCAGAGAAGTAATATGCCCTTATGTAGTTAAGTTCTAGGTGAGATTAGCCAACTCTTCATTATTCTGGCCATCTAGGAAAACATTATATTCCTAGAGTTCAATGATATAATTAAAAGGAGAAATGAAATTTTAATTCCTTCTGTTACTATGACCAACTACGTTAATAAAAGTCAATCACAAATTAAGAATGGAAAATCCGGGATCCCTGGGTGGCACAGCGGTTTAGCGCCTGCCTTTGGGCCCAGGGCACGATCCTGGAGACCCAGGATCGAATCCCACGTCGGGCTCCCGGTACATGGAGCCTGCTTCTCCCTCTGCCTATGTCTCTGCCTCTCTCTCTCTCTCTCTGTGTGACTATCATAAATAAATAAAAATTTTTAAAAAAAGGATGGAAAATCCATTGATAAAGTTTCAAATATTAACTCTATTAATTCTGACCAAGAAACACTCCAAGTTTTGAAGTCAATGGTAGAGACTTGAAGTTTTAAAAATCAGTCTTGGATAATAAAAAACAGTCCAAAATATCTACAAGCTTAAGAACTCTTTCACATTCATAAACATGAAAGACACTAAGCTTACTGATTGCATTAAAGAGGAAATCAAGACAGAACTACAATTTATTTTGAGGTTGGCATGAATTGATAATGACTTTAGATTATTTGAAAAATCAGTCTGACCTCTATTAAACAAGAGAGGAAAATACATAGCAATTTGTAGATAACATCAAGATCAGGAATCAAGAGCAGCCCGGGTGTCTCATCGGTTTAGCGCTGCCTTTAGCCCAGAGCGTGATCCTGGAGACCCGGGATAGAGTCCCATATCAGGCACCCTACCTGGAGCCTGCTTCTCCCTCTGCCTGTGTCTCTACCTGTCTCTCTCTCATTCTCTCTCTCTCTCATGAATAAATAAATAAAATCTTAAAAAAAAAAAAAGATCAGGAATCTAATTGATTACAATGTAATAACAAAATAAATGGTAGTATGATTCAAAGATTCTGGACCAAGTTCCTGTTTTGTATTTTTTTTTTTAAATTGCCTTTACTTCCTAATCCCAAACCCTAGGTTTTATGTTACACTCATATAAATGATGTCAGTGGGGATCCCTGGGTGGCGCAGCGGTTTGGCGCCTGCCTTTGGCCCAGGGCACGATCCTGGAGACCCGGGATCAAATCCCACGTTGGGCTCCCAGTGCATGGAGCCTGCTTCTCCCTCTGCCTATGTCTCTGCCTCTCTCTCTCTCTCTATCATAAATAAATTTTAAAAAAAATTTTAAAAAAAATAAAAATAAAAATAAATGATGTCAGTGTAACTGCCTTTAAATGAAAATCCTTAAAAACTCTAAAAAAATGGCTTTTATAGATCTCATAAATGGCTTCTACAAACACCAAATGTTATAAGGTCTAACACTCTCAGTCTCACACTGTAAACCAAAAATGGTCATTACTGCTGCAATACCATTATACACAGTATAAGCTTTTAAAATGTTAAAGGTAGATCAAATGAAATCCAAAGCCAAATCAAATATTAGAGACATTTGTGGCCACATCAGAGTCATGAGAAGTGATGATACCATTCAGTGTTTTATGTGATCTCAAATCAAGTACAACGATAAGTTATAAAAATAGTAACTGGTTCACTTCATTGAACATCTGACAACAAGCTCTTAATCTAAAATGGATATGGTTCATTAAGCACATTAAAAAAAGCCATAAATTTAGTATATAACAGAAAAAGGAACCAGACTGATACTGAAGACACATTTATTCAAACACAGTAGCAGTTGCTGATACTTAATAAACTAAGTAAGCAGGGGCAGCCCTGGTGGTGCAGCGGTTTAGCGCCGCCTGGAGCCCAGGGCGTGATCCTGGAGACCCTGGATTGAGTGCCACATCAGGCTCTCTGTATGATGCCTGCTTCTCCCTCTGCCTGTGTCTCTGCCTCTCTCTCTGTCTCTATGAATAAATAAATAAAATCTTTAAAAAAAAAAATAAAAAAAAAACCTAAGTAAGCAAATGGCAAGAAATAAGTGAGAAACAAAAGAATCTGACATATTTGTCTTTAATGTTATACGCAAAAGAACCTAGGAAATAGCAGATGATACACACCAATCTTCAAAATTTTAATTTAATTCAGAAAGGTGAAATGCCTGGGATGCAGAGATTATTGTCTGAGCTAATCTGGACCACATTTTCAAGAATACTAGATAGCAGCAGGGGGAGGGGTGGAGGTTTGGGTTTGAGGCCAACTTCAGTATGCTAACAATACTCAGTTTCCTAATCTGGGTACTGATTATATAAGGTTGTTCATATTGTGAAAATTCTTTCAGCTAAAACACTGGTTTTGTGTACCTTTCTGTATGTATGTTATACTTCAATGACAAGTTTACCCCCCAAAAGTACATTCTTACTTAGAGGAAAAGAAAAATGTTAAATGGCATATATGATAGGAACTCTTTTCTACTATAAAAATCAAGTTTAAACACTTAAAAAAGCAAAAATGTCACACTGTTAAGGGAAAAAAACTATTCACAGGACGACTTACAACTTTGTATGGCTCAGCAAAGAGAGGAGAGCTAGGTGGGAAGGCGTCTTCGCCCTGCTGAATTTCCTGATTCCGCCTTTCCCGTTCTTTCATACGCAGCACATTTCGGTCTTCACGGTTCATGTTGCTAAGAAGAGAAACACAATTTTTGTATCACAAAAAGGATAGGAAAAATTAAATGTTCTGTACTCATTTTGTGAGTTTAATGTTTCATTCGAGAGTCCCTTTCGACTTCCAAGTAGTAACAGGCCTAGTGCTGAAGCTGGGTATTGGTAATTATTTTATCAACTAATATCAATAGTGTCTTGCACAACTATAGAGACAGGAAACACTAGCCCAGAGTATTAGGATCCACCCCATTGAAACACTTAACCTTAGCAATTTCTAAAGTAGTCAAGCTAACTAAAAGTCAGTTAAAACTTATACATTCAGACAGATGTAGTTAAACCCAAATCCTTAATATTTCCTATAAGCCTTTCACGGCTTCCTCTTCAGAAATCTAACTATTCTTTGCCATTAGAGGCACACAAACCCACTCCCGCCTACCACTCCCTCCCCCCCAGGGGTCCAGTGCTTTTTCTCTACTTTGCATCTACCTTATCTTGATTTCTTTTTGTCCCAAACACAGCTTCCTTGGTGTCCATCCTTATGGCAGTTTGACCTCAGCTTTGCTGTTGCTCTAGATTCCCTAAAAAACGACATTTCTGCTCTAAATACATTAATATTTCAATTAATACCTCAATAAATGGCAAAACTGAGGCTTTCAGTAATAGAATCTAAAATTAACTTGGGTTAGTAATAGTAGTCAAAATTGTACTGAAAAAGAAAGTCTTTTGGGGTGGAGGGGAAAATGAGGGTGTCATTTCTATGAACATTATAGCATGTTGTATTTGTACTAAGAACAAACCAAAGAAGATAGTTTATTTATAGTAGCAGGGACTTATGGTTAGATAATAAAAAAGTTGTCAAACCCTGGGATGAGGGATTACCAGGGACTCTGCAACATTCTTCCTTGGAAATAGAGTAAATCATCTGTCTTGGTTTTGTTTAAAGGGGGGCATAGGGGAAACTCCTGCTGGAGACCAAAGGGGAAAAACCAGGTTATACTTGTAGAGCATTTCTAGCCTTATGATTCATGAATCAAATCTATCCAGAAAATTAATGTAAATCAAGATTGGAAAGAAACTGTAATTTTACAATCAGAATCGGACAGCAGGGGTGCCTGGGTGGTGCAGTCAGGTGAGCATCTGCCTTCAGTTCAGGTGTTGATCTCGGGGTACTGGGATTGAGGCCAACGTTGGGCTCCCAGCTCAGTGGGGAGTCTGCTTCTCTCTCTCCCTCTGCTCCTCCTCCCTCCCCTTCACCCTGTTTGTGAACTCTCTCTCTCTTTCTCAAATAAATAAAATTTTAAAACAAACAAGAGAATGGACAGTAAAACCAATATACTCGGAGATTTTTATATGGTAAGAACAGTGCAAGTAAACATTCAAAAATAAAAATCTGGGCAGCCCTGGTGGCTCAGCGGTTTAGCGCTGCCTTCAGCTGAGGGTGTGATCCAGGAGACCTGGGATCAAGTCCCACGCAGGCTCCCTGCATGGAGCCTGCTTCTCCCTCTGCCTGTGTCTCTGCCTCTCTCTCTCTCTGTGTCTCTCATGAATAAATAAAATCTTTAAAAAATAAAAATAAAAAAATAAACATCTATCAAAGCAATCTAATATTTAAAAAATATTCTAAGTACTCTAAATGTATATTCAGGTTTTTCAATTTGTCTGTATTCTAAAATAAATTTAGACAAGAATATAAGCTATTTTGAGGTACTGAAATAGTATGTGCTTTCTTTGGCCTCCCTGGTACAGAACACTATACAGAATCACTAAAATTATTTGATTCTTTTGGGGTACCTGGGAGGCTCAATCTGTTGAGCATCCTAGCTCAGGTCATGATCTTGGGGTTGTGAAATCGGTCCCATATCTGCTTGGGATTCTCTCTTTGCCCCTCTCATCCATCCCCAACCCCACTTCCTCTCTCACTAAAATAAATCTTTTAAAGTATTTTATTCTTTCTTAAGATTTTATTTATTTGACAGAAAGAGAGCGAGAGAGCACAAGTAGGGGGAGCAGAAGAGGAAGAGGGAGAAGCAGAGTCCCGCTGAGCAGGGAACCTGACTGGGGGCTCAATCCCAGGACCCAGGGATCATGACCTTTAACCAACTGAGCCACCCAGGCATCCCTGATTCTTTCTTTAATAAATACTAGAAAACATCTACATTTTGGTATTCAAAGAGTAAAACCAAAGAACATATATATTATAATACACTTGAACCAACTAATAACTGTGTATCACTAACAATCAGGTTTCAGATAGACCTCTACAGCTATGGTGCTACTGCATATGAGGTTATTCGTATCCTAAGAGTCTAAAGAGTATGCTAAATATTAATTTCCTTGTATTTCCTAAATTCAATTCCTGAAAAAGAAATGCCTATAATTTAATTAAACCACTAAAATACTCATGCAAGAACACTTGTACATTTATTGTAGGAACAGATATGATTCCCACAATAAAATTCCTCCTACAATTCATAGTGTTTTCTTTTCTTAAGCAATGTAAGTCATCTGACTGAATATTTCATTCTAAAAAGACTGCCAAGAAGCAGAACAAAATTAAATGACTGTTTATAATAACTAATATCCTAGGTATAGCTCTTGTTCTCTAATTTCTTTCTGATGTGCCTTATTTTCACATCTAATTTATCAGATCCGCATTTTTCTCTTGTGTCTTTAAACATGAGTATTTCTGCCTAGGATAAAGTTTCACACAAAGTAATAATTCCAGTAATCAAGTGATCAAACCTGAGTTCCCCTAAAATTAAAATTTAAATGAGTCAATTTGAAGTACACCTGTGTTGTATGGACAAACCTGTTTTACAGCATGTACACCTCAGGACATTTGCAACTACTACACTGAAAAAGGATTCCATTAAAATTAGCTAACTGCCTCATCAAAACAAAATCTGTGGGACCACCAGACAAAATAATTTTTAAAAGAATATTAGCAAATAGAAAAGAGAGTTCTCCATCTAAATTTTTTTAATTACTTAAGGTAAACGGTTTTAAGTACCCATGAAGTACTTAAGCTGATACATTTATTACAAATAATATTCTATGGTGTAGCAATTGCATTGCTACAAGAGGAAGCAAATGAGTAAATATACTGAAATTTTTGGGGATCCAGGCATGTTACTGTGAGAGAAGAGGGGTACAAATATACAAAAGAATAAAGAGAAAAGAACTTTTGGGCATTGGGAACCAGAAGTAGCACTATGAACACATGCTTATATTTTTAAAAATATATCTATCGATCTATCTACTTCCAGAAAGACAGATACAATCTCCATCTCTGTATACTGAAATTCTAGGAGCAGCGACATACCAGAAAAAAGAAGCACCCTAAGCATGCAAATTCTGATTTCTATTATCATTTCCTACTAAAGTGAAATAAACTTCTTGGACAAATAGTTCATTCGAAGACTGCAGTAGAGGAAGTACAAAAAGACCTTAAAACATCTTGTTTTAACAGCAAGAAAATGTATAAAAACAGATGGAGATAGCAAAAGGGCACAGGAACCAGCCTGAAGGTGCTCTCACTGGTCAGATTTAGAAACACACGCATCAAAATAAAGACAAGAATGGAATATAACCAAATGAGTAAAAAAAGGCTCCCCGAGGGGTTCCTAGCTAGCTCAGTCAGTAGAGTGTGGCTACTCTTGCTCTTGGGGTTGAGTTCAAATCCCATGCAAGTGTGGAGCCTAGTTAATACACACACACACACACACACACACACACACAAATACACACAAATATTTGAGTCCACAGTAAAAATAAAATGAAGAGAGATAAAGCAGGGAGCAAAAGGCCTTCTTTGTAGAAGAATGTCAACTAATAAATGCAGAAGAAATAGAAGAATTAGAAAATCACTTTGTGACCACTAAGAATCATCAATGAAAAAAAAATAAAAAAAAAATAAACCAAAGCTAGAAGTATTGGGAAAAAAGTTGGGGGGAATGGAATCTTCAGTATCACCCCACAAACTTAGAAAAAAAATCTTTAAAACAGAGAAGTACAATAAACAATATCCTCAAATCAACTGATCAGACGTATCACCACCTAGGTATTCTTCCTGCTAAAAATTTAATCTGAATCCAATCAGGAATAAGCAGACAAACCTTAAGTCTGCAAAACTGGCCTGGACTCTCCAAAAATGCCAGTATAAAAAAAAAAAAAAAAAAAAAAAAGCCAGTATCATGAAAACGAACAAAAGAGGCTGGGGATTACTTCTATATTCTTCTACATGCAAGGAAAAACGACGAGTAAGGGCAATAATGTATGATTCACATACTAGATCTGGAGAGGAAAAAAATGGTTGTGAAGGGCATTACAGGGAAACTTGGGGACATCAGAATATGAACAGTATTTCAGATAACTATATCAATGTTTAGTTTTTGAACTATAATAATTATAACTGGTTATGTAGGAGAATGTTCTGGGGTCTTACAATGTACAAAACATACACAGGTGAAATATCATCATGTCTGCAACTCTCAAATGGTTCGGTAGCCATCTGAATATAGATCTAGTATGTGTAGACAGTGAGTGAGCGATAGAAAAAGAAACAGAATGTGTGTGTGTGTACACACACAAACACACACACACTCGGGGGCAGAGGAAGGAGAGAGAACAGGAAGGAGGGACAAAAGACAGGAAGCGAACAGTAGAGCAGCAGCAATTGCAGTAAAAATACTGACAACTGGTATAACCAGATGGAAGGGAATACGGACATATACCATATTATGGGTTTGAAATTTTTTAAAATAAAAGAAGGAAAAGAGTGATAAAAATTTATATAGTAGAGCACTATGGGTACTCTCCAGCAGTTTTCAGCCTTGGGATTTACAATCAAACTATCTCTTCTCTAGGGCTTCAAGTTTTCTTTCATGCCTACCATGTTCAAACTGATCATTCAATTCTAAACTCCTCCTCTACATCACTGTTTATTACATTTAAGAAAGTGTAATATCATTCTTGGCTAGTAGGGCAAACCATCAACATGCCATGCTTCAGTTTCCCTAAAGTAAATAGGCTTGTCAAATTTATCTAAAGCCAAGACTGAATATTTAATATTTATTATGTTTATTAAGTTTACTTATTAACTTAATAAACATGCAAGAAGTATTGATCATATACTTAGTACCAGAGAGAAAACAAGAATTTGTCACAGTAGATATTAAAATTTACTATAAAATCATCATTATCAAAATAGCATGGTAGTGCACAGAAATGAACGAAATTATCTCCAAAACCGAAACCAGAAATGAACTCAAAGATATATGGGATTTTAATAGTTCACAAATCAAATTCAATGAGAAAATAATGTTTTTTTTTTAAGATTTATTTATTTATTCATGATAGACCGGGGGGGGGGGGGGCAGAGACACAGGAGGAGGGAGAAGCAGGATCCATGCCCAGAGCCCGACGTGGGACTTGATCCCAGGACTCCAGGATCGCACCCTGGGCCAAAGGCAGGCGCTAAACCGCTGAGCTACCCAGGGATCCCCGAGAAAAAAATGTTTTATTTAAAATGTTCTAGGGGTACCTGGCTGGCTCAGTCAGTGGAGCATGCAACTAATGCAACTATTGAGCCCATTGGGATCATGAGCTGGAGCCCCATACTGAGTATAGAGATTACTTTCAAAAAGTAAATAAAAATAATTTGAAAAAAAATAAAATAAAATGTTCTATTTAATAACAACAGTAAAAGCCAAGTATTTTTCCTAAAATGAGTCATTAAAATGGTGAAGCAATGTTTCAAACTCAGAAAAAATACACAAACCCTTCAATCCAGGAGCCTCACTTGCAGGGCTATATCCCAAAGGCTATGGCTTATATTGCCATAAGCTATAAAAATATTTACTGAAGCACTGTTGTTAGTGGCAAAACAACTAAAAATAACTACATGACCAAGAACAGAAAAATAGTTAACAGTTAAACAAGCCAGTTTATTAAAACAAAAGAAGCAGACCTCTGCCCATGAACTTGAAGGGATTTCCATAATTGCTGTTATGTGACAATAAGTAGATATAACACAATATATATAATATGACTGATCCTTCATTATATTTTAAAAATACTTTATGTATTTATTCATGAGAACGTGTACACAAAGAGAAAGAGAGGCAGAGACACAAGCAGAGGGAGTGATCAGGCTCCTCACAGGGAGCCCGATGTCGAACTCAATCCCAGGTCTCCGGAGTCACGACCTGGGCTGAAGGCAGCACTAAACCACTGAGCCACCTGGGCTGCCCAACTTCATAAGTAGAATTGTTAGGTGCTGAACACATAGATAAGAATTAGATACAACTAACTCAACTAACATCAAAATGTGACAACGAATACTCTGACAAGCTAAACACCAGAAAATTGAATATACAGTTTTCATACACAAGATATAGCATGTCTCCCTACTTAGCTATATCTTCTTTCTTGGTCCTCAATAAATGTTTTGGTTCTGTAAATGTGAATGAAAAATATTCTTCCACTTATGCATTTTTCAAAGAGATAAACCTAAATGGTTTTGTTTTTCCAAATATAAAAGTATACTCTTTGCTTAAAAACTCTAATATGGTTAATATAAAGTTGAAATCTAAAATCAACAATTTCATGGGATCCCTGGGTGGCGCAGCGGTTTAGCGCCTGCCTTTGGCCCAGGGCGCGATCCTGGAGACCTGGAATCGAGTCCCACATCGGGCTCCCAGTGCATGGAGCCTGCTTCTCCCTCTGCCTATGTCTCTGCCTCTCTCTCTCTCTGTGTGACTATTATAAATAAATAAAAATTAAGAAAATAAAAAATAAAAAAAAATAAAATCAACAATTTCAATCCCCTGAAATAAGCAATAATGTGGAGTCACATACAGTCATATCATGCAAAAAATACTACATAATTCTTATTTCATTTAATACATAATGAACATAATTCCATATCAATATATATGAATTTTCATTATTTTATTGACTATATAGTATTCATCTAACCAGAAACCCCTGATAATTGGGTTATATCCAAAATTTAGTATCATAAACATTACAGTGAATGTTTATATGTGAAATTATTTTAGTTTCAGATAGATTTCTAAGTGTACAATTGCTAAGTCAAAGAGTACATGTTATACCCTTTTAATATGTATCACCAGACTGCTTTTCAAAAAAACTGTATCACAGACAACCCCAGCAACAAAATACAAGACTGCCCTTTCTTTAATCATGCCATTCTCAATCCTAGGCATTAGGAATCTTTTTAAATTGTGCCACCAACCCAAGAGGGTAAAAACCCAACTTCATTTGTTTATTTCATTTACTCAACCAATATATGAGCCTATCTACTATTGCTAGGCACCGTGCCAGGAGCTAGGGATAAAATGGTGGATGACAGAGATAGCCGTTGCCGATCTCACAGTTAATAACTGCATTCTTCCGAATTTCCTGATAATTAGATTGCACATATTTTTAAAAATATTTTATTTATTTATTCATGAGAGATAGAGAGAGACAGAGACACAGGCAGAGGGAGAAGCAGGCCCCATGCAGGGAGCCTAACGTGGGACTTGATCCCTGGACTCCAGGATCACGCCCTGGGCCAGAGGCAGGCGCTAAACTGCTGAGCCACCCAGGGATCCCCGATTGCACATATTTCATGTGTCACTTAGCTATTTATATTTCTTTTTCTGTAAACTATGTATTCACATCTTTTGTCCATTTCTCTATTAAAGTGACAGTCTTTTGATTATGTGGTACCTATGCTTTCTCAATTTGTCACATATCTTAACTAAGGAATACCAATTTATTTTTTATTATTATTACTTTTTTAGGAATACCAATATAGAATTAAATCTTATACTTAAGTGTGCATTCTAACTTAACTGACTACCTGTTTTCAAATCTTCTGCCTCCTTCTCCAAGACTATTCCCAAACTCTACTGGCAAGCCATGCCTAAACTCTCCTCAATCCCTTCACAGTAAGTAAAGCATACTGCAGTTGTGGAAATTTGTCAGTTATCTCTCCAAGTCTCATGATTTATTTCTTCTGTCTGCCTCCTTCCTTTCACCCTGATCTGCAACTGCTCAGCCTCTCTGGAATTTTCCATTCTTTATTTCTGTGAGGTAACTAAATTAATCTAAATAATTTTAAATTCCAATGCTACAGATACTGTGCTATCTATATCTTTAATTCTCAGTTATTTGGTATCCAAAAAGACCAAAAATGAGTTCTATTAGGGACAACATGGGATTGGAGTATTTAAGGAAGGAAACAGCTGGCTTTCATTGGCAGCCCCTGCCACCCACTGCAGTTATTACAAAAGTCTCATCCACCCACGACTAGCAGCTCCAGCCAAGTCAAACTGCATTTATAGTAGAACTGGGCAAATTAGAAAGAGGTTACTTCTCAGCCATTTAAATTTCTCTGAAGATCCTTAGGACCTCTTGGGGAAAAAGGCAGGCAATGAGAGAGGGATTAAGAATAGCAATCTCAAGGGATCCCTGGGTGGCTCAGTGGTTTAGCGCCTGCCTTTGGCCCAGGATGTGATCCTGGAGTCCCAGGATCAAGTCCCGCATCGGGCTCCCTGCATGGAGCCTGCTTCTCCTTCTGTCTATGTCTCAGCCTCTCAGCCTCTCAGCCTGTGTGTGTGTTGTGAATAAATAAGTAAAATCTTAAAGAAAAAAAAAAAAAGAATAGCAATCTCAGAAGAACATCAAGAATAACTCAATAATATGATACATGTGTGATAACTATCTGCTGGATGAATATTTGGGGGCAAAAGAGAGGTCTTTATTTCTCTGTAATCACCATCAAGAGGCTAGGGTATCAATTCTCAAGATGACCCTTTATCTCCCAATACACAGTACCTTAAATTGTAGGTGATTCAAGTGGTTTAGCTATAATCATGGATTTATTTGATAATCTAGATGTAGCATGGTATCCTGGCTAATAAACATTCTAAAATATAAAATGTCTAGTAATCAAAAACCAACACAGGCAATTACCTCTTAATTAACAAAGTAATGTAAATTCCATATTTTAACTGAATTATAAACAGGTGAGGCATGTAATTTAGTAGTTGGAACAGGTTAAGGGTACCAGATTTTTAGTCCTGGTTATATAATATACTAGGTTTGAGTAAGTTCCCTAAATTTCAGTTTTGTCTCTCATAAAATGTCCACACTACTCTGATGATATTGATTAAATGAGAAAAGTATTTGAATGTACTGGGTACTTACGACTACACACGCATAAAGGATAAAACAAAGAACGAAAGGTGACTGCAAACAAGCACAAGAGATCATTTTGGGGTGATGGAAATGTTCTACAAATAAACTGTGATGATAGCTGCATATTCTATAAAATGATTAAAAATTGCTCAATTGTAGGCTTAAAAATGAGGGAATTTTATGAAATTTTATCTCTATAAAGCTGCTTTTAAAAAAAGAATAAACGAATATTAACTTGAAAAGGATCCTTGATTACTACCATTTGTCAACTGTTCCTCCATCTTCAAGGCCTTACGGATGGGCTGAACACCAGTGCATTCCCTTAAATAATTCAGGCTCCTCACCTTTTGCTTAAACTGTGTGTTTCCCTATCAGAAACAAATGAGGTCTCATACCATTAAAACAACAATCAGATGTTACTCAAGAGATAAAGGATATAAATAAGGACAAACATTATAGTCTCTTAGGATTTGAACTTGAAAGTGCAGTATCATCATAAGGAATAAAATCCTCAGAAATGAAAAATTTTTAAAGATTTTATTTCTTTGACAGAGAAAAGAGAGCACAAGCAGGGGGAGTGGGAAAGAGAGAACCTGACTCTGTGCTGAGCAAGATCCTGGGATCATAACCTGAGCTGAAGGCAGTCACAACCAACTGAGCCACCCAGAGCCCTCAGAAATTAACAAAAAAACAAACATACTCTGAAAACTATAAAATCAAGGAAATGAAAGAAGACCAAAATAAATGCAAAGACATCTCATATCATGGAATGGAAGATCTAATTATTGTTAAGATGGATATACTTTCTAAACTCATCTACAGATTCAACACAATCTCCATCAATATCCCAGCTGACTTCTATGCAGAAATTGACAACCCGATCCTAAAATTAGTATGGAAATTCAAAGGGTCATAAACAGCCAAAAAAACCCAAACCAAACCAAAACAAAACAAAAAACCGGTCTTGCAAAAGCAAGCTAGAAGATACACACTTTCCAATTTCAAAACTTACTACAAACATATAAATCAAACAGAACCAAGAGTCCAGAAACACACATTTATAACTGATTTTCCAAAAAAGTGCCAAGGTAAATAATAACACAGTGGGAAAAGGACTTAAATATTTCTCCAAAGAACATATAAAAATGGCTAATAAGAAATGTAACACTGTATGTTATCTACACTGAATTAAATTTTTTAAAAAGAAAAGGAAGAAAAAAAATGGCCAGTTAATACGTGAAAAGATGCTCAACATTATTAGTCATTAGGGAAATGCAAATCAAAACCACAATGAGATACCATATAACCACCCATTAGGATGGCTATTTTCAAAAAGTAAAAAAATAAATAAATAAATAACTCTTGGTAAGAATGTTGAGAAATTAGAACCCTGTGCATTGCTGGTGGGAATGTAAAATGGTGCAGTTGCAGTGGAAAACACTGTGGTGGTTACTCAAAGTGTAACATACAATTTCATGTGATCCAGCAATTACACTCCTACATCTATACCCAAAAGAACTGAAAGCAGGGACTCAGACACTTGGACACTTATGTTCATAGCAGACTATCCTCAAGAGTCAATAGGTAGAATTAACCCAAATGCCCATCAAAAGATGAATGGAAAAAACAAAATCCATTCATCCCAAAATGTGGGATATACCTACAATGGAACATTACTGAGCCTTAAAAAAGAATGACATGCTACAACATGTATGTACCTTGAGGATATCATACAAAGTAAAATCAGCCAGTAACAAAAAGACAAATACTATATGATCCCACATGCATGAGGTGCGCAGAAAAAGCAAATTCAGAAAGAGAGAAAGTAGAATTGTGGTTGCCAGGGGCTGGGGATAAGGAGGAATAGAGGACTACATTTAACAAGTATAGAGTTTGTTCGGATGATAAAAAATTCTGTAAACTGATAATGGTGATGGTTACACAACATTGTGAATGTGCTTAATGCCACTGAGCTATACACTTAAAATGGTTTAAATAAATTGTGTTATATACATTTTACCACAATAAAAAATTACAGTAAAGCACACAGTAAAAAATTTTAATGTGCATTCCCAAATGAACCAGAAATTAATCTTCTATAATCTTTCAAAAAACACATTATTAGTTTTATTACATTTTAAATTTAAATAGGCCCCACACTCATGACCCTGAGATCAAGACCTGAGCTGAGATCAAGAGTTGGACATTTAATCAACTAAGCCACTCAGGCACCCCTTACATTTTTTTATTTACAAAAAGTTTAAGTAAAATGTGACCTTTAGGGGATCCCTGGGTGGCTCAGCGGTTTGGCGCCTGCCTTAGGCCCAGGGCATGATCCTGGAGTCCCGGGATCAAATCCCACATCGGGCTCCCTGCATGGAGCCTGCTTCTCCCTCTGCCTGTGTCTCTCCCTCTCTCTCTCTCTCTGTCTCTCATGAATAAAGAAATAAAATATTTTTTTAAAAATGTGACCTTTAACTTACCTCTTAGTGGTGTTCAGAACCTATTACTATGTTTTTTTTTTCAAGTACTGTCTTAGAACTAAACTGCTGACAGAGCCATTCCACTACCAGACTATTAAATGATTTAAACTCCAAAAGTCTAAATGAGACTTGAGCTAAGATCACAATCATTTCAGGATTCAGTATATAAGAAATGCTATTAAACTGTAACCTTATCACAATGTATTGTATTAAAGCAAAACCCTCATGAGTACCGAAACCCTTCTTGGCCTCATTTGGTAGGATTTCTCTATCTTGAGAATCTGAAGAAGTTAATTCCTGAAAGGCAGAGAAACTAAGATTGTATGCCTGGAGATCAAAGCCACTAGCAGTGAAACACCAGGTCCCAAAACTATTTTGCAGAGAAGGATCTTTGCCCCCGAATCAGTCATGAGACTTCTATAGCCTTTGGGTTTAAAATACTATCATGAAACACATGGAAACAAAGGGAATTCCATACTATTTGTGCTTTGTTCATCATATCTTTATATATTATCTGAATCTCTCATAATCATTTTTCATAACTCACCCTGAACGAGGCCCTGAAAGCTTCCCAAAATTTCACTATCTTTCACAGATGAATGATCTTTCCTATTCCTCACAGTATCTTCCTAGGACTCTTTCCCCTAACTTGCATTCCACAAATGACCTTGTCTTACTTGACAAAAACTAAAAATAGAACATTAAATATGAGAGAGAGGGGCAGCTGGGGAGCACTGTCAGGTAAGTGCCCGACTCGAGATACCAGCTCAGGTCATGATCTCATGGGTTGTAGGATAGAGCCCTGTGTTGGGTTCCAATCTCTCTTACTCTCCTTCTGCCCCTCCCAGCTTGCCTCTCCCTCTATCAAAAAAAAAAAAAAAAAAGGAAAGATAAGAGAGAAATCTCATCCATCAGCCATCAACTTTCAAACTACCAATATCTGCATCCATTCTCTTCTTTCCTCTGGTTAAAATAGAGAACTTCTCTTTCCTGTGAAAGAAAAAGTCTGCCCATTTTGTTATCTTCCTCCAGACCTTTAACAGTCCCTGACTTCTCTCTAGCAATTTCAACTTATAACGAATCCTTTCCAGCAGCATTCAAACATATTCTTTAAAAAGAGACTTTTCTGACCCCATCTCTCTCCAGCTACCACTCTCTCTCTTCTCTGTTCTCCTTCATGGCCAAGCTTCTCAAAAGGACTCTTGGTGATTCTCTACTTCCTCTGCAACCATTGATATAAAAAACTACCTGAAGCAATAAACACTTGTGGTTACCCATGAACCATCTTAGAAAATACAGCATTGCCAACATAGGCAAAGGCTACTCTGTAGCCTCATTGGATCACATCTCCTGTGATCCCTCCACCTTACAAGTGGTAGCTGCTCTTCTGATTTTGGTGATAATCATTCCCATAAATCCATTTATATTTTTATAATTTATGTACGTATCCTTAAAGGAGTCACTGAATAGTTTTGCTTGTTTTACAACTTCTAAAAAGGGTATATGCTAAAGACCAAGCCTTTTTAATTCCTAGCATTATGTCACTAGGTTATATCCGTGTTGATACATATTGCTATAGCTCATTTATTTTCATTATGTATCCATACAATTTACTTAACCACTCTCCAGTTTCCCCTTTTTCTGCCATTATAGTGCTGTAATGATCATTTTTTTGTGCATTTCTCACTATACCAATGAGTGAGAGTTTTTCTAGGATAGACAACTACAAGTGGAATTGCTGGGGTACAAGACATGAGCATCTGCAGTTTTAACAGATATAGACAAATTGCTTTCCAAAATGTATCCAACCATATTCAACATTCTATTGTTTCCAACTTCCCACACTCCACTTTGCCAAGATCATGCACAGTTGTTCTGAATCTCAAAGAAATCAGAATATTCAGCATCAATTAAAAACAAAAATGGGTGGGGATCCCTGGGTGGCTCAGTGGTTGAGCGCCTGCCTTTGGCCCAGGGCATGATCCTGGAGTCCTGGGATTGAGTCCCATCAGGCTCCCTGCATGGAGCCTGCTTCTCCCTCTGCTTGTGTCTCTGCCTCTCTCTTTGTGTATGTCTCTCATGAATAAATAAAATATATATTTTTTTTAATTTATGATAGTCACACAGGGAGAGAGAGAGAGAGGCAGAGAGAGAAGCAGGCTCCATGCACCGGGAGCCTGACGCGGGACTCGATCCCGGGTCTCCAGGATCGTGCCCTGGGCCAAAGGCAGGCGCCAAACGGCTGCGCCACCCAGGGATCCCCAATAAATAAAATATTTAAAAAAAAAAGGTGATGGTGGTCATTTCTGGCTTTTAGTCCAAAATAAAAATGCAGAAGACATTTGATTTGGTGAATATGTGTTGATGCCATATTTCTCCTTGAGAAGCTTCATTCAATTGGTGTTCCTTCTTTTTTGTGTCCATCTTCTAAAGCGCCCTGTTGACATTTTAGTACAGAACCACCAAGTATCTGTTACAAACACCGAATCCTGAAAAGTGATCACACATATTCTTGGCATTAAAGAAATCTTCACAGACCACATAAGCTGTTCTTCTAGTTTTGAGCGTGTTCCCCACTCAGATGTGACAGAAAGATCCATATTTCCCAAATATCATACATTTCTTCAGCTGTATCTTGTACAGCAAATTCCTTTTTTTTTTTTTTTAAGATTTTATTCATTTATTCATGAGAAACGAGAGACAGAGAGGCAGAGACACAGGCAAAGGGAGAAGCAGGCTCCACACAGGGAGTCCAACGTGGGACTCAACCCCGGGTCTCTAGGATCAGGCCCTGGGCTGAAGGCGGCGCTAAACCACTGAGCCACCCGGGCTGCCCGCAAATTCCTTATATATAAAATCCAATTTACTTAGCGGTGTCTGGGTCACTCAGTCGGTTAAGTGTCTGCCTTCGGCTCAGGTCATAGCCCAGAGTCCTGGGATCAAGCCCCATGTTGGGTTCCCTGCTCAGTGGGGAGTCTGCTTCTCCCTCTGCCTTTCTCCTCCGCTCATCCTCTCTCTCAAATAAATAAATAAAATCTTTAAAAAAAATCCAATTTACTTCAAGTGCAAGTCAAATGTTCACCCTCTTCGTGGGCTGAGGAAGTTACTGCAGCAAACACTGGCATTCCTCTGGATACTCGGAAGCTCACTCAACTTGGACTGCCACACAGCATCAAATGCAGGACATAAATATCCAAGCTTGCTCCTTATATACTCCTGGATTCTGTATCTCCAGCCATCCCAGTTTTCCTATCACCTCTGTCTCCTTTCATTCTACCTACCAGACTTCTTGGAAGTTGGTACTTCTCGAAAGAAGGAAAGGAAAGGAAAGGAGAAAGGAGAGAGGAAAGGAGAGAGGAAAGGAGAGAGGAAAGGAGAGAGGAAAGGAGAGGAGAGGAGAGGAAAAAGGAAAAAGGAAAAGGAAAGGAAGAAGAAAAGAAAAGAAAGAAAAGAAAAGAAAGAAAAGAAAAGAAAAGAAAAAGAAAAAAGAAGAAAGAAGAAAGAAAGAAAGAAAGAAAGAAAGAAAGAAAGAAAGAAAGAAAGAAAGAAAGAAAGAAAGAAAGAAAGAAAGAAGTAGTAGTACTAGTTGTTAGTTGGTACTTCTCTGTGCTCAGCCCTGGGTCTTATTCTGATTCTCCATTCTCTCCCTACAATCTCACTGCTTAAAAAGCTATCTATATACCCTATGCTACGAATACTCAAATACACACTATACCACACTTTTCTCTTTTGAGATAGAGAACCTGTCTGATCGTGTTCTTTGAGGGATCTCAATCTTAATACATCCCAGATTGATTCCCTGACTGGTTTTCCCCTACTGCCAACAACTCCTGGTGCAGTAATCCTCACTGTACCAAACAAATGCTTTTGTTCAATCTTCCTTTTAACCTCTCTCCATCTCCAATCCATAACTATAGCCTACCAAAATATATTTTGGATTTATCTGTTTACTACTTTCTCCACAGCGACTGCTCAAAACAAGTCATCAGTTTATCTACACCTTAAACAAATGCTACAGCCTTCTAATTGGATTCTTGGTTCCCCTGTTCTCTCTCTAATCCATATTTCATACAGCAGCCAAAGTGATCTTTTTAGAACACAAACCAGACTGTGTCACCCAACCCCTGCTTAAAAAATTTTAACAAGCTCTCCATTTACCTTAGGATAAACATTAAGGTCCTTCATATGGCCTACAAAGCAATGACCCAACTTCTACTTGATGTGACTCCTACCTATCTTATCAAATTTATTTTGTATTTTACTACCTTCCCTTCCGAGTTCCCACCAAAGGTTTTTTATTTTTATTTTCTTGGCTTCTTGAACTTACAGTGCTCTTTTCAGCTTCAGGAAGTTCATGTAGACAATTCCCTTTTCCTTCATAGTACTTAATCGCAATTAATTACACTTCTTTTGATGTTCATGAGTATTTCCTCTATTACTAGAGGATAATCAGGGAATGTATGTTGTGTTCTGCAATGCATACCTAGAACATAACCTAGCAGACTAATGAATTTCGTGGTCTGGTTAGAAAGCAGCAGTTATCTCACTTATTACAAAATAATGCCTAAAGATCATGATAGTCTTTACCTAATATCACAAATACCAATATTTCAAAATTGGAATTAATACTCATATTACACTAAAATCAGATACCATCTGCAAAAATTTTAATTCAGTAAATACTTAACATTTGCATTATTTTAGATCAACCAGAACTGAAACACATTTCCTTATTTATCTGTCAATCTATACAACTCTGATTCTATATTCTATATATATATTCTATATTCTATATATATAATTATATATATAATTCTATATTCTATATATATATTCTATAACTATATTCCATTTACTTCCTCTATGAAACTTTTTCTGATAAAGCAAAACTTTATTTCCTCATCTTAAGGCCCACACAGTACCACAATCAATGTTTATTATATCATTAGGCAGCCATTCAATTGTTCATTAACTAATTTGAAACAGTAGTTTCCAAACTGATGACTATAAACTTACTCTTTTTTTTGTTTTTTTTTAAACTTACTCTTTTTAAAACACTAGACAGGATACCTCTCTGGCTCAGTTGGTAGAGACTCTTAATCTCAGGGTGATGAATTTAAGCCTTATGCTGGGTGTGGTACCTATTTAAAATTAAAATAAAATAAAATCAGACAATTTCAAACCTTGATTCAAGGATTGTTTATTATATATGCAAATATGCTCACATGTAAGAGTGAGCGTAAGAATAGGAGTATTCCGGGCAGCCCCGGTGGCTCAACGCCGCCTTCGGCCCAGGGTGTAATCCTGGAGACCCGGGATCGAGTCCCATGTTGGGCTCCCAGCATGGAGCCTGTTTCTCCCTCTGCCTGTGTCTCTGCCTCTCTCTCTCTCTCTGTTATGAATAAATAAATAAAATCTTAAAAAAGAAAAAAAGAAAAGGAGTATTCCTATTATTTGTAACCAGCTGACTGTAGATGTCTCTCTCACTAATTACACTAAATGCTCCTCCTCCCAGTAGTCCTGCAGTTTTACATGCCATGTAGCTATTTCAGAATCAAAACCAAATCAAATATACATCTGGTTACTAATATTTGAGAACTATGTAAACCAAATTTAACTAGTTTAAACATCTCAAAAATTGTTACTACCAAATTCTAAAAGCATATGGACAAATAAGTTGAGAAGTCTATTTTTATCTTTGAAGATGAATAACTGGGTGGAGAGAATGGTTAAAATTGAGAGTTTACAGTTCTTTTTATAAGAAGAAAACAACCTTTTGACTTAGTGTCTCACTTTAAAAGTATGCAAATATTCAAAACCCACAAAGGTCTCTTATTGGAAACTTCTGTAATGTATGCATCGATAATTACTTTATCTTCTTAAAAACAGACCTACTTAACACATTCTCCTGCTTAAAAGTCAGTAGCAACTCCAAGCTCTATGAAAAATCTAAGTCCAAAGTTTTCGTCCCAGGATTTAAAACTATTCACAGTTCAATTCTTAGCCATTTCTATAAAACCTTTAGGGTTTATCTGAAGCTGAAAATAAACTACATGTTCAGATCCAGATCTTTACTCAAACTAGTCTCTCTACTTAGAATGTCCTTCCTTCTCCCCATTTCTAAATACATACATTTCAAAATTTACCACATTCCTTCAAAAAGCCTCCAAGTTTCCTTTGTCACTAAAATAATTTACTTCTCAAAGCATTTCTTTGTATCTCATCTGGCCCTTATCATTTGCCTTACATTAGGATTATTTATTGTTATTCTATCTGTCTTCCCTAGTCACCTCCTTATTACAAGCTGCTAGAGAGTAAGAATTATAGATATCACTGGACTTACCACCGTATCTCCCCTCCACTGCTTCATACAGCAGCAAGCATACAACAGATCCTAAAAATATGTGATGAATAAAGGTCGCAATTGTCGTATTATGCCCCAAGAGTCAGTCAGTGAGAATACGCATTAAAATTTGGGTTTCAGAAGATGAGGTCACCCCTCATTTTCTACCCACAGATAGTCTCCCATTTCTTCCCTAAGACTTTTGGTTATATCTCGTGCCAAGAAGACAGGTCTTCCATTTATTACATTCAATATATTATCAATCCAATAAAAGCATTAATACTGATACTAAATGAATTATCTGTTGCTTTTAAAGCACTTTTTCTGTAAGAGTTTATCTAAAAGTTAAACAACATATGTTCAAGAAAAAAACACATGTACAGAAATGATCAATTTCTATTTTTATTTAAACCCTGTACTTTCAAATGTTCACCAAATGTAAGTGCTAGACTGTAAAATCTCAGAATCATACTTGGCAAACTAAGAAGGTGTAAAAACTGAATGTTTCAGTCTACAACATCCAGAAAGAAATTATCTGTTCAACAGAACACTATGAGACTGCTTTCATTTGTAGTACCTGAGGAAGCCAAAAGAAAATAGTGTAAGTCCAAATTGTAAAATAAAAGCAATTTTTTTTACCTAAAAATGCACATAATACATTAATCAAAAGTTTAAAAACACTATATAGCAAAGGTTCCTTGGAGTTTACACTAAAAAGGAGTTATCTCAATAATTTCATCATTTGCATATATGAAAGACCGATAATAAAGTACCTGGATTTCTTGAGATATATTTAGTTCCTTAGAACACTATAAAAAATGTTGGAAGGGGATCCCTGGGTGGCGCAGTGGTTTAGCGCCTGCCTTTGGCCCAGGGCGCGATCCTGGAGACCCGGGATCCAATCCCACATCGGGCTCCCGGTGCATGGAGCCTGCTTCTCCCTCTGCCTATGTCTCCGCCTCTCTCTCTCTCAATGTGACTATCATAAATAAAAAAAAAAAAAAAAAAATTTAAAAAAAAAATGTTGGAGGGAAATGCTAATGTACTGAATGAAAAAATAATATATTCAAGTCCCAGTCCTAACCACCCTACATTCTGTTAATAAGGTTCTATTAAAACGTAAACAGGAATATTGCTTTAAGCAGGTTAAGGCCAGGGTGCTTGGGTAGCTCAGTCAGTTAAGCATCTGCCTTCTGCTCAGGATCCCAGGGTCCTGGGATTGAGTCTGACATCAGACTCCTTGCTCAGCAGGGAGTCAGCTTCTCTCTGTGCCCCTCTCCTTAGCTCGTTTTCTTGCTCGTCCTTTCTCTCTCTCAAAAATAAATAACTTAAAAAGAAAGGCTAAAGCCACTTAAGGCTGTTGCTCTTTATTCATTGGAATAGAAACATGAATTAGGAGTTATTTATTATGACACAAAGAATATTTACTTTGAAAGATCAAATTTTGGGAAGTCTGGGTGACTCAGCGGTTGGTTGAACATCTGCCTTCAGCTCAAGGCATGATCCCGGAATTCCAGGATCGAGTCCTATATCGGGCTCCCTGCACGGAGTGTGCTTCTCCCTCTGCCTGTCTGCCTGTGTCTCTGCCTCTCTCTGTGTCTCTCATGAATAAATAAAATCTTTAAAAAAACTTTAAAAGATCAAATTTTGAGTTATACGAGTAAACCCACTTTCAAAATATTTTTTTATTTTTCTTAATAAAGATTTACTTATTTGGGATCCCTGGGTGGCTCAGCGGTTTGGCACTTGCCTTTGACCCAGGGCGCGGTCCTGGAGTCTCAGGATCGAGTCCCGCGTCTGGCTCCCGGCATGGAGCCTGCTTCTCCCTCCTCCTGTGTCTCTACCTCTCTCTCTCTCTCTCTCTGTGTCTATCATAATAAATCTTAAAAAAAAAAAAAAAAAAGATTTACTTATTTGAGAGGGAGAGAACAGTGTGTGCACGTGCACACACAGTGGGGAAGGGCAGAGGAAGAGGGAGAGAGTTCCAAGCTGACTCCATGCTGAACAAAGCCAGATGCAGGGCTCGATCTCATGAAACTGAGATCCCGAACTGGCCAAAACAGAGTTGGATGCTTAAAAGACTGTGCCACCCAGGCACCCCTCAAAATAGTTTCTAACTGACTTCTTAACATATTTAAACAGAATTCAGAAGGAATTTTGAAGGCTTTACAATCCTCATTTTAAAACCTATCTCTTCAGGGGCACCTGGGTGACTCAGTGGTTGAAAGTCTGCCTTTGGCTCAGATTGTGATCTCGGGGTCCTAGGATCAAGTCTCACACTGGGTTCCCGCAGAGAGCCTACTTCTCCCTCTGACTTTGTCTCTGCCTCTCTCTGTGTGTCCCTCATGAATAAACAAAATCTTTAAAAAGGGCAGCCCCAGTGGCTTAGCAGTTTAGCGCTGCCTTCAGCCCAGTGTGTGATCCTGGAGACCCGGGATCAGTCCCATGTCGGGCTCCCTGCATGAAGCCTGCTTCTCCCTCTGCCTGTATCTCTGCCTCTCTCTTTCTCTCTCTAATAAATAAAAAAAATCTTAAGAAAAAAAAAAAAAACACAACCTATCTCTTCAGTAAAGACCTATAGTATACAGTACAATGTTAACATTTTAGTTCATTCAACAATAGCTTAACCAGAATGTACACTGTGCCAGACACTGCGCTAATGCTAAGAATATAAAAAAGTAAAAGTATCCCTCATCTCCAAGATTTGGTTGCAGCTAGCTTGACTAGAGAAAAATGGTAAGGAAAAGTAGGAAAGGAAGAAAGGGAGGGAGGTTAATTCTAAGCAGAAAGAACAAGTGCAACTGCCCAGGAGAGAGAGCACAACACATCCAGGGAAAAGAGGTAGATCAAGTATAGTTGGAAAATAGGGTTGGAGGAGTGCAAAATAAAAGATAAGACTGGAGAGATATATAGGATCAGACTAGACCTGTCGGGTTTGTTTCTATATCTGAAAGATATAAAGATATCTTTTCAAAGAAAATGAAATCTCCTAGATCTTGGATGAGGGTTTTATTATGTTAATAATAGTAAAATAAAAATTAGGTATAAACTCACTATGTTTATAGCTCTTATACAGAACAAACTTTAAAAATAAAATACACATTTAAATTAACATTAATGTAACATTATGTTGTTTTGCAGAAACTAGAGCAATGATGTATTCAACCCTGGAAATATACAGTCTCAGGTCGGGTTCAATATTATTAAACCTCTTCTATAACATGACTTCAATAATACTAATGCAGTAAATACTTGTAAATATGTTATACTAAATGGACTTAATAACTGCAAATGTTTATTTCCCAGATTAGAGAAATACAACCATATACTAACATACCAGGTAGCAGTCCTTCAATTTCAATTTTAAAGAAGACTCACTTGTGGCAATCTATCTTGTCCATATGTGGTTTAGTACCTTACTGAAATCTACATTAAATATGTGTCTAGTATAATCACTGCTGAGGTTTGGAACAAAACACTGAGACTGCAAACTGTTTCATATTGATTAATTACATAGATAGGGTCCACCAGATACATTTCACAGTGAAAACATGAGGCTAAGTACTATGCCAGGGTTCTTTTGGGTTTGGCCTGCCTATATTAACAACCCACCATGACATGATCCAGTTTTACTCACCATCCTTCCTTGTCTGAGCCACAGCGAAATCATTAGTATAATGCATTATAACGTGGCACAAAACAATAACAAACAAAATCTAAACACAGCAACAAACTCCCAAGGGAGTAGCTGGTTACAAAGCAGTACTTCAGAAGTTACAAAAAACTTATTAATGTTGAAGAATCCCTAGGTAGAGGAATACTACAGAAAATGAAACACTACTAAGAAGTTTCAAGAAGAGAAATGACAAAATCAGATTTGTAATTTAGAGGGAAAGAGTGCTATGATACAGGGTGGAGTAGATTATTTTACTAGAAGTAAGGAAGCTAACAAGAAGGCTGTTGGAATATCAAGGTGAGAAACGAAAGTCTGAATTTAGGAAGTAATACTAGGAATGTAGATAATGTAGAGAAAGGGTTTAGATTCAAAGATGTTAAGGAAGTAGAATCTTGGGGCCAGCCAGATGTCAGAAGTAAAACAAAAGAATCAAGAACAACTTGTAGGTTTCTTGAAAAAGCAAGGACAGTGGTGTGTTCCCCAAAGCAGGGAAAGTGGAGGATTTGGGGGTTGGGGATTGAGAAGCACTAGAACTAGAGCTAATTTCTACATGATGAACACTTATAGAGACTATCTAATCAGCTCTAGCCTTACATCTCCTCCAGCTTTTCTGTAAAATTCTTGCCCCTATCCACCTCACCTTTAGGGTACAACTGAAGGGTTCCATGAAGTTTGAATCCCTAACTAAAAAAGCTAAGCCAATGTCCAGATCACACCTGTTTCATACATATATGTGTATGTGTGTATGTGTATATATGTAAAAGATTTATTTATTTGAGAAAGAGAGAACACAAGCGTGCCTGTGTGAGGTGGGAAAGGGGCATAGCAACAGGGAGAGGAGAATCCCAAGTAGACTCCCCACTGAGTGTGGAGCCCAATGCAGCTGATCCTACAACCCTGGGACCACAACCTGAGCCAAAATCTAGAGTTCGATGCATGAAATACTGAGCCACCCAGGTGCCCCTATATATTTTTAATTTATTTATATCTATTCATATACATACACACACATTCTACAATCAAAAAACCCTAACTACCACCACAGTAAATAGGGACTAACTATTGAATCCTGAAACAATCCTCAAACCCAAGTATCTACCACAGGCATGCTAAGACAGGAGCTGACAAACATTTTTAAAGCCACATTGTAAATATTTTAGGCTTTGAGGCCCTATAGTCACAACTAGTCTACTCTGTCATAGGAGTAGCAAAAGTAGCTACAAACGTTACAAACACAAATGGGTGTGTCATCTGTGTTCCAATAAAACTTTATTTATGGACACTGAAATGTGAGTTTCCTATCATTTTCACAGGCCACAAAATACTATAATTTTTTCCCACCATTTAAAAATGTAAAAACTGGGCAGCCCAGATGGCTCAGTGCTTTAGCGCCACCTTCAGCCCAGGGTGTGATCCTGGAGATCCGGGATCGAGTCCCACGTCGGGCTCCCTGCTTCTCCCTCTGCCTATGTCTCTGCCTCTCTGTGTGTGTCTCTCATGAATAAATAAATAAAATCTTTAAAAATAAAAAAATGTAAAAACCAGGGCAGCCCAGGTGGCTCAGTGGTTTAGCACCACCTTCAGCCCAGGACGTGATCCTGGAGACCCGGGATCGAGTCCCATGTTGGGCTCCCTGCATGGAGCCTGCTTCTCCCTCTGCCTGTGTCTCTGCCCCTCTCTCTCACTCTGTCTCTCATGAATAAATAAAATCTTTTTAAAAAATAAATAAATAAGATTTAAAAATAAAAATGTAAAAACCATTTTCAGCTCACAGGTCATACAAAAGGCAACACTGGGCCTAACCATATTTTACTGATCCTTGTGCTAAGGCAACACAGAACTGCCTTCCCATAAAACTCCTTCCAGATGTCTTCAGGGTTAACCTTAATATCCAAGGAAAATAATCCTAGTTGACAGAAATGAAAATCTTCATTTGGCTTACCAAAGAACTCACCCCATTTGCAAGGAAGTAGGACAGCAAATGAAGACCCATGTAACTGGCTGGTTTTGCCATTTACCTTACACTGCACTTGCCCAGCAAGATATGGTATAAGTTTTGGAACAATGGCACCTTCCTCCCTCCTTTCCTCCCCTCCTAAGAGTTTTAGTTTTGTCTGTTGTCTTTTTCTTCAACAACTGTATATTAGGTCAGGAATGATTAAATTTAGTATTTAGCCCACAATTTTCAGACACTGACAAAGCATATCTAGGCCCAATTAACAAAGGATATCACCTTTCAAATCTGGACTCAGAGAACAATGACCTCTAGATGTGTTAGCCAGATAGAATTTGCATTGTCTCCATTGAAGAGATGAGAGTAATTTGCTGGTATATACAGATAGTCAGATTATGTTTAAAAAATACTAAATATATATGTAAGAAAAAGTAGGACTGTGTATGTACTAAACAGCCATGGGATAAATGAGGGGGACAACTATGTTTTAGGGTGTCCTTTACTCCACTTCACTCTGAAATGTTGCAGTTAGAGCATGTTATTACGGCGTAGCCCCCTAACCAAAGTTATGGTCCAGAGATGAACATGTAACTTAATGAGTCCTTTTCCTGGAAGTGGGACTGAGAATCATGGCAGTCTTTTTCTGATAGCAAAAGACGTAAAATTTATTTATTTTTTTTAAATATTTTTTTCTTTATTTATTTATGATAGTCACACACACAGAGAGAGAGAGAGAGAGAGAGAGAGAGGCAGAGGGAGAAGCAGGCTCCATGCACTGGGAGCCCGACGTGGGATTCGATCCCGGGTCTCCAGGATCGCGCCCTGGGCCAAAGGCAGGCGCCAAACCGCTGCGCCACCCAGGGATCCCAAGACGTAAAATTTATAACTCAAAAGACATTAGTGTTAAAGTTGGTCTGTAGCAAAGGAGAACTGAACACACAAGGAGCATCTAATGAGCAATAAAGAGATACTCCTAACCACATTCACAGGCTCTGGATCCACCTGTTCCTGAGTACTAGCCATCCTCCTATGGGTTGATTGCCATTCTTAGAATTCACTGGATACCTGATACATTCTCAATAAATTCTTTTTTGCTTATATATGTCACTCTCCTAACTAAGACAAAGGGCCTACTGAGTAATCTAACGGGAGGTATTCAGTTGAATGAAAGAGTTCCGGTTCCCACAAACACTTAGAGATGGTGGCTGAAGCAACATAAATGGAGAAGACCATCCAGAAGAGGGGTACCTGGGTGGCTCAGTGGTTGAGCATCTGCCTTTGGCTCAGGTTGTGATCCTGGGGTCCTGGGATCAAGTCCCACATCAGGCTCCCCACAGGAAGCCTGCTTCTATCTCTGCCTATGTCTCTATCTCTATGGGTCTCTCATGAAAAAATAAAATTTTTAAAAATCATCCAGAAGACTGAAAATAGAATGCCAAGGCTAAAATCCAGAATTATCAATACCAAGGGATTAGTAGAATAGTCTGCAAAAATAAGCAACTGGTAGGCAGAAAGGCAGAAAAGGGACAGTCATAAAAATCAAGGAAGAAAATATCAGGAAGGAAATGGTTAACAAAAGCAAGTAGAAGGCACCTGGGTGGCTCAGGTGATTAAGCAGTTATGCATCTGCCTTCAGCTCAGGTGGGGATCCCAATACCCTGGGACCCTGGGACCAAGCCCCAAATTGGGCTTCCTGCTCAGCAGGGAGTCAGCTTCTCCCTCTACCTCCCCATCCCTGCTCATGCTCTCTCCTCCTCTCTCAAATAAATAAATAAATAAATAAATAAATATTTTAAAAAATTTATAAAAGTAGAGAAAGAGGTAAAGAAGTAAGCAATGACTATACAATTTGGAAATACAGAAGTCACAGGTGGCCTTGGTAATAACAATTTCACTGGCAGGATGAGAAACCAGGCTGAAGGTTTAAGAGTATAGAGGAAGTACACAACACCACCCATGAAGTAATCTTGCAATTAAAAAAAAACAAAACAAAAAAAAGAATTCAAGCCTCAGGGTGCCTGGCTGGTTCAGTTAGTAGAGCATGTGACTCTTGATTTCAGGGTCGTGAATTCGAGCCCCATATTCAGCACAGTTTACTTAAAAATTCAAGCCTCAGGGATCCCTGAGTGGCTCAGCAGTTTAGCACCTGCCTTCGGCCCAGGGCGTGATTCTGGAATCCTGGAATCGAGTCCCACATCAGGCTCCCTGCATGGAGCCTGCTTTTCCCTCTGCCTGTGTCTCTGCCTCTCTCTCTTTCTCTGTGTGTCTCTCATGAATAAATAAATAAAATCTTAAAAAAAAAAAAATTCAAGCCTCAATCAGATCAAGCTTCTAGATGTAACAACTAATAGGGGAAAAAAGGGACTGAGGAACATATTACATGAAACCACAAGGATGCAATCAGCACAGTCTAGACTGAGAATTCTCATAGAGCAAAGATGTGGCCTCTTTAACAACAAATTATATAGGACTAAGGATAAGAACAAAAAGATATCACAAAGGCAAAAGAAACAAAAGCAAAAATGAACTATTGGGACTTCATCAAGATAAGAAGCTTTTGCACAGCAAAGGATATAGTCAACAAAACTAAAAGACAACCTACAGAATGGGAGAAGATAGTTGCAAATGACGTATCAGATAAAGGGCTAGTTTCCAAGATCTATAAAGAACTTATTAAACTCAACACCAAAGAAACAAACAATCCAATCATGAAATAAGGCAAAAGACATGAACAGAAATCTCACAGAGGAAGACACAGACATGGCCAACACGCACATGAGAAAATGCTCTGCATCACTTGTCATCAGGGAAATACAAATCAAAACCACAATGAGATACCACCTCACACCAGTGAGAATGGGGAAAATTAAGAAGGCAGGAAACCACAAATGTTGGAGAGGATGCAGAGAAAAGGGAACCCTCTTACACTGTTGGTGGGAATGTGAACTGGTGCAGCCACTCTGGAAAATTGTGTGGAGGTTCCTCAAAGAGGTAAAAATAGGCCTGCCCTAAGACCCAGCAATTGCACTGTTGGGGATTTACCCCAAAGACTCAGATGCAATGAAATGCCGGGACACCTGCACCCCGATATTTCTAGCAGCAATGTCCACAATAGCCAAACTGTGGAAGGAGCCTCGGTGTCCATCGAAAGATGAATGGATAAAGAAGATGTGGTCTATGTATACAATGGAATATTACTCAGCTATTAGAAACGACAAATACCCACCATTTGCTTCAATGTGGATGGAACTAGAGGGTATTATACTGAGTGAAATAAGTCAATTGGAGAAGGACAAACATTATATGGTCTCATTCATTTGGGGAATATAAATAATAGTGAAAGGGAATAGAAGGGAAGGGAGAAGAAATGTGTGGGAAATATCAGAAAGGGAGACAGAACACAAAGACTCCTAACTCTGGGAAACGAACTAGGGGTGGTAGAAGGGGAGGGGGTGGGGGGTGGGGGTGAATGGGTGACGGGCACTGAGGGGGGCACTTGACGGGATGAGCACTGGGTGTTATTCTGTATGTTGGTAAATTGAACAAAATAAATTTATTATAAAAAATAATAAAATTTAATTTAATTTTAAAAAATCCTGAAAAAAAAAAAAAAGAACAAAAAGATATGATCTCTATTTGGATCCTATTTCAAACAAACTGTTAAACAAAAATTGTAATCAGGGAAATTTGCATACTGACTAGATATGTGTTGATACTAAGAAATTGGTATTAATTTCTTCAGTGAAAGATTAGATTATCATTTTTATCCTTATTTTTTTTAGAAATACATACTAAAATAGTATTATACAGTCTTTATTTTACTAGTTATGTCTTCCCTGATACACTATGTTAGTGTTACCCAGCAGGCTATAGTCCATAGTTAACAAAACAAGAAAGATACAAAGTGATGGAAAGATTCAAAGAAGGTAGATGTTAAGGGGAGTAGTGAGGGGAGTCAAGCAAAGCTTTAGGAAGACAATGGTACTTGAACTGAGTTTTAAAAGACGGTGACGGGCATTGAGGGGGGCACTTGATGGGATGAGCACTGGGTTATATGCTGTATGTTGACAAGTTGAACTCCAATAAAAAAGAAATTTTTTAAAAAGGCAATAAATAAATAAATAAAAGACAACAAAACTTTAACATGTAGAGAACAAGAGAGGAAAAGTGATATTCCAAAAAAAAAAAAAAAAAGTGATATTCCAGATGGAAGAAATAGAAGCAACTGCAAAGGGGTGGGAAGGCCTGTCAATCCAGAGCATTGGCCTATACTCACCTCTCCATAAAACTATCACTACCATAATAATGACAAGAAAAGTCAAAGTTAAAAGTTATTTAACAGGGCAGCCCGGGTTGCTCAGCGGTTTGGCGCCGCCTTCAGTCCAGGGCTTGATCCTGGAGACCCGGGATCAAGTCCCACATCGGGCTCCCTGTGTGGAGCCTGCTTCTCCTTCTGCCTCTGTGTGTGTGTGTCATGAGTAAAAAAAAAAAAAAAAAAAAAAAAAAAAGTTATTTAACAAAATCAAGAGACCCATTCAGCCCTAAAGCAGCCCCAGGAAACGTAGTCCCAGGATAGATCATGACACTACCTGGTAGTGAAACCATACTGGCTTTCCAGGGCAATCTATTCACATGAATCCCTCATTTTCCCTGCCACACACACATAACTTTGGAAAAACAATGCATTAGGTTCTTTTACTCATCCTAGGAAATAATCCAAAAAATTAGTTTAAAATGGTACCCAATAATAAGCTCTGTCTACTCACCCAAAAGCTCCCACCATGGTTCATTGGCACTCCAAAAGAGGCACAGTTACATGAAATGCCTTCCTTCAGAATATTCCTCAGGTTACAGATTTTAAATAAAGTATAGCTGATGAAGCAGATAGACTTTTTTTTTTTTTTTGGTTGTATCTACTGATTTTTTTTTTAATTCTACTGTAGTTAACATACAATGCTGTATTAGTTTCAAGTATACAACATAGTGATTCAACAGTTCCATACATTATGCAGGTGCTCATCTAAACAACTGTACTCCTCTTGCACAGTACCATGTGCAAGTGCACTATATGTTAACTATATGGGAATTTTTTTTTTTTTAAAGACAAGCACATTCCTAATCCCCTTCACCTATTTCACCCATTCCTGCCACCCACCTCCCCACTGGTAACCGTCTGTTTATTCTCTAGAGTTAGTCTGTTTTCTGGTTTGTCTCTCTTCTTTTCTCTTTCCTTTGTTTTGTTTCTTAAATTTCATATATTAGTGAAATCAGATGGTATTTTTCTTTCTCTGACTCACTTCACTTAGCATTATACTCTCTAGCTCCAACCATGTTGTTGCAAATGACAAGACTGGATTCTTTTTATGGCTGAGTAATACTCCATTGTGTGTGTACATACATACACACACAGACACTCATATCCTCTTTATCCATTCATCTATCAATGGATACTTGGGCTGCTTCCATAGTTTGGCTATTGCAAATAATACTGCAATAAACACAGAAGTGTATATATCCCTCTGAATTAGTGTTTTCATATTCTTTGGGTAAATACCCAGTGGTACGATTACTGAATTGCAGGATGGTTCCATTTTTTAATTTTTTGATGAAATACTGTTTTCCACAGTGGCTATACCAGTTTGCATTCCCACCAACAGGGAACAAGGGTTCCTTCTCATCATCACCAACGCTTGTTGTTTCTTGAGTTTTCGATTTTAGCCATTTGAAGAAGGTAGATTTTAAATCATTTTTTCTTTCAAAAACAGAATTAATAAGTAGTCCCAATGTTAAAATGTTTTTGGAATATTTTGGAAATGAATTCAGTGGTTCTAATATTTTCTGTTCACCAAGACCATTAAAATTCTTATAACATGATGCCAGTGAAAATGAACATCAAGACAAACAGGAATGCAGATAATCAGCCAAAACTCAGTAACTGTCATGTTTATTACATCCTCTTCCATGTACTACACTAGAGATCACGTCAAACAACCATGATGAGTATTTTTAAAACTTACTACAAGTTGGGGTGCTTTTCTTAAAGCAAAGGAAAAAGCAGCAAAGCGAGGTTAGCTTTAAGCAGTCTTTAATCACCGACTACACCTTATTTCACAATAACTGAAATGGGGACACACCCTCCCAGAAATCAAATATAATCGTCTCCACTTATCAGAGGAAATGAAAAAGGAAATGAGTAAAATAAAGTGAGGATTGGGAGTTTAAAAGCTGGGAAACCTTTACATTACATTGGAAAGTTAAAAAAATTTTTTTGAGTATAGTTGACACAAGGAAAGTTTTCATAGTAAGATACTTGGAGAATAGAGATAAAATTAAAAAAATAAAACCTAAGTCATCAACTTTTATAATACACACAGCACTTCTAGATCATTGTCGATGTGTGTCTTCAATACTTGCAAGAACGCCTCTTTGATTTTATGAAAAATACTACAAAGAGAAGGCCTCATACATTTTGGACTCCATTCTAAATCAGTAGTAGATGGCCACAAAAGAAGAAATACCTGTTTTCTTTGTTCCTCTCAGGTACACATAAAGCCATGACATTTACCTTAACTCTTCAAAAAAGGTAAGATAAAAAACTTTTAGAAGGCTTCATCTTCTGTCATCTTCTGCAGCTGACAGTCACTTTTTCCCCTGTAATACTGACCACTTGCTCATACAGTTTTCTTTAGAATACCCTCCTATGAAATCTTAGGTTGGATATCACACTCAAATTCAATAGCTGTGTTAAATACTGGGGGGATCCGGAAGATATAAATATAGTTATTGTTCTAAACATACTACAACGGACCTATAAGAAAATTACAACACAAGAGAATGTATCAACTGTTACAAAAGGCATACAATAACTCAGGAACACAGGGAATGTTATTTCATCTCACAAGTAGAAAGTGAACATGAATGAAAATATTCTATCTTTAGGAATTCTTAATCACAGAGCTTCAGCAAAGCACCGTACAATCATCTTTACACCCCAAAACTGTAGAGCACTTTCCAATTAACACAGACGGTAAAGATTAGGCCATTCACAGACATCCTATCTTGTCCCCATTTGACGCAAAATTTTATTTAAAATAGAATCTGCCTACCGTTCCTGCAGAGCTAACAAAAACCAAAGTCATTAGCAGGCAAGCCACCACAAACTGAATGAAACTGCTGATATTAAAAATGAATAAATAAAAAATTATCGAGTCCAAGTAAAGTGACTCTAAAAGATAATTAAAAATAACTTCTTGAGGATTTTTTTTTTTTTTTTATGTTTAGAGAACCAAAGACGCGGTGACGAACAAGGAAAACCAACACGAGAAATTTAAAGAAGCCAGCTTTGTTAAAAACCAAGTGGCCACTTGCCAATACTTCTTTATGCACATATGACCAAAGATGATTCCAAGCAGATTCAGAGGCCACAAAGCCTCTTTATCAAATGCCTAATTAAGAAAATTCTCATAAATATTCCAATTTTGATGTCACAGTAGAGTTGAATAACAAAAGCACTTTTCAAAGCTTTTGCAGAATCAATATGGAAACAAAGCTTTGAGCTTTTAAATACCTGAGTCCCCAAAAATCAACACCTATTTTAAACGTCACGTTTACAAACATCTTATTCACGGGCACGGAGAGCTTAGATTCCGTCAAGACAGATACCGGTCCCTGAAAAAGGTACCGGCCCTAATTTAAAATTTCCACAAGGCCATCAGGAAAGAGATCGCACGATTCTGAATTGCAACTGACTACGAGAACCGTAAATCGAACTCTTCGTCTTAGTTCAACTCCACACACGAGCATTTCAGCTTAGTACTTTCAACTTCCTATAGATGCTATCCATTGTGAGAGAAAAGGCAGTAAGGACACTCCTCAAAGTCCTATACCCCATGATCCATCCTCAAAGAGTGGAAGGGAACAGCAAAGTGGAAGGAACAAAGCACTGACGTCAATTACGAGATTAACCCCGGGCACAGGCAGCTGGAGGAAAGGCCTAAACATCAATATCCAAATATGAGCTATTGGGATAGCTAGCTAACAGACCGATGGCGAAGTTAGGAGGAGGGGGGGAGGGTACTCAAGTATTACAACCCCCCCTCCACGTTCCCATTTTTAGTTAATCCCCTTCGCTACGCGAAGGTGGAAATTTTTCCTTTTTTTTTTTTTTGCAGAGAAGGTGGGGGTGGGGGGGAGGGAGACGTGCGCAGGATCGCGAGAAGGAAAGCGAGAACTAGTTGGGTAATGATAGCCAGCATCTAGGCCTATTTTCTCTTTAACTAGAAATAACTTCCAATTGAGGAGGGTATTAAAAAGTAACAAATCAGTCGACGGCATTTGTGAGGGCAGGAATGGACTGAGAAACGAAAGCGGAAAGGAGAAACGGCCAAAAGGAGGATTTCTGGGAATTTCGGTTAGGATGGGTTAGCCTTATTTATTATTATTATTTATTTTATTTTTTTTTTTTTCTTGTCGAGGGCGGGGGCAGGGGGGAGGTGAAACGAGCAGGAGAGAAGCGAAGCCGGATGGAGCAGCCCCGGCCTGGAAGGTCTCCCAGAACCGCAGGCGGACCCGGTTCTCCCGTCAACCCCCGCCCCCACCCGGCGGCCAGGCCCGGCCCGGCCCGGCCCTCAGTCAGTTCCGTCGGCCCCTCTCACCTCCGATCGCTGCTCCGCTAGGCCCGAACCATCTCCCAGCTGCGGCAGCGGCGGCGCCGGGCCTGCACCTTCACGGGACGCGCATTCGAGCCCGCCCGGGAAGGGGGGTGGGGTGGCGGCGGCGACAGGCTGCCAAGGGCGAGGGGCTCCGGGCTCCGGGCTCCGGGCGGCGACGGAGGCGGCGGCGGCGGCGGTTCGGGAGGTCTGGAAAGGCGCAGGCGGGGGCGGCGGCGGCGGCGGCGGCGGCGGCGGCGGCGACGCGCCTTACACGGAACATGCGGAGGTCCCGCCCCGCTCCATGACGGTCGGGCCCAGCCCGGGACGGCCGACTGAGGCGGCAGGGGCGGGCCGACGCGGACCTGGCACCGGGATCCCCGCCCCGTCCGCGGGAGGCGGAGGCGGCGGCGGCGACGGCGGCTCGGCTCCCGCAGCCAGGACTGGGACTGACGCAGCGGCCGTGCCACCCATGTGACCGGGGCCGGGCGGGGGCGAGGCGTCACGTGACGACGCCGCGCCCCGCCCCGCCCCGCCCCGCCCCTCCCCTCCCCTCCAGGAGAGCGGGGGGCTGGCTGCGGGGGCCGGCGGGCCTGCGGTGACGGGAGGCGACGCGGGGGTGGTGACGTGCGCGGCTGGCGGGCCGGGCCCTCCCGGGCGGGCGGGAGCACCGGCCCCGTTGGGCCTAGGCCCGAGCTGCGGGCGCGGCGGCCGCGCAGGGCGAGGCGGGGCGGTCGGGCAGGACCCAGCCTGCAGATCGCGACGCGCGCCCCCTCCCGTGCACGTAGCCGCTACCGAGGTTCGCAAGGGCGGGGACGGGCCGAGCCGGATCTACCAGTTCTGGGGCCCAGGGGACGGAGGTCGGGCGGCCGGCCTCCCGGGGGCTAAGGTCCGCGCCCCAGTCCGGCAGCCCTCAGCAGGTCGGCCGAGGAAGGAAGTCCCCGGCGGGGACTGGCCGCAGGACGGGGCTTAGTTAGACCCTCACTCGAACTTCACCCAGGGAGCCTCGCCAGCCCCTGTTCGTCATCCGAACATCTTCTGCCACTACTACTGTTCTTTAGGATATCATTTCAACACTCCTCCTTCGTCTCCTAACGTCCTTACGGTCGGGGCAAGCTGTAATTTAATTGAGAGTAAAATAATAGTTACAGACCAGACGGAATTTTCAAAGGGTCTCATAGAACCCAGTTTGGTAACTGCAGAGAGTCTACCTCTGGCTCATTATTTGAAAAACATTTTATAATCTCCTGCCTCTTACCGGTTTTCTTTGTGTGAAAAGGCCTCAGGAAGCTGTGTTTCGTTTTGTTTGACTTTCTACTGATTTTGAAAAAAGCATTTTAGAGATTGCTTTTGATAAGATTCAAGATTTTTTTTTTTCTTTAACATTTTATTTATTCATGAAAGATATACAGAGAGAGGCAGAGACATAGGCAGAGGGAAAAGCAGGCTCCCCTGTGGGGAGCCTGATGCAGGACTGGATCCCAGGACCCTGGATCACAGCTGACGGCATGCTCAACCACTGAGCCACCCAGGTGCCCGGTTTAAGTCTTTCTTTTCTTCTTTTCTTTTCTTTTCTTTTCTTTTCTTTTCTTTTCTTTTCTTTTCTTTTCTTTCTTTCTTTCTTTCTTTCTTTCTTTCTTTCTTTTTTTTCTTTCGGTTTAAGGTTATCGAGGAGCTTTGTGATAAACTATCATAAGGAATGTGCATATTGAAAATGTTTTTATCAGCCCTGACTGGTAATTCCCCAGCATCAATAGAAGTTTTGTTTTGTTTCTTTTTTTCTTTTTAAAAATCTGAACTGGAGCGCCTGGGTGGCTCAGTCGGTTAGGCGTCTGCCTTTGGCTCAGGTCATGATCCCAGACTCGTGGGATCAAGTCCCACATGGGGCTCCCTCCCGGAGCCTGCTTCTTCCTTTCCCTTTGGGCTTCTCTCTCCCTCTTTCAAATAAATAAAATCTTAAAGAAAAAATTCTGAACTGACCACCTATTATTGTTTAAGCTTCACTATTCAAATAGATCTCATCTATATATGTATATACATGAGGAAATGTATAAATGCAAAATTCAAAAAGGACTATAAGATTGAAAAATAATTCCTGCTCCCATCCCTACCCTTCAACTTCGGTAGTCTTGGAGGCAATCATTTAGCATTTTCTAATGTATCCCTCCCAAGATATGTTATAAATAAACATGAAAATATGCTCATGCCTCTTTTTTACAGGAAAGATAATGTACTACATATACTGTTAAGGTCCTTTTCTTGTTTAAAATATCCTGGAATCCTTCCTTATTGATGTGGGACAGCAAGTGAATGGCTGAGAAAGAATTCTTGAGATGTTTTCAGTGCAAAAAAAAAAAAACGTGCTTTTATTGTAGCATGAGTACGGGACCTGTGGACAGAGGGAGCTGCACTTTTACTATATGAAGCCAATGGTGATATGTGTAGAGCTCAAGGGGGAGGGGATGTGCAGGAAGTATTAGATACCAAATGTCTTCCTCGAATTTCTACTCATAAAACTAGTTTTGGAAGTTTTCTCTGGTGCTTATCATTCAGCTCAATATTAACTTTCGGTGAGATTTACAGGGAGTCATGAGACCCCTTAAGAATGTAGCAGCCAGCCCATGTTTGATCCTTATCGAAACTGCAGGGTATAGGTCACCTCTCTGGGCTAAAGGTGAACATTCTTTTCTGCTTTTATACATCATCACATATCATTACATAAAGAACTGCTTCATTCTTCCTACTAGCAATATATGGTGCTTTCCATTATATGCAAGTACCACAGTTGTTTTATTAGTCAATCCCCTATAGGTGGACATATAGGTTGTTGCCAAGCCTATACTATCACAAACTAAGCAGCAACTGAAACTAATTACAGCATATAATGGGCAACTATTCCAATAAATCCTTAGACTGGAACCTTTAGATCAAAAGGTATTTTTAATTTTGATAGATATTGCCAAATTGTCCTCCATAGTAGTTGAGCCAATTTTATTTGCTTTCTTTGAAATTTTGCCTAGGAAGAAGTAAAAGAAAGATTATCCCTTTATACAATAATTGAAGAAGTACTAAGATGCAAACTGATATTTAATAAACTTTACAAGAAGGTTCCTTTTCTTATTTTGGAATAAATGTTATTTGGTTAACCAGATGATAATATGCTTTTTGTTCTGTAAAGGATCATAATAACTTTTCAATACAAAATGAGGACCTTACTTAAAAACCAATAAAGGGGGACTGAGGATAAAAAATGGAGACTTTTTTTGGCAATATACTGCAAAGAAGAACTTCCTTCCTGGGATGCCTGGGTGGCTCAGCAGTTCAGCATCTGCCTTTGGCTCAGGGTGTGATGGGTTTCGGGGATTGAGTTCTGCATTGGGCTCCCTGCATAGAGCCTGCTTCTCCCTCTGCCTGTGTCTCTCATGAATAAATAAATAAAATCTTTAAAAAAAAGAAAAGAGGGCAGCCCGGGTGGCTCAGCCGTTTGGTGCTGCCTTCGGCCCGGGGTGTGATCCTGGAGACCTGGAATCGAGTCCCACATCGGGCTCCCTGCATGGAACCTGCTTCTCCCTCTGCCTGTATCTCTGTCTCTCTCTCATAAATAAATAAATAATCTTTAAAAAGAAAAAAGAATTTCCTTCTCTTTCAGCAATAAGAGAAAAAAATTCCTAGAATTATTTTTCAATAGGTAACATTTTAATACTCTATCATTGTATTTAATCAGATGCATCCATTTTTAAAAAGTGAATTTTCTGGCTCTATTTTTATATTCCAGAATGTACATCAACTGCACAGAATGGAGAAATAGTAGAAAATACCAACCATATAGCTATAAGAGAAAAAAAATAAAACTCAAAGAAATTATACGATTATTTTATTTATGTGGAAGATTTTAACAAAGTATTCAACATATATTGTTCAGTAGCAATTCTGAGTAGAGTTCTGGTTTTTTTAATTTTTAAAAAATTTTTAGAGAGGGAGAGGGGCAGAGGAAGAGAGAATCGTACACAGGCTCCATGCCCAGTGCAGATTCTGCTTGAGATTCTTTCCCCTCCTCCTTTTCCTTCCCCCACTGCTTCTCCCCCCCGCTTACACATGCTCTCTTTTTCTCTAAAATGAACAAATCTTTTAAAAAAAAAAAAAGCATAAAAACACTTTAAGAATGGAGTTTTGTTTGTGGGAAAATTCAACTTCTTTATAAATATGAGTATTTAAATCATCTGTTCATTCTTGAGTGAAACTTCTTTGGCTTTCAAGTAACTTTTGTTTCATTTCATTTATTAAATTAATAAAATTACACTATTCTCTTATTATCTTTTTAATATCTATGGAAATGTAGTAATGTCATCTTTCTCATTCCTGATACTAGTAATTTGTACCTTCTCTGTTTTTATCCTGAGCATTCTGGCTAGAGGTTTATCAATTTGACTAATCTTGTAGGATCATTTGGATTATTGACTCTTGTTTGTCCATTTTCTATTTCATTGATCTCTGCTCTGAACTTATTTCTTTTCTCCTGCTTATTTTGTGATTTTTTTCTTTTTCCTACTTTTTAAAGGTGCAAGCTGAAATCATGGATTTGAGAACTTTCTTTTTTCCTAATACTTAATGCTACAAATTTCCCCTAGGGACTGCTTTAGAGGCATCTCACAAATACTGGTATGTTTTGCTTTCATCTTTGGTTAGTTAAAAATACTTCCTAATTTTCCTTTTGAGTTCTTTGATCCATGGGTTGTATAGAAGTGTAATTCAGGGGTGCCTGAGGGCTCAGTTGGTTAAGCTTCTGACTTGGGCTGAGATAATGATCTGAGGGTTCTGGGATAAAGCCCTGCATAGGGCTTCCTGCTGGGTGAGGAACGTGTTTCTTCCTTTCCCTCTGCCCATTCCCCCCGCCCCCCCCCCCCTCATGTCTCTTTCTCTCTCAAATAAATAAATAAAATATATTTTTTAAAAAGTGTAATATTCAGTTTCCATGCCCTGGGAGATTTTCTAAAAATACTTCTGTTATTGATTTCTAGTTTAATTCCACTATGGTCGTGAGGCCTGGGTGGTTCAGCGGCTGAGTGTCTGCCTTGGGCTCATGGGGTGATCCCACAGTCCCCAGATTGAGTCTCACATCAGGCTCTCTGCATGTAGCCTGCTTCTACCTCTGCCTGTGTCTCTGCCTCTCTGTGTCTCGAATAAATAAATAAAATCTTAAAAAAATAATTCCACTATGGTCATATATGCTTTGTATATACCTTGCATGACTTAAATACTTATCTATTTTTTAAGACTTGACTTATGATCAGGAATATGGGCTACCTTGGTAAATATATCTTAGTAAATGTTCTGAGCGCACTTTGAAAAGATGGTATATTCTGCTATTATTGGGTAGTGTTCTATAAATGCTAATTATACCAAATTGAGTTGTTTGTTTTCCTTATCCTTCCTGGTTTTGCATGTGCTTGTTTTGTCAATTATTGAGTATGGATATTGAAATCTCTATACTTATGAATTTATTTCTATCAATTTTACTTTATATAGTTTCAAGTTCTAGTATAAGGTGCATACATATTTAGGATTATTATGTCCTCTTGATAAGATGATCATATTATCACATAAAATCATCTTCTTTAGCCCTGGTGATGTTTTCTTCTTAAATCTACTTCATTACAAAAAAAAAAAATCTTATTCGGGATGCCTGGGTGGCTCAGTGGTGGCTCAGCGGTTGAAGTCTGCCTTTGGCTCAGGGTGTGATCCCAGAGTCCCAGTATTGAGTCCCACATCAGGCTCCCTGCATGGAGCCTGCTTCTCCCTCTACCTATGTCTCTGCCTCTCTGTCTCTCTGTGTCTCTCATGAGTAAATAAAATATTTTTTAAAAATCTAATTCATTTTATAATACGTGCTCTCTAATTTTCTGTTTATTGGTGTTGGCATGTCTATTTGTGCATTTCTGGTTGGCAGAATGTCTTACGCTTTCATCCAATCTGATAATCCCTACCTTTTAATTGGAATGTTTAGACCACTCATATTTAATGAGATTATTGATGTGACTAGGTTTAAATCTACCATCTTATCTTTTGGTCTAATTGTTCCTTTTGATTTTTGCTGTCTTTTTTCTCCTTTACTTTCTTTCTTTTTTTTTTTTTAGATTCATTTATCTCCTTGTTTGGTTATTAGCTATAGCTCTTTGTTTTGTCGTTTTTTTGGTTGCTTTAGGGTTCATAGTATATTTCATTATCCATGCTGGGACTTGTCCCGGTAGAAATGAAAACATACATCCATGCAAAGACCTGTACATGAATGTTCACAATACCTTTATTTGTAAGAGTCCCAAAATGGAAACAGTCTAAATGTCCATTAATATATGACTAGATCAGGGCACCTTGGTGGCTTAGCAATTGAACGCCTGCCTTCAGTTCAGGGCGTGATCCCGGGATCCAGAATTGAGTCCCACATCAGGCTCCTTGCATGGAGCCTGCTTCTCCCTCTGCCAGTGTCTCTGCCTCTCTGTGTCTCTCATGAATAAATAAATAAAATCTTTAAATATATATATATTTAAATATATATATAATATATATATGACTAGATCAACAAATTTGATATATCCATGCAACAAAATACTACTCATTACTAAAAAGAAAGGAATAGTTGATAGATGTAAGAATAAGAATGATTCTCGGGGATTCCCTGGGTGGCGCAGCGGTTTGGCGCCTGCCTTTGGCCCAGGGCGCGATCCTGGAGACCCGGGATCGAATCTCACATCCGGCTCCCGGTGCTTGGAGCCTGCTTCTCCCTCTGCCTGTCTCTGCCTCTCTCTCTCTCTCTCTCTCTCTCTCTCTCTGTGACTATCATAAATAATTAATAAAATAAAATAAAAAAGAATGATTCTCGGGGCAGCCTGGGTGGCTCAGTGGTTTAGCGTCACATTCAGCCCAGGGCATGATCCCGGAGACCCGGAATCGAGTCCCACGTCGGGCTCCCTGCATGGAGCCTGCTTCTCCCTCTGCTGTGTCTCTGTCTCTCTCTCTCTCTCTCTCTCTCTCGAATAAATAAAACAATCTTAAGAAAAAAAAGAATGACTCCCAAAATAATTACACGGGGGAAATAAGGTAGACCAAAAAAAGAACATGCTGTATTTTTCAATTTATATAAAATACAAAAAAATGCAAGCTATGCTATAGTTAAAGAAACTATATTTGTGGTTGCCTGGGGATTATTGGTGGGGGGGAGTGGAGTAAGCTAGAAGGAATGGGTGGGAAGGATTACTAAAGGATACAAGGGAGCTTTGGGGATGAGATTTAATTATCTTTCTTGTGTTGACTTCATAAGTGTGCACGTATGTCAGATTATACACTTTAAACATATGCAGATTATTCTATCAACTGTACTTCAATAAAGTTTTAAGTTTTTATTATAATCAATCATTAAGTGCTCATTATAACAAGAGCAGTCCTTAATCTCCATCACCTATTTCACTCATCCTTCCACCCCTTCCCCTTCTGGTAATCACCAATCTGTTCTGTATAGTTAAGAGTATGTTTCTTGGCTTGTCTCTCTCTCTCTCTCTCTCTCTTTCTCTCTCTCTCTCTCTCTTCCCCCCCCCCCTTGCTCATTTGTTTTGTTTCTTAAATTCCACATGAGTGAAGTCATATAGCATTTGTCTTTCTCTGACTGACTTATTTCACTTAGCAGCATATGCCCTGGCTCCATCCATGTTAAAGTTTTAAAGAGAAATTGGAAAGAAAAAATGTCATCTATAATCTTACTACTCAAATATGAAAACTGTTAGCAATTTAGTCACATGGAACTCTACAGACAACATTATCAGATACCCATGAGGTATCTGTCAAGGGAATAGTTGCTATTATTATTATAATTGTACTAAAATGGATATTTTTGTTTCAGTATTCATCCAGCAACAGATCTGAAAACTTTCCTAAGTACACCTATCCACTGTAATCAACTGATCACTAAGTTCTCTAATATTTGTCACCTCCTTTCCACCCTCATTGTTAATGTGTCAGGTGTGTATAAATATCTTGGCAATTTGCATAAATTATAAGGAAGAACACAAAATCACATAATATAGATTCTACCATAAAAGGGTGAATTCTCTTTGGCTTTAGTGGTGGGGACAAGTCACTGTGTCAAGGCTCTGATGACCTATGTCCCCAGGAGTGATCTTTATTTATCTTCTGGACAACTGCAATAATGTCTCTCACTATTTTAACTTAATGTTAAAGGTTTTAAAACAATAAAGTTAACAACCTATAAAGAGACCATTTTTCTTGAGCATTCAAATGTTGATTATGGATGGGAGTCCAAGATGACAAGGAGTAAGAGACCTTAGTTTCATAGGATCCCAGGAATTCAGCTAGTTATTAAATCATTCTGAACTTCTGTGAACTCACCCGGAGATCTAAGAAAAAAATAGCTGCAACTCCACAAATAGAAAAGTGATCACTCTCTGTAAGGTAGGAAGCGCAGAGAAGTGAATCTGAGGTGATATAAGGGAAGATGAACCACGGGGGTGGGGGAGCTTCCAGCCACGGGCTACTAAAAAGTGCTGGAGCGGTGGAGTTCAAAATCAGAACTTTTAGAAGCTGGTTCAGGTGAGGCACTCTCTGCCTGTAAGGTGCTCAGATGGTGAAGAATCTGCTCAGGGCAGAACCGTCGGTGGGACTGTGTGGTCTCAGGACCCTCAGGATCACAGGAAGGCGCGGTGCCTGAGTGCGGTGGAGCCCCGGCCTCAGAGCGGGAAACCGCCTGGGATCAGCGAGCCTCAGCCTGGGGTGGCCATACCCTGTGGACCTCGGCAGAGTCCTCCACCACTCTTGGAGCTGGAGCCAAGCAAGCCGTAGAAGCTGCGAGCCCCCCTTCCTCCCGTGGGACAGCACGCCACAGGAACCTGCAGGGTTTGGGGACTCCAAATGGGGCTGCGCCCTGAGACAGCAAAGCTGGGTCAAGGGCTGGGTGAGCACGCAGTAGGGACGGGACAGATTTAGGGAGACAGGAGTGAGGGACTGCTTTTCCCTGAGGGTGCCCTGAGGAGTAGGGCGCCAAGCTCCTGGCTCCAGGGACATTGGGCGGCCACTCTTTACACGCTCGTCCTCTAAAAATCAACTGATCACTAAGTTCTCTAAAACCGCCTGGGAAGCCTTCAGTGAACAAAAGCCACCTGGAGCCTTCCCGAGCCCACTTAGGCGGGCCCCTGGCGAGAGTGGTGGAATCCCCACCCCGCCCCCGGGCAGACACGCCCTCAGAAGGTCCGTGAGAGTATCCAGCCAAGACCAAGTTTACTGAACACTGAGAACTGCAGAATTCCAGGGCTAGAGGAATGGAGCATGTGGAAGACAAAATGATGGAGAATAAAGAAGCTTAGAAAAAGAGAGATAAACAACTACTGGATCACGAGGGGAGAATTTGAGAGATAAGTGATACCAGAAAGTAAAACAGTATTAGAAGAATTGGGGTCCCAGAAGAAGAGGAAAGAGAGAGAGGGGCAGAAAGTATATTAGAGCAAATTATAGCAGAGAACTTCCCTAATCTGGGGAAGGAAACAGGCATTCAAGTCCAGGAGGCACAGAGAACCCCCTCAAAATCAATAAAAGTAAATCAACATCCCAACATTAAACGGTGAAACTTGGAAATCTCAGAGACAAAGAAAATCCTGAAAACAGTTTGGGACAAGAGGTCTGTAACCTGACTGGCATGATATATTCAGGATGCTAAATGAGAAAAAGATGCTGCCAAAAAAGGATGTCATTCAAAATAGGAGAGATAAAATGCTTCCAGGACAAAAAGAAGCTAAAAGAATATATGATGACCAAATCAGCCCTACAAGAAATATTAAAAGGGATTCTTTAGGCAAAGAGAGAGCCTAAAAGTAACATAGACCAAAAAGGAACAGAGACAATATACAGAAACAGGGACTTCTCAGGTAATGCAATGGCACTAAATTCATCTTTCAATAGTTACTCTTAATGTAAATGCACTAAATGCCCCAATCTAAAGACACAGTGTATCACATTGTGTAAAAAGCAAGACCCATTGATATGCTGAGACTCATGCTGGACACAAAGACACTTCCATATTTAAAGTGAGGGGGTGGAAAACCATTTATCATGCTCATGGACATAAAAAGAAAGCTAGGATAGCAGTCCTTAAACCAGACAAATTAGATTTTAAACCAAAAATGGTAAGAAGAGATGGGAAAGGATGCTATATCAGAAAGGGTCTGTCCAACAAGATCTCACAATTGTAAATATCTAATCCCTACCGTAGAGCAGCCAGTTGTATAAGCCAATTAATAACAAAATTAATGAAATATATCAATAATAATACAATAGTAGTAGGGGACTTTAACACCCCACTCACTGCATTGGACAGATTGTCTAAGCAAAAGATCAACAAAAGAACAAGGGCTTTGAATGACACACTGAACCAGATGGATTTCACAGATATATTCAGAACATTCCATCCTAAAGCAACAGAACATAAGTCTTCTTTTGTTTTATTTTTATTTTTTAAAAGTTATTTATTTATTTATTTATTTTAATTTATGATAGACAGAGAGAGAGAGAGAGGCAGACACACAGGAGGAGGGAGAAGCAGGCTCCATGCCAGGAGCCTGACGTGGGACTCGATCCCAGGACTCCAGGATCATGCCCTGGGCCAAAGGCAGGCGGTAAACCGCTGAGCCACCCAGGGATCCCCAACACACAGTCTTCTTGAGTGCACAGGGAACATTCTCCAGAATAGATCACATACTTTCACAAATCAGGTCTCAATTGGCACCAAAAGATTGGTATCATTACTGCATATTTTCGGACCACAATACTTCAAAACTATAACTCAATCACAAGAGGAAATTTGGTAAGAACTCAAATACATGGACGCTAAAGAGCATCCTACTGAGGAATGAATGGATCAAGAAATTGAAGAACTTAAACAATTCATGGAAACAAACGAAAATGAAAGCATAACTGTTCAAAACGTTTGGGATGCATAAAAGGCTGTCCTAAGAGGAAAGTATATAGCAATATATACAAGCCTTTGTATATATTGTTCTTAAGCCTTTCTTAAGAACAAGAATGGCCACAAATACACAACCTAACCTTACACCTAAAGGAGCTAGAGAAAGAAAAGCAAATAAAGCTTAAATCCAGGAGGAGAAGAGAAATAATAAAGATTAAAGCATAAATCAATGAAATGGAAACCAAGAGAACAGAACAGATCAACAAAACTAAGATCTGGTTGGTTTTTGTTTTTTTTTTTTTTAAAAAAGATTTATTTTATTTATTTATTTGAGATAGAGAGAGAGCCCAAGCAAAGGGGGAGGGAGAAGCAGGCTATCCACTGAGCAGGTAGCCTGATGTGGGGCTCCATCCCAGGACCCTGGGATCATGACCTGAGCTGAAGGCAGACACTTAACCAACTGAGCCACCCAGGTGCCCAAAAGTTTGTTCTATGAAAGAATTAATAAGATTGATAAGCCCCTGGCCAGACTTATCAAGAAGAAAAGAGAAAGGACCTGAATTAATAAAATCATGAACGAAAGAGGAGAGATCACCAAAGAAATACAAAAAATTATAAGAACATGTTATAAGCAACTATATGCCAACAAATTAGGCAGTCTGGAAGAAATGGATGCATTCCTAGAGATGTATAAACTACCAAAACTGAAACAGGAGGAAGTAGAAAACTTGAACAGACTCCTAACCAGTAAGGTAATTGAAACAGTAATCAAAAACCTCCCAACAACAACAACAACAAAAACCAAAACCAAAAACACGACAACAAAAAAAAAACCCTCCCAACAAACAAGAGTCCAGGGCTGGATGGCTTCCCAAGGGAATTCTACCAAACGTTTGAAGAATTAATATTTATTACTCTAAAGTTGTTTTGAAAAATAGAAATGGAAGGAAAACTTCCAAACTCTATGAGGTCAGCATTACCTTGATCCCAAAAGCAGACAAAGACCTCACCAAAAAGGAGAATTACTTACCAACATCCCTGATGAACATGGATGCAAAAATTCTCACCAAAATACTAGCCAATAGGATCCAACAGTTTATTAATAGGATTATTCACCATGACCAAGTGAAATTTATTCCTGGCTGCAAGGGTGGTTCAACATTTATAAATCAATCAATGTGATACACTACATTAATAAAAGAAAGGAAAGAACTATAGGATCCTCTCAGAAGATACAGAAAAAGCATTTGACAAAGTACAACATCCTTTCTTGATTAAAACTCTTCACAGGGATCCCTGGGTGGCGCAGCGGTTTGGCGCCTGCCTTTGGCCCAGGGCGCGATCCTGGAGACCCGGAATCGAGTCCCACGTCGGGCTCCCGGTGCATGGAGCCTGCTTCTCCCTCTGCCTGTGTCTCTGCCTCTCTCTCTCTCTCTGTGTGACTATCATAAATAAAAAAACAAAAACAAAAAAAACTCTTCACAGTGTAGGGATGGAGAGACTTCATCAAGATAAAAAGCTTTTGCTCAGCAAAGGCAACCATTGGCAAAACCAAAAGACAACCAATAGAATGGGAGAAGATATTTGCAAATGACATATCAGATAAAGGGCTAGTATCCAACACTATAAAGAACTTATCAAAATCAACACCCAAAGAACAAATAATCCAGTCAAGAAATGGGCAGGAGACATGAATACACATTTCTCCAAAGAAGACATACAAATGGCCAACAGACACATGAAAAAAATGTCCTACATCACTTGGTATCAGGGAAATACAAATCAAAACCACAATGAGATACCACCTCACACCAGTCAAAATGTCTAAAATAAGTCAGGAAATGACAGATGTTGGTGAGAATGCAGAGAAAGGGGAACCCTCTTGCGCTGTTGATGGGAATGCAAGCTGGTGCAGCCCCTCTGGAAAACAGTATGGAGGTTCCTCAAAAAGTTGAAAATAGAGCTACCGTGTGTCCCAGCAGTGGCACTATTGGCTATTTACCCCAAAGATGCAGATGTAGTAATCTGAAGGGATACCTGCACCCCAATGTGTATAGCAGCAATGTCCACAAACACTAAACTATGGGAGGAGCCCAGGTGTCTATCGACAGATGAATGGATAAAGAAGATGTAATATATAAATACAGTGGAATACTATTCAGCCATCGGAAAGGATGAATACCTACCATTTACAACGATGTGAATGGAACTAGAGGAAATTATGCTAAGTGAAATAAGTCAATCAGAAAGACAATCATTATATGATTTCACTCGTGTGGAATTTGAGAAACAGGACAGGATCATAGGGGAAAAGAAAAAAGTAAAACAAGACGAAATCAGAGAGGGAGACAAATATAAGAGACTTAATCGTAGGAAACGAACTGAGAGTTGCTGGAGGGGAGAGAGGATGAGGAGGTGGGGTAACTTGATGATTAACATTAAGGAGGGCATGTGATGTAATAAGCACTGGGTATTATATAAGACTGATGAATCATTGACCTCTACCTCTGAAATTAATAATACTTTATACATTAATTGAATTTAAATAAAATTTACAACTTTTAAAAATGTTGATTGTAAGGTGCTAAATTAATTAAAGCTATGCATTTCATATAATTGAGTATTAATGACACATACATAAATATTTACCCACACCATTGACATCATGGATTTTATCAATTTCTTCATTACTTCTGTACTAATTTTTCTCTTCCTGGTCCTACTGCTTCCTTCTTTTCTCCTTTTTTGATATTTTCTAAAGGATCTAGTAATATTATTTCAAACAAACTGAGATAATAGAATTTGAGTCACAATTTGGTTTAGTGAAGACTCGGGGCTTGGCTTTTTAAAAATTATTTATTTATTTATTCATGAGAGGCACAGAGCACAGAAAGAGAGAGGCAGAGACATAGGCAGAGGGAGAAGCAGGCTCCAAGCACGGAGCCCAATGTCGGACTTGATCCTGGGACTCTAGGATCAAGCCCTGAGCCAAAGGTAGACGCTCAACTGCTGAACCACCCAGGCGTCCCAGCTTGGCTTGTTCTTATAGATCATGTCATTCACTTGGTTTCTCTGCTTCCAGGCTTGACATTCTTAAAAAGATTTTAAATGTTTTTTGAATGTGAGTCTCTCCTGTTGTTTCCCAGATAAAATACAATTTTTATAATACCCTGACATGTAATAGCCTTGGGAATATAGCAATCCCTTTCTCCCCTTTGTAGCCTGAACCTGCTGGTGTCCCACACAAACAGGATTCTAGTCATGCCCACCAATTTTTTCTCACTCAAATATACCTCCTGTGAAAGGCTAATCCAAACTTTCCTAGCAATTGTTTCAGACTCTAAGCTCTCTATCAACTTCTTTGTATTACTTAAACAATATCTATACTTGTTTATTAATAGTCCTGTGAATTCTTGGAGGACAGAGACAGGGTATTTAGTAATAGCTGTTAAATTTTGGATGAATGAGTGTTTTCTCCTTTGTCCAAATACTCATGATTCCCTTTAGGATAGCTAACTAGTTAGGGATTGCGCAAATATCTAATGGCGTTGGCTTACATGCTTTGTGATCCTGGATTTTATAATGGATTTCCCTAGTACAGAAACCATCTTTTTATTCTATTTGTTTATTTTTAAAAATATTTTATTTATAAGAGAGAGAGCATGAGCAGGGAGGAGGGCCAGAGGGAGGGGGAGAAGCAGGCTCCACACCGAGCAGGGAGCCCAACAAGGGGCTTGATCCCAGGACCCCGGGATCATGACCTGAGCAAAGGCAGAGGCTTAACCAACTGAGCCACCAGGTGCCCTGTCTTTATTTAATTTCAAATTAACATAATGCTTCTTAATCAGGGCAGGTTAAACACAGGTGCTCATTGCCATTTTTTTGTGAAATCTTGCAGTAAAGGGGTTATGAAACAAATCACTAATACAGCATAAACAGAAGAGTTGTGTACAGAGGTGCAGATTGTTTTTTTTTTCTTAAAGATTTTATTTATTTACTTGAGAAAAGGGAAGAGAGAGAGAACAAACATGGCAAGCAGCAGAGGGAGAAACAGAGAATCAGGCTCCCTGCTGGGTTCGATCCCAGGACCCTGGAATTATGACCTGAGCCCAATGCAGATGCTTAACCGGCTAAGCCACCCAGGCCCTGCCCCAAAGGTGCAGATTCTTACATAAACTTTCCTCCAGTCTTTTTGTCTTTAAGCCTTCCCTGAACCTTGTTGAACAAGCATATGGTGCCAAGTTTGGGACATTTCTAGAGTTCTGTGGCACAAACTGGCTTCTTCCTATTGCTTTTCCCTCACTGCTAGCATATGCTTTGGCCTTGTATCAGCACCCACTGTTCCATCAACTTTAGAGTTTCTGAAATAGTTGTCATTTCTCATGTTTCACCTCTTGTTCTTTTCTCTTTGCCTTATGGGTTTATGTTTTTTTCTGCCATTTTGGTTGGATTTCAGGAGGAATGGTAACAAACACATGGGTTCAATTTGTCACGTTTCACTCAAAGTCCCTTTCATTGTTCACATTTCCGTGTGTGCCTGGTCTCCCCAGCGAGATAGTGAGCTCCAAGGAAACCAGTGTTGAAGTGTTATCTATACATTATTGTACAGTACCTTCTAAACAGGTGTTTTACTCATGGTTATGGTTGATATTACAGACTAAGAGCAAGCACAGGTACCCCTCAGGGTACTTTTCAAGAACACTGGCAATTTTTAGGTCTTCAACCTCCCCTGTATCCCCTCCTAAAATTCATCTAAGAATGTCTGCAGACGGGATCCCTGGGTGGCGCAGCGGTTTGGCGCCTGCCTTTGGCCCAGGGCGTGATCCTGGAGACCCAGGATCGAATCCCACATCAGGCTCCCGGTGCATGGGGCCTGCTTCTCCCTCTGCCTATGTCTCTGCCTCTCTCTCTCTCTCTCTGTGACTATCATAAAAAAAAAAAAAAAAAAGGAATGTCTGCAGCCTAGGTATCATATTGGCTTTGCTTTCTCTTTTCCTCTTTAAAGATGCACCTCTCCCTCTTTATTACATACACTCATGCATGTGTACCACATCTAAATCTTTTTATGGCACAATTTGCCCAGGGTGTGAAAACCTGCAGGGCAGCATCCAAAAATACAACTGGAAATAGTACTCTGGGCCAACTTTTTTTTTTTTAAAGACTTATTTATTTATTCATTCATGAAAGACACACAGAGAGAGGCAGAGAGATACAGGCAGAGGAAGAAGCAGGAAGCCTGATGTGGGACTCGATCCCAAGACTCCAGGATAATGCCCTGGGCTGAAGGCAGACACTCAACCGCTGAGCCACTCAGGCATCTCTGGGCCAACTTCTTTCAATTAAGCCACCCTAATCCAAGTTGTGGCAGTATGGTCATCGGTAGACACAATATTTGTTTTTGCCAACAACTCAATCTGGTTTCAGAAAATGGCTACTTGGCCCATTCTGAATTTATATATAGTAGGGGAAAGGAGGCCATAATAAGTTTTTTTAAAAATATATTTTATTTTAATTTAAGCTCAGGTTGTCATCTCAGGGTCTTCAGATCAAGCCTTGCACCTGGCTCTATGCTCAGTGGGAAGTTTGCTTGAGATTCTCTCTTTCCCTCTCCCTCTGTGATCCCCCACCTCGCACATTCTCCCTCTTAAATTTTAAAACATATTTACTTATTTACTTTCTTATTTAGAGCATGGCATGGGGGAAGGGCAGAGAGAGATCTCCATGCTGAATGTGGAGCCTGACTCGGCTCATTCCCATAACCCTGAGATCATAATCTGAGCTGAAATCAAGAGCTGGTCGCCTAACCAACTGAGCCACCCAGGCACCCCAAGAACAATTTTTTTTTCTTTTATTTATTTATTTATTTTTTAATTTTTATTTATTCATGATAGGCACACAGTGAGAGAGAGAGAGAGGCAGACACAGGCAGAGGGAGAAGCAGGCTCCATGCACCGGGAGCCTGACGTGGGATTCGATCCCGGATCTCCAGGATCGCGCCCTGGGCCAAAGGCAGGCACCAAACCGCTGCGCCACCCAGGGATCCCCCAAGAACAATTTTTAATTAAAGACTGCCTCACCCATCTGTTAGAGAAAGTATTGCTTCTGAGGAAGTCATATAAAAGTAAAGGTAGGTAGATAAGAAAGGTTGAAGGTGATAACTCCTTCTTTCTTCCAGCTAATGGAAAGGTTCCATGCCTTGTCTCACTATGTTAGAACACTAGTACTCAAAATGCATAAAATATAGTAAGACAACACCCACATCATGGATTGTAAACACCATTCTTCAGTTAAAAACCAGGGCAGGCCCCTTGGAGATGTGGTTGGTTCCAAAGATGCATCAGGGAGATGTGAACCTGGAACATGAAACCTGGAACATATTGTGGTTCCAGAAAGTAAGGACATGCTAAGAACAAACAAAATGCTCGATGAGGATTTGTTGAAAGAAGAAAGAAGTTATCCTGAAGGAGCTCTCCTCATAGCCAAAGGTGGAACAATTTGAGCAACAAAAGAAACTGGTGATATTATTGGACTTTAACTCAGAGGACAAAATAAACTTCTAAATCCACAGTATAAATAATCAGTTAGATAAATAGGGAAAGAGCCTCTCTCTACTTGCTTGATGGGATGCTAACCAATTCACAAATTGCTTAATAAAGCCAATTGCAGGGGCGCCTGGGTGGCTCAGTCAGTTAAATGCCAACTCCTGATTTCAGCTCAAGTCATGATCTCAGGTCATGGGACTGAGCCCCTTCTAGGGCTCTGTGCTCAGCCCCTGGAGTCTGCTGGACATTCTCGCTCTCCCTCAGCCCGTCTCTTCTCAAATAAATAAGTAAATCTTTTTAAAAAAATAAAGCTAATTCCATCTCCAAAAAATTAAGATTAAAAAATGGAGGAGAAGGAGGGCACCTGAGTGTCTCAGTTGGTTAAGTGTCTGCCTTTGGCTCACGTCTTGATCCCAGGGTCCTAGGATGGAGGTCCTATTAGGCTCCCTGCTCAGGAGGGAGTCTGTTTCTCCCTCTTCCTCTGCACCTTCCCCCTTGCTCTCTCTTGCACCTGTGCTATCTCTCTCTCAAATAAACAAATAACATCTTAGAAAATAAAATAAATTTTAAATGGGGGGAAAGAGATAGCTCTACCTTATAGAATTCCAATTAGTGTAGAAGGAGATAGGGAAATAGAAAATCACCACTTGCAAAACATCACAGTAATAATTATAGACAAGACCCACTAAAACTAGTGGATGAGTCTGAAGCAACAATTCACATAGTCTCAAAGTATCTATTCAGTAAAAAGGGAACTTTACAATGGAGAAATCTGACAAACCACCTTAAGCAAGTAATCAAGGTCAACATCACCAATAATATATAAGACATAGACACTAGGCATCCGGTGATAGGATGGATGGAGAACATAGCTTCATAGAGGTCATACTCTTCCAAAAAGTATGACCTCAGTTCAATCACAAGAAAACATAAAATAAACCCAAATTGAGGGACATCAGACAAAAAAAAAAACTGATTAATACTCTTTCAAAGTGATAAGTGCATGAAAGACAAGGAAAGACTAAGGAACTGTTACAGACAGTAGCAGAGTTACAAGCAACCGTTATATTCTGGGTGATATTCTGGAACAGAAGAAGGATATTAATGGGAACTATGCTTATGGATGAGGCTAACATAAGGGGAAGCAGGGTGAGGGATATATGGAAACAGCAACATTTTTGCAATTTTTCTGCAAATCTACAATCAGTTTGAAATAAATTTAAAAGAATAAGTAAAACTATGAAGTATACCTTGTTTGCACTTTTTCCCTATTATAAGGGCTAACATGTGGCCTACAACCATATTTTATTTTATTTTTAAAAATATTTTATTTATTTATTCATGAGAGACACTAACAGAGGCAGAGACATAGGCAGGGGGGGAACTCTGCAGGGAGTCCGATGCAGGACTCAATCCTAGGACCCTGGGATCATACCCTGAGCTGAGGGCAGACGCTCAGCCACTGAGCCACCCAGGTGTCCCCCTACAACCGTAGTTTAATTCCAGGATAAAGTATTCCTGACATGTTTTGGAATGAAAACCTATGATCTAATGACTTTTCTTGATATGGTTGTGGTTGAGAAATAATATATTTAATTTTTTTTTTTTTTTTTTTTATTTATTTATGATAGGCACACAGTGAGAGAGAGAGAGGCAGAGACACAGGCAGAGGGAGAAGCAGGCTCCATGCACCGGGAGCCCGATGTGGGATTCGATCCTGGGTCTCCAGGATCGCGCCCTGGGCCAAAGGCAGGCGCCAAACCGCTGCGCCACCCAGGGATCCCGAGAAATAATATATTTAATACATTTGCCAGGCACTCAAGTTCTGCATCTTTACTTTTTGGCAGGATAAGGGGAAACTCTTTGGAATTAGCTTTACTTTGCCACTGATTCTGTTATGACTGAACTGTGTGACTAGAAAAGAAGAGAATTCCTACCTCTTGCCCTTCTCCAGAGACAAGTTGTAATAGTTAAATAGTAAAAATAATTAGAATTTACTTAAATGTCCTTACCCTCAAAATGAATAAGAGCTCGTATTAAAACAGCAAAGAGATAATAGATGCTTAAGCTTATAAGCACTAATGATGAGTTTTATTCAATTGCAAGTGTTGCAACCTCTGTACACTTTTCTCTTCTATGTTCTTTAACTGCTAAAAATGCCCTTACGGAGAGATGACCAACATTGTAAAATATGTTTAATTATTTATTAAATCTATGTCAGTTGATGTCTTCTGTATGGAGACTTTGAAATGATGTTTTGAGAGTTTATTTACAATCACTGAAAGCAGAGGGTTCTATAAAACATACAAGGAATTACAGGCTCCTTAAACTTACAACATTTGTTACACATATTTTAACATTTAAATAGAAGCCCATTTTTTTCAAAAGCAATTTTCTACTACTTTCTCATAAAAATATAAAAAAGACAACATTCATAGTTTTAAAAACCCATATTTAGCCCGAATCAAGATTTTTCTACAAATGATACCTCTTTCCAAAGAGCTTAAAAGACATCACAGAATGATGTCATGCGAAACAAAATAATTTCACCACAGCAGAGTATTTTAAGAAACATTGTGCAATATTTCTTTTTAATCTTTCATGCTACACTTCAACTGTGTATATGCTATGTAAACACACCAGATTAGTCCAAGTCATTCATATTTATGCAGTAGAATGTCATATATGACCAGCTGCCATATAAACTTATACCACAATTGCAAAAATGGTAAAAGGCAATCCTTATGAAAGCTTAGAAAAACTTAATAAAAGGCAACCAACATTGCCCTAATTCTCTGTTAAAATTACCTTTGTACCTATTTTTTCCTCTCCTACCTTTTATAGCATAACAACACAAAGATACTTGTATCACTTTTCCTTAAGTTAGGCTTTTAAATGACTCTTTTCTAATACACAGAATTTATCAAAAGGCACCAAGATTAGACTCCTAAGTAGTTTCAGAATTTTGGTTCCTTTTTAGGTTCTTCTGATTGATTTTCCTCAGAAAAAGAGTAACTTTACAGGATACCTGGGTGGCTCATTCAGTTAAGCATTTGACTCTTGATCTCAGCTCAAGTCTTGATCACAGGGTTGTGAGTTCGAGCCCAGCACGAACTTAAAAAAAAAAAAAAAAAAAAAAAAGAGTAACTCTAAGAGCCAGAAGAAAATGGATGATATAACACAATAACTTGACATTTGTACCATCCAAAAGGTATAAATATAATAACAGGTTCCTTGAGCTTTTCATTTAGGACAAGAAGTCAGAATAACTTTCTGAACATAAACATAAAAATAGGGCACAATTTTTAAGAGGAACACTTCTAATTTTATAGTAACAATGTATTAAATCTTATATAATAACACACAGCCAAAAGCATTAGAAATTCACTGCCAAAAAAAAAAAAAAAAAGAAATTCACTGCCAGATATTCTGATGCATTATCCTGAAAATATGTCTGGTACATAGCACTAACATATAACAAAGGATGGCAATTATCTCACAGGGAGAAAAGATAAGTCTCATCCCCAAAACAGATTTACTGGATTCAGCTTTGATTAAGTTTTAGAGATATATATTAAAAATAAAAAAGAAAAACAAGATTTACTCTTAAAATAAAAAAAGTCTTATATATAATCCATTATTAATACTCTTTATGCTCTTCTGATGTAAAACATTTAGAAATTTTTGAACTCCAGTAATTTTGACTGGTTACCCTATATGGCCTTAATGTAGTCTAAATACCCCTTTCGAAAGTCACATTAATTTTTTGAGTCCAGCAGTACAAGAGAGATGGCGTTCTATTTCTTTTTCTTCTTCTTTGGTGGTTCATCCTCAGAGCTGCTCTCTGTGCTGGTGCTGCTGCTACTGGAAGAGCTGGAATCTGAGTCTGAATCAGAGGACGAGGAAGAGCTTGTGGAGGAGGATGAAGATGAGGAACTGGAGGAGCTTTCATCAGTGTCGCTGTCCTCTGAGGAGGATGAGGTAGACGTTTCTTCACTCTCTGATGAAGAATCACTGGCTGAACTGTCGCTGCTACTGCTGCTGGAACTGGTTACACTCTTAGACCTAGTAGACAGTGAGGAGTTACACGCACAGGAAGCTGACACCTAACAGATTGTTGGAGAGCAATTTCATGGGGAAGCGATTACATACACTGAAGCTCTGCTAGTATGGAATCACTAGACCCGAAGCGCTGGGGATTGCATAACTGTAGAAATCCCGTGGCAACCACAATGTCCTTTACTTTGGCACTTTAACTATCTTGGACAGAATTCAAGATAAGTACTCCTACTGTACTATGATCCAGGAAGAATAATGTTAGAATAAAGTTGCAGTGGAACAACTGGGCTTTCTTAAACCTCAGGTAGCATGGTGTTTCAACATCTTTACTTTGAATCAGATATAGCTGGTCAACAATTTCTTACCAGTCTAATAATATTTCCTATTCTAATATAGGAGATTTTTAAGAGAAATTATTTACTATTTCCAGGGAGAAAGCCTCTGGAAAGCTGGAGAAAAAAAAGTGAAGGCAGAAAGGTCCAGTTGGGTAAAGAGAGGAACAGATCATGAAATAAGGATGATACTTAATCAGGAATGACAAACAAGAGACTTCAGATCCAAACTTTATCACAATTATTTTTAAAGCATTCTTCCCATTCCTCTCACTAGTATTATTTATTATCCACATAATACTCCTAAAGCCACACATACCTTTTTTTCTTGGTCTTCCTTTCTACATTAGTTTCTCCGATGCTGATAAACATGAAGGGAGAGAGGGGGAAGCTCCTGTTAATAAAGTGATTATACACAGTTCATATAAACCCTTCAGCTATCCCCCAAACTGTCTTTCACTGGAGAAACACTCTGTCTTTTGTGGCATGTACGGAGCCCAGTAATTCTTGTTATAACCTGCCTCTCCCTCTCCCTCTGCCCCTCTCTTACTCCCTTTCTAAAAAATAAAATTCTGAATTGAGTTGCCATTACTAATATTACTATGTAATTGATTAAAATAATATAGGAATACATTACACATTTTAATAATTATCACACATCAAAGTAAATTTATTTGAAATGCATCGATTGTTTTTCTAGCTCATGTATCTCTGGATCTTACTGCTAGATTGTGACAATGTTCAGCATTAATTCAATTCCTGTATTTAACGTTTATAGATTTAACCCTAAGAAACCTTCTTACCCTAAATAGATAGATGGAAATAGAGTATTGTTGTAGTGATGTCACTGTTTGAATATCTCCGATGATGTGGTCCACAAGTCACAAAGATGAATCATTAAAAAATAGTTTTATTGGGGATCCCTGGGTGGCTCAGAGGTTTAGCGCCTACCTTCGGGCCCAGGGCATGATCCTGGAGTCCCGGGATCGACTCCCACATCAGGTTCCCTGCATGGAGCCTGCTTCTCCATCTGCCTATGTCTCTGCTTTTCTTTCTGGGTCTCTCATGATAAAGTAAATAAATAATATCTTAAAAAAATACTTTTATTTATTATTTATTATTGGGGGGGAGGGTGAGAGGGAGAGGGAGAGAGAGAATCTTAAGCAGGCCCTATACCTTTTATGGAGCCCAATGCAGGGCTTGATCTCATGATCTTGAGATCATGACCTGAGCCAAAATCAAGAGCTGGATGCTTAATTGACTGAGCCACCCAGTCACCCCTAAAAAATACTTTTAAATTGGTAGCTCAATTAGGTCTTTCTTCAATTTTGCTGGGAAAAAAATTACAAAAGAATTTATTCCCAATAATTAGAGCTATCTACTTTCTTAGTACAAACACCAGTATTTCAAAAATGTCTAAATTTTTATACATGAAGAAAAGGGAAGTAGAAAAGGAGGATGAGCAGGAAAGTACTAACATAAATTTATTTTTGGAAAAATTATATATGAATGTTGATGACCCAAAAAATTGATTACCTGTCTATTTCTGCACAAGCTCTGAAGAACCATCATGTCCACTAACTGGGAGATCACTGCCTGACAAGTCTACCTGTTTCAGACACTATTTTATATATATATATATGTAGTACTATACTACAGTACTCATGAAGATGCTGCTTGTAATCTATAGCACTGTGTACACCTGACACCTTCCTATTTCAGTTTCTAAAACATGTTTACTTACTTAATTCATAGCAATTTTAAGAGCTTTATTCAAAGCTTCATTCAAAGGACACAAAAGAGTAATAACACATTTCCAGTTTCTCTCCTACCCAGTTCTCCTAGAAAGGAGCCACTATTACACATCATTTCTGTTTCCAAAAAAAATTCTATTATTCCTTTTTTCTTTTTTAACATAAATAATAGAAATATTACACACATACACATATATATATATTCTGTTCTCTACCTTTGTTTATAGTCTTAAGTATCTTGGATATCTTTCCAGATCAGCTCTGTGAAGATAAAGGGAATGGTATCTAAAGTGGACTTGGGAAGCCCTGAAGGGGGAGCACTCACACACTACCTTCCATCCACAAGTGCAGACCCCCACACAGAGACCAGTACCTTGCTCCTCAGGAGGAAGAAGCTTAATTTACTATTCCAGCAGGAGGAAGGAAAATTTTCTTCTTGCCTCGCAAATAAAAACAGCCCATGAGAAACTGTCACAGTCATCCAACGAGAAGCTTGAACTCTCACTCACCTTTCCCAATTTCCTCTTTTCCTCAACAAAACCAAGCCCCTGTCTTTTCTCTGGACTTGCCTATAGCTTGCCACAGTTTGCTTGTCTTGGATTGCAATTCCTCTGCTATTCCCAAATAAACCATTTTGCTGGTAAAATAACTGGCCATTTTATCTTTACGGCTAACAGCTCATATCATCTACCTTGTAGGATTCTTGCTGCCATTTCACTGGCAGCTGAGTCAACAAAGCAAAGTGATAAAGAGCATGGACTGGCTGGTTCAACACTTAATTTTCCCACTTACTGGCTGTGTGACACTGACAAGTAACTCAACTTCTCTAGGCCCCAGGTTCTCCACATGTAAAATGGGGAGAATGGCACATACTTTAATGGTACAGAGGTGATGCTTAAACAAGTTAACACTTATAAGAGCTTAATACACAGCCTGGCACATTAGTAAGCACTCATTAGACATTAGCTAACAGTATAATCTAAATCTGGATAACCACCATGAGCCATTTAGTTGATGAATAAACTCTATCAATAAATAATACTCCTTTGGAAACCACAGGCCAACTTACCTTTGTTGCAATAATAATAATCTGTTTTCTTTTTCTTTTAAAGCTTTCTTTAGTTCTGCTGTTCTTGAAGGCCTATGCAAGTATTTTCTTTTTCCGGTGCATTCATAAGTCCAATGTCCAAATTCCAAGCATTTCTGACATCTTACATGTTGTTTATTTGCTTCACTACAGAGGAAAAAAAAAAAAAAAGAACACAGGCCTTAAAATTTTGACTTGACATTTTTTACCTTGAAAATATAAAAATATGAACATTTTTAGGTCAAAAGTAAAAATATTTTTATACTTTAAATTGTTTATTGTGTTAGATTTAGTCACAAGGCAGTATAATAAGTACATGGACCTTCAAAGTTAGACAGAACTGAGTTCAGATCTTCATTCCTTAATTCCAATCTAGTAATGGCAGACTAGATAGCTCAGAAATAGAAAAGAATGTCAAAACATTTTTAATAATCTGCTTGAGGCATCAAAGAACTAACAATGGGGCAAAGAACAAGTAGCCATCTCTGTATTTAAGTGAATTTTTGTGCTGGGAATGTTTGCCCAACTTAACAGGATAAACCTCACTTACAAAAAGCTAGGAAGACAAACTATCCAGAATTAGGTCTCTGAAGAGTTATACCCTAAGAATAAACCAATTGTATATGGAATACAGTCCAGCTCTTGGTTTCCATTCAGATCGTGATCTCAGGGTTGTGAGATTGAGCCCTAAGTCAGGCTCCAAGCTCAGTGTGGAGTCTGCTTGATACTCTTTCCCCTCTCCCTCTGCCTGTCCCTCTCTTGCATGTGAGCTTTCTCTCTCAAACAAATAAATACCTGAAAAACAAAACACCCTGAAGAAACTACCCAACAGGTACCAGAAAGACTAAAATTAAAAACTGATGATAGCAAATGTTAGCAAGAATACATAGCAAGAGGGACATACACCCACACATTGTGAGGATGAATGCAAACTAGTACAACCATTTTGAAAAAAATTTACTATAGTTGAAGAGATGCACACTCCATGATTCAGCAATTCTACTTATAAGTATTTATTTATATAATAATAGAAATCACTGCAGTACCACTTGGGTGGCTTAGGTCAGGATCTCAGGGTTGTGAGATGGACCCTTGGGGCAAGCTCCATACTGGGTGTGGAGCCTGCTTAAGATTCTCTCTCTCCCTCTTCCTCTGCCCCTTCTCAGCCACCCCCCATCGTGTAAGCACTCTCAAAACAAAAACAAAAGCACGGAATCAATGCACAGCTATACCAGATAACATGTTTAAGAATATTGGTTTCCTTTATGTAGCTCTTAAAATTTTTTAAAGAATCATAACCTTATAGAAAATTTGTAAGTATCATTCAAAGAACTATTTTTCCTGAACCATTTGTAAGTTGCCAACCTGATGACTTATCAACTCACAATTCTTTTTTTTTTTTTTTTAAGATTTTATTTATTCATGAGATACCCAGAGAGAGAGAGAGAGGCAGAGACACAGGCAGAGGGAGAAACAGGCTTCATGCAGGGAGCCCGATGTGGGACTTGATCCCGGGTCCCCAGGATTGCACCCTGGGCCAAAGGTGGCGCTAAACCGCTGAGCCACCCGGGCTGCCCAATTCTTTTTTTTTTTTTTTTTTTTAAGATTTTATTTATTCATTCATGAGAGACACACACAGAGAGACAGAGACACAGGCAGAGGGAGAAGCAGGCTCCTTGCAGGGAGCCCGATGTGGGACTTGATCTCAAGACCCGAGATCACACCCTGAGCCAACCAGTCGTCCCTTGGCCAGCTTATTTGTAGAACATGCTTCAAGTTGCTTTTAAGCTCACTTATAGAGCTCTCAGTAGGAAGCTTCAGTTCCCTGCCTGTTGTCCTCTTTATAGGGCTGTTCATAACATGGCTTTCTCCAGAGGGAGTGACCAAGACAACTTAAGAATGAAGTCAGTCTTTTATAACCTAAGTTTAGAAATGACATACCATCACTTTTGCAGTATTCTAATCGTCACACAGACCAACCCTAGTATAATGTGGGAGGAAACTACACAAGAGTGTGAATACCAGAAGGCAGGGATCATTGGGGGTCATTTTGAAGGTCAACTACCATATCTGATATCTCTACATGATTAGATTCTGGCCATGCATCTTTGACAGAAATATAACAGAAGTGTGCTGTCCTCACTGTATTCCTACCAGGTGACAAAAGACTACAATTTGTCTTATTATTGCACTTTGATCTCCTGATTAAGGAGAGGTATTACTACATTTCTTTTTTTTTTTAATTTTATTTATTTATTCAGAGAGAGAGAGAGAGAGAAAGGCAGAGTCACAGGCAGAGGGAGAAGCAGGCTCCATGCAGGGAGCTCGACGTGGGACTCGATCCCGGGTCTCCAGGATCACACCCCGGGCTGCAGGCGGCTCTAAATCGCTGTGCCACCGGGGCTGCCCAATTGTGGTGGTTTTAAATTAATGTTCACAAATTCTTTGATACTCCTTACTTCAAGAGGTAGAGCCCTAATTCCCCTTATCTTGAATGGGGCTTAGACTTAGTGTCTTGCTTCTAACAGAATAAAGCAGAGTAATGGAGTATGACTTTGAAGATTAAGTTATCTAACTGCCATGTCATGCAGACACTTGAACAGCCCACACAGTGAGAAACTGAGGTCTCCTGCCAATAGTCCCATGAATGAGCTATCCTGGAAAAAGGTCTTGCAGTCCTGGTGAAGCCTTTGGATGACTGCAGTCCCTTGCAACATCCTGACCAGGACAAGGGAGAACATGAGTTAGAACCCTCAGCTAAGTCATTCCTGGATTCCTAACCCAGAGAAACTGAGAAAATATATTTTGTCAGAAGCCACTAAGTTCTGGATTTGTCATACAACTGTAAGTGAAAACTAATATAACAACTAATAACTGTTTTGTGGGTTGGTATAAAGTACATAAATATCCTGCCCATTAAATTTTTAGTTCATTTATTCATTTATCAGTTTGAACTCATATTTTTCTATTTTATTCAGTAAATTTTATTCAATGACTTACGATCCATTACCACAATTTATTTTGATACTCAGATTGTCCTAGATGTGGTCAGTGGAAAGGAATCCTTTTAAGTTGGATTCTGTATTCTTTTGACACGGCTTCATTTGGGAGGCACTTTTTTGTTTTCTGGTACAACAAAATATTTCAGGCTTATCTACTTTCCCTGTACCAGCCTGAAATCAGACTGATGGAGCCCTAATAACATTTAGAGTCACATTTTTCTTTCCACTTAGGCTGACACTTCACACCAAATTACACCTCCCCTCCCTTATGTAGATGTTCTTTCCATTAGGGTGACAACTTATGCTAAATTGCTCCTGTGTGGACACCTTCCTCACCTCGCTTGGGATCTCATACCCTACCTTGGATCTTGCCCTCCAATCCTGCTGACATTATAGATCCCTTCCTTATCCCCACTTCAGTCCCAGTACTCCAATGCCAAGTCAACCCTCTGCATGAAAGCCTACCCTGTTCCACACTACTTAATAGCTTTAGGCATAACTTGTTCAAGAAGGGAAGAGGAAGAACTGTAAGAATATTCGTAACAGCATAATCCTCAAAACTGGAAGTAACAGGGCAGCCCAGGTGGCTCAGCAGTTTAGCGCCGCCTTCAGCCCAGGTCATGATCCTGGAGACCCAGGATTGAGTCCCGCGTTCAGCTCCCTGCGTGGAGCCTACTTCTCCCTCTGCCTGTGTCTCTGTCTCTGTCTCTCTGTGTCTCTCATGAATAAATAAATAGAAATCTTTAAAATAAATAAAAATAATTTAAAAAAATTGGAAGTAACATTGAAGTAGAGTGGATAATTTATGGCATAGACTACAGTGAAATACAGTATTAAAAATGAACAAATTTTATAGTTTAACTTGTATAGATCTTAGATCTAAGAAGCCAGATTATTCAAAAGAATCCAAATTGTCTGATTCTGTATAAAGTTCAAAGACAGGAAAAATTAAACTCCTGTGCATAGTAAGATGGTAAAAGCACAAAGAAAAGCAAGGGAAAAACTACCATAAATGTTGGGTCACTGGTTTCCTTTGGGAAGGAGGTAGGAAGTCATGACTGGCAAAGGCCTTAAAGGCTTTCTGGCATATTGGCAATTTTATTACTCGATCTGGGTGGTAGTCACATGGAATTATCCCTTTATAATAATGTGTTAAGTGTCATAATTATGTTGTTTGAACTTTTTTGTATATGTGTTGTATTTCACAATAAAGATTTTTAAAAATCTTGGCTCTTTCACCACATAGCTGTAGGCTCTTTGGCAAAGTGATTTTGGAACATTAGTTTCCTCCTCTTCTAAGAAAGTAGTAATAGGGCAGCCCGGGTGGCTCAGTGGTTTAGCGCCGCCTTCAGCCCAGGGCGTGATCCTGGAGACCCGGGATCAAGTCCCACGTCAGGCTCCCTGCATGGAGCCTACTTTTCCCTCTGCCTGTGTCTGTGCCTCTCTCTCTTTCTCTATGTCTCTCATGAATAAATAAATAAAATTAAAAAAAAAGAAAAGAAATGTAGCAATACCTACATTACTAGGTTATTGTGAGAATCATGCAAAATCATCAAAGTATAATCATGGCTTATACTTACTGGGTGCCAGGAATTTAACTAAGTATCAGCTATGCATAATCACATCCAATCTCCATAACAACTCAGTGAGTTTGAAAGCATTATCCTCACTCTATAGACTGGGATGTGTATATAGCAAGCAGTAAGGCATCTGGCGTACGTAATACACAATTAATTGGCAGTTATTATGTCAATCTACATATTAGGCTAATCAATTGTGTGGAATAATAATACAAGGAACTTTAAATTTTCTCATACCATGGTTGCATGATAAGTTGCTGGGTTCTTAATTTTGACTGATAGCAGTCACCTCTTTTATCCCTGGAGAATACATAATTGGTGTTCAGTAGATATTTGTAAAATGAATGATTGCTGAAATAGTCAAGTGTTTAAGAGAACATATATTGCTTATTATGGGCTTTTTCATTAATTAATTCCTGCATTGTGGGCCAGGTTCTGTAATCTTGACAATAATTTAGTTTTAGCATGTGTCCAAAATTTAAATTAATTCTCATATGAAGAAATAAGGTTACAAGTGAAGAAAAACTATGTCAGTAGATGTAATATTAAAAGATAATAGGGATCCCTGGGTGGCGCAGCAGTTTAGCACCTGCCTTTGGCCCAGGGCGTGATCCTGGAGACCCGGGATCGAATCCCACGTCGGGCTCCCGGTGCACGGAGCCTGCTTCTCCCTCTGCCTATGTCTCTGCCTCGATCTCTCTTTCTGTGTGACTATCATAAATAAATTTTAAAAAAATTAAAAAAAAAAAGATAATAAAGACTCAGGTTTTTGTTTAGTAATAGTTCTTAAATGTTACCAAGCAACTGCCAAACCCATGACTGTAATTTCAGATCTTATCTTTTTTTTTTTTAAGATTTTATTTATTTGAGAGATGGAAAGAGAGTGAGAGAAAGCACAAGTGGGGTGAGGGGCACAGGGAGAAGCAGGCTCCCCATTGAGCAGGGAGCCTGATGTGGGGCTTGACCCCAGGACTCTGGAACCACTTAGGTGCCCCTCAGGCCTTATCTGAGTATCTAATGTCATAGTGAATTTTTAAGAGCAACAATAATAAAACACTCTATGGCCTTAATATTAGCTTTTGAGGCAAAAGCTACCACTAACACATTTAACATATACAGAATTATAAGATGCAATGCAGAAATGTCCACAATAGCCAAACTGTGGAAGGAGCCTCAGTGTCCATTGTAAGATGAATGGATAAAGAAGATGTGGTTTATGTATACAATGGAATATTACTCAGCCATTAGAAACGAGAAATACCCACCATTTGCTTCAATGTGGATGGAACTGGAGGGTATTATGCTGAGTGAAATAAGTCAATCGGAGAAGGACAAACAACATATGGTCTCATTCATTTGGGGAATATAAAAATAGTGAAAGGGAATGAAGGGGAAAGGAGAAAAAATGAGTGGGAAATATCAGAAAAGGAGACATAACATGAAAGACTCCTAACTCTGGGAAACGAACTAGGGGTGGTGGAAGGGGAGGTGGGCGGGGGGTGGGGGTGACTGGGTGACGGGTACTGAGGTGGGCACTTGACGGGATGAGCCCTGGGTGATATTCTATATGTTGGCAAATTGAACACTAATAAAAAATAAATTCATTAAAAAAAATAAGATGCACTGCAGAAATAGTAAATTCAGAAACAAAGATAACTTGTAAAAAGTGCAAAATCATGACTCTCATACAAATATATATAAAACAAACATATGTTAAAGGTTTTATTTAATCATTAATAAAGGAATCAGTAAGATGGTGCAACTGGTTCAAAAGAGAATTCAAACAATACACATATATATGCAATCAGGAATGCTGAAATATTTGAATTTACAGATAGTTAAAAACTAGTTAATAGCTACATTGCAAGAATCAACTGTACATTTTTATGGGTAAAAATATGTTCTACCAGTTTCCTACAAACTTAGAGTTATAAAATTGCTCAAAGACAATGATGCATAGGCCCTTATAGAGTCACATAGCCAGGAAGAGTGGATTAGACAAGACACCTAGTAATCTTTGTTTTGAAATCCATTTCAAAGCCTTTCACAATATTTCCTAACAAAGAAAATACAATTGGTAGTGTGGGGAAGCCTCTTAGAATCAAGGAAATAAAGTCTTCTCCAATCATAGGCTGTTTTCCCAGTATTAAGAAACTTATTTTTTTAATCAATTTTATTATTTTTTTAAAGATTTATTTATTATCTGAGAGGAAGAAAAAAAGAGAGCATGCATGGAGCAAGTGGAGAGGGGGCAGAGGGAGAGAATCTTCAAGCAGACTCCCCACTGAGCACAAAGCCCAATGTGGAGCTTGATTCCACAACCCCATGAGATTATAACCTCAGCTGAAAACAAGAGTCAGAGGCTCAACTGGCTGAGCCCTCCAGGTGCCCCAATATTAAGAAACTTACAACTTAAGATGCCACCTATTAAAAATATTATCCACCAGCATTGTGGAGTTTTCTGTTGTTATAAATAGAATATTCACAAATATCTAAAGCCTATCTACGATTGACATATTTTAAATATTAATTCTTTTTGAAAGAATTTATTTATTTATTCATGAAAGACATGGAGAGACAGAGGCAGAGACACAGGCAGAGGGAGAAGCAGGCTCCATGCAGGGAGCCTGATGTGGGACTCAATCTTGGGACTCCAGGATCACACCCTGGGCCAAAGGCAGATAGATGCTCAACCGCTGAGCCACTCAGGTGTCCCTATTTTAACCATTAATTAATCACCCCTAAAAATACCAATCTTTCAGAGTGCTGAATGAGGCAGAACTATAATTTCAAAATAAATAAGATTAGCATTTTTTCTAACCATATGGATACCCGATTCACAATATTACAATTCTTTTTTTTATTTAAGATTTTATTTATTTTAAGAGATTTTATGTTTTTATTCATTAGAGACACACAGACAGAGAGAGGCAGATACGTAGGCAGAAGGAGAAGCAGGCTCCTTGCAAGGAGCCTGACATGGGACTCAATCCCGGGATTCCGGGATCACGCCCTGAGTCAAAGGCAGATGCTCAAACACTGAGCCACCCAGGCGCCCCTAAGATTTTATTTATTTATTTGACAGAGAGAGAGAGAGAGAGAGAGACAGCATAAATAGGGGGAGCGCCACGGAGAGGTAAAGGCAGGCTTCCCACTGAGCAGAGAGTCTGATGTGGGGCCTGATCCCAGGACCCTGGGATCATGACCTGAGCTGAAGCCAGACGCTTAACTTCTTGAGCCACCCAGGAGTCCCTACAATATTCTATTTCTATATTCTAAGCTAAGCCCTAAGGAAGTGTTCTAGTGGTATAGGCTTTTTATGTGAAATGACCTTTAATACCTAAAATAGTAGGACATGCCTGCTACATTGATAACCTATTGATGGCAGAGGTAAAGAATGGCACTCTGCATATGATAAGATATATATTCTTAACTGCTGGTAAGAATATAAGTTGCACCAACTTTCTGAAGGGCCATTTAGTAACTAGAAGAAAAATCTTAAAAATGTACATCAAAAAAGATAGTATAAATGATAATTATCCACCTGGAAAATTCCTAGGAATCTAAAACAGAACTACTTAGTAAAGTCACAGGATACAAGGTCAATATACAAAAGTCAATTGTATTTCTACATACCAGCAACAAACAACTGAAATAAAACAACTGAAATTTTAAAAAACACCACTACAATACAGATAACCCTGATGAAAGTTGTTCAACACCTCTACACTGAATTATAAAACATCAGTGAGTTAAAGTATTCATAAAAAATGAATACACACACACACATACTCATGGGATCAGAAAACTTAAGACTGTTAAGGTACCCTTTTTTCAGAAGCTGTTTTATGACAAAGGTGCAAAAAAGGGGCATCTGGGTGGCTCAGCATTGAGCATCTGCCTTCGGCTCGGGTTGTGATCCCGGGGTCCTGGGATTGAGTCCCACATCTAGCTCCCTGCAGGGAGCCTGCTTCTCCCTCTGCCTATGTCTCTGCCTCTGTCTCTCTGTCTCTCATGAATAAATAAATAAAATCTTAAAAAAAAAAAAAAGATGCAAGAAAAATTTGGTAGAGAAAAATGTCTTTTCAACTACTGGTACTGGAATAATCAGATTGTGATGTGCAAAAAGACAAACTGAAAAAGTCTGCCAGTTTCCAATAAGGTTTCTAATAAAGTTACTATATGGTCAAGCAATCCACTCTTAGATTATTTACTTAAGAAAAAGAAAAACTTAAGTTTACACAAAAGACTATATGGGGGGCCCTGGATGGCTCAGCTGGTTAACTGCCTGACTCTTGATTTTGGCTCAGGTCATGATTCCAGGGTTGTGAGGTCAAGCCCTGCATAGGGCTCAAGGTGGGCGTGGAGTCTACTTAAGATTGTTTCTCCCTCTCCCTCTGTCCCTCCCCTCCCCACACTCTGGCACAAACTCTCTCAAAAACAACAAGAAAAATATACATGATAGCAGTTTTATTCAAAATAACCTCAAACTGGAAACAATAAAAATATCCTTCAAATGGCAAATGGACAAACTGGTATATGTATACAATGGGATACTATTAGAAACAATTTAAAAAAGAAGAATGCACTATTAATACATGCAAGAACTTCAGTGGATCTCAAATGAATTAATTAACCAAGTGAAAGACACTGGACTCAAAAGGTTTATAGATTCTATTCACACAACATTCTAGAAAAGGTAAAATTATAGGGACAGAAAAAAATCAGTGGTTTCCAGAGGCTGAGGGTGGGGTAAAGGGTTTACTTACAAAGGCTCATGAAGAAATTTTTCATGATAAAATTGTTCTATATCTTAATTTTGGTAATGATTATCTGACTATCGGTATCTGTCAGAATTCATAGAACTGTACATTAAAAAGGATAAATTTTGGAGCCCTTGGCTGTTGGTAGAATATGCAACTCTTGATCTTGGGATTATAAATTCAAGCCCCACAATGGGTGGAAAGATTACTTAAAAATAAAAAAAATCTAAAAATAAAAATAAAAAGAGAGTGGCTCAGTTGGTTAAGCATTTGTTTCTTGATTTAGCTCAGGTCATGGACTCAGGGTCATGAGACTGAGCCCTACACTGGGTTCTGCACTGGGCATGGAGCTTGCTTAAGATTCTCTCTCCCTCTGCACCCCCATGCCCCTCCCCTCCCTCACTTGCTCACACATGATCTCTTTCAATAAAAAAATGAATTTTGTTAAATGTAAATTAAACATCAGTAAACTGGATTTAAAAATGTCTATATCAGTTAACCGAGAATAATGGATGTATGCAAAAATTGAGTTGTATATTTATTATAGGAGATACAATGTGGTTTATAAGAGTAAACCTGATGGTAGCTACACTTGCACGGAGCATAGCATAATGTATAAACTTGTGGAATCAGTAGTGTATAACTGTAACATAACATTGTGTGTCAACTATACTCAAGAAAGAAAGAAAAGAAAAAAAGAGTAAACCTAATAATTATGCAAGAGCAAAGGAAATGGCCAAAAGTTATTGTTTATCCATAAAGAACACTATGAGGCCATTTAAAATGTTAAAAATGGGGATGCCTGGGTGGTTTAGCAGTTGAGCGTTTGCCTTCGGCCCAGGGCATGATCCTGGGGTCCCAGGATCGAGTCCCACATTGGGCTCCCTGTATGGAGCCTGCTTCTCTACCTGTGCTTCTGCCTCTCTCTCTGTGTCTCTCATGAATAAATAAATAAAATATTTTTTAAAAAAAAGTTAAAAATGACCTGAAAGGTTATACATTAAAATGTAAAAATGATTATCTTTGAGGTATGATTATAGCATATTTTTTCATTATCTGTATTTTCAACTTTCCTATAATGAACATGGATTGCATGTGAAATCGTAAAACAAATCATAAAAGATATTTTTCAAAGGAACATATAACTAAAGAATACAGTAGAGTGCCAAAGGCCTATAACAGGGCAGCCCTGGGGGCTCAGCGGTTTAGCACCGCCTTCAGCTGAGAGTGTGATCCTGGAGACCTGGGCTCAAGTCCCACGTCAGGCTCCCTGCATGGAGCCTGCTTCTCCCTCTGCCTGTGTCTCTGCCTCTCCCTATCTGTCTCTCATAAATAAATAAATAAATAAATAAAATCTTAAAAAAAAAAACAACAACAAAGGCCTGTAACAGAAACATCTAAACCTAATATAAATAAATGCCTTACCAAAATAAGCTGAAGCTTGAGAAAAATATCAAGAACACAAATTATTTTGTGTTTTAGCTATATTTAAAGCTATTTTTATTTTTTATTTTTTTATTTTTTAAAGATTTTATTTATTTATTCATAGAGACACAGAGAGAGAGGCAGAGACACAGGCAGAGGGAGAAGCAGGCATCATACAGAGAGCCTGATGTGGGACTCGATCCAGGGTCTCCAGGATCACGCCCTGTGCTGCAGGCGGCGCCAAACGCTGTGCCACCGGGGCTGCCCCTAAAGCTATTTTTAAAGAACCAAAAAACGGATAGCTCATTATTCAGGGTGCTAGGTGAACACACCACCAATGTGATGTTGTAGGCTACGAGTAAAAGTAGGATTATTTTAATTTTGCTTCCGTCTTCACTCAAACACAATTATATGCATGATTAGAAGAGTAGAACTGAACCCCAAGATAGTGAGGGGTGGGTAACAGAGCCCTTCTATCCATTCTGAATATGTTTAAGTCACACAGCCCAAGTAACTGCTCCCTAAACATACCAGAGATTTTCCAGGTGAGATGACTGTACTGCTGCTGGTAATCTGAGAGATCCTGGCAAACAGAAGTGAAAGACTGGAAGTAGGCAAATGCAGTTTTGATTTTCAAAGTGGGGAGAAAGGTAGATTCCACAAAGTAGAACACTGAACTTGACATCCATTCCAGGCAAAATTCTGGCTAGATTTATTAAATCCATTCAGAAAGAAAAGCCCTGATCACCAACTATCAAATCATTACACCTAATACCCTTATTGGCTTTTGGGTATTTGAATTTCAATAAGGCATCTTGGAAAGTCTCTTACAACATCCTTGTGAACAAAACAGAATAACTAGGTAGATCAGTTGATCATCATGGACAACAGACTACTGTTTAATGGGTTGAAGTAAATGTATAGAGAGGTATCCAGTGATGGCTTGAGGCCTTGGTCTTCAGTTTGGACTTGTTCAACATTTTAGAAATGACTTGGGAGGGCACAGATGTGCCTATTTATCCAACCTGTAGCCGACACAAAGCTAAGAGAGAGGGCTAATACAAAAGATGACCAAATGAAGATCCAAAAAGGTCTTGAGGGCAGCCTGGGTGGCTCAGCTGGATCAGGTGGATCACTGCCTTCAGCCCAGGGTGTGATCCTGGAGACCCCAGATCAAGTCCCATGTCAGGGTCCCTCCATGGGGCCTTCTTCTCCCTCTGCCTGTGTCTCGGCCTCTCTCGCTCTCTGTGTCTCTCATGAATAAATAAATAAAATCTTAAAAAAAAAAAAAAAAAGGTCTTGACAGAGTAAAACTCAGTGTCAAATCTAACAAGATGAAATTTAACAAGGGTAAAAGTAAGTCTAACACTTAAGTCCTGAAAATCAATACAAGACAGAGGAAGCCTGACTTGATGGCAATTGATCACACCTTGATTAACACTTAGGTTTTTTTTTTTTTTTAAAGATTTTATTTATTTGAGAGAGAGAGAGAGAGAGAGAGCGCGCGCAAGAGAGCGAGCACATAATGTGGAAGAGGGGAAGATGGTGAGGGAGAAGCAGACTCTCCACTGAGCAGGGAGCCGGACATGGGGCTCGATCCCAGGACTCTGCGATTATGACCTGAGCTGAAAGCAGATGCTTACCTGACTGAACCACCCATGCATCCAACACCTAGGGTTTTTAATTAACTGAAACCACAGTTTAGGTCCAAACCTAGGAAATTAGAAAGGAGCGGGGTTTAGCTTCATAAATATTATTTTCCCTTCAGTTCCACATAAACTTTTTGACAGATTTGAAAAAGCTAACGGGCTACTTTAGGAGGTAAGTATGTCCTTCCTGAAGGTCCTCAAGCTAAAGTTAGATAATTCCCCTGGATGATGAAGACAGTACTGGAATCCAGTGGAAGGTTTAGCAGAAGAAATGACCCCAGATAGTGCCAAGATTCTACAATTTACTTACATATAAGCAGATGTAATTACAATTAACAAACTGAAAGTAATTTCATTTCAATTGATTTAAAGTTAACTCCCTGAAAGATCTGCTGAATAAGAAGTTCAAATTTAGGCTCTCTCTCTCTCTCTCTCTCTCTTTTTTTTTCTCTTTTATTTCCTCCCTCCCCTCTACTAGTCCAGAGTCTTAAAAAAAGAACAACAGTACTTTCTCAACTTCTTATAACCAATTAAAAAAAAAAAAAGTTTAAAACTTGTTATTATGGAAGTAATATGTGCCTTTTATAAATAACATTAAAACTTTCTGATGAACACAAAATGATAAGTAATGGTTCCTCTTGTTTCTCCCCCCAAAATATTCCCCAAACTCTACCAGATTCCCCTAAATGCTAAAAGTCTCCTTCTCCAACTCCCTGAGGATTTACTCTGTATACCATGACTACTTTTATTATACACCATTTGTTTTCTTGCCAACAAGACAAGAAGCTCCTAGAGGTAAGATTTGTCTTTTATTTTTCTGTGTAGCTCATGTACAAAATACAGGCATTCCATAGAAAAACAGTATTTGTTCAACTTTCTATTACTTCTGAAATAATAGCAATACTCTTTAGATGCTAAAAGTCTTTCACTTCATATTTAAGTGGACATTGCTTGGTTTTGTCACCGTAGTGGCAAATTATTATCTATTTTAAAATTTAAAATAATTTAAAATTATTATCTATTTTAACTACCTATCTAGCTTATCATTGGTTTATAGAGATCCATCCAATTGTGCTGGTAAAAGAATGAGATCTGCAAATCAGAGCATCACAATCCCATAGACATGATTCAATCTAGACAAATGATATGCTATCAAGTTGAAGTTGAGAGGATATAAAGGACCAGAGATAGTGAGCCATCTTGAGACCAACGGAATGAACCTATCCAAGTGTGGAACTAACACTCAAAAGAACAAATCTGAGTGTTAGAGACCCTGGAAACCCAATGTAGCACACCTATTGTTAAATTCACTCTATTCATAACCTTAGAATTGTCTGACTTCAAAGCCTTCTCCACCAGGCATACTACTCTGACTCCCTAGGTCTTCATCTTGATGCTCAAAGAACTCTTCATTAGGTGTGAAAGGTAGAATCTGATGGAGAGAAGAGAAGGAAAAACAACAATAAAAAATAAAAAACAGAAATGTAAAAAGAAACACACACATATATATGCAAGCAGACTATGAGTGATATGTTATGGACTTGCAAATGGTAACAGCATGAAATGCTAAGAGAATGAAAAAATGGCAGATTGTTAAGGTGTGCAGGGGGGTAGAAGAAAAAACGCTTTACAGTACAGGGGCATTTTGGACAATACCTGCATTATGTGTCCATGGCACTTCTTGTGCCACAGTCTCTTGGTCACCAGCTATTATCGCCAGCTTTCAGTTCTTATAAACTAACGTTCTTGGGGAGCCTGGATGGCTCAGTCAGTTATGCAGTGAACTCTTTGATTTCCACTTAGGTCATCATCTCAGGGTCAGGGATCCAGCCTCATGTTTAGCTCCAAACTGGCTGTATAGCCAGTTTAAGAAACTACTCCCCCTCCCCCACCCCGCCACTTCCTGGGGTGGCTCGGCGGTTTGGCGCCTGCCGTTGGTCCAGGGCCTGATCCTGGAGACCCGGAATCGAATCCCGTGTCGGGCTCCCCGTGCATGGAGCCTGCCTCTCCCTCTGCCAGTGTCTCTGCCTCTCTCTTTCTCTCTCTGTGTCTATCATAGATAAATAAATTAATAAATTAATAAATAAATACATCTTAAAAACAAACAAACAAACAAAAACACCCAAAACTAAAATTCTTTCCTGTCTCAAAGGAATTATGGTACCGTCTAATGCTTTTCCCCCAAATGTTCTCACGTCTGGCTCTTTTCTCACACTTTCAATCTGTTTAAACGCCACCTCTTCAGGGATGTCTTTCCAGTCCTACCAATGTAACCTGGGCCTTTCTTTCCATCACCTCTTATTTCCTTCAAAGCTCTTAACACCAACTGTATTTACTTAAAATGTTCAGTTTATCGACTCTTAACGAATGGAATGTAACTTTCCTGAAAGCAGAGATTCCTATCTTGAACACCTCTTTTTCTTCACACCCAAAATCTGACAGCGAGAAACAGATGATGAATCAGTTATTTATTGAAGAGAATAAATGGCAGAAAGCGAGAAAATAACTCGGGCGGAAAACCGGCATTGTGGTCAGGCTGCTTCTAGGGAAGGCGATAGGAAGGGGGGTAGGAAAAGCCAGCTGGGCTGGAAGCTGCAGAGCAAGCTAAGGTTTACGTCGGTGAGAGCGGAAGGGGTCCCTTTAGGCTTCCTCCGGCCACGCACAGGGTGGGCGGCTGGGGGGGCCAAGGGGCATACGCCACTTAGTGCCCAACTCCTCGGCGTCTCCAGCGCGGAAAGCAAACGCTGGGCTCTCTTCAGACCCTCCCCCCAACACACACTCACCCACCCCGCAACCTGGGTCCCGCCCCGTGGACCTTACGCAGTCATCTTCCACGCAATCACTAGCCCTTGGACACCAAACTTATCACCCGGGCCGAGCCCCTGTGGAGCAGCAACAAGTGAGAGGCACGACCACCCTCCGCCCGTCCACACGGAAGATCCGATACCAGCCCCGCATCCCGGCCCCTGCTCACCCGCCGGCTGACGCGCTTCTCCCCGCCCCCAGCCCGCCCCGCGGCCCTACTCGGGGCCTCACTTACGCTTGTCTCCGAGCTATGAGCCGATGCATGGGAGTCGCCATCTTAGCGCGGCTGAGCACTGCCGCGCGGGGTTTTGGGAAACTCCTCGGAAGGGGCGGGGACTTCGACCCCGGCGTCCGCCTGCGTGGGCGGAGCCAGTGAGGCCTGGAGGTCTTCTGGGGCAGCCTTTGGGGTAAGCTACGGATGGGGAGGTGGTGTGTCTCGTCCCCTGTGTAGGTCTGTAGTTTAGAAAAGAAGAAAGAGGCCGGTTGTCTCCCATGAGCTGGCTTTTGAAGGATCAGTGCAGGTATATTGCGTGGAAAGGCAGGGAGAAAGATTTTCGTATGAGGGAAATATATATATATAATATATATATATAATATATATATATATGTAGCTGTTCAGAACTAATCTGGAAAACAAAATAAAAAGGCATGAATTGGGCAAGATTGGGACCATAAATGGGAAAACTATATAGTAAACCATATAGTTCAAATAAATGTTAATTATTTCTATATTTATGTATTTCATAGAGATGTTAAAAGAACCAAGTGAGACTGTGTAACTAAAGCTGCTTTGTTTACTGGAAAAAGATCCTACAAATATTAATTACTTTAGGGTATTTTAGCCTTTAGTGCCAGATCATGGAATTTTTTCCCCTTAAATCCACATTCTTTGAAAATTACGTGACCTTTTGAGCTATATATGTATGTATGTTTCTGGGCGTCCACTCATTTTTTTTCAGGTATTATTTACGGAGCACCTAAAATTTTTTTTTTTTGGCTCTTCAGAGAATATTTTTTTTAATTAATTTTTTTATTGGTGTTCAATTTACTAACATACAGAATAACCCCCAGTGCCCGTCACCCATTCACTCCCACCCCCCGCCCTCCTCCCCTTCTACCACCCCTAGTTTGTTTCCCAGAGTTAGCAGTCTTTACCTTCTGTCTCCCTTTCTGATATTTCCCACACATTTCTTCTCCCTTCCCTTATATTCCCTTTCACTCTTATTTATATTCCCCAAATGAATGAGAACATATAATGTTTGTCCTTCTCTGACTTACTTCACTCAGCATAATACCCTCCAGTTCCATCCACGTTGAAGCAAATGGTGGGTATTTGTCATTTCTAATAGCTGAGTAATATTCCATTGTATACATAAACCACATCTTCTATATAAAATGTTTTAAAAAGTGAGGATAGAGCATTGAAAAAATAAAGTCCTTGCACACGTGGCGCTTTCTACAAACAATGAACAAAAGCAATGTCCTATGAGTGTAAATACTCTAAAGAAAAAAAAAATTCAGGGTAAGAGGATAAAAAGTGGTTTAGCACTGGGAGTTAGAGAAGGTGATATTCTTGACCTTTGAGCCCATCTTGTTCTTAATAAAATGGAATCTTACAGATATGTTCTCTTCTTCAGCTTGCTTTGGTCGTTTCTCTATGTACTTATGGACATCTTTTCCCATGTCAGCACATGCAGATTTGATTCATTCTTTTTCTGTTAAGTTATATGGATGACATGGACGTTCCACAATTTATCCAACCAGTACTCAATTTTGAACGATTAGATCATTTACCACAAAGGTGAGATGAATAGATTTTTAAGCACTCATTTGTGTTCTTGTAATATGACTTTCTAGAGGTAGAATTGCTGGGTCAAAGGGTATGTGCACTTTTAATTTTGTTTGGTATTACCTAGTGTCCTTTATTTTTTTTTTTATTTTTTATTTTTTTATTTATCTATGATAGTTACAGAGAGAGAGAGAGAGGCAGAGACACGGGCAGAGGGAGAAGCAGGCTCCATGCGCCGGGAGCCCGATGTGGGATTCGATCCCGGGTCTCCAGGATCGCGCCCTGGGCCAAAGGCAGGCGCCAAACCGCTGCGCCACCCAGGGATCCCCCCTAGTGTCCTTTAAATAGATTTTACCCAAATGTATTTCCTCACTATAACTGAGAATGGTCAAATTAACAAGCCAACTGATACATTATTGGTGAGGGTAAGTACTTTTCATATGATCATTGGAGACTTTATTTTTTCATGAATTGTCAAATTTTTTGCTTATTTTTCTATTGGATTTTTATCTTTTTAATGATTTGTAGAATATTTAAATATTTTATATAAAGACACTTTTGTTTTATATTTTACAAATATTTTTCCTGTTTTGATTGTTGTCTTTCAACTTTGTGATCATTTAACCCGTCCAGAGGCATTACATTGTTAAGTAGATGGTTTTTTATTAACTCTTTTTTTGAAGTAGGCCACAGAAGGCATGAACTCACGACCCTGAAATGGAGTCCTGAGCTGAGGTCCAGAGTGGATCACCACAGGGCTTGATCCCATGACCTGAGTTAAAATCCAAATTTGGGCACTTAACCCACTGAGCCACCCAAGTGCCTCTCTAAATAGGCATCTTTAACAATCTTTTTATTATGGATTCCTGGATTTGATTCATGTTTAGAATGGTCTTTTATGTCCTACAATTATTAATATATATTTTGAGCAGCACCTGGCTGGCTCAGTCAATAGAGCTTGTGAGTCTCGTGGATTGTGAGTTCAAGCCGGACATTGGGTGTAGAGAATACTTAAAATACTTAAAATAAGGGCAGCCTGGGTGGCTCAGCGGTTTAGTGCCGCCTTTGGCCCAGGGCATAATCCTGAAGACCCAGGATCGAGTCCCACATTGGACTTCCTACATGGAGCCTGCTCCCACTGCCTGTGTCTCTCCCTCTCTCTCTGTGTGTCCCTCATGAATATATAAATAAAATCTTTTAAAAAATGCTTAAAATAATAATAAAATAAAATATTTTCTTGTAATTCTATAGTTACAATTATGGTTATATTCTTAATCCTCGTTTTTAGTTTTTGAAACACCATATATTAAATAATCACTTCATTATTGATTTGAAATGCTACTTTCTTGTATACTAAATATGTACAAAATTAATTTGAACATTTTAAGATCTTCTGAAAGTCTTGTTTTTGTCAGGATGTGAAATTATTTTATTTTATTTTTTTATTATTTATTTATGATAGTCACACACAGAGAGAGAGAGAGAGAGGCAGAGACATAGGCAGAGGGAGAAGCAGGCTCCATGTACCGGGAGCCCGACGTGGGATTTGATCCCGGGTCTCCAGGATCGTGCCCTGGGCCAAAGGCAGGCGCTAAACTGCTGCACCACCCAGGGATCCCTTTTATTTTATTTTTTAAAAGATTTTATTTACTTGACAGAAAAAGAGGGAGAGAGAGAGGGAGAACATGTGTGCACATAAGCAGGGGGAGCAGGCTGAGGGAGAAGCAGTCTCCTCACTGAGCAGGAAGCCATATGGGAGGCTTGATCCCAGGACCCTGAGATCATGACCTGAACTGAAGGCAGAAACTTGACTAACTGAGCCACCCAGGTGCCCATCTGTCATTAGTTTCCATGGTTCAATAGGATATTTTGATATCTGGTACAGTAATCCCTCCTAATTAATACTTTTCCTCAATTTTTTTCATTGCTCCTAGGCATTTATTTCCCTAGATAAGCTGTATTCTGAAATTTTCAAGTTTCCCACAAAACAAGATTCATTTCTCAGTTAATTTTGAAAGAAACTGCATTATAGCCAAATAAGACAGAATAAGCTACAACAAATCAAAAGCAGAAAGCAAATGGCATTATTTGTGATGATTTGGTTGCATACCTGGAAAGCCTACAAGAATTAACTAAAAAGTCTATAGAGTGTTCAACGTAGAGGTCAGATACATATACACAAAATGCAATAACAACTTGCTTTTTAGTGGCGAAAGAAAGTCAATGTAGGTGTTTTCTCACTGAGGGCCCATGGGCTTGAGGGACCTTCAGCTTTGCTCAGAGAATTTAGGCCAAAATTCAGATGCTTAGTATTTTTTTTTTAAGACTTTATTTATTTATTCATGAGACACACACACGCACACACACACATACATAGGCAGAGGGGGAAGCAGGCTCCGTGTAGGGATCCTAATGTGGTACTCAATCCTGGGACTCTATGCCCCGAGCTGAAGGCCGGTGCTTAGCCGCTGAGCCGCCCAGGTGTCCCTGGATACTTAGTTTTGTAAACCCTAATGGGTTGCAGCTGAAGGAATTAAAAATTTTTGTGAAAGCTGCAAGTAATTTCTATCTGGCAGGAATGAACATTTTACTAGACTTTAAGCAGACTTTCTTTATTCTAGGAAAACCTCCCAAGTGTTTTCCAGTTATATAAGATGTCTCAAAGAACTGGGGGAAAGATGGATGTGAAAGGCTTGTGTTGGAAAGTTGCATCTCTCTGGCCAGGGATGATTTTGGGCAAGATGCTTGTTTCCTGCTCCGCCCTTGGGCTTGTTAGTGAGCACCTATGGTTGGAAGCTGACTACAGAACAGGGCCTGCTCCATGGGCAAGCTATCTAGAGTTCAGGGCTCTGTGCTTAGAGAAGTCCCACATTTGATTCCATGCAGTGCTACTGCATCATAATAACTTTTGACCAGGGAGCCTTGCATTTTAGTTTTGCACTGGGCCCTATTATACATTATGTAATTAGTCTGCACCAGAAGTTGGTCAAAGTGTTTTCACAAGAGGCTGTAAGACCTGAGTGAAATGCAAACTAGCCCCACCAGGATCAGAAGAGGGGAGAGAACTGATCCTCCCACATTTCCTGGAATTCAGAATCATTCTTTTCCCTGAAGATTGGTGGCTATTATTTAAAAAAAAAAATTTTTTTTTGTATCCTTTCATTGTGTTTTACGACTAGTTACTGTAACTATTCAAGAAACCTCAGTGTTGTAAAATTGGATCCTGGGGCAAAATCAAATGTGGTTCTGCCCTCATATGCCTTTGCATACAACCAAAGGAGCCCTTTTCTTTATGGTAGGATAAGAGAATTTGACTAATTCTAATTACATAATAAATGTAAGAGAGAGATCCAGAACCGGGAGACTATTTGTTTCTTAAAGAAGAATAGCCATGCAAGGGGACTGGTGGAATTGGGACCTCAGTGGGTATGAGGCTTTGGTTCTCCAAACGAAGGATGGCTCTTCCATTCACCTCTGAGCATGGAGGTGAGAACAGTGCCTGAAGCTCCCTGGAATTGGGAGAGAGCTGCTTTCCTCAATTGCTTCCACTTCCTGAGATGGCTTGACAGCAAACTACTTAAAAGTTGTGTCACATTCTTTTATCTTCAGACAGACCTGCTTGGACTCCTCAATTTTTGGGCCTTGATATAACACTCTGCTGTGACATAGCTTCATGGAGTGCTCGTAACACTGTGTGATTGTTGAGTACAGGATTTGCTGGTTCCCTCTCTTGTAATTAAATGTATCTGCAGGAGGAGAAAAGGAAGTTGACATGCTGAGAGGACCATAGATGAGAGAACAATAACTACCTAGACTTGATTGTTTTCCTTTTTTGGTTATCATGGCTTCTCTGTTGCCAATCTCTTTTGTGATTAAGATGGTTCAAGTTACGGGGCATCTGGCTGGCTCAGTCAGTAGTGCATGTGACTTGTGATCTCAGAGTTGTGAATTCAAGCCCCATGCTGGGCATGGAGCCAACTTAAGAAAGAAAAAGAAAAAGATGGTCCAAGTTGAGTTTTTGTGTCTTGACCCCAAAGAATTAGTGATTTTACCACCAGACATAATGTTTATCCCCCTTTTACAAATGAAGGGACTGAGAGATTCAAGCATCTTTGTTTCAAGTCCTCAAGACAGGGTAGGGTATTGGGAAAGGTTTTCAATTAGAAATAATTGTGCCTCTGATAAACCTCATTGACTAAAATACCACCACTGTGCTTAAGCTTCAGGCTTCTTTGTTAAGTGGTTTATTCAAAGTACATAGCCCTGAGCTTTTTCTATTACATAACTCTCTCTCCCTTCTAGCCAGTTGGGTTTATTTTGAAATAACATAGAACCACTTCTATATCATTGAGGACACAATTGTAAGAAACAAAACAAAACTTTGGCAAAAAAAAAAAAAAAAAAAAAACGCACAAAGAATTTATTGGCAGTGTATTAGCTAGATCATAGTTTAGGAGGAGGAATTGCATTCCCAGCCTTGAGAAGTTCTTGAACCAGGGGAGTCTAGATCTCATTAGTGGGGGAACTTGTCTGCTATTTCTTTGGCTCTTGCCAGCAGATGATTGGGTCCAACTCCTTGCAGTACCTGTGTGCCTCAGGTCAAAAGTAAAGTTCCCTGTAGAAGTTTCCTTGGCGTCTTACTGAGATGTGTCCATCCCCCCAGTCATGGGTGGGATCCCACCATCAGCAGCCTGCCAGAATGAGGAAGAGTAGAGGAACACCTTAAAGGATGAATACTGAGCAGAAAAAACAAAAGATGGACATTATTTCCTGTAACAGGACATAAGACCTGAGTGAAATGCAAGTGAAATACAAGATCTTTCTCGTAAATTGTTCACAGCTAGATGCAGGGAGAGATGTCACAGGGTTTTGGAAAGCATTTAGAGATGTCATATAGCAAAGCCAGAAGAAGAAGTTCTCTTTCTCTTTTTTCTGGCGAGGATGATAAACATCTGTGATCTAAATCCAATCATTTTAATTGCCTAGTCAGATACATGGGGAATGTTTTATTAAAAAGTTCACATAAAATTCCAGAATGATGCTGTTATATTTTTTCTAGATGTATCCTCATTCATCCAACTGCTTGCTCTGGCTTCCCACCCCCTCCACTACATCTTTCCAGCAGCATGGGTTCTCAAGCTAAAATGACTTTATTCCAATTTGAACATAATAAACTTGAAACCACACCTCCCCTTTTTTTTTTTAATTTTTTTATTTATTTATTTATTTATGATAGTCACAGAGAGAGAGAGAGAGAGGCAGAGACACAGGCAGAGGGAGAAGCAGGCTCCATGCACAGGGAGCCCGATGTGGGATTCGATCCCGGGTCTCCAGGATCGCACCCTGGGCCAAAGGCAGGCGCCAAACCGCTGCGCCACCCAGGGATCCCCACACCTCCCTTTTTAAACACAAGTAATCCATTTTCATTATCTAAAAACTTGGAAGTAGAGATTAAGAAAAAATATTGTATATTACCTTCTGTTATCTACAGGTAGAGATGTTTGAAGTTCTCTTTTGGGAAATGTAGGTTATTCCTATATCCACAACTGACTCTTAACTAATTATAACACATTTTAAAATACCACAGACAATGTATGTCTGTGGAATTTTTAATTTTCCTGAGCAGAATTAGATCTTTGCTCCTTGGTGATTTTTTTTCTTTTAGCAACAGCATTTATTGATGGTCACACTCTGTGCTTTTATGTAGTACTTCCAAAAGTTGAAGTATAATTTACATAGAATAAAATGCACAAATTTTTAACTGTATAGCTTAATGAATTTTACTGAGTACATCCATTTAACCACAGAAGGTACAGCCACCACCTAAATCAAAATATAGAACATTCTCTCAGTGATTTTACAAATTGTAAAGCAATGTTGCATAGCAAGAGGCATGAGGAGTAAGAGTTCTACCATCACATTAGTCTATCTGGAATGGAACGAAGGTGTTCGTTTTTTGCATTTCACAGTGTCCTCATCACTCTCAGCCCCATTGCTTGGCCATTAAGGGGAGGATGCTTTCCTATGTGTAGAATTCCGACAGTTCCTTACAGCTATCATTAATTAGCATCTTAAAAAGGTGTCACTTTCCCTGAAGAATATATTTGCTTTTTGAAAATTTGAGTTTCAAAAAAAAAAAAAAAAAAGAAAATTTGAGTTTCATGTAGACCTACTTTCTCTATTCAGTCTAGACAAAATGATTTTTTTTTTTTTTAATTTTTATTTATTTATGATAGTCACAGAGATAGAGAGAGAGAGAGAGAGAGAGAGGCAGAGACACAGGCAGAGGGAGAAGCAGGCTCCATGTACCGGGAGCCCGACGTGGGATTCAATCCCGGGTCTCCAGGATCGCGCCCTGGGCCAAGAGCAGGCGCCAAACTGCTGCGCCACCCAGGGATCCCGACAAAATGATTTCTTAAGTGTTCTCTTTTGAAAAAGTTTTACTTTTGGTGAATGCAAAAAAAAATAGGAAAACATACAATTTACCTATAGGTCCTTAGGTATATGGATTGAACATTTGTAAAACATTTATTGTAAATTGTAAAAATTCATTAATGTCTTTGTATATGTTACATTTTAAAAAATGTGAAGCAAGTAATATTTTATAGAATTAAATGCTCTGCTCTGTGATTGATAAAACAACTGAAAAAGGCTTTATTTTTTTAAGTTACCAGTGATACTAGTGAAAAATCCCAAACTGTCCAAAGTACCTCAAAATAAATTCCTCTAACTCATTTTTCATTAGGATGCTAATCAGAAAGTTACTAAATCATAATTCCATTTATATGGTATGTGAAGCAGAAATAAAATGGTAATTATACTTTGTTTCATGAATAAAAATTTTACTAACTCTTCTATTTTTTTTACCATTTCTTCAGTGAAGTTTCATGAAGCCATTTAGAAATGGATGTCACTAAGGGCTTTTTTTTTTTTTAATTTTATTTATTTATGTATTCATGAGAGACACACAGAGAGAGAGAGAGGGAGAGAGGCCGAGGCATAGGCAGAGGGAGAGAGAGAAGTCGGCTCCACGCAGGGAGCCTGATGCAGGACTTGATCTCAGAATCCTAGGATCACGACCTGAGCCAAAGGCAGATACTCAACGACTGAGCCACCCAGGTGCCCCACTAGTCTCTACTTTCATCTGACTAATAGCTTCATTCCCTCAGACCCCTCTCTATGCCCACTAGAACCTTGGGGGAACACATCTTTACAATTCCACAATCTGTCAAAGACAAAAACCAAACAATAAGCAAACTGATTTTACTTAGGGTATTACAATAGGAAGATCATTCCAGATCTGAAGATCGTTGCCTTGGCAGGGTGATTTTGTCTGGATACCTTTCTAGGGAGAAGTGGACAACTTCTAGGTAGAGTGATTTTACAGTTGCAATTGTTTTTGTAATCAAGGGGACTCAGTGAGCTGAACAGGAAAGATTTGTGTCTAGCCAGTTTCAGAGGGATAGATAACTCACGTAATCATTTATGAGACAGTGTGATGGGAATTTGGAGAGTTTCTGTCTGGCATTTTTTTTTTTTTTAAGATTTTATTTATTCATGAGAGACACAGAGAGAGAGGCTGAGACATAAGCAGAGGGAGAAGCAGGCTCCTTATAGGGAGCCTAATGGAGGACTCGATCCCGGACCCAGGGATCACGTCCTGAGCTGAAGGCAAATGCTCAACCGCTGAACCACCCAGGAGTCCCTCTCTCTGCCTTATCATAGGTAAACTAGGGGGTCATCTATGAGACCTCAATAGGTCACATGAGGAAGAGTGGTTCTTTGTAGTAAAGTTGGAACCTGAAAGAGTTGGGGGTTTTTCTTAACCTCAGTTTTCTAGGAACAGAGGGCTTAGGTAAAGTTCAACATTGTTACAATAGAGAAGGGAGAAAGAAAGTTTCCCACCAGCTGCAAGAGACACATCTTTGAAACAGCCATGTGCTTGGTCCCATGCTCATCTAGCTATCTCTGGTTCAATCTTTGTGGCCCAGTGGGAAGAGGTTCTGTGAGTGATTCAGCCTGGGTTAAGCCCACCCCTGTTGTCAGAATGGTGAAGAGAAGGGGTGGTGGGAAGACAGAAGATAATGGCTCTACAGTGGGCAAACGGTCACAGTTTAATTCCAACAGAGCTAATTGTGAGAATTTGTTCTTAAAGCCTAAGATACAAACCTTTGTTCAAAATTAAATAGCAGCTCTGTAGTAATAGTACTGGTAAATTACCATGAATCCTTTCTCTAGAACTTGAAACCATTTGAGGAGTCTCACATGATATCCTGTGTCTCCATCCTTAGAAAAAATTGACTTTTCCAGTCAAGGCTACAAAGCAGAAACCTCAAATATTAAGAGCCTTTAGTAATATTTCAAGCTCTTCATTTTGGCTTTGACAATTTTTTTTAAGATACTTTCCAGGCAGCCCCGGTGGCGCAGCGGTTTAGCGCTGCCTACAGCCTAGGGCGTGATCCTGGAGACCCTGGATCGAGTCCCACGTCAGGCTCTCTGCATGGAGCCTGCTTCTCCCTTTGCCTGTGTCTCTGCCTCTCTCTGTGTCTCTATGAATAAATAAATAATCTTAAAAAAAAATAAGATACTTTCCCTGGTCCCATTCTGCTTGAGGCCAAATTGGGCTTACTGATTTAAAATCACAGATATCCCTGCTCCTACTCCCTAAGAGCTTTAAGGCCTCATGAATAATCATGAATCAGTGTGGGGAGAAAACAAGCCCCCCTGTAACAAGGTCCCAGGGAAATTTGACTCCTGGGACCAGCTGGTGCTCAAAGAAGCAAATATAGACTGGACGTCCTAGTATCTAAAGGACACTAAAGCGCTTTGAAATGCTTCACCTTTCTATTTCACTACCCCAACTGCCAATAGGAAAATAGAGCAGAAAAACCCCATCCTGTGAAGGATTGGGATCCCAATTGATAGGTTAGCTGGATTTAGTCACAAGTGACTTAATCAGGCTGCTATTGGTGAAATCTTTGTGGTTTCCTTTTCCTTTATGGTTTCTGAGGGCTTCAGCACCCTCAGAGAATTCAGTAAACTTGGCTTCAATATCCGGCTCTGGAGTAATTCAGAGATCACTGTATATTTGATGGTTTGATTCCTCTTAGGCTTCTCTGTCTCTTTTCCTATTCACGTCATAGCTGGGTATGTGAAACTGCATTCCCCCTTGCAGGTGCCCACCAGATATCCCATCCTACCAGGCATCTCATGACTTTATGGAAGACTTATGGGCTTCAAGGGGAAGGTGGTCACATTGTAGATGAAGTGACCACTCTCCTTCTCTCTGGCTATTACTGATCTCCCTTACTTCATCTCAGATCAAGATCTCTGCCCCTTCTAAAAGGGACCCATAGTCCCTGTATATCACTTTGTAAAAACTCTCCAGAAAGTGAGATGTTTATTTCAAAGCCTAGTCAATTCTATCTGGATTCCTCAGCTTTCTAGTATTCTGGGTCACATTTTATTTCACTACATCAACACCATGAGACAAAAATGCCACGAGGGTGTCTTTCTAGTTTCATGATGTCTGTCCTCTGAGACTGGGTAGTGGGGACCCTGTATTCACAGTTATACTTGACTGAATTAGCTTGACTGATCCACGCTGGACCAGTTAGGATCTCTTACCTGGGAATTTTGTATTAGAACTGAAGGTCTATGGGGTGTCTGCTTGGCTCAGTCAGTGGAGCATGTGACTCTTGATTTTGGGGTTGTGAGTTCGAGCTCCACGTTGGGTGTGGAGATTACTTAAAAATAAAATCTCAAAAAAAGTAAAGAACTGAAGGTCTTAAGTTTTCATCACCGTATAGAACCAGACTTGAAGCATGTACATTCCAAGTTGAGGGCAGTTAGTATATGCTCTGCAGAGAAAGAAGTATATCAAAATACTTTTAGCTAAAAGTCATAGAAATTTCAACTCAAAAGGGTTTCATACTTACTTGAGGGTGTTTGTAATGCTCTCTTGGGTTGTCCCTGCCTCTTTAGTCCAAGCTGTTTCATGTCAATGCTAATGCCCACTGGGTGGTAGGGGTCTAATATAGGTGTCTTCGGAGACATGTCCTACTCCACAGTTTCCCAGTGAGAGAGATCTTGGCTCCAGCTTGACCATTCCTTCTCAACTATTGCTTCTTGTTACAAGGGTCCTCACTCAGAGCCAGCAGTCTTCTTGGGTAGAGTCTTGTGAGACAGTCCAAGTTCAACCACCAATTCCAATGTGCAGTGGATCCATGGGAAATAAAAATTCCCTTGTCATGACATACTGCTTTCCTCTCCTGGTTCCTTCTGATAGCAAGGTCTCCCCAGTCTTCTTCTCTTTTGTTCATATCTGTTGCTCCTTTGTTCAGAGAAGGAAATTGGCTAGTGTACTACCTTGGCAGATGGCCAACTAGGGCATAGACTGGAGGTCTCCTTTCCTGGTATGTACCTCTCTCTAGTCTTTATAAGAGCCTCCTCACTTGTCTTTTCCTTGAGACAGCACCTTCCACTTCCACCTTGAAGTAATTTGCACTCTCCACAAAGCAAATTCCCCATCTCCCTTCCGCTCTTCCCCAGTTCTTCTATAGAGACTGGAGGGCTGGAGTGATTGGAATGGAGAGGAGGTTAGAAAAATCTAGGCTGTTTCTGCCTCTCTTGGGGAAGTTGGTCAGCTCCAGTTACTGGCAATTTTCTTAAAGGTGTAGATTAGTGAGCACTTTTTTGTTCTCATCTATGGGCCCTAATCACCAATTCTGGGACAATTGGGAAAAAGATCTTATGCAGTTTCCTATTAGAGTGACAACAGTAGCAATCATCTGTAAGATTTCTTTTTTTTTTTCTCTTAAAAATTTTATTTTTGGGCAGCCCAGGTGGCTCAGCAGTTTAGCGCTGCCTTCAGCCCAGGGCGTAATCCCGGAGTCCTGGAATCGAGTCCCACATGGGGCTCCCTGCATGAAGCCTGCTTCTCCCTCTGCCTGTGTCTCTGCCTCTCTTTCTCTCTGTGTGTGCCTCATGAATAAATAAAATCTTTTTAAAAATATTTTTATTTATTTATTTATTCATGAGCAACACACACACACACACACACACACACACACACACAGAGGCAGAGACATAGGCAGAGGGAGAAGCAGGTTCCATGCAGTGAGCCCCCATGTGGGATTCAATCCTGGGTCTCTGGGATCACACCCTGGGCTGCAGGCGGCGCTAAACCGGTGCGCCACCGGGGCTCCTCAATAAAATCTTCTAAAAAATTATTTATTTATTTATTTATTTATTTATTTATTTATTTATTTATTTAAATATTTTATTTATTTATTCATGAGAGAGACAGAGAGAGAATGAGGCAGAGACATAGGCAGAGAGAGAAGCAGGCTCCATGCAAGGAGCCCGATGCGGGACTCAATCCCAGGACTCCAGGGCCACGCCCTGGGCCGAAGGCAGGCACCAAACCACTGAGCCATCCAGGGATCCCCTAAAAAAAATTATTTTTAAGTAATCTCTACACCCACTGTGGGGCTCACACAGTGAGCTTACAACCTACAACTTAACAACCCTGAGATCAAGAGTCCCATATTCTTCCGAATGAGCAAGCCAGGCACCATTCTAACATTTCTTGATGACTCACTATGTGTCAGGCAATACACATTTTATCTTAACTGTCTTTTTGAATCATCACATCAACCCTATGAGGTAGGTCCTATTATTTCCTCCATTTTTCAGTAGAGGAAGCTGAGGCTTAGAGAGTATTAAGCCACCTGCCTAAAGGCACTCTGGCAATTATGGTGTAACTGGTATTCAAGCCCAGGTTGTAGGGCTACAGAAGAACCCTAAACAGTCTACTATACTCCCTCTCTTGTATACCCATGGGAAGCATGCTTGCCCATCATTTTTTAAGGTTATATTTATTGAGGTAGAATTATTGTTACAGGGCATACACACTTCCCAAAATGCTCTTTGGGAAGTCTGAACCAGATCATAATTTCTCATATACTTTGCCAGTACTTTCTAATGCAATTTTTTTCTAATATGGTTTGGGAAAATGGAATTACATTCTTGTTTTAATTAACTCTTTAAAAATACCAAGTGAGGTTTGTCATTTGTATTTATTCTTGAGTGAATTTTGTCTTTTAATCTTTGGTTCCTTTTTTCTGATTGGTTTATAACAACCATGTATAGATCAAGCATATTGCTTCTTTGATGTCATATATATTGAGAATGTCCCCCCCCAAGAATATTTCCTTCCAAAGTTGTCAAAGAATAAATTTTTTATTATGTTAAAATATACATAACATAAAGCTTACCATTTTAACCATTTTTGAGTGTACAATGGCATGGCATTAAGTGGATTCACATTGTAGTGCAATTATCACCACTAATGATTTCCAGAGCTTTCTCACCATCCCAAACAGAAACTGTGCATCCTTTTTATTTATTTAAAAAAATTTTTTTTTAATTTTTATTTATTTATGATAGTTACAGAGAGAGAGAGAGAGGCAGAGACACAGGCAGAGGGAGAAGCAGGCTCCATGCACCGGGAGCCTGATGTGGGATTCGATCCCGGGTCTCCAGGATCGCGCCCTGGGCCAAAGGCAGGCGCCAAACCGCTGCACCACCCAGGGATCCCTGTGCATCCTTTTAAAAAGTAATTCTGGATTTGCTCCTTCCCACAGCTCGTGGTAATCTCTATTTTATGTTTTGTGAATTTGCTTGTTTTAGGTACCTCATATATATAGAATCATACAATATTTGTCCCTTTATGTCTGGCTTATTTCACTTAGCATAAAGTTTTTTTTTTTCTTTCTTTCTTTTTTTTTAAATTTTATTTATTTATGATAGTCACACACAGAGAGAGAGAGAGGCAGAGACACAGGCAGAGGGAGAAGCAGGCTCCATGCACCGGGAGCCTGACGTGGGATTCGATCCTGGGTCTCCAGGATCGCGCCCTGGGCCAAAGGCAGGCACCAAACCCCTGCGCCACCCAGGGATCCCTCTTTCTTTTTTTTTTTAAGATTTCATTTATTCATTCATGAGAGACAAACAGAGAGAGGCAGAGACACAGGCAGAGGGAGAAGCAGGCTCCATGCAAGGAGCCCGATGTGGGACCTGATCCCAGGTCTCCAGGACCATACCCCGGGCCGAAGGTGGCACTAAACCGCTGAGCCACCGGGGCTGCCCAGCATAAAGTTTTCAAGGTTTATTCATATTGTAGCATGTATGAGCATTTCATCTGCTGAATAATATTCCATTGCACATGTATCCTATATTTTATTTATCCATTCACCTATTGATGGACACCTGGCTTGTTTCCACATCTTGGCTATTGTGAATAATACTCCTATTCACAGTAGGAGCAGAACTGCTGTATAACATGGCAATTCTGTGTTTAACTGTCTGGACAAAGTATGATTTTTAAAAATTTAAAAACATACATGTGTCAGTGATTTATGTAACTCATTAGTGAGAGGACCAGCAGGATCTTATAGCTGATTCATTGAAGAACTCAAGAGGCTGAAGTGAAGGAAAGAATGATGAAGTCAGAGTGCTAAATGAAATACAAAACTTGTTATTATTCTACCAGGCAATAAAAGCGTAGTCTTTGGAAATATCTTTTCTACTAGACAGAAATCATTTGCATCTGTCCCATACAAACACCACTTGCACTTTATCAATCTTCTGTAAAGTTCACATCTAATTTTACAGCCTGGGCCCTAATCAACAGAAAATAGCAAAGGGAACAAAGTTACATTTTCCTAGAGAATCAGGTCCCTTAGGTAGGCTCAGTAAACAATGTTTTATTTTATTTTATATTTTTTTTAGTAAACAATGTTTTAATATGGTATTGAAAGAGCAAGCAGTAATCTTTTTGCCTTATCTCCAATTTTGGGTAAACTTTCTTAATTTTGTATTTATTGCCTTTAATTTTGTTTACGGTCTTTTTTTTTAAAAAAGATTTTATTTATTCATTCATTCATTCATGAGAGACACAGAGAGAGCGAGAGAGAGGCAGAGACATAGGCAGAGGGAGAAGCAGGCTCCATGCACCAGGAGCCCGATGTGGGATTCGATTCCGGGTCTCCAGAATCGCACCCTGGGCTGAAGGCAGCACTAAACCGCTGAGCCACCCAGGCTGCCTTTGTTTATGGTCTTTTTTGCATTCTGATTTCTTTTACTCTTTTTGTCTTTTGTGTTATGCTTATGAAAATTCACGACATATATGTATTTGATCACCTTTATTTTCTGGCTTTATTTTTGAAATTTAACTTAGAAACTTTTAAATATTTGACTTACCAGGAGTATGTTCTTGTATGTGGTTTGAGGTAGGGATCTAAAATGTTTTCCCAGATGGCTAGCTAATGTCTGCAAATTACTTTTTCTACAACTTGTTTGAAATGCCATCTATCAATTGCTAAATTCTCATACTTGGGTTTGTTTCTGGACTTTTATTTCTGTTTGTCTTTCTCTTTTCTGGTATAAGTATCACAATTATTATAACTGCTTCATTATGCTGTGTTCTCTCTTGCAGCTCTGACAGGATGGTTCTGCTACCCACAACCACACCTTCAATGAAAAGGACTGTTCCTCACAAAGGAGGAGCAAGTGGCTAGCCTTGCTTTACACATAGCAGGAGCTCTCAGATATTACAGTGAAAATGTGTTGCATGCTTTAGAAAATTCCATTGAAAATTTTAGGGAAAGACCCCTAAGCAATCAAAGTAAATGCTGAAGTGTGTGTGTGTGTGTGTGTGTGTGTGTGTGAGAGAGAGAGAGAGAGAGAGAGAGAGAGAGTATATATAGATCCACCTGCCAAGGGAGGGAGTAGGTGGAGGATCCATTCATGAACTTCCTCTCCATTATGTGGTTATACTTCCTCTTGATTTACATAGAGATACTGAGTTGTCACTGTGTTCCCCTGACTTTGGAAGGGCATTTCACTTTTAGAAAACAAATCTTTGTTAGAGAGAGAAAAAACAAACAAACATGCATATGAATAGGGAGAAGAGGCAGATGGGGAGGGAGAAGCATACTCCTCACTGAGCAGAGAGTCCAGTGTGGGGTTCAATCCCAGGAACCTGAGACCATGACCTGAGCAGAAGGCAGACACTCAACCAACTAAACCACTAAGGTACTCCCAGAAGACATGAAGTTTTAATCATGCTTTTTGTTTCATAATATCTTGAAGCTTCTTCTGGTCACCTTTCCCTGGCTTGTCTTTGTCTTGTCTGGAAAAGAAACTCTGATACTTCTAGTGAGCTCAGATCATCTCCACTCTTGTTTTAGCTTGTTGTTGCTGCTGCTCTGCCTTTGACCATAGGATGGATTCCTGTGCCATTGCCAGGAAAACATGTTATTCACTCTCCTCTGAGTTAGGGCTTACAGTGCTGGCACTCAGCTGCAAACTGTAATCGTCTGTGATATATTTAGATTTTGAACTCACATTAACTACAGGTCAACAAGAAAATAAATGGTCCCCTCTGGTTATGAAGCAATGTATGGGCAGTATGCCATGTGAGCTTGTTCATAGTAACACTGTTCATAGTAACACTGATTCTTAATCATATTCCAAGTATGCACACTCCATGCTCCAGATTCCTCATTAATCAGGAAACCTAAAGAATGAATTATTATCAGAGGCCACGGAACCTTTAAAAAATCATTTTCTTTGAGTCTTAGAGCAAGAAGCAAAGAACATTTGGTCTTGAGAAATGAATTGTATTCAGCTGAAGGGAAACAAGCATAGGATGCTCTGAGCCCTAAAGACTTTGAAGTTAAAATGAAAGATCTTATAAAGAAAATTTCATAATTAGTAGAAATGAGATGGCAGCTGTTACTATGGCAAGATATATTTCTGGTCCCCCAATGCTCAGGAACAGGAAAAGCCCCAGGAGAGTTGGGCTGAGCAGATCAGAGTCATGTTTCTGCTCTCAGCAGACCAGTTTCACAGGCAGGACTTTGGAGTGGAGCTGGAATGTCAGCTACTAGAAATGGGAGAAGACTCAGTTGAGTCTGTGGCTGGCTAAGGAGAGTCTTGAGCCAATAGGTGAGGAGATTGTGAGTCAGGCCAGGAAAATGATTGTTGACTAATGGAGCTAGATAAAGGGGTTAAATTTTCATGATCATATCAGCTTATGTGGGCTGGAGGTATCTGTGCAAAATTCATCTAGCATTTTAGGATTATATAGAGGGAAAGGACTGGGATTGATAATGACACTGCAAGACATAAAATAACGGTAATCAGACCAAATAAGGGCAAAAAAAAGTGGGGATTTGGGGAAGTACTTCAGAATGACATCATGGTGTTACTATGTAAGCAGGCAGTTTATAATAGAGTGAGAAAGGACACTAAAATTTCAGCCAATTTGGACTTACAAGTGAACTGTAATGGTAGTTTTTATATCAAAGGAGCATTAGGATTAGAAAAATACTTGAGAAAAAAAAGACTAAATTGTGCTGTACTATTCCTTAAATAGTATTTCTTATATTTATACTTGTATTCATTGATAAAACAAAGTTAAACAGATTTTCTATAGGACTTCTTAGTGTCTTTAAAATGGCAATAGTTTTAAAAAATATTTTATTTATTCATGAGAGAGACACACACACACACACAGAGGCAGACAGAAGCAGGCTCCATGCAGGGAGCCTGATGTGAGACTCAATTCTGGATCCCCAGGATTGGGCCCCGGGGTAAAGGTGGTGCTAAACTGCTGAGCCACCACGGCTGCTCTAAAATGGCAATATTATGGGGCGTCTAAGTAGCTCAGTGGTTGAGCGTCTGCCTTCAGCTCAGAGCATGATCCTGGGGTCCTGGGATCAAGTCCCGCATCAGACTTCCTGCATGGAGCCTGCTTCTCTCTCTGCCTGTGTCTCTGCCTCTCTCTCTGTCTCTCACGAATAAATAAAAAAATCTTAAAAAAAATAAAATGGCAATATTAATCTATTATTATCTCAGGGAACACTGTCTAATGGAGCAGTTTGGGAAAGGTTGATTTAACCTAATGTTAAAAAGGCACAACCCAATTCAACCATCATATATAACAAAAATAGTGACAGGGAGAAATATATTCCAAAATGTCAACAATGACTGACTCTGGTTGAATTATTGCTCTTCATTTTTTTTAAAAAAGATTTTGACAGAGCACGAGAGAGTGTACATAAGCAGGGAGAGCTGCAGAGAGAGAGAGGGAGAAGCAGGCTCCTCACTGAGCAGGGAGCCTGACTAGGGGCTCAATCCCAGGATCCTGAGATCAAGACCTGAGCCAAAGGCAGACACTTAAACAACTGGGTCACCCAGGTACTCCTCTCTTCCTCCTCTTCCTCTTTTATTTCTCTTACTCTTGTATTTCCATATTCACTTCAGTGACCCTTTGCAAAGAACATGAACTTAGAGTGGTATAGTTGTAGGAGACCAATGTTGAAGTCAGGAAAGTTGTGTGACTTTGAACCAGTTCTTTAACCTCATCAGATCTGTTTTCTCATCTATAAAACTGGAAAATAACACCTACTATGGGTTTGCTCTGAAGATTAATTGAATTATGATATCCAAATCACTCAGCACCATTGCCCATGATGTAGGATCTAGAGATTCTAGAGATGAGATAATTACCACTATTACTGAGTTGCTAGAATGTTAGAGTTTAAGAAAGGAGTGCTTGCTGGGTTAAGGGCACTTTGTCCACTCAGTGTGACTTCATGGAGGGCTGAAAATACCATTACCAGAGCTTGTACCTGAAGCTGCTTCAGGGTGTAGGACAAGATTCCACTGGACACTTGGCAGGGAAGATTATGAATTCCCAACTGAAAACCTTTTGTTTCATGGTGGGCAGTCTATTAACACTGTATATTTAAAACAGACACCTTCCTGATTGCTTAAAACTAAATTTAATCATTGTATCAGAGAAATGCCTGCAATAACTTCCTTCTACAATTCTCAAGATGCTCTGCTGAATAAAAGGAATTTTGCTGCAACCATGATGCCTTCAATATGAAATGTTCTGGCAGCTTCATTGCTTCACTATTGTGGTTCTTGGAAACTTGTCACTTTAGATTCCTCAGAATTCTTAAATAACTTTTCTTCTGACTTCATTTACTTAAACATCCCAGAATAGCTTCTTGAGCTATAAGTTTGATGATCCAGGAAACTATTTATAACAGGATGAGTACTCTCTGTGACTGATGTTATGTTTTATTTTGAGAAGGACAAATCATTAAAAAGATTGATAGGGCCAATGGTATTTTAAACTGAAAGCAGAGCCAGGGCAAATAAGGTAGGTAGGTATGATGGTGGAACACAAAAAGATACGGTTGTACATTTTTGCCAGTTTAGTTAAAGGCTGGGGAGGTCTCCCACAAGAAGGAAGGCAAGAATTCATAACCCAGACCTAGTGATATTTTCTTTTTTAGAGATTATCTATTTGAGAGAAAGAGAGGGAGCACGAGTGAGGAGGGGGGCATAGGGAGAGGGAGAGAGATAAGCAAACTCCCCACCGAGTGGTAGCCTGACATGGGGCTTTGTCCCATGACCCCAAGATCATGACCTGAGCAGAAGTCAGATGCTTAACTGACTGAGCCATTCAGGTTCCCCCAGACCTACTGATATTTTAAGTAGAAAAGTCACTTCAGCCTATGGCAGCCTGGTCTCTGTCTGCCCAGTGCTTATAACCCAGAGTGGGCAGACACAGGACTCTGTCATTACAAAGGCCAATACTGTTCTTGGTGCCATTGATATCCTCCTAGGTAGGACACAAATATAAGACAGAAGGTCAAGGTCAACCTTTTTTTTTTTTTTTTTTTTTACTGTGGTAAATTACACATAATTATCATTTTGACCATCTAAAAGTATATATATCAGTGGCATTACATATACATTTGTACTATTGTGTGACCACCAGTAATATACATCTCCAGAACTTTTACATTATCCCAAACCAAAACTTTATGCCCATTAAACAGTAGCTCTTCATTCCCCTCTACTCGTAAGCCCTTGCTAACCACTGTTCTATTTTCTGTCTCCATGAATTTGCCTACTGATTTCTGTGGCATGTCGATATTGGATGGGGGCCACCAAATGTGGGGCAACCAGATCGGATGAATTCTTTCACCAAAGGCAGAACAAAGGAGGTAGAAATTTACTGAAGACTCCCCAATGAAGTGGTGGGCAGGACAGCAAAACAGAGATTGCCCCGAGGCAGTGCTAGGGGGCTGCTGTACAAGAGGAAAGGTGAGAGTATGGGAACTCACAGCATTTTCCTTTTTTGGTGCCTGATTTACAACAAATGGGTGTAAATAACCCATTGGTCAGTTAGCGCTTATGGCTGTTTTGAGGTGGGTTGCCTAATGGGACTGTATCAGCCAGGAGGCCTTCCTCCTTTCTCAGGCTTACATAGTTCAAGTTGATTGCCCAAAAGCATCCTCTAAAGTTTCCTCCTATAGATTGAATCATACAAAATTTATCCTTTCCTGTCAGACTTCTTTCACTTGGCATAACGTTTTTAAAGTTCTGCCATGTTGTAACATGTGTTAAAGAGTTTTATTCCTTTTTAAGGCTGAATAGTATATCATTGCATGTATACATCGTTAAAAATCCATTCATGCATCAGTGATTTTTTGGGTTGTTTTCACCTTTTGGCTATTGAGAATAATGCCATAAACATGGGTGTAGAGTATCTGTTTATCCCTGTTCTCTATGCTCAAAGGCCTTTTCTTGCTGCCTGTACTCCTATTACCCACCTCCCTCCCACTTTAGGTAGCACTCAGTACTTGGTGTTGAAGACAAAGCATGTTCAGTTTAGCCAAAATATAAGAACTGTGTGGTACTTTGCAAGGGTACAGGCAAACAATCTGGCCTTTGGGCACTGCTCCAGGAGACTGAGGGTGTGTGTGTGAGAAATGGAGATTTGAGAAAATGTACTTTCTTCTTGGCTCATTCATTAAAAGATCCGATTGTTCTAGCCTTAAGGTTGAGATCTTCAACTCAGTCTCCGTTTCAGCAATACATCAGTTTTTGTAGTTTTCAGCAAACCATGCTAAGCTGTGTTTTTTTTTTTTCCACAACTTGAAAGCAGGCTTTTGCCTTTCTGTAAAGTCCTCCTAGCGCCTCCATTTTGCACATAACACTTGCCGCCTTGTATTGGGATTCATTTTACTTTTTTAGCTGTCCTCAAGGCCGGTGGGATTCGGGTTTTGGGAGGTTGAAGCTTATATTATACATTTAAATCCTTTAAAAAAAAAGTCACAAAGTATTTAGGACAAAAGAATCACAGTTACTGGAGACTTGGAGATACAGATTCCCCCACTGAGATCTCTTCAATCAATTTATCAGAAATAAGGACACCTGGGTGGCTCAGTCGTTGAGCGTCTGCCTTTGGCTCAGATCATGATCCAGGGTCCTGGGAGCAAGTCTTGCACCGGATTCCACGCAGGGAGCCTGCTTCTCCCTCTGCCTATGTCTCTGACTCTCTCCCTATCTCTCATGAATAAATAAAATCTTAAGAGAGAATAAATTCTTATTATCTAGAGTTGCTTTCCGATGGCAGGATGGAGTTCGCCAGCTCCTGGAACACTCCGGAAGTGAGGGGCCCTAAAGTTTAAGATTCATTAGCCTCAAGTAATCCTGTCACTTACTGGCTGGTCTGAGCGGACCTAGGTAGCGTATCATCCATCCGTGACTCTTGCATTCAGCTCAGGACAGGTGCTTGGATTGTGTTGGGGATTTCAAGTTTTAAGTCCTATCGGCCTCTAAGGGCGCCAGCAGCTTAGAGAACGGTGAGGCAAGACTGAGAAAAACCACGCCAGTGCGACCGAGACGATTCCCGTTCTCCGCCGGGGAGGGCGCTGTCTCGGACTTGGACAGAGACCTACCTAAGGCCCGTCTCAGGGCCTCTTTCCAAGGGCAGCCTGGTCCTCAACGGGCCGACCCGCCCTAAGGGCGCAGACTCTCTGGGTTCTGAAGCTTAGTCTGCGCTTCCATTTTGGGGGCGCAACACAAAGTGGGGCGCAGGAGGTCCCATCACCGGAAGTTTCTTTGATGCAGAAAAACGGCGGAAGTAGGCCAACGGCCTCTTCGGTATTTTGCCTCAAGCTGGCTCTCCTACTTTCTTCTAGAAGGCAAGGCGCCCCACTGCTTTCGGCCGCCATTGGGAGTCGCTGCGGCGGGCTTTGCGCGCAGGCTCAATTGGCTTCCCACCCCTCTCTCACCCGCTCCATCCCTTCCGAGGTTTTCCTGCCTGGACATGACGTAGGCTCGTCGTAACTGGGGGCGGAACTTCAGAAGGAAAAGCGTCTGAGCCGGGGTCTCGCGAGATCACGCTTCTCCTTCGCAGTTCTCGCGCTACGGCTTTACTCTCGTCGCGACGAGATCTTTCGAGATCTTCTCCGCCCCCGCTACCGGCGCCTCTTCTGCGGCCGCTGAGCCGGAGCCGGCCTGAGCAGCGCTCTCCGCGGCGGCTCCCTTCCCAGGGACCTACGCGCCCGCGAGGGCTCCCTCACGTCCCCCGCCAGCCCCCGGCCCCCGGCCCACGCGGCCCGCACTCCGCGCGCCAGCCCCACCTGGGTCCGTGTCCCGTTTCGCCGGCCGGACCTGGGCTTGAGCCCGAACTGTAGCCGGCGCCATGTCGGTCGTGGGGATAGACCTGGGCTTCCAGAGCTGCTACGTCGCCGTGGCCCGCGCCGGCGGCATCGAGACGATCGCTAATGAGTACAGCGACCGCTGCACGCCGTGAGTGTGGGGCGGTCCGGCCGCGTGCGCTCGGGGTGGGGAGGTAGCGCCTGCTCTGGTCTGCGACCCGCGCGGGCTTGGGGAGCGCGGGCCGGGAGTCCTGGTGGGTAAGGACACCCCGCTGGGTGTCAGGTCGCTGGTGGCCACGGCTCGCCTCGAGGGTGTGCGCCGGCGGCGATGCCTCTTCCTAGCGGCCTGCCGGTTGAGCGAGGGCTCTGCGCGGGTGCTCCTGCCAGCGGAGGGCACGGGTGGGAGCTGGAGGGAAGGCAGCGGAGGGCACGGATGTCTAGCGGACCGAGTTCTTTCAGAGGGCGGAGGCCAGGCCCAGGGCGCACTGCCGTTTCTTCAGCCTACTACAGAGTTCAGGGCTTTGCACACAGCAGGCGCCTAATAAAAGTTAGTTGAATCGAACGGGTTCTAGTGTCTGCCGGCGGCGTGAAGATGGAGCGGCCAGAATCCCACGTGAGTGGGGGCGGGGCAGCACCCGGAAGAGGGAGCCGGGGCACCGGAGGCTCGGGCTCGCGGTGGAACGCACAGCTACCAAAAAAAAAAAAAAGAAAAAAAAATTACTTTGTGAAGTCAATGTGTTTTTTTGATACCTTTCCGTTCACGTCGGCTTTTCACATTGTTTCGGTATGTTGAACTCTGTTGGGTCATTTGCGGGTCCACACCTAACAGCGTTTCACTTTCATAGTTAATACATTCCAACCAGGGTGTTGGCCGCAATTGTTAATGAATGACTCAGGGTCTCACTTTGACTTTTAGAGCCTATAGTATGTTAAGGGACCAGTATAGACTCAGCTCTAAGAAGTCGTGACTCACTCAAGTCTTTCCTTGGGTAAAAAAAGTCTGCTTTTTACTGTAGAGGTACCAGTTTTGGGGGCAAAATCTTTCTTTCTTTCCTATTTTATTTATTTATTTATTTTTATTTATGATAGAGAGGCAGAGGGAGAAGCATGCTCCATGCCAGGAGCCCGACGCGGGACTCGATCCCGGGACTCCAGGATCGCGCCCTGGGCCAAAGGCAGGCGCGAAACCGCTGAGCCACCCAGGGATCCCCTCTATCCTTTTTTTTTTTTTTTTTTTTTTTTTAATTTTTATTTATTTATGATAGTCACACAGAGAGAGAGAGAGAGAGAGAGAGGCGGAGACATAGGCAGAGGGAGAAGCAGGCTCCATGCACCAGGAGCCCGATATGGGATTCGATCCCGGGTCTCCAGGATCGCGCCCTGGGCCAAGGCAGGCGCTAAACCGCTGCGCCACCCAGGGATCCCTATCCTTTTTTTTTTTTTTTAAATTTCATTTACTTATTCATGAGAGACAGAGGCAGAGACCTAGGCAGAAAGAAGTGGGCTCCCTGATGTGGGACTCGATCCCAGGACTTGGGGATCACGCCCTTGGCCGAAGGCAGACGCTCAACCACTGAGCCACCCAGGCGTCCCATTTTTTTCTTTTTTTAAAACATTTTATTTATTTATTTTTGACAGACACGGGCAAAGGGAGAAGCAGGCTCCCTGCGGGGAGCCCAGTGCGGGGCTTGATCCCAGGATCACCAGGATCACTGCAAGACCTGAGCCAAAGACAGAAGCTCAACCATTGAGCCACCCAGGTGCCCCTGGGGCAAAATCTTTTAGGAAGTTTATTATTTTCTAGGTTCTCTTACTATTTGTCAGATGGCCTTTCAAGTTTTCTGTTCCAAAGGGATCCCTGGGTGGTGCAGCGGTTTGGCGCCTGCCTTTGGCCCAGGGTGCGATCCTGGAGACCCGGGATCGAATCCCACAACCGGGCTCCCGGTGCATGGAGCCTGCTTCTCCCTCTGCCTCTCTCTCTCTCTCTCTCTCTCTCTCTCTCTCTCTCTGTGACTATCATAAATAAATAAAAATAAAAAAAAAAAGAGCCTGCTTCTCCCTCTGCCCCCCCCCCCCCCCCGTGACTATCATAAATAAATAAAAATTTAAAAAAAAAGTTTTCTGTTCCAAGGTCTATCTTCCCCCCTGATGTTGGTCACCCTTCAGGAGTTTGATAGCCAAACTAGATTGCTACCTCCACTGATTTTTGCTGCCCAGAGACCCACAACATTTCCATTACATTTGTCAAATTTCTGCCTCTTGTTTTAGACCTAGACCAGGTGCTTCTTTGAAAACCCATCCCAGATCCTAAAATGTGATTTGATGTCCCTTTGTCAATTAATTTATAATTTTTCAGAGCCTTATAGAGTATTCACATATAGTTTATACCTGTTTAAAGCATACACTTCCAGTTTTTAGTGTAGTCACAATACTGCAACTATCCCTACAATCAATTTATTTATTTATTTTTTAAATATTTATTTATTTATTTTTTATGATAGTCACAGAGAGAGAGAGGCAGAGACACAGGCAGAGGGAGAAGCAGGCTCCATGCACCGGGAGCCTGATGTGGGATTCGATCCCGGGTCTCCAGGATCACGCCCTGGGCCAAAGGCAGGCGCCAAACCGCTTCGCCACCCAGGGATCCCCTTACAATCCATTTAAAAACATTTTCATGACTCCAAAAGAAGTCCTGTACTCATTAGCTGTCACACACCAGTACCCCCTATTTTTTATAGTTTTTAACAATGAGTTTTATGTTCTAATTGCAGGGAAGGTATTGTTTATTGATTTTTTTTTTAAGCACGGGTTTATTTTTGAGTATTTAAGCATTAATTTTTTATTTGATACTGTCTTCCTCTCCAGATCCAAGTTTGTAAAGATAGTCTTCCCTAAGAAATTTAAAAAGGCTGGTGCACTGAGTCAGGTGCTTAACATTTTTGGTCCTTTCCTGCCTAGATTTGAACATAATTTTGATCTAGAGGGAGGAGAATTCCCCAATATTGGAACTAACAGTGTTCCTGTCTTTTTTTTTTTTTTTAGACTATGTTATGCCCCCTTCCCCCCCTTTTTAAAGGCAAACAACAGCTTTAACAGTTATCAAAAATTCCATTGTTTGGGACTGAAAATTGTTTCACATACAAAAAGATTCATTTTTCCAAATTGAAATTAAGTTTGTCTTAGTGACTAGATTATGTGTGACCAGATACATCACGTAATTGTGATAAGAAAATACTACTTAAATACTTTAAATGGTTTTCCTTATATGATTTAACCTATATTTTATATTTTCCAGGAACGTCTAGGAAAGTAATTTTTGAACTATGCTTTTGATTAGCTTAAATTTCTTTCTTGGAGTCCCTAAGTAGAAAACGAGAATGGAAAGATTAATTTTTGTAGTAAAGGAAAATGGATTTTTGTCTCAGGTACACAGAGACTATGATGTGGGTTTGCTTTAGTGGAAGTGAGATGCAGATTCTGGAGGTTTGGCTGTGTTGGAAGTACCTCATTTCACATAGTGGGTGTAATAGTTTTTCGATTCAGTTTTTGAGGATCTGGTTGACTCTTGTCCAGAAGAGACCCTTGCTTTTCCACCAAGTACAGGCTTGCTTTATTTTAGCAACTGCTGAGTGCCTCCAATATGTCAGCCATTGTGTTAAGCATTAGAAGTACTAGAAGTACTCTGAACGAATAAACAAGATCCTGCCATCATGGACAGGAGTAGTGGAAAAAAAAAAAGCCAGATGCTAAACAAAGATGTAATTACCAACTGGTGAAGATCCAGATGGGAAAGTACAGAATAGGATGATGGGATTGGGGGGAGCTTATTTTAAATTGGATGAATGAAAGGTGCTTTTAAAGAAGTGCCATTTAAGTTGAGACCTGGAGAGTGAGTAGAAATTTACATGGACCTGGTGGGTGGGTCTAAGGAAGAGTTGATTAAGGCAGAAGGAACAGCAAGTGAGGGAGACCAGAGGCATTCAGACTGCCTGGCACACTTGACAGACTGAGAAGATCATAACTAATCTTGAGCCACTTGTGAGAATGGTGTGAGACGGATTGGAGAGGAGTTAGGCAGGACTTTGTAAATCATGTTGAGGATTTTTATTTAGGTGCAGTGAGAGTTGATGAAGTTAAAAAAATTTTTTTTAAAGATTTTGTTTATTCATGAGAGAGAGAGAGAGAGAGAGGCAGAGACACAGGCAGAGGGAGAAGCAGGCTCCATGCATGGAGCCCGACGTGGGACTTGATCCCGGGTCTCCAGGATCATGCCTGGGGGCTGAAGGCAGCGCTAAACCGCTGAGCCACCCGGGCTGCCCAGTGCAGTTTAAATTTTAAAAATATGGTTTGCTATTTTCATGGAGAATGGTTTTATCTGGGAAGAGGAAGAAGTAGGGTGCTACTTAGGTTAGGGAAGTATTTAGTCCATGTGGGAGCTGTTCTCCACTAGTGTAGCATGGGAGGGAGGTGTGGGTGGCTTTGAGATAAACTTTGGAGGTTTAAATTAGGAGCATCCATGTAAATGTTTTTTGATCATAGGCTTTGGAGTAAGATGAGGAACCTATTTATATATTTAGTAGGATTATTACACTAGAAAGGTACAACCTTAAAGCTTTGGAATAAAAATGTTACTGGAGTGCCAGACATTACTGAAGAATTGGCCCATACTTTCCAAAAAGAACAACTTATAGGGTAGAAATGAATTACTTAAAATAATTTCTCTATGTGAATTGTTTATATTATGATTTTCATGGACTTAGTTCCTAATAAAGTGATATATTAGGAATTTAAAGAGATGAAATTGTCTATTAGCTGCCCTTGAGAGAGCAGAAGCTGAAAGTATGTACTTTCTGGTTAACTGGAATATTAACATATATATAACTGGTGCAAGAAACATATTCCTATGAAGTAAATGTTTTTTTTTTTTTTTTACGTGTTGTGTAGAGCTAAGTATAGCAGTAGGATCTTGAGTCTTTTGGATTTAAAGAAAAGGAAAGTTGATTTGTTAACTAAAGTTCACATTGCTTACACCATTCTCCTGTATATGTTTGATTGCCAGTTGTGAAAGTAGTTCCTTAGAATCATTAAGGAGCTATAACAGAATCTTGTATACAAAATTGGTAGACTAATCGACAGGAACTTTATATCGTAGGCTCTCAGTTGGGTTTCCTAAATGAAAACATTTTAACAAGATATGTGTTTGTTGTAACAATAAAAAGACTAAAATGCTGAAGTTCTTGTCCTTCTCATTATTTGCTGTTGGCTGTATATCCGTGCGTACCTTTTCCCCATACTTCTACAAATTTACATGGGGGGGTGGGTATGTTAAATAGGATCATATTATATTTTGTAAATTTTCTTTCACATATGTTTTAGACCTCTTTCAGAGTCAGTAAATATCAATCTCTACCTTCTTAAATGTATAATGTTCTTCATCGTGGCTGTAACATTTTTTTTCAAGCAGGTTATTTCTAAGTTTTGTAATAAACAGTTAATTGGAAAATAGTCTTTATAATTGGATTTACTTGTTAATGCTTTTATTTTTGTTGGGTAGAGTTACAGATGTGAATTTGCTAGTGCAAAGAATACACATTTGAACCTGTATATCAATGTGGGGTTAGGGATGCTGACTTTTGTGCAGTCAAAAATCTATGTATAAAAACTTTTGACTTCCCAAAAACTGAATCGCTAGTAGCCTGCTGTTGACCAAAAGCCTTACTTACTGAAAATGTAAATAGTTAACATGTATTCTGTATATATATTCTATATTGTATTCTCAAAGTAAGCTAGGGAAAAGAAAATGTTAGTAGAATCATAAGAGGAAATCCATTTATACTACTGTATTGTATTGAAAAATCTATCCATACATGGACCCACGCATTTCAGACCATACTATTCAAGAGTCAGCAATGTATTCTTAAAGGACTGTCACCAGGATACTTCACACAAATTTAAGGGATTAATTTATAACAGGAAGATAAGTGATTCTCTCACTGGGCATTGTAAAGATTATAATGAGCTGAAACTAAAGTGTTTAGTGTAAAGCTGTTCACAGTAAATATCGCTCAGGTGTTTTCTAGTATTGCTGTTAGTACTTTTTGTACTTTTTTTTTTTTTTTTTTTTACTATTCCTCTTCATTTAATGATATATATATATTGGAATAATAAAATGAAAACTATTGAAGTTTGCCTGAAGGGTTCATAGTTTATAGCTTTTAATGTGTGCATCTTCCTGATTGGAGAATTTGCTGTGCTTTAGGGAACTGTGTATCCTAAGTGTGAGTTTGGTCTGTTTGATGTCAGGTTTTTGGGGTACTTTCTTGTTCAGGGCTAAGGCCGTAAGCGATACTCTAACTCACGTAATCTTTTCCATGACAATTTTGCTTAAATCTGTTATTTGATAATCTAAATGTTATTGTGGGTTCTCTGATAAGCTCATTTTTTTATATCAGTTAAGAATTAGAGCAACAGCTGTTCTAAATATCTCAAGAGCAGTTCTACACATTCTTACAAACATGAAACTGCCTTTTAAGGATCTGTGTTGATTGCAGCTGTTCATAACATCCCATTAGAATGTGCATAAATATTTGGTCACTAGTATCTCTTACCCAGGAAAGGGAGAACTGTGTTATTCTCTGGCCTAAAAAGGTGATTATTTCTAGGATCTGATGATTAGAACAGAGGAGGAGTCTTTTTTTGGTTTTATTTATTTAGTATTTATTCACGAGAGCCACAGAAGCTGAGACATAGGTAGAGGGAGAAGCAGACCCCATGCAGGGAGCCGGATGTGGGACTCGACCCCAGGTCTCCAGGATCACACCCCGGCCTGAAGGCAGGAGCTTAACCGCCGAGCCACAGGCGTCCTGGAATAGAGGAGTCTTGAACTAAACTACCAACCTGTACTTGGGAGTGGAGTAACAGTAATGTCAGGTAGCAAGTGTCTGTTTTTAGCAGCATTGAATTGGAATGGTGTGGCATAGAGAGGAAGTCTAGGATAAAGATTCTTGATGTCTAGAGATGTAACCATTCTAGGTGTAAATATGAATGATGTAAAGCAATGGTAAATAAGAAAATAAGTACAGTTATGGATGGGTTATTAAGTACAGACTTAAAGTATCAGTGCAGAGGAGAGGTTACGTTGGGGGAGTGGAGTGATAGAAAAGGCAGGGGTGGGACTTGAGCACATGGGGTTAAAACACATGGATGGAAAGATCGGGATGGTCTAATTGAAGGTATAGAAGTAGTACTAAATCTAATTGGTTTGCTTGGCAGTACAAAAAAAGGCACATATGGGGTCTGGAGTCTGGTAGTCCTGATTTTGAATCTTGGATGCTTATATTTACCAGTTATGTTTCTGGATACATTAATATGACTTGAATCAGATCTTTTTTTTTTTTTTAATTTTTATTTATTTATGATAGTCACACACACAGAGGCAGAGACACAGGCAGAGGGAGAAGCAGGCTCCATGCACCGGGAGCCCGACGTGGGACTCGATCCCGGGTCTCCAGGATCGCGCCCTGGGCCAAAGGCAGGCACCAAATCGCTGCGCCACCCAGGGATCTTGAATCAGATCTTCATTTATAAAATTGGACCATAGTAGTATTGAGCATTTGGGAAAATCAAGTATAGATTGCTAGACTTCACTGGCAAAAGAACAGGTGTGGGAGCTTGACCTTGCTTGGATGAAAGAGACACTGCCATAGCTAAAGATTGGATGCAGGTTCTGTGCAGATATTGGAAGTTCCTGGTGAGTGGGGAGTAGTAGATAAATTTTTAAATATTTTGTTCCGTACTTGTTGCTTGTAAAAATCCTAGTGGAATAAATCAGCCACTGAAGATTTTTTAGATCACGACTTAACTATATCTGTTAGCATTGTATAGGAGTGTTTACTTAAATGCTAATGGTGGCCATGCGTGGTGGGGGCAGGGGCGGGTGGTTGTAGAATTACAGATGTTTCTTTTCTTTGTCATACTTTTTGTTTTCTAATTTTCTGCAATGAGCTTAAACTAACTAGAAAGCCCTGGACTAGGTTCTAGAATGGGCTCTAATATTTGACTTAATCTTTTGGGATTTCTTCACATTTAAATATTAGGTTTCTTTGTGTGAGCTTTTATTTTTTTATTTTTTTATTTTTATTTTTTTGAGCTTTTATTTTTAAAAACCCTTTGTTTTGTGCTATTTAACTATTTACCCTTATTCAGTTCTTTTTGGATGAAAGTAGGACTTTTTATTCTTCATGGGTTGATTTTGAAGCTAGCTGACTGGATTTTAATGAATAGTTTGGAAAGGTGAAGCAGAACTTTCATAGCAAACTAGTTAGTATATTTTTGTGTGGAATTTAAACCAGGATTTCAGTGGAACAATGGTAAAATCGCTAGTACTTTATTATTTATGATGTGCCGATCTCTGATATAAATCCTTCAAACGTGGACCAACATGGAGCACCTGGGTGGCTTAGTTGGTTAGGTGTCTGACTCTTATTTTGGCTCAGGTCATCTCAAGGCTGGGAGATGGAACCCTTCACTCTGTGCTGGGTGTGGAGCCTGCTTAAGATTTTCTCTCTCCCTCTCTCTGCCCCTATCCCACCCCCCAAAATGGTGTATCAACAACATTTAATTTTTATAGTAGGTATATGAGGTAGGGTTATAATTTTCCCCATTTTATGTTTTTATATATTTTTTGCAATCTGCATTCTATTCCCAGGTTTATTCAGCACAATCCTTTCAGCCTACATGACAAAGTATAAACACAACAGTGCTGGGGCACCTGGGTGGCTCAGTCAGTTAAAGGTCTGCCTTCGGCTCAGGTCATGATCTGGAGTCCTGGGTTCAGGCCCCTCATCAGGCTCCCTGCTCAGTGGGGAGTCTGCTTCTCCCTCACCCCTCACTCTACTTGTGCTTTCTCTTTTTCTCTTATGTAAATAAATAACATCTTTAAAAAAAAACAACAGAACAGCACCTAAAATGCTAGAAGTTTATAAGACTCAAGACAAAAAATTTATACTGACTGTTAAAAAGCCAAAAAAGCAGTGTATGTTTTGCCAAGGTAGCCTGCAAGATCCCTATGAACAAGAGTTGCGATAGAGGGGTCTGTGATGACCCTGCAGAGCTTGCTCTCAACTTGCTCATCAATTTCAGAGAGAAAGGGAGACCTGGGATGTGGGTGTGTGTGCATGAGTACATGTAAAAATAGAACCATTTTCGGTAACTTACACGGGGTGTTTGACCCTAGAGGCTGGGAAAGGACAGGGCCAGGGGAGCAGGGCCAGGCTGGCAGGAACAGCAGCTGCATGAAAGTCCGCCTTTTCCTGAGACGCTCTGCAGACCAACAAGCAAGGGCATGATCAGGCCACCAGACTAGCCCCTGGTCATTTGTGGAAATGAAAGTCATACCTGCAGGTTGGGGCTACACTTCTACCCTGCTTGTCCCTGCTGGCTTTGCTACTAAATTGACTCTCTCGGGAACTCAAAATATGGGAGCTTTCTAGCCAGAAAACTGGAAGGCATCTTTATAGGCGCAGCCCTGAACCACAATAACACTCCTGCAGCTGGAACTTTGCTTTTGGAGGAGATGTCCCCGTTGCTGTCTTCAAAGCCTGCCCTAAGTAATTTTTTTCTTACCAATTCTCCTTTGGCTAGGAAAGTGACAAAATTGGAGTGGATGAGATAGAAGTTATAGGGCCTAGTGGCTATTTATTGGCAGAAGTTGGAGCTGGAGTGGCTACTGTGGCAGCAGCAGCCATTGGAGCGACATCGCCTGGAGGGCATGGGGAGAAGAGGACCTGCCATGTGGAGGGCGATGGCAGCATTTTCCTGGGAGGGCTGAATTACCTGGGGGGGGGGGGGGGGGCGGTGTCCTAGTGATGGTAGCGGTGGGCAGTGATCTGGCCATCAATTTGTTCTCCGTCCATGTCCTTTAGCACCTTCTTGGCTTCATCTGGATTTTCAGACTCCACAGATGCATAGCCTTTAGAAAGATGGGGTTACATCCTTTCTACAGGCATTTGAGTCATAGTAATTTTCCCAGAGGTGGAGACCATCATCATCACGTGGTCCTTGCTCACATTTCTAGTGAGCCTCCTGATAGACATTTGAGCTGGTTTAGCGGAAGGACTCTGCTTTTTCCTTTTCTTTTCATCTCTTTTGGGTGTTTTGGATTTGAAATGGGAATGCAGCCTGTTGTCATGCAAATGCCCAGAAGTACTTGAGCTAGAGAAGCTGCTGGAATTGGAGCTGTAGGTTGTGCTGTATTTCCCTAGCAGCTTGACACTGAAGGGGGGACCTTGAATCACTGCTGGAGCCTGTCCTGGTGTTGGGGGTAGAGCTGGATCAGGACCTGGTGCTGCTGCCACCACTGGAAGTGCTGCCCTTGTTCCAAGTTTTATCCTTGTCAAGATCCTTCTCGCTCCACTCCTTGGTGGCCCCTTTATATCTTGGTGGCCCCTTTATATTTAGAATGATCCTTGGACTTCTCATCAGAGTGATTTTTGTGTTTGGTAGGAGGAGGATCCTATCTTCATGCCTTTGTGACCTACTCCCTCTCTCTTCAACTGCTAAGGCCGAGGCCCTAATTTTCCCCATTTTAGAATTTTAGAGATTAAGTAACAGAATTCACACAGCTAGAAAAGGCAGAGAAGAGAGTTGGATAGACCCATACTGATTCTGGTGTTTGAGCTCTCTGTAAATACAGTAAAGTTGATGGCAAAGTGGAAAAGCTAAGCATTTCTTTTTTTTAGTGTGATAAGCTTACTGTTAACAGAACTTTTTAGGAATGTAAGAATTGCTTTGTAATGATAGGATATTGGTTTCTTAGGATAAGAAGACTGTGGACTTTCCCCATATTTGGCAGGAGTTATGCCTTGTTTGCGGTCTTGTTTGCCTGCTATATCATATGAAGATTGCCATTCCAGTAGTGACACTTGATTGTTTTCTAAGAAGTTAATTGTTTGTAGTGTGAGTATGAGCCAAAAAAGGATGAATATGATTGACTCTTGAACAGTTTTGGGGTTGGGGTGACTTGGGAAACCAAAAACTTAACTACTAATAGTGTGCTGTTGACTGGCAGCCTTATAGCAGAAACAGTTTAACACATTTTGTATATTGTATCTACTATGTATTGTATTCTTATAATAAAGTAAGCTAGAGAAAAAGTTATTAAAATAATAAGGAAAATACATTTACAGTAGAGTATCACAGAATATCCATGTTATAAGTGGATCCCCACAGTTCAAACCAGTTTTGTTGAAGGGTCAGCTGTAATTTGACCCGAGACAAACTTTTATTTAGCTTTTCAAGAATTACAAAGCAGCTCTTATTACTGTTAAGGCAGATGTAGATTTTAAAAGTAAGGGGATCCCTGGGTGGCTCAGTGGTTTGGTGCCTGCCTTTGGCCCAGGGCGTGATCCTGGAGTCCTGGGATTGAGTCTCCCGCATCAGGCTCCCTGCATGGAGTCTGCTTCTCCCCTGCTTGTGTCTCTGCTCTTCTCTGTCTCTGTCTCTCCCTGTCTGTCTCTCTCTGTCTCTCTTGAATAAATAAATAAAATCTTAAAAAAAAAAAAAGATTATTTATTCTGAATCCCATATAAGACTCCCCACGGGGAGCCTGCTTTCCCCTCTGTCTGTGTCTTTGCCTCTCTCTCCTTCTGTGTCTCTCATGAATAAATAAATAAAATTTTAAAAAGATCTTAAAAAAAGAGAGAATGAAAAACCTATGGGGAAGTATAGAGGCCATGCTAGCAAAACCCATCAATTCCAATATAACTGACTTTCTAAGCTTAAACATGGTATTTTGAAGTAGTTATACTTGTGAGCCTTAGGTTTCTAAAATAAGCTGCACATGCATGAAACTGCAAATACATGCAGGTAGTGTATGAATTGGTGATTTGGAAGAACGTGTTCACAGAAGAATGTGGTGTTCACAAGCGACAATGAAGTTTATTGTCGGAAATGGTGAGTCCTTGTGGTGCCTGACTGGCTCAGTTGGAAGAGCATGCAATTTCTTGACCTTGGGATTGTGAATTTGAGCCCCCAGGTTGGGTGTAGAGATTACTTAAAAAAAAAAAAAATAGTAAACTTTAAAAAAAATTTGTGAGTCCTTGGAAGCTAGTTCTAGGAAAATTATTTTTTACTAATACATAGTAGGATAAGAGTTCTTCTCATGGCTTATAGACTGTTCTCTAGGGGAAATTATAAGCTATTTGAGAAAGCAAGAACATTTAATTGATGTATTGGTAAGAGGGTACAATATTTCATATTGGGATTTTGAGCAACAGACTTGAAGAGTAAGGAATAGTGGAGGTTGGCTAGATAGTATTCTATTCTATTATAGATATAAGATAATCTGTTACCTAGTCACTTAGATAAACTTATTAGGACTAATGGTTAACACATCAGACTTGTGCTTCAACATCTAAATGACAGGACTCCCATTATTCTAAGAGGCCAGCCATTCTTAGAGATAGTTTTACTCAATGGAGAGATCAAAATAAAATATTTACAGTGCGCTTTTATAATGTGTGGCTTTTTAGTTAAGACTCAGAAAGGTTGCCTGCTATGGTGATGTAATCCTCTTGGATGTAATGTTGTATGCAGTAAGGTTTGATGCTTAAATGTTTTTTTCCCCTAGGGCTTGCATTTCTTTTGGTCCTAAGAATCGTTCAATTGGAGCAGCAGCTAAAAGCCAGGTAGAGTTTTGTTTTGTTTCCTTTTTTCCTAAATGACTTATTTCTCTGCTTTGTCCATCTTTCCATTCAGTAAGTATTTCAGTGCCCATTATGTGCCTAGTATGACCGTTCCTAGGTGAACAGCTGAAAAAGGCCTGATCCTTAGTCTCCTGTGCTTGAGTGAGAAGCAAATAGCTTTTTAAAATAGCATGAACGGGGCCCCCTTGGTGGCTAAGTTGGGTAGGCTTCTGACTCTTGATTGATTTCTGCTCAGGTTTTGATCTCAGGGTTGTGAGTTCAGGCTTGATATTGGGCGGGCTCCATGCCGGGCATGGACCCTACTTTGAAAAACAAAATAACTTGAACGGCATAATTTCTTTAATGAAGACTACCGGGATGTATTTTGCCCAGACTTGTTTAAGCAAGGCTTGCTTATTCCTGTATATTTTACATGTTCCTTAAAGTCTGTCTCTTTGGGTTTTCATCTTAGTCATACTTAGAGTTAATGTTTGTAGATTTGATCTTGTTAATCAAGGAGCTCAAGGAAATAAAGCGTACTTGTAGAAGCACACTTGACATTAATGTTTTTACTTTATAAAATAGGAACCTAACATTATTTGTTGGTTTCTAAGTAACCAGAGCAGCAAAACTCCAAGAGTTCTGCTGCTTTGGTTGTCTGAGCTTGTAAAATTAAGGAATTGCATATTTGACCTTTTAATGGTTCATTCTGGATCACCATAAAGAATTAATTAACGGTCTTTTTTTCTGGGTTGGGCAGGGCCGATGATTTAAAAGTCCAGGGGCACCTGGCTGGTTTAGTTGGGAGAACATGTGACTCTTGGATCTTGGGGTTGTGAGTTTTGAGCCCCACATTGGGTATAGAAATTATTAAAAAATAATAATAAAATAAATTTTAAAAAAGCCTAAGAAAATGGTGCTTAGCCAATTTTTTAAACATTGAGTGTTTTATAATTTCATTTTAAAAAAAATCAAAGGTTTGTTAGGAAGCAGTAGATAACATGTCCAGAGCTAGTTTAAAATGTCTTCTCTTCTAAAATACCAGTGAGTTTTTTTTTTTTTTTTAAACTTGCTTTAATTATTGAGAATAGTTCTTGTACTAAACTGGCAACTTAGTTCTAGGATTAGTCACTGTGATACTGAGTTTCTGTTTGGCAGCCTACTGAAAGTAGGGCCCAATGTTGGAGGTCTCATTGTTTTATAAAAGACTTCTGAGTGCTTTTTAACATAGCTGATGCAGAGGAGCTCTGTAGAAATTTGGAAGTTACACTTGCTGCCTTTATCCAAAGTCACCATTAGTATCTTAATGTATAACCTTTTGTACTTTTTCTGCAGATATATTTTTATTTTTTTTTTAATTTTTTAAAAAAATTTATTATAGTCAGAGAGAGAGAGAGAGAGAGAGAGAGAGAGGCAGAGGGAGAAGAAGGCTCCATGCAGGGAGCCCGATGTGGGATTCGATCCCGGGTCTCCAGGATCGTGCCCTGGGCCAAAGGCAGGCGCCAAACCGCTGCACCACCCAGGGATCCCTTTTTCTGCAGATTTAAATGCTTCCCCTGCTGCAAAAGTGAGATCATACCATATAGATACTTGTCTTCCAACTTTCTAAAAAAATGTTACCATTGTATGGGTGTATCATTTATTTATCCATTCTCCTGTTAATTGACCATCTAGGCTGTTTCCAGTTTTCTGCTGTTGTAAATAATACTTGGTTACTGTCTGTTTACATTTATCTTTGTGTACTTACTGTCCTCTTTTTTCCCCAATATGTTTAGTTTCTTTCACTAGAATCTGAATTGATATGCCCTGAATTGACTCCGAAAGTTTGAATCATAAATTATGGTAATTTTTAAAAATTAAAGCTCATTTTATGTAAATGTTGATTAGAAGTTTAAGAACAGAAGACTACCTTTGTACATGTTCAATGACCTGTCTTCATGGAGAAGTAGGACAAGCTAGGCTCTGGTCCCATCCTTTATACTGTGGTCTGTACAAATCCATTGTTCCTCACTTCACATGTGAGCAGGCATTATACAGAAAGGTGTACTGCTGAAGAAAATGAAACTCAGAAGGAAACTTGAAGTTAAAGTTAAAATGATGCTAGTTTATTCTGACATTGTTGATTTTTTTTTTTCCCCCTAATTGCTCTTAGTCTTTTTACTCTTTGATTCTGATGTTCTTTCTTTTAGGTAATTTCCAATGCAAAGAACACAGTCCAGGGATTTAAAAGATTCCATGGCCGAGCATTCTCTGATCCATTTGTGGAAGCAGAAAAATCTAACCTTGCTTATGATATTGTGCAACTGCCCACTGGATTAACAGGTATAAAGGTAAGATCTCAAAGTAATGCCTTGTAATTGAAATACAGTGTTTTATTATATCAGGTCAATACATGTTTGTACCATTCTGAGTTCAAGTTGGAATGAAAATGTTTATAAATGTTTAGGAGAAGGTTTTGGTAGGAAAGACCCTTTGGTGTTTTTGAATAATCTGAATTTTTTTTTTTTTTTAAGATTTTACTTATTTATTCATTAGAGACACAGAGAGAAAGAGATGCACAGACTTAGGCAGAGAGAGGAGGCTCCATGCAGGGAGCCTGATGCCGGACTTGATCATGCCCTGGGCCAAAGGCAGACGCTTCACCACTGAGCCATCCAGGCATCCCACATAATCTGAATTTTAATTGGAAATGAAAGGTTGCACTATTAATATGAGTTGGACAGATGGGTAGTGGTGATTTGAAGTTAACGTTGCCATTGCTGCTTGTATTGTTTACTGATGGAGCAGTCTTTCTGGTGTGACTTTAGTGAACACTTCTGGAATACCAAACAAATAACTGAACACTTTAAAGTCACTAACCAGGGATCCCGGCATGGAGCCTCTGCTTCTCCCTCTGCCTGTTTCTCTGCCTCTCTTTCTATGTCTATCATGAATAAATAAATAAAATTTTAAAAAGAAAATAAGTCTTAAAAAAAATAAAGTCACTAACCAGGTGTATGGTCATACTCTTGACAATACTCTTGACAATAGGACTTTTTAGATTGGAAAGAGGTATTCTTTTGAGAAAAGGGAGTTTAGTCTTTGATATCTCTGGGACATCTAGAAGAGTTTGTGAAGCATACAGTGAATTGATAATACAAAAGAGGCAAGTGAGTTTAGCAAGGGGAGATTTGGTGTTTGAGACATTGCAGTTGGGGAAGTTAGGATCGTGGAAATAGGCTCAGAATGCAATAAATGATGAGACTTGGGAGAAGAAGGTAGTGAGTTGTCCTGTTGTAGCTGAGAACACAGTTGAATTTAGAAGTGAAGAATTTTGATAACTGAAGAATGATCACTGGGTTTACTTAGATTATTTGTGGCAGTCATCAGAACAGTTTGAATGGCTGGTAATAGATAAATCTGGAGTACAGGGGAGGGAAGCAGGGAGAAAAAAGAGGTGAGTAAATGGAGAATACTAATAGGAAAGAAATAGGATTAGGTATTGTCAGATTTAGTCATAAGCATTGCAAGAGCCAAAAGAGGAAGAGACTAGGGAGAAGACTCGGGAACAAGTGCATCCAAGTATAGGAGTGGATGAATAGACCAGCAGATAGGGAAGAAGAGACTCCTGGGGAGGGGTGCTTTCCCATCTTTATCATGCAGTAAAGTAAGAGACTACTAGATTCTGAATCAGAGTAAATTATGTTTGGGCTGGGGAGCTAAGAGTGGAGGAGAAAATAGTGTTTAGGTCACCTGGAGCAGCAGCGGAAAGAAGAGAGTAAATGTTTTCAGGGATGGGTTGTATTTGGGGACTATGGGCATGTGGGCTGGGGCTTGTCCTAGTCAGTTTTTCAGCATTTAAAGTTTGTAGCCCTTATTGAAGTTGCATACTTTATGCAGGGTAGTTTATCTTGAATCATTATTCATTTATCCTTTATTTTATTTATTTATTTATTTCTAATTTTTATTTATTTATGATAGTCACACAGAGAGGGAGAGAGAGGCAGAGACATAGGCAGAGGGAGAAGCAGGCTCCATGCACCGGGAGCCCGATGGGGGATTCGATCCCGGGTCTCCAGGATCGCGCCCTGGGCCAAAGGCAGGTGCCAAACCGCTGCGCCACCAGGGATCCCTCATTTATCCTTTAATTCAAGTATTTATTGGGTCAAGTTTGTCCTGTCTTGGCCTATAACAGGAAATAAACTATGACCTCAGGTTAGATTGGATCCTAATTTCAGAAATGATCTTAAAGTCAACACGGTAAATGAACTAAAACACATAGTATTCCAGATGGTAGAATGTCCGCCACCAAACCCCTTTATGGAGGTACAGTGTGGGCCATGGTGAGCTACATCAGTTTGCTTTTGCACGGTAATGGTCTCAGGTTTTGTTGGTGGTCACAACATACTGTTTACATAATGGTCCTTATCTGGAGTATTAATGTTTGCTAAACATGTTAAAAAGCTAAAAGTGACCTTCAAGTTGTTTTTGCTTCTCAAACTAGTGTTCTTCAGTTCCTTCTTAAGATAATGTTCCGTTGATGATGTGTTAGACATTGCTTATTTCAGGCTTTTAGGTCATGAAAAGCTGGAATAAGCCCAGATCCTTATGTTTTATTGCAGGTCAAATATATGGAGGAAGAGCGAAATTTTACTACGGAGCAAGTGACAGCCATGCTTTTGTCCAAACTGAAGGAGACAGCAGAAAGTGTTCTCAAGAAGCCTGTTGTGGACTGTGTTGTTTCGGTGAGTTTGATTCCTTTTTTTTTTTTTTTTTTTTTTAACATTTTGTTTATTCATGAGAGACAAGGGGAGAGAGAGAGAGAGAGAGAGGCAAAGACACAGGCAGACAGAGAAGCAGGCTTGAGAGAGAGAGAAAGAGAGAGAGAGAGAGAGAGAGAGAGAGAGAGAGAGAAAGGCAAAGACACAGGCAGACAGAGAAGCAGGCTCCATGCAGGGAGCCCGTTGTGGGACTCGACCCCAGGACTTCAGGACCACGCCCTGGGCCAAAGGCAGGCTCTAAACCGCTGAGCCATCCAGGGGTCCCTGATTCTTGAGATCATGACCTGAGCTGAAGTCAAGAGTCTAATGCTTAACTGACTGAGCCACCCAGGTGCCCCTCCAGGTTTTTTTTTTTAATTATAAATAAATTTTAAAAATTTATTGTAGTCAATGAACTTGATGATAAGATTTTGCTCTTATGTGTTAAGTTTGTAGGATTTTAGGCTAAATTCCTAGATGTACAACTGCTAGGACAAAGAATATGTGTATTTGTAATTATAACAGCAGCTGTTTAATTGTCCTTTAAAGAATTTGTAATCACACTTCTCCCTGCAGAGTATAAGAGGACTTGTTGGACAACAGCCTCATCACAACTTATTGAGGTGTTAGCTAGTTCTGTAATAGTTGAATAATGCTATCAAAGTGTATGCGATTTTAATGTTTACTCTTTAGGTGAAGTTGAACATTTTAATTTTTTAATTTTTTATTTTTTTTGAAGTTGAACATTTTTAAATTTAAGGTTTCTTTATTTCCTTTTCTACATAAGACATTCCTATTCTTTGCTCATTTTGAGTTTATGGTGTACATTTTGATCTGTAGTTCTTCATAAAAAAGAGATAAGCTCTATCATTTTATGATATGAGTTGCAAATATTTTTCCCCATTTAGTCATTAGAATTTTTATGAGTGAAATTTATTATTAGTATTATTTTTATATTTTATTTATTTATTCATGAGAGACAGAGACAGAGAGAGAGAGAGAGAGAGAGAGAGAGAGGGGCAGAGACATAGGCAGAGGGAGAAGCAGGCTCCCTGTGTGGGGAGTCTGATGTGGGACTCGATCCTGGGACCTCAGGATCACGACCTGAGCTGAAGGCAGACGCCCAACCTCTGAGCCACCCAGGTGTCCGAGTCAAATATATTAATCGATTAAAAATTGTTTTGTTCATAGTTGACATACAATGTTACATTAGTTTCAGGTGTACATCTTAGTGATTTGACAAGTTTGTACTTTACGCTTGTTTAACACAAGTGTAGCTGCCATCTGTCCTGTTAATGTTGCTATTCAAATGTATTAATCTTTTCTCCCCTTTTTTTCCTCTTCTCTGTTTTGTGTTACATTTAGAGAATTTTTTCCTACTCTGATGGTAAAGACTGCCTTTCCTTCTGGTGCTCATTTTTTTTTTTTTTAAACTGTTAAATCTTTGATTTGAAATCTATTTTGGTATGAGGTGTGCAGTAGGGATGCAACCTCATAATTTTTCTCTTTCATCCATTCCAATGCTCTTTACTGAATATTCTAACATTTCTTTATTTATTTGAAATACTTCCTTGATTGTATGCGGAATAAATTGCTGTAGGTATTTGAAGACATTTCTGGATTTTGCTGTTTTTTGGCAGATATGTTTTAAATGAGGACTCCCTAATATAGTAAACTTTCAAATTTTTTTGTAGGTTCCTTGTTTCTATACTGATGCAGAAAGACGATCAGTGATGGATGCGACACAAATTGCTGGTCTTAATTGCCTGCGATTAATGAATGAAACAACTGCAGGTAACAGGGGTTGTTAGCATCTGTGACTTGCTAAATCTTGAAGGTTTTGCAGTCTTAAAACTATGGGGTTTCTTGTTCTTTATTTTGCTTGCAGCACTTACACATATGTGCCATAGTACTTTTGGATATTGTGTCACTCATAAAGAATTCATCTGACCAGTGCTTTTTCTTTATCCACATAGCACTTACTTTGGTATGTAATCACATGCTTGTTTGGAAAGTAACACAGTTACTGTGTGTCGAGAGCAGTGTGTTGTTTTAAAGATTGGCCTTTTTTTCCACCACTGTAATGGGGTGTAAAGAAACATCTCAGGGAGAGATAGGTAGGAATGTTGAGGTGGCATAAATTAGAAGAAATCCTGGAAAATATTTTTGGAAAAGTGGGGGAAGTGGTGGGGGAAAATAGCCCAGCCCAGGTCATTGGAATTGAAAATTGGAAATGTTAAGGAGGTCTAAGTGAATGTCAGTCTTTGATTCTTTGTAGTTAATGTTCCTCATGAATAAATTATGCAAAGCATATGGAGAATTTGATTTTTCCAAAACAGCATATGATGTAGTCCTATTCACTATATATATATTTTTTTTACTTAAAGTGACTTTTAAATGTACTATTTAAATGATAATATTACATTGAATTTAATTTTTTTCTTATGTAGTTGCTCTTGCATATGGAATCTATAAGCAAGATCTTCCTGCCCTAGAAGAGAAACCAAGAAATGTAGTTTTTGTAGACATGGGGCATTCTTCTTATCAAGTTTCTGTATGTGCGTTTAATAGAGGAAAACTTAAAGTAAGTATATTATTTCTGGAGAACTATATTGCAACTGTATGGTAATTAGGAATTTATGGAGATAGTTGAAATAATAGAGAATTTTGTTGCATTAATGGAAGCTTGGTAAACTAAACTATGTAGAGGTAGAGTAGAAGTTGTAATTCATTAAGAGTTGACATGAAGCAAAAAGTATAGACCTTGAGAAAGCTCTAAAGATTTCTGATCCTTATTTTTCTAATCTGTAATGTGTAGAAAATAATGCTTACTCTGTAGGCTTATGAGGATGCTTTAACAGGAAGTCCCTTTGTATATTTTTTTACACTGAGGATTGAAGGGATGACAAAGGTATTCTGTGCTTAATCTTAAGGTTTTGAGTGTTATGGGAAAAGAGTGTGCGGACTAAAACTTGGACAGCCAGAAATAATCACTCCCAGACTGGGAGTGATATTCTTTCTATATTCTTGGAAATCGTAGAGCTCTGGAGAATGGAGCTTTCTATAAAGAGAAGTCTTAGGCGTGCAAAAGGCAAGGAAGGCCAGAGAATGAACATGGTTGCATTTGAATTTGCTGGCATATACTAGTTCCACAATGGGATATAAAATCAGTTCTCTAGCTGATTTAATCTAGAATTTGCTTAAGAATCAATGTGTTTTTGAGTTGTTTGCTTTAGTTATTAGGGTTGAATATCAGACTTCTTTGTGGCAAAGGCCTCAGTTGCCTTTCTCCTTGAAATTTGTGGATTGGTGGGGAGGATCTATCTGTCTCACAGTAAGTATTCATTAGGTTCAGAGGGCATTTTGAGACCCTATTTGTTACAGTCTTATTTTGAAAACTAGACTTGGTTTCATTTTGTGTTCTGATTTATATTGTTTCTAGGGTTTTTTCTTTTTTAATAAAAGGAAAAATCTTTGGGATGGTTGGGAAATAACAGTTACATGGTTTTTACAGTTGTAAATGTGGACCAAGTATAATTCTTAGTACTTGAACTTTATAATCACTAATCGCTTTATTTCTAAAGTCCATTGTATACTTTGACCTTTTTAAACGGAAGCTATTGGCCATAATTTAGCTTTGATTTTGGGTCAAAGTGGTGTGTGTCAGTGATTAGTTGCCTTTTATTTCCTCACCAAAATTGTCCTTTATTATGTCCTGTCACCTGTCAGTTTTGCGATTATAATTAAAATTTAATTCTAAAAATACTCATTATGGAAACCCCCCTCCCCAACCCCCAAGCTGGGGTAGAAAAATCAGTCACAGTCTTATTACCATGAACAGGATATGCTGTATTTCATTTTAGTCTTTTGAAGAAAACAAAATTAGTTCTGTGTCCGTTTTCTTCACTGAACATATTAAGAAGATTTCCCCACGACATTTAACATCTTTGAAGAGATTGTTTTTTATTGATTTTATTTTTTCATAAGGATGTAATCGTTTATTTAGCCTACTTTCTATTATTGAATTGGATTAGATCTGGTTTGCTCCTAATCTGTAAAAGATTTGGGTAATGGATAATCAAAGCTAATGAGACTTCTACAAGTTGTTGTGAATTAATCCTTTAGCATCTTTGGTGCTAGTAAACTGCACTGAGGTAGGCCTTTGGTATTATTCATAGTTTTGTGACAGTAATAAGACCAGAATTGTGTAATGACCTGTTCATGCATTTGACTTTGGATATGTAATTTTAGTTTGCAGTCAGATGGGTGTAGTAGAAAGGGCTTGGATTTTGGAATTGAGAGGATTAGGTTTTGAATTGAAGTTCTGCCATTTATTAGCTTTGTGACCTGCAGATTATCTCTGATCTGTCTGGGCCTGTAACATCATCTGTAAATTGAGGATTACAGTGTCTCATTTTATAGTGATTAAATGACGGGTGCATATTGCTTTGTCTCAACCTTAATGTGCCCTCTTGTAATTTACCAGTTAAATATATATCATGATAAAATTTTAAATTGGTTTATTTTTGAATTAATTATCTTTTTTCCTAAGGTTCTGGCCACTGCATTTGACACGACACTGGGAGGCAGAAAATTTGATGAGGTTTTAGTAAATCACTTCTGTGAAGAATTTGGGAAGAAATACAAGCTAGACATAAAGTCCAAAATCCGTGCATTATTACGACTGTCTCAGGAGTGTGAGAAACTCAAGAAATTGATGAGTGCAAATGCTTCAGACCTCCCTTTGAGCATCGAATGTTTTATGAATGATGTTGATGTATCTGGGACTATGAATAGGTAACCAGATCAATATTTTGATGTTAAACTGAACTGTGATTTTTGTTTACTTCTATTAGCATTTATTTAGTTAAATGTTGAAATTACCATGCTTGCTATAAGATAATTTCTGTTCTGTAGGTAAAAATTAGAGACCATTCAGGATTTGGCTTTTTACGTAAAGTTTGGGTTTGATTATCCTAATAATGTAGACTAATTTTTTGTTCTGATTATTCCACTAAGTTGACAGGTGTGTGCATTATATGTGAGTTACTGGTTTTCAAAAAATCAGGGCAAGTTGCTTTAATGCTGAATAATACTGAATTTGATTTTAGTCATTGATTGAGAAATTGGTGTTCTTGCATAGTTCAGGGTCACGTGTGAGCAACAGCTCTTTTTGTACACTGCTGCAAGAATTCTGGGTAATTGACATTTCACGGCTATCCTTAGAAACACTCAGAATGTTACTGTTGTCTCTTGAGTTCCTTAGATGATGGGAGTGATAAGTTCTTTAGGATGTGAACTTTACTGGTAGAAATTTAGGTACGATTGGTGACTTGCTTGGGGAAGTGTGGCCTCAGTGACCCTCAAAAAATTGAGATGGAATTGGAATTACATTACTGTGCCTGGTAACTATATTTGTAGTCCCTTTTCCTCTCCACACTTGAAAGTGAGGGTTTTCATTTTGTGTTAGGGGGACTAGAGGGCAAGAGAGTACCGGTGTCTCTCTCAGAAATTGTTAGTGGAATGTTTTGTGATAATCAGAGCCAGGTAGACACTTGTAAGTAGTTTGTACCTTTTAAAAACTGAAACCAATTAACCTTTGTGCTGTTCTTTTTTAAACATTTGGACTTTGTGTACATTGAGTGCAAGGCTGTCATATTCTCGGCCCTAGTTTATAGTCTTCATGTAGTCTGTAATGCTCACCAGCAGTCTTTTTTTTCTTTAACAAAACTGGGTTATTTCTGACATAGTAGACTTCTGATTAACTTTTTTTGAGGTAAATTTCACATACCATTTTTTTTTAAAGATTTATTTATTTATTCATAATAGAGAGAGAGCAAAGACACAGGCAGAAGGAGAAGCAGGCTCCATGCAGGGAGCCCGACGCAGGACTCGATCCCGGGTCTCCAGGATCTCGCCCTGGGCCAAAGGCAGGTGCTCAACCGCTGAGCCACCCAGGGATCCCCTCACATACCATTTTAAAGTGGACAACTCTGGCGTTTTTCATACATTCACATTGCTGTGCAGTGACCACCTCTATCTAGTGACAAAATGTTTTCAACACTCTAAAATAAAACCTCATAACTATTAAGCAGTTACTTTCCATCTTCCCTTGCCTATCATACCTGGCAACTACTACTTTTTTCTTTATGGATTTATGTATTCTGAATGTTGTGTATAAATGGAATTGTAACTATGGGGTTTGCTTCTTTTGTATCTGACTTCTTTCACTTTTACCATAATGTTTTCTAGGTTCATTCACATTGTAACGTGTATTAGTACTTTTTTGCTTTTTATGGGAAATAATATTCCATTTGTATGGATCATATCACGTATTTTTTTTTAATCCTTTCCTGGTTTGTTTCTACCTTTTAGATATCTTGAATAGTGCTTCTATGACAATTCATGAATAAGTATTTGACAATTTTGTTTTTTGTTCTTTTTGGAGTAAGTGTAGGAGTGGAATTGCTGAGTCATATGCTAATTCTATGTTTAGCTTTTTGAGGAATAGCCAATCTATTTTCCTAGCATTTGGACCATTTTACATTCTCACCAGCAATGTATAAGGGTTTCAGTTTCACCACATCTTCGCTCAGGCTTGTTATTTACTACTGCTTTATTTATGTTAATGTCTCTCCATCATTTTGGTTGTTGGAAGGATAATCTCCGAATAGGTTTTTAAAAAATGGCACATGTGAACTGTGTGAAGTTCTTGCATGTTGATGATGTATTCCACATTTATACCCAGTTAGAACATAACCTTACCTCATATTCATTCCTTGATTGTTTTATTCTTTTTAAAGATTTTATTTTTTAAGTAATCTCTACACCTAAAATGTGGGGCTCAGAATTACAACCCTGAGATCAAGAGTCACATACTTCCCTGACTGAGTCAGCCAGGTGACCCTTTCCTTGATTATCTTAAATGGAGTAATACTCTTCTTTCAGCATTTAGCATTGCTAATTGTGACAATATATTTTTTCAGTTATTTTTTTGCTAGATGCCCCAGTTTTTGTTTTTCTTTCTGGAAAGTCTAATTTACAAGGATAATTTGGCTTTGTTGCAGGTTGTTTTTGATCATTTTTTCCTAGGTATGCAGTGTGCGTTTTGGTATGCAGTTTCACAGCTATTTAAATATCAAGGAAGTTTTCTTGAATTACATCGTTCAGTACTTCTTCGTTTCTTGTGCTTTGATTTCATTCTTCCAGAAATCTTATATGAGTATGTTGGATCTTTCTTGCCTATAATCTATATTTGCCATTCTCTTTCCATTCATCCCGTTATGTCACTATTCGGAGTATTTGTCTTTGTGTTATTTCTATGTTATTTTTCATTTTTGACATTCTTTTCTTTTTTTTTTGAGATTTTATTTATTTGAGAGAAAGAGCGAGGGAGCACAAGCAGGGGATGTGAAGAGGCAGAGGGGAGAGGAAGGCTAAGTGCTGCAAAAGGGGAGCCTGATACTGGGCTCCATCCCAGGACCCTGGGATCATGACCTGAGCTGAAGGCAGATGCTTAATGGACTGAACCACGCAGGCTCCTCTGTTCTTTTATTTCTTATTCTTAGTTTTTCTAATTCTGTTTGTTGCTCTTTCATTTTGTATCATTTATTCGTTGTACAATTCATATACCATTACATTTATCAAACTTTAAAGTGTACAATTCAGTGGTTTCAATATATTCACAAAGTTGTGCAACAAGGACCATGAACTAGTTTTAGAAATGTTTATCCATTAGCAGTCATCTCCGTTCCTCCCACACTAACCCTAAGCAATTACCAGTCTACTGTCTATCTCAGTGGATTTACTTAATCTGATGTTTGTTTGTTTGTTTGTTTTTAAAGTAAACTCTTCCCCCAAAGTGGGGCTTGAACTCATGACCTCAGGATCAAGAGACACATGGTCTACTGACTGAGCCAGCTAGGTGCCCCTGCCTAGTCTCCTTTTTTTTTTTTTTTTTTTTTGCCTAGTCTCATTTTTATGTGAAGTCAGTGTTCCTGAACTTTTTAAAATTTATTTATGATAGTCAGAGAGAGAGAGAGGCAGAGACACAGGCAGAGGGAGAAGCAGGCTCCATGCACCGGGAGCCTGACGTGGCATTCGATCCCGGGTCTCCAGGATCGTGCCCTGGGCCAAAGGCAGGCGCCAAACCGCTGCGCCACCCAGGGATCCCTGAACTTTTTTTTTTTTTTAAAGATTTATTTATAAGAGAGTACGTGCACGAGAGTTCCAGTTCAGAGAGAGGCAGAGGCAGGGCAAGAATTTTCAAGCGGACTCCCCCCTGAGCAGAGCAGACAAGGGGCTTGCTCTATCTAAAAACCCTGAAATTGTGGGCAGCCCGGGTGGCTCAGCGGTTTAGCACTGCTTTGCCTACAGCATGATCCTGGAGACCAGGGATCAAGTCCCACGTTGGGGTCCCCATATGGAGCCCGCTTCTCCCTCTGCCTGTGTCTCCCCGCCCCCCCCCTCGTGAATAAATAAATAAAATATTAAAAAAACAAACAAACAACCAAACCTGAGATTGTGACCTGAGCTGAAACCAAGAACCAGACGTTCAGTAGACTGAACCACTCAGGCACACTCTCACTCTCTCTCTCTCTTTTTAAGTATTCCTGTGAACTTTCAGAAGGGCAGTGTCATTTTAGAGTTTTTTTTATTTCATTGCTCCACAGTGCCCTCTTTTGTTTTTATGAAATATTTCAAAGATGTGGCTTCCATCTTTTTTTCTTTATTCTTTGTCTCCAATGTGTTCTTTTTTTTTTTTTAAAGATTTTATTTATTTATTCATGAGAGACACAGAGGCAGAGACCCAGGCAGAGGGAGAAGCAGGCTCCATGCGGAGAGCCTGATATGGGACTTGATCCCGGGTCTCCAGGATCAGGCCCTGGGCTGAAGGTGGCACTAAACTGCTGAGCCACCTGGGCTACCCTTTGGTTTGGATTTTATCAGCAGTTTTTCCTTATTGTGGCTCTTTTTCCTTGAAGGAAACTTTAACTTGGTTACTGTAAAGTTTATTGGTTCCTGTTCACCCTGGTTCTTAATGTTGTACCGTATTGAGGACCTTTTTTATATTCCTTTGCTTTGGAGTGTGCCAGTGCCTCCTCATTTTACCTGCTGTTTTCATTTTGGCCTGTTGAGTTTTGGTTTATTTTTTCAGATCCATTATTTTTTCAGGTCTATTATATATCCTGTTTTCTTCGGCTTTTGCACAGATACTGATACTTTGTAGAGGAGTTGTATGTTGTTGGTAGTTTTTCTCATTTGTATTTTAGGATTTGTGGGGGATACTGTTATTTCTTTTTGTTGTAGGTGTTAATGGGGTTTTGGTTTTGCTATCCTAGTTGCTTTGTGTATTTTTCTGACAGGATATGAAGAGATGAAAAAACTATACTATTTGTATATAGAATATGTAGAGACAATTATAATTGGATAAAAAATTACAACCTAATTAAAAATTGGGCAGAGGATCTCAATAGATACTTCTCCAAAGTAGATAAAGAAATGGCTAGTGGGATGCCTGGGTGGGTCAGCGGTTGAGCATCTGCCTTGGGCCCAGGACGTTATCCTGGAGTCCTGGGATCAAGTCCCACATCGGGCTCCCTATGTGGAGCCTGCTTCTGTCTCTGCCTGTGTCTCTGCCTCTTTCTGTCTCTCATGAATAAATAAATAAGATCTTAAAAAAAAAAAAAAAGAAACGTCTAGAAAGGGCAGGAGAAGATGCTCAACATCATTAGCCTTCGGGGAAATGCAAAATCAAAACCACAATGAGAGGGCAGCCCCTGTGGCGCAGCGGTTTAGCGCCGCCTGCAGCCCGGGGTGTGATCCTGGAGACCCGGGATCGAGTCCCACGTCGGGCTCCCTGCATGGAGCCTGCTTCTCTCTCTGCCTGTGTGTCTGCCTCGCTTTCGCTCTCTCTGAATAAATAAATAAATCTTTAAAAAAAATTATTAAAAAAAAAAAAAAAACCACAATGAGACAACAGTTCACACCCACCAGGATTCCTATTGTCAATAGCCTTGAAGAGGATGTGGAGAAATCCTCATACACTGCTGGTGGCAGTCTAAAATGGTGCACCCATTTTTAAAACTAGGTGGCAATCCCTTGAAATCTGTTAAACCTAGATTTACCATATGATACAGCAATTCATTTCCTTGGTATACACTCCAGATTAATAAAGCATGTATATGCAAAAAATTCTTAAACAAATGGTCATAGCAGTGCTACTCATAATAGCAAAAAAAGGAAAGAAAGAAAGAAAGAAAGAAAGAAAGAAAGAAAGAAAACAAAACAACCCCAGTGTCCATTAACTACTAAAATGAATAAGCAAAATGTGATATGTTTATACAAAGAAATATTACTTGGAAGTTAAAACAATGTTGTACAGATACATGCTATAACATGGATGAACCTTGAAAATTTTATGCCAGATGAAAGAAACCAGTTACAAAGTATACATTTTGTATGATTCCATTTATATGGGATGTCCAGCATGAGTGGTTGCCTAGGGCTGAGGGGTAGGTGAGGGAATAATGGTTAATGGTGATGGAAGTGTTTTAAAATTGTGATGATGGTTGTACAGCTCTGAATATATTAAAAGCCATTTAATTATATATTTTAAATAGGTGAATTTTATTTTTTAATTATTTTTTAGATTTATTCATGGGAGACAGAGGCAGAAACACAATAGGTGAATTTTATAGTTATGGGAATTATTTTTCTAAACAACTTAAAAGCCTTTATGACTGCTATTGCCATAGGCAATTTCTAGGCTCTTCTCTGCAGGAGTCTATTTGTTTTTGTATGATGGACATTTTCAAATCTGCAGCAAAATAATTTTTTAGTGAACATCCTCATCATGCCATTGGTTGTATTTATAACGTTAATTCTACCTGTTTAATCACATACCTGTTCATTTCTCCATCCTGTGTTTATTTATCCATCCCACCAGTTTTATTTTTTGATACACCTCAAAATAAATTGCAGACATCCATCTGTATACTTCTCTCCAGATTCTAAAGCTTGCATATTAATCAGAACTCACTGTTTTATGTTTTTTTGTTTTATTTTTATATCATGACATACTGAAGCTTGAAGTGGTCCTTTGCTGAATTTTGACAACTGGCCAGTTGTCTCAGGAGACAGACCATCATGTCCGGAAATGTTTCCCCAGGTCTTCATGCCCAGGGGTAGCTGCTGATGGGAACTTTTTATCTTAAGGGATTGGAGATGAAAATTGCCTGTTCTGGACATCTAGAAAAGTAGCCATACAGTGTGTAGTCAGTCTTGGGTAAAGCTTCTTTTGCTCAGCATAAAATTTGATTCATTTAGTTTAATCTTTTATTTATTCTTTCTTATGTATTGCTGAGTAGTTGTGTCATTGTACATTTAATGTTTTCCCCTCCTGATGGACGCTGGCTTTTTCCAGTTTTTTTTTTTTTTTTTTTTTTGCTAATAGGGAAAACTCATTTTAAACTCTCACCAACAGGTAGGAGTTGCAGTTGTTGAATCCTCACCAATATTGGTATAAGTGGTCTTAAATTTTTGCCATTCTGGTGTGTACATTTTGTACCTCAGTGATATAATTCATAAGAATCACATTTCTAAAGTGTCTCATCAGTGGTTTTTAGTATATTCACAAAATTGGGCAACCATCACCACAACCCAATTATAGCATATTTTCATCATCTCATAAAGAAACCCTGAATGAGTTATCAAGGTATAAAAAGACTTGGAGGACCCCCAAATACATACTTCTAAGCAAAATAAGCCACTTTGAAAGGTGATATACTGTTTGATTTCAATGATAAAAGATTCTGGAAAAGACAGATCTATGGAGACTGTGAAAACATCAGTGGTTAGCCAGGGGTTCAGGGGAAGTGAGGGATGAATAGGTAAAGCACAGGATTTTTAGGGCACTGAAACTCTTCCATGTGATAACTATCAAGCTGGATACTTATCAACATACATTTGTCAAAACCTATAGAACTCTAATATATACTGTCACATGCTTGTATTGGCTCATCAGTTAGAAATGTTATCATAGTAATGTAAGATGTTAGTAGGGGAACTGGGGAGGGCTGAAAGTGAGGGGTTTGTGAGAATTCTCTGTACTTTATTTCTCCGTAAACCTAAAACTGATACAAAAAATAGAATGTATTTAAAGAAAAAAAAAAAAGGAAAAGAAGAAATTATGTCATGAACTATCTCTTCATCATCTGTTGTTCCTCCTCCAGCCCTAGGTAGCCATTAATCTACTTTTTGTCTCTTGGAATTTACTTCTTCTGAATATTTCATATAAATGGAGTCATATAATATATGTTCTTTTTTTTGATTGACTGCTTTCACCTTGCACAATTTTTAAAAAGTTTATCCATGTTTTAACATTTATCAGTTTCTCTTAATGTATTTATTCCTTTTTATTCCTGAATGTTATTTGATGGACGTTAGGATTTTTTCCCACTTTTTTGGCTGTTGTAAGTAATGCTGCTATGAAGAACATTTATGTGGAAGTTTTTGTGTAGACATACGTTTTCACTTTTGGTTATATACCTAGAGTGCAGTCACTGGGTCATATGGTAACACTATGTTTAACATTTTGAGGAATTGCCAAGTTCTTTTCCAAAGTGGCCACGCCATTTTATATTCTTACCAGGAATGTACGAGGCATCCAGTTTCTCTACATCCTTGCCAATACTTTTATCTGCCTTTTTGATTATAGCTATTTATTCCCCCACTTAAAAGTGGAATGTGATTTAAATCTATTGCTGTGTTTTTCATAGGGGCAAATTTCTGGAGATGTGTGATGATCTCTTAGCCAGAGTGGAGCCACCACTTCGTAGTGTTTTGGAACAAGCCAGTAAGTCCTACTGTGACTGAATTGTTTGTTATAATCAAGGCTCTTTGGAACATGTTGTTTATTACTTTTTTTTTTTTTAAGGTATACAAATTTTCCTTGTATAAACTACTACTTCATTGCTATATTAAGTTTCTTTTTATGTCTGTCTTTCCTCTGGAGCACCCCCAGCCCCACCCCTTTTGATAATGGTGTCCAGGGAAATCTAATACTTTTCTCAAGAAAGCTAATTTGGATTCAAAGATGAATATAAACATCTCATTTATTTCATAGTGGTAAAAATTGTCTTTTGCATTGCTGCCTGTAGTAGTTGTACATGCTTTTCTGTGAATCTTTTGCTGACTGAGAAATACAGCCAAGGGAGGATGTGATAACCACAGTTATTTTAACAGGATGCTTTAATTTTCCTTCTAGCTAAAAGTTGAAGTTTGATTTAGGAACGTGTCACTAATTTTCCTAAAACCATCAGCATACTTTTACTTGGGAGTTCACTGTTATGTTGGTTGCTAAGTATTTCAGAGTGTTAAGATGTACTGTCATCTTGGCAAAGGTCAGCTCTTAAATCAGAGTGCTTATGGCAAACTGGCATGTTCTTCCATACTGGTATGGCCCATTTCTTTAAATAGCCCTTCTCAACACATCAGCAGTATTGGTTGCATAAAATGTCGCCTGGAAACCAGGTGGTGTTAAGAGTATTTTATGAGTGAGAGAAGAGCTTTGATGTGCACCTTCTTTACTTCTCTTAGGAGGAGGCTGCACCCTTGTTCATAATCTGTACTATATCTATGCTCTGGATGGAGTGCTGATGTGGCTTCTTGGGATTTGAATCATGCCATGTCAGTGGTAACTCAGTATTTCAAGGCCCTCTTATTTTCTTTGTGGCTAGCTTAACTATTGATGTTTTAACAATTTTTTGTGTGGGACTGTTTCAGAGATGACAGGGTTTTTATGCTACAGGATATTTAGTATCCATTGCACTGTCCTCCTAAGTCCCAATATCGTGCCACAACTGCCCCTGCTCCTTGGTGCATCAAAACATACCTCCTTGTTTTCTGAGGCCACCTGTGTGTGTGTATGTGTGTGTATGGGTGGTGGTGGTGAGGGGGTGAAAGTGGGGGGTTTTGTTACAAATCTATGTTAATTTTGTTGTGTTAATGTTATGTTCTTTTATTGTAAAATACTAATTTAGGGATTGTTTTAATTTCAATGTCTATTCTAACCATTTTAAAATAGAGTTAAGGAAAGAAGATATTTATGCAGTGGAGATAGTTGGTGGCGCGACACGAATCCCTGCAGTGAAAGAGAAGATCAGCAAATTTTTTGGTAAAGAACTTAGTACAACACTAAATGCTGATGAAGCTGTCACTAGAGGCTGTGCATTGCAGGTGAGCTTTCTTTCACAGGTAACCATCCATTTATAGGTCATTACCAAGAAGGCATTGCTTTGTCTGTAACTAGCTTATTATACTCTGAGGTTAGCTCAAGATCTCTAGGTGTAAGATTCTAAAATTTTAGTTTTACAACAGATTTATAGGTAGTGTTGATAAATGGAATTGTACTCTGTAACATGCAATGAGCTGAATTAATTTACTAGAAACATAGATAAACCTGAAATAATATTAGAATTTGGCATATTATCGTCTATATATGAAGTAGGATTGTACATCAGTTAAATAAAGGTTTCGGGTTAATGGAAAAATGATAAGTAATGGCTAGATAATAGTTAACTTGACATATGATAGAAGTTTTTAAAACCGCTTACTTACACATCATTAAATTATTAATGTAAATACTTAAAAACTATTGATGGTTTTTTGAAGTCATTATTTATAGGTTTCATAGTAACAGTTCATAATGTCTGTACTTGTCATAATGGAATTTTTAAAAATTATTATTGTAGTGTGCAATCTTATCGCCTGCTTTCAAAGTCAGAGAATTTTCTATAACTGATGTAGTACCGTATTCAATATCTCTGAGATGGAATTCTCCTGCTGAAGAAGGGTCAAGGTAATAACGTTTATTATTATTATTTTTTTAAAGGTTTTATTTATTTATTCATGAGAGACACACAGAGAGGCAGAGACAGAGACAGAGGCAGAGGGGAGAAGCAGGCTCCCTGCAGGGAGCCGGACGTGGGACTCGATCCTGGGTCTCCAGGATCACACCCTGGGCTGAAGGCAGATGCTCAACCGCTGAGCCACTCAGGCATCCCAAATTTATTATTTTTATACTTAACAGTTAACTTAGTGTTAAGTCTGAGTAAAATAGTGTCTTTTATTTCAACTTCTAAGATTTGTAACATTTCATTACAGTGCATGAAGCAAAGTGATGCCTTACTTTAGTCTTGAATAATTTTGTGTCCTTAGTTTACTATAATTGATCCTGCTGAAGTATTTGGTGCCTTTTACGTACTTAACTGAATATTTTATATTTCTTTTCTTAAAACTGATTTCATATATAGTTTTAGAGATACATATAAGTTTTTTTTCCTTGGAACCTATTATATCCTGGAAATGATGCCAGATGAGAGAGCATGAGAAGAGTAATAACTAGAGCCATGCAATAATTACAAATGTAGAATCAATTGGTAAGTGTTGAGGAATATATTAATTGTGTGATTTTTGTCTTTTTCCTCCATCTAGTGACTGTGAAGTCTTTACAAAAAATCATTCTGCTCCTTTCTCTAAAGTACTCACATTTTATAGAAAGGAACCTTTTACTCTTGAGGCCTATTATAGCTCTCCACAAGACTTGCCTTATCCAGATCCTGCTATAGGTAAGTAGAGTTGGGAACTTAAAAAAAAAAAAAAAAAAAAAAAAAAAGGAAACATTATGTACTTGGGAGAACTGGGAGAGCAGAGCAAGTATAATATTCTGAAATTTGGCATTTTAAATCACACACAAAAAGTCTCTTTCAGTCTTGTGACCAGTTTAGTACTAGTAGAGTGTTTATTATTTAAGTGGATCTCCTGTTGTGTGAGCAGTATTTCTTGGTTAATACATATAGTGGGTATACCTTGTACATAATGTGGTAGTACACAGATACTGCAAAGGAGTTAAATTCCATTTTGACCGTAACAGAGTTTTATCAGATGTACACAGAAAATCATTAGACAGTTGTTATGTCATGTTGGCTAGAGTCTTCATAGACCCTCAGAAACTCTTAAAATCTGGAAATTCTACCAGATGAGGAGAGGTACTGGAATTGCATGATCATTATGGATTTAGAATACATGAGTAAAGTATTAGGAATATCTTGAATGGCACTTGGACACTGTGGGAAAGTTAACCCACTTTGTTTTCCTCATTTGTAAAGCAGGAATAAGAATGATAATTCAAATTTTGCAGAGTTTTGTGAATTAAAAAACATAAGTAAGACTCTGATACAGTAACTGACTCAGTGTATGGCAATTTCCTGATAAATGACAGAAGCAGTGTGGAATAACTGGGTTTTTGTTTTTTGTTTTTTCCAGTAGAGAGGTGACCTAGGTTTAGGAACTTAACTGGTAAAAAGAAAAAAAAAAAAAAAAAGGAACTTGCAGTGGCATATAAAGATGAATTAGAATAAGGGACCAGAGGTCAGGAAATTTTTGGAGAGTTAGGAGATGTTTGAGACCTTAATTGGGTCAAGGTACTAAGAGTTTGAGTATTTATGAGAGAAGAAGGAGAAATCTGATGATTTAGGATTGTAAGAGTACTTCTCTTTAAGTGTCATGTTACTGACCTGTCACTGAGAAATGGGCATAACCTGGCAATGTGGGCATATATTCATGTTTAAATTAGTCCTCTTAGGTTATATGTTCTCTTTTGCTTCATATGTTCCTAGCTCAGTTTTTAGTTCAGAAAGTTACTCCTCAATCTGATGGCTCCAGTTCAAAAGTGAAAGTCAAGGTTCGAGTAAATGTCCATGGCATCTTCAGTGTGTCCAGTGCATCTCTAGTGGAAGTGCTCAAGTTTGAGGAAAACGAGGAACCGATGGAAACAGATCAGAATGCAAAGGAGGAAGAGGTAATCTGGATATTTTATACCATTTTAAACCATTTATAATGGTGTAGAGATGACTTGTTAAATTGTAACAACTTGATTAGGTGACAAGGGAGGAACCTTGTGACAGAGCTGATGAGAGTGGGTTTGCGTTGTGTCCCTTTATCCCAGTGTTGGTGAAATAGCAGGAGGCTTTATGCAGTCTTTCTAATAGAGATGGAATGTAGTTTGGCTTCTACTTTCAGACCCTATGTACTTCTCAAGTTGAGTTGTTTTTGATTCTCATTATTGAAAAATGCTTTGAGTCTTGGTTGATTATTTTCTTTCTTTTTTTTTATTATTTTCATAAGTTGATTTTACACTCATTTATTGGACTCAAGCCCTGGGTGTCATCCTTTTGGTGCATCAAAATCAAGTTTTATGAAACTATAAATGTTTTGAGTCTCCAGAGATCTTGAATTGGTCTGGGTTACAGCCCAGATATCCCTTTTAGAAGCTTCTGAGGTCATTCTAATGTGCTGCAAACTTTGAGAGCCCATGATTCAGGTCTCCACAAACTTTTCCCCTTCTTTGTCATTGTTAGGCTTCGTTTTTTTTGTCTTAAGATTTATTTAAGAGAAAGCACACACCTATGCTCTTGAGTAGAGGGAGTCACAGAAGAAGAGAGAATCTTCACGTACAATCCCTACTGAGCGGGGAGCCAGACATGAGCTCAGTCTCATGACCCTGAGATCACGATGTAAGGTGAAACCAAGTCAAATGACTGAGGCACACAGGCATCCCCAATCTTTGTTCTTTGAACAGAATTCTCAAGGTGTTCACCTCCCTTAATGGACAGTGGTTGTACTTATGAGGATGAAAAGACTAATTTTAAAAACTGCTTGAAAATGCTGAGACTTCTGAGAGAAGTTTACTACAAGGAATCCTGCACTTTTCAGAAACATTGTGTTAAATATTGTCTTATTCCATAAGATGAGTATTCCTGTGGTTTACAAAGTAGATCTACAGTCATTCTTGTTTGCATACAGGTGGGGTAGGGCAGGTGTTTACTCCATTGTACAGATTTATTAACTAAGATCCAGAGAGGAAAACTTCCCTGTTAGTAGGTAACATATATGTCATAGCTGGAATGTAAGTCTGGGTATTCTGATGGCTGGTAATTGATCAGGAGTTTGATACCATATAATTTTGCCAATGTTCCATGAGGGTTGCTTAGTCTTTTGTTAGTATTACCTGGTTTCGAAATTTGACGTGACCTGTATTTCAGAAGATGCAAGTGGACCAGGAGGAACCTCATGCTGAAGAGCAGCAACAGCAGACGCCAGCAGAAAATAAGGCAGAGTCTGAAGAAATGGAGGTACAAGTTGTGTTTTAGAGTAGGATTTGTAATCTCTTCACAGATACTGTGTCTTAGAGGGTAGTTACATTGTTGACCCTTGAACAATGTGCAGGTTAGGGGTGCTGACCCTCATGCAGTAGGAAATCTGCATATATAAGTTTTGACTCCTCAAAAACTTCACTATGGCCTCTTCTGTTGATCAGAATAAGATAGTTGATTAACTCCTCTTCAGTATTAAATGCTATGTTCTTATTGTAAGGTAAGCCAGAGAAAAGAAAATGTTACTAATAAAATCATAAGGCAGAGAAAATACATTTACAGCATTGTACCGTTACTTATCAAAACTCTGTATATACATGGTCCTGTGCAGTTCAAACCGGTTTTATTTAAGGGTCAACCGTATTAGGAGTTCTTAATATATCTGAAGTTTTTTTTTTTTTTTAATTTACTTTCCATTTTATTTAAAGATTTTATTTATTTAGTTGAGAGAGAGAGAGAGCAACAGAGCACAAACGGGGAGGTGGGAAGCAGGCTCCCCATTGATCAAGGAGCCGGATGCAGGACTCAGTCCCAAGATCCTGGGATAATGATCTGAGCTGAAGGCAGATGTCTAACTGCTTAACTGACTGAGCCACCCAGGTGCCCCCATATCTGAGGTTTTTCAGCAAGATTTTGTAGTGGGTTTGGAAAGTATATTTGACAAGAACTTTGAACTCTAGTCCCTTTAGTATGTGGGAAGAATGCACTCATAAACTGTGGTTTTACTAGGCTATTGATTGGTTCATGTTGGTTTCTGAGTGACTGTTACTATTAGTCATCCTAGCCATAATTTATTCTTTACTGATAAATGAGACAAAATGTTTTCAAATATTGTTACCTCTTTGACTCTTTCGTTTAAAGATAGTGTTTTAAATAAAAGTATTTAAATGTATTTTGTAAATAGTATAAATAGTATATTTATCCCAAGTAGTTATTTAAATGAATACCTAACATTTTTGAATCCTTTACAATCCTGTTCTTTTTTTTTTTTTTTTAAGATTTTTTTTATTTATAAGAGGAAGAGGAGCGCATGAGCAGTGGGGAGGGGCAGGAGAGGGAGAAGTAGACTCCCCACTGAGCAGGGATTCTGGGATAATGACCTGAGCCAAAGGCAGATACTTAACTGCTGAGCCACCAGGCACCCCAACAATTCTGTTTTTTAATTCTGACTTCCAAGTTTTCATGTTTAAGTTTGGCGTCAGTATTGAAAACCTGTTCTCTTTCACATTATGACATTGCAATATATAGTCTCACTTTGTGAGGTATTTCTGATTGTGGCATTTAAAAAGGTTTGGCAGAGCCTGTAGGTGGCTTTAGTCTGTTAACTCATTTTCCCTCTTCTTCTTTTTTTTTTTTTTTTTTTTGATTTTATTTAATTATTCATGAGACACACACACAGAGAGGCAGAGATACAGACAGAGGGAGAAGCAGGCTCCATGTAGGGAGTCTGACGCCGGACTTGATCCTGGGACCCCAGGATCACACCCTGGGCCGAAGGCAGTGCTAAACCGTTGAGCCACCTGGGCTGCCCTGTTAACTCATTTTCATATCAGTTAATAAATTTTAATTACTTGGCTTTGGCTGTGCAAATAATCTTAAAATAAAATAATGGGGAGAGGAAAAGGAAAGGCCTTTTTCAGGGTGAAAACCTTCATGTTGTGTGGTTGGGGGCAGCAGGGTGAGAGAGAACATACTTGATGTGTATGTGGAGAGCTGGTGAGGAGGAAGGAGAGCTGCTTCCCCCTACCATATGTTGTGGGGCTGTGGGAGATTTTAGGGAGGTGGTTCTTACTTAGGCTTCTTCAATGAGGTGGCTTGAGAATTGTGCCTTTCCTAGTATATAGTGAAATAGAAATGCTAAATAAATATTATTTGATTTTTTTTTTTCAAATGCTAAATAAATTTAGAAACTAACAACTTGGATAGGAGGTGGAGAAATGACTTTGAAATTGTACCTCATGTCATAGAGCAGCACATTGAGTTCCAGATGAGTTTGAAAGTTAAGTAGAAAACAAACAACTGGAATGAATTATCTTTCCAGTCTGGGGATCATGCAGGGCTTTGAAAGCATGAAAGCAATGAAAGTAATCACAAAGGAGGACGGATACATTCAACTTGTACAGATAGATAAGTAATATAAAATTGGAAGAAACTAGAAAATCCCATTAGTTGAGAGAAAAAATAATTAAAATATTAAGAGATGTTGGTTTAATTATGATGAGATAATGTGAAGAAGTATTGTTGAAAAGGTTATTGACCCAGAGAAAACAATAGATGATGGTAAACAAATACTGGTCTGTGGCCAGGGCATGGTGGATGGTCTGCTTCACCTTCCATGACAATGGCAGATTGATACAGTCTGGAAATCATAATGGTAATGTGTTTCTGAACTATAAAAATTTCATACCCTTGACCTTCTAATTTCATATGCACATATGTACGTTTAGATGAATGGATGAAAATTGGAAAAGATTTAATAGTGATGTGCAGATGGTGGGATTATGAGAGGTCGTGTGTATACACAGTGCAGTAGTAGTAAGTATATTCACGTTGTGGTACAGGCAGTCTTGTGAACTTTATCTTGCCAAATGGATACTCTGCCCATTAGACAGCAACTCCCCATTCCCGCATCTTCCTTTCCCCCACCCCTGGCACCCAACATTACTTTCTGTATCTGGATTTGTTTTTTTTTTTAATATAAATTTATTTTTTATTAGTGTTCAATTTGCCAACATATAGAATTACACCCAGTGCTCATCCCATCAAGTGCCCCCGTCAGTGCCTGTCGCCCAGTTACCCCCACCCCCTGCCCACCTCCCCTTCCACCACCCCTAGTTCGTTTCCCAGAGTTAGGAGTCTTTCATGTTCTGTCTCTTTCTGATTATTTCCCACTCATTTTTCTTCTTTCCCCTTTATTCCCTTTCACTATTTTTTATATTCCCCAAATGAATGAGACCATATAATGTTTGTCCTTCTCCGATTGACTTATTTCACTCAGCATAATACCCTCCAGTTCCATCCACGTCGAAGCAAATAGTGGGTATTTGTTGTTTCTAATGGCTGAGTAATATTCCATTGTATACATAAACCACATCTTCTTTATCCATTCATCTTTCGATGGACACCGAGGCTCCTTCCACAGTTTGGCTATTGTAGACATTGCTGCTATAAACATCGGGGTGCAGGTGTCCCGGCGTTTCATTGCATCTGTATCTTTGGGGTAAATCCCCAGCAGTGCCAATTGCTGGGTCGTAGGGCAGATCTATTTTTAACTCTTTGAGGAACCTCCACACAGTTTTCCAGAGTGGCTGCACCAGTTCACAGTCTCTGGATTTGACTATTCATATAATATTTATGTTTTTAGCTTTCTAGATATTATAAGTAGTCATTTCAGGTTATTTAGATCATTAGAGAACAACTGAAAAAAAGCAAAAAGGGCTCTTGAAACCTGACCCATTTAGAAGTTTAAGATCGTCTGCATACGTGTGTGTTAATAATGATTTCTTGTTATCTTAGACCTCTCAAGCTGCATCAAAAGATAAAAAGATGGACCAACCACCTCAAGCCAAGAAGGCAAAAGTGAAGACCAGTACTGTGGACCTGCCAATTGAGAATCAGCTGTTGTGGCAGATAGACAGAGAGATGCTCAACTTGTACATTGAAAATGAGGTGGTTATTTCAGGTCTCTTAGGATAATAAGCTAACCAATCAATGTGGCCTTAGCATTGAAATTCTTGGTCTAGAGACTTCTATGCATTTTCAGTTGTTTGGATTTGAAGGCAATAATTTTAGATTTTTGGGTACTGCAAGGGCACATACCGTGTGATGCCAGAATTCTTTAATGGTAATATGTCTGTATAGCTAGAAGCTCTTTGAAGAGATCTTTGACATTATGTCTTTGGTTTAGGGGTGGTATTGTTCATATTGGGGTTTTGTGTGTATGTTCACTTGGGAGCTCAGGATGTTTGAAGTGGTGGGTCATAGACTTTGATCAGTAGGAGAAATGGAAGCATTAGTGGTAGTGCTGTTCTATTTATTCCTTCTATTGCTAGTCAATATTGAGCTCTTGTTATGGTGAGTGATGCAAGGCTTGGCCCCCTGGTGCACAAATTGCTGAATTAATTATTGTCTTGGAGGTTTTCTTTTTATCATGTATCCCTTGGATCTTAGATTTATTTTATAGAACTGTAACATACTATGTACATCATTTTTCTTTTCATGGTATTGCAGAGTAATCCTACAGCAGAGTATACTACCTTGTGACATTGAGCTAATTGTTTCTTAAAGTTCTCCTAAGTTCTTTTCCTTATTTTTGCTTTTGAGTGTTTAAATCTTGATATTTCTATTACTGTTTTTTTTTTTTTTCTGTGCACATCCACAGAACTCACAGTTGAGCTTCATAATTTACTGAAGACTAATTCTTTCACATCTCCTTTCTTGGATGATTCTCAGAACTAAGAGGATTTGGGGAAGAAGGATTCTTCACTTTTATAATTACAGTACTTAATATTTAAGAGGACATTGTGTCAGTTGTCTGAATATCTAATTTGTACTGTTCTCAGGGTAAGATGATCATGCAGGATAAACTGGAGAAGGAGAGGAATGATGCCAAGAATGCAGTGGAAGAATATGTGTATGAGATGAGAGACAAGCTTAGTGGGGAGTACGAGAAGTTTGTGAGTGAAGATGTAAGTATGTGCCTACCTACTAGGTGTCTTCTGGGAGTAACCTTAAATGTGGTAGGCTTATTTACTGGCAGTTGTAGGTACACAGTCAGGTATTAAAGATGTCCTTTTTTGGGGAAAAATTTTTATATTTCTGTTAGTCCAGTGTTTCCCAAAGGCTTGTCTTCATGCATAATTTTTTTTTAATGCATCACGTTTTGATACATTCCCATGCTTTTATTTACCGATTTTTTTTTTTTTTTTTACCGATTTTTTCTTTAAGTCAGCCATCACTCTTCTCTCGTGTTTACTCTATTTTAATTCACTTTTTAAAAAAAATAGAGGTATAATTGACATATTATTTTCAGGAGTACAACATAATGATATTTCTATATGTTATGAAATGATCATGTAAGTCTAGTTAAACATCTATCTCTATACATAGTTATAAAAGTTCTTTTTTTCTTGTGAAGAGAACTTTTAAGAGCTACTTATTATAAGCTTGCTTTTTTTTTTTTTTAAGATTTTATTTATTTATTAGCGAGAAACAGAGAGACAGAGAGGTAGAGACACAGGCAGAGGGAGAAGCAGGCTCCACGCAGGGAGCCCGACATGGGACTCGACCCCTGGTCTCCAGGATTAGGCCCTGGTCTGAAGGTGGTGCTAAACCGCTGAGCCACCCAGGCTGCCCTATTATAAGCTTTCAAATAGACAATATAGTATTTTAGTTATGTAGGTTACATTTTTTAACATTTTACTTTTTTAATAGCTTACATATTTTTAAATGCAGTTTTTATTTCTGAAATTTTCAAATATCTGGATGTATCCAGAACTTTAAACCTATCCCCTACAGCAGAGAGCATGATAAAATCATCTGTAGATAGCAAGCAAAACAACATTGCCATTTTTGTCTGTGTCACTCGTCCACCCTTGCCCCCCAATCCCCTGCAGCCCCCTGCCCTGTACTTTATTTTTTTTTTTTTTTTTTTTTTTTTTAATTTTATTTATTTATGATAGGCACACAGTGAGAGAGAGAGGCAGAGACATAGGCAGAGGGAGAAGCAGGCTTCATGCACCAGGAGCCCGACGTGGGATTCGATCCTGGGTCTCCAGGATCGCGCCCTGGGCCAAAGGCAGGCGCTAAACCGCTGCGCCACCCAGGGATCCCCTGCCCTGTACTTTAAAGCAAATTCAGATATTGCAGTCTTTGCCTGTGACTTCACTGGTCAATCAGTTGATTTTTGATTGACCTAATCATAATATTTTCTTCATATTTAGGATCGTAACAGTTTTACCTTGAAACTGGAAGATACTGAAAATTGGTTATATGAGGATGGAGAAGACCAGCCAAAGCAAGTTTATGTCGATAAATTGGCGGAATTAAAAGTAAGCGATTCTTGGGGGTGCCTGGCTGGCTCAGTCGGTGGAGCATAGGACTCTTGATGTTGGGATAGTGAATTGAAGCCCAAGGTTGGGCCTAGAGCTTACTTAAATAAAGCAGAAGAATGGAGAGCACTTCTTCTGAGTGCTTTAAAAAAAAAAAAAAGGGAATCCCTTTCACGAAGATGGCGCCGAAGGCGAAGAAGGAAGTCCCTGCCCCTCCCAAAGCCGAAGCCAAAGCAAAGGCTTTGAAAGCTAAGAAAGCGGTGCTGAAAGGCGTGCACAGTCACAAAAAAAAGATCCTCATGTCACCTACACTCCCGACGACCCAAGACCCTGCGTCTCCGAAGGCAGTCCAAATATCCTCGAAAGAGTGCCCCCAGTAGAAACAAGCTTGATCACTATGCCATCATCAAGTTCCCCTTAACTACTGAGTCAGCCATGAAGAAAATAGAAGACAACAACACACTTGTGTTCATTATGGATGTCAAGGCCAATAAGCACCAGATCAAACAGGCTGTGAAGAAGCTCTATGACATTGATGTGGCCAAGGTCAACACCTTGATCAGGCCTGATGGAGAGAAGAAAGCATATGTTCGACTGGCTCCTGACTATGATGCTTTGGATGTTGCCAACAAAATTGGGATCATCTAAACTGAGTCCAGCCGGCTATAAATCTAAATCTAAATTTTTTCACCATAAAAAAAATAATAATAAAAAATTAAAAAATAAAAAAAATGGTTCTTGAAAGCAGGGGTATTCTGAAACCCTAACCCACCCCATATCCAAGGATTTATCTTAAAATTGAGAGGAAGTCTCGTGTCAAGTAATGAAGACAGGCTGAAAGTGATTGAAGAACTATACCCTTTATCACTTAATGGTCATTTTCTTATTTTTAGAACCTTATAGTTAACAAAATTATTTTTCTAAAAATTTGAGTTTAGACTTTAAAATGTTTCCCTGAAGGAGACTGCATCCTTGGTGTGGAGATTGAAAGACTAGAAAGATGTAACCTGCCCTAAAGGCACCTGCAGTACAGCTGGGGAAGGGTTGTTCATAGAGCTTTGATTTTCAGTAAAGGAAAGCATCTGGTTTTGTATTTAAAGAACTTGATCATCAAACCTTAGGGTTAAAAGTACAAAAAAATGAATGTGCCACAGTAGCTGAGTTGGGAGATTGTCAGGCTGAAGGTCTAAAGATCCTTGGTTCTTTCTTGGTACAGTAAGTTTTTAAGTGCATGTCCAGGGTCATTGCCTTTCCTCCAAGTTAAGGACTAAATGAAGTAATGGTATATGAATAAAACTTTATTAAGAAAATATAAAAAATGGTGTAAGATTGAGGCCTTTGCAGAAGGATGCAAATGTGCTAGAAGAACTCACATTTCTGTAGATTACTTACTTTCCTGTCAAATTGGGCCATTGTGCTTAAACTCTGGAATAGAATTGCTTAAGGACAGTGCATGTGGTTTTCCTGTCATTCTGGAAAGATAACAAGAGCTTTCAGTGAGATTCCTTTCATGGAATCTCTTGCTTTACTTTTAATTGTGGGAGATGTCAAACACATTAAAATACAACAGTCAGCAAATGGCTAATTTTGTTTCGTTTCTGCTCCTTTTCACTCCCAGTTATTTGAAGAAAGTCCTTTATGTTATATTTAATCTGAAAATACTTAAATACATATTTTTAAAAAGATTTTATTTATTCATGAGAGACAGAGAGAGGCAAAGACATAGGCAGAGGAGAAGCAGGCTCCCAGGATCCAGGGATCACACCCTGAGCCAAAGGCAGACGCTCAACCATGAGCCACCCAGGTGTCCCTCAATATGTATTTAAAAGAAAATGTAACCTTAAACTGTATTGTTATCACATTCAAAAAACTCCTTAATAGATCACGTTTAATATCACCATGTATTCAGTTTTCAAATTCCAATTGTTTTATAAGTTTTTAGTTTATGACTCAGAATCCTCATGAGGACTGTACATTTTATTGCTTTCTCTCTTAAATCTGTGAAGTTCTTCTATCATTTCTGCTCCCTTACTGATTTATTTTAAAAACTAGATAAAAAATAAATAAATAAATAAAAAAAAATAAAAAACTAGATCAGATTTTCTGGGTCAGATTTTCACCCAGTCTGGATTTGCTGATGTTCATTTCTGAGCTATTTATTATTATCTAACTCATTTCTATGCTGTTTATTATCGGATACATTGATGGTTAGAACGAGAGGCTTCATCAGATTAGTTCTTAAAAAAATTTTTTTGTAGTATGCTTCGTATTTAGGTTTGTGTATCTCTATCAGGAGGCACCTCTTTTTGGGTTGTCTCCCTACTGTGTTTTGACTCCAGTGACAAGTTGAAGTGGCTCCATAAGGAATAGTATAGAGGTATATTTTCATATCTAGCCTTAGAATATATTTCAGTGGGATGGGGAGTGATGATGAACTTTTTACATCTAGCACATCGAGGCAAAATGTACTTTAATCCATGGTATATCTCAGTAATAGTAGAAATGATACTACTCTGATAGTTTAAGCATTCTTTCTTCTGTTAAGAATCTAGGTCAACCTATTAAGATGCGATTCCAGGAATCTGAAGAAAGACCAAAATTATTTGAAGAACTAGGGAAACAAATCCAACAGTATATGAAAGTAATCAGCTCTTTCAAAAACAAGGTATCTATTTTTTTTTCTTTCCCTACTGTTATTTTGGTAGAGTTAAGTTTTGAGGCATTTACATAGCAATTTTTGGTTTTTTAGAATTATTTTTTAATTATACTGTTTTGTTTTGGATGTTAGTGTAATGTGTATCATTTTATAGAATCTTACTAAGAACCCTGGGATTTGCTACTCTTTTTAATAGGTGAAATCAGGAAGTGAGCAGTATTGTTCAGTTTCCTTGTCGTGCTGTGAAGTGCTTAATCAGTGACTTAACCGCATCTATCTTGGTCTTTCTGAGAACCATTAGGCATATAGTTTGGTTTGTTATGTAGATGTTAGACTGTCTGAACAGTAAACTACTGAACACTTTTGAGCATTGTGATATACATTCCATAAATGCATTATTTAATTAAATCCGCAGAATACTTAATGAAGTGTAGGTAGTCTTGTCAGTAGTTACAGGTAACGTCTAACTTTTTTTTAGCCTCATTGTCTTTAAGTAGCACCTAGAGTTACTATGAGGAAGTGAGGTGTGGCCTGAGGTCTGACTCCACAAATTGTGGGTTCCTAACTGCTCCACTCGACTCCAGGTTCTTGATGGCTTGTCAGTGAGAAAATTGGGCTTGTTTATTCTTTAAAAAAATTTACTTCTGAGAGATCTTTAAAAAATTGTATTAATTATTGTTTTGGTTCCCAAGTAGCATGCCTAAACCTCTGCTCTCTCATCTCATGACCTGTAATGTTGTGTTTGTGAAATTACCTACATAAGATTGTGTGTCTGGTGCTTTTTATACCATTGAAGTCTTTTAATTGCTACCCTTATGTAAGTTTTTGGCCCTTAAGTCTATTTCCTGAGGGTTTAAAAATTGTCGTTACTTTTTCTTTATTGAATTTTTTTTAAGGAATTGAATGTCCATTTGGATGGTGAGGCTGAATGAGCTTCATTTTTGGAAAGACTACCTTTTTGAAAGACGGCAAAGAACTAGGTAATATTTGGGTTGGGGAGACTATCATCCTCTGACACTTGCCTGGTTGTTTCCTGGTTGCAGGAGGACCAGTATGACCATTTGGATGCTGCTGACATGCTGAAGGTAGAAAAAAGCACGAATGAGGCCATGGAGTGGATGAATAACAAACTGAATCTGCAGAACAAGCAGAGTCTGACTGTGGATCCAGTTGTCAAGGCAAAAGAAATTGAAGCTAAAATTAAGGTAATTTATGGCTTTGAATATTTAATAGTCTTTTCTTGTCAGCCTTGTTATTTATTATTAATGGTCCTTAAAGCAACACTTAGGAGGAAGCTTTATTAGTGCCTCTTAGTTTCTGGCTTCTAGTTGGGAGGTGGGTGGACTTGGGTTTAGTTGAAAATGTCATGTAAAATTGTTATTTTTAAGAACCCACAATTTTCTCTCCTCTGCCATTCTAGGAGCTGATGAGTGTCTGTGGCCCTATAATTTCAAAGCCCAAACCCAAAGTGGAACCTCCAAAAGAGGAGCAAAAAAACGCAGAGCAGAATGGACCAGTGGACGGACAAGGAGACAGCCCAGGCCCCCAGGCTGCTGAGCAGGGTACAGATACAGCTGTGCCTTCGGATTCAGACAAGAAGCTTCCTGAAATGGACATTGATTGATTCCAACAATTGTTTATATTAAAACAGACTATTATAAAGCTTTAAGTTGTCAACTTTGTTCTAAATATCAACTAGAGCAATCAAATACTGGAGATTTCTTAGTCAGTTTTTAGGGGATTTCGTGGGCGGGGATATAGGTAATGTATGGAGCATTTTGACTTCTAAATAGTTAGATACAGAAATTAAGTGCATTGTATCTTTTTCATAATGGTACTATTTAGAAGCCCAGTTAGTCTTACTTACCGAGCTTCTGCTTCACTCCTTTTATGTTTAATCATGCTTACACAAGGATAAGTTTGTTTTGGAAAGCTGAGCTATAGCAAAGGCTCTGACTAGCTGTTAAGCAGACTTTTCATTGTGACCTATGTGGCAGGAACTCTCGAAATTGTGCTGCAAAAATCAGTTGTGGAGATTGCGATGAAGGCTCCCCACCTGGTGTGGGAATGGGGCTGGGGTCCTCCTCTTTCTGAGGGCATGGCATGGATTAACAGCAGAACATGAGAGGTGTGCTTTGAGCTCCTTCACGCTGCACTTCCACTCCACTTAGACTCCCACCCCTGCTTCTCCCTGCCTCCCAATAAAGGAGCTCCTCTTTAAAATGCCATGTGTTGCTCTTGGGAAAATAGACCCCTTCACCTGTAGCAAGTTGATAACTGAGGATTTTGGACCTGGAGGCTCTTCCTGAGAAAGTATGTTCTGGAAAGTACATTCACAAATACCCCAAATATCAAGTCTAAATAATTTTCTCTTTGGAGAGTTAGAATTGGATAGATGTATTGTTGGATATAGGCATGATAAATTGAGCTGAGGAATTGATTTTTAATTATGATGTAAAGATTTGTATCCTGGCCTGCTTATTCAGGTGAGAGATGTTCTGTGTAAATTTGAGGTATAGCTTTAAGTCCTAGGACAAGAGTTAAAAGTTTTTTAGCTCATTCACAATCACTTGTATGTTAATACCTGCCATGAACCTGCCAATTTATGTGTCAAACAGCTGACAGATCTTACAAAAAAAATCTACAAAAAAACAAAAGCCTAAGATACACTGGATTGTACTGGATGAGTCTGAAATTAGTGTTAAAGAACATGGTGTCTGACTTGAGCAACACTGCATTCTTACTGTGTGGCCCATGTCAGGTGCACCAAAGCATTCCCTGAGACGGCCCTTTATGGCAGTGTTGTTAGGAGGGAAGCATATTGGAAACTCCAAGGGAAGCCTATATTAGGGGCCATAGCTGGTACCTGCCTTAGAAACTGTTATAAGCTTTGTTGGTTACCTTTTGGATCTTTGTAATAATTGTTATCTATGTAACAGAGTGCCTCTCTGTTAATTTTGGCCTATGTTAGAAATAAGATGATACTTTGCCTATTTAGGATAAGTTTCTGTCCATCTCTGCACTAAACAATTTTAGTGTTACCAAGTTCTGAAGTGCTATAGAGAAACTGCTTAGAGGAGGAAGGTGGAAGTGTATTTATGTCGATGTCTGAGCACACATGGAAGCCTTGTGGCACCAGGACTTGGCCCTGTTCTTAAGAGTGTCTGTCCATTCTGTACCTGTCATGCTTTGAGTTCCAGCTGGCCTGCAATGAGGCCAGTAGCTACTTGGCGTGCTGGCTGCAGGATTAAGCCAATTCTTATGCAACTGATTCAGTCCGTGATGGCCGTTTCTTCTAAGAAAATTTTTTGTGTGGGGGAGGGTATGGGTGTTGGGATGGGGGTGAAATTGAAGTTTAAATTAGAATAACATGATGTGGTCTGCTTGCTCTCTGTTTAGACAGGCTTTAAGACCAATTGGATTTACTTGGAGGTCAGGCCAGAGAGTGTGATAATTGATGACTTGTTTGCAGACAAGCATTTATCCAGGTTATAATATCCACATTGGTTTGTTAAAGCTCCAGGTCACGTTCTTACACTAAGAGAAACATTAAATAAACAGACAAGTTTAGGAAAAATTAATAAAAAACCTGTCTTACACTCACAGGAATGGTTTCCTTAATTTCCTAACGAAAGGTGTGTGTGTGTGTGTGTGTGTGTGTGTGTGTGTATGTATGAGTTTGTTTTCAGTGAAAGCTTTTGTCTGAAGAACAGTTGAGGTAGCGCACTGGGTGGCAAGAAGTTGATCTTTTTCTGTATTCAAATTCTCACATGTTGAATCTTCTTGGCCCAGTTCCCTGGTACGTAGGAATCCATGTCTTGCATCGTCTGTCCCTTTGAGAGTTTTTACAGCAGCAGAAGGTAGGTTATGGTCCCATTGAGGACCAACCAGTGCCAGGATTGAGGCCTGCCTCTTTAAAGAATGTTATGGCCTGGAGTGTACTAGTAACACTTGCCACCATTGTATGTGTAGTGTGTGTGTGTGCGTGCGCGCGCGCGCACACACAGATGTGTATTGGTGTGAATGTGGGATGGTGGTGTTAAAAGGGGATGAAGCCATCAGAAGACACCTAACTATAGGGTCTCGGGCCCTTATGGGGGAGGGGTATGGGACCTAACTTCCTGGAGTCCTGCCACTTAACAGTCCCAGTGCTTTGTGTTACTAGGAGCTGAACTGCCAGGTCCTACCAGTAGGGCCTGTGTCAGCCACCTTCAACAAATGTGTCTGTAGCAAGGTTGGCTTTCTTTTTGAGTTTCTGACCTTGGGAAAGAAGTAGGCAAGTGGTAAATTTAGTGGGAAACCTGGGACCAGCTAGCAGTCATCCAGGGCAACAGGGGTGTTGGGTTATGTGGAAAGAGAGTAACAGTCCTATTTACCAAGGAGAGGAGCCAGTGCCCTGCATGTCATTGAGGAAGAAGGTGTTGGAGGTGAAGCCCAGGCTGGTGTGAAGGTTTTGCAATGTGGCAGCTTCAGCTTGACGTGAAGAACTTCAGAGCTAGGTGAGTGAGGTTGGTGAGGATTCATGAAGAGTCATTAGACCAGTGGCCTTTGGCTTTTTTTTTTTTTTCCCCCAACCATCTGAAGTGTTTTTTTTTTTTTGTAGAGCTGTTGGAAGCGGGGTAGTTGAGAGATAAGAATTCTGGTGTGTGGACATCTTGGGGCTATAGATTCTTTAGCCTGACAGTGTCAGAGTTTAAGGATGCGCACATGAGGTATGCAGAGTGAGTTGGGCCTGGAAGTTAGAGATAGTGGGACATTAAAAATCCATGTTTGAGGGAGTGAGCCGAATGAAGTGGGAAATAGTAGGTCCTGGTACTGAAGGAACAGGAAAGATTTCTAAGTAGAACTCCGCTATTTGAACCTGGGAATGTAGTTAAGCTCTGTGGCATAATGACATGGCCGTGCAATGCCGGCTTCAGGGGCTCGAGGTTTTGTTGATCCCGCTCTTGATACTCTTCTGTGGACCTGATGGATTTCAATCATTTTTTAAAAAATGGCTTTAACAAAGAATATTGTATTTTTACTTGAGAAACGTAGGTTGTAGAACAATATACACACAGTTTTTCATGTTTGGAAGGAACATGAAATATGTTTGCATAAAACCTAAAATGAGATGGGTGTTTCAGAATGAAGTGGTTTCCTTCTAAGATAGATTTGGGGGTGATTGCTGTTTGTCCATGTTAGCTTGTTAATATTTTCTAAGATTTCTGTTATAAGCATTTTGGAATTTTGTAATGAAAAAATTCTTTGAAAGAATGGCTCCCAGCTTTTGAACCTAGAGTAGCAGACGTGATCAAGAAGCAGAACTTCAAGACTGTAGGAATCCATGGACAAGCTGGTGTGAGTGTGGCTGGGAAGGATTAGGAAGTCTTGTAAGATGGAGTTGAGAGATCCCAAAGCTGTACTGGGTGTGGAAGGATGCTTTGGGGGTTGGGGTGCATTCCTGGTTTAGGGAATGAAGGCTTGAGTTGGGATATGTCAGGAAGAACAAGTGGAAGCTATGGAGGAAAAAAGCTGCCAGAGAGGAGCAACCCTGTATGAGGCAGGTTAGGGACAAGAGGGTGACAAGTGAGAGGTGGCAGTGGCCAGCTGGGTTAGGTGCTGTGTGGGCACATTCAGAATGGCAGCTGGGCTCCAGGGGTGTGTGGTGAAGCTGCAGTTGGAGAGTACTTGGTCAAGAAGCGTGGCCTCAGGGCACCTGGGTGGCTCAGTAGTTGAGCATCTGCCTTAGGCTCAGATCATGGTCTGAGGGTCCTGGGATCCAGTCCCGCATTGGGCTCCCTGCGGGGAGTCTGCTTCTCTGTCTCTGCCTCTCTCATGAATAAATAAATAAAACCTTAAAAAAAGTGTGGCTAGTTGGGATGACAGATCAGCTGGGGGAGAAAGGAGATTGGGCAGCATCCTGAGTCTACTGTGCAAATGAAGCTTCTTCCCATCACTTACCTGGGGACCATGGCTGTTTTGGAGGTGACAGTGCATTCCTTCCCTGGGGGCTTCTCCCTTGCTTCTGGCTGGAACAGTCTGGAAATGACCTTCAGTGCCCCTGACTTCTGTGAGTTGGATACTGCTATTCGGAGTAGCTGTCACAGGTGGAGAAATGAATGAGGTGACTTCTTCAGGCTAGGAGACAAAATGGAAATCAGGTCATGCTGTGGTAGGAACACTTCAGGAGAGGAGAAGATAAAGTAAATTACTGAGGGATCAGGGAAAGGAAGCCCTCAGATGACTGGGAAAGGTGAAGACTGCTTTCTACGTTTGTCCAACAGCCACAGGCAAGTAAGTGCCAAGCTAATCCTGACCCTGTCACTCCACCTTTGGCACCTGCTCCCAGGACAGAGGGAGAATGGGAGGGTTACACACTTTTAACTCCTCAGTGGGATTTCCCAGAATCAAGTACAACAAGCAGAAAAAAATAAGAATATGCAGAGTTGTGTTTGGGCCTTTTCCCTGGTTGTGTCTGGATTTTATATCCTTTGAAGGCCAGGTATACTGTTAGATTTGGAGCCCTGTATCCGTGGAGAGGGAGAGAACACTTAAAATAACTTTTCTTACCACAAGTTACTGTTACAAGTTATTGTTGCGCTTAAAACCTTCAAGTATACTGGTCTATTCAGTTCCGACGTGGCTAATGCCCAGGGAAGAGAAAACTGGCAACACTTGGAAAACCGGCTCAGTGGCTCAGCTTCCAAGATAGAAATCCCAGAGAAGCGTTTGAGGGAGACTGCTGGGACTCAGGGAGACGGCCGAGCGGCCGGGAGAGCTGTGTGGGAGCCCGCAGCAGCTCCCACTCCTGTCCTCGGCTGCTCTGCTTCCCACAGCTGAGGGGCGGGCTGTGCCCTGCGCAGAACGGCCCCCCAGCCAGCCCGAAGCACGCACGCAGGAGGGGCTCTGGGAATGCTCGAGTACACAGTGGCATTATTTTCAACGAGTGACAACCCCAAAGCAATAGAACCCTACTTCAAGTGGCATCCCCTTAGCCCAAGCCTCCGCTTTGTGGACGAGGAGGGGGCCTACACACGTCCATGCAGGTGAAGCTCACAGAACAGGTGGATAGCAGGGCTGGGAGTCCCATCTCCAGCTGTCACAATGAACGTTAATCTTAGGAACTTTGTTCCACTAGAATATGGGGCTTCTGCCCACCCCCCCCCCCCCCCAAAATGAGTTGCTAAGAATAGCGCACCGTTTGGAGGGCCACCGGCTGGGTGATCATCCACCGCCCCCTGCCGCTGGCTGGGCCGCGGCCTTGGATGAGCCGCTGCCTGGAGGCTGCCACAGGAGGGCGGCATCGCTCTTCCTCTGCCTTGGGTCCCACTCCTTGAAGCCCTCAGCCCGGAAGTGGTCCCAGACTTTGGAGAATACAGCTGACCCTCTCCTCTCCTCCAGGAAAGCGAAAAGCAGAATCGTTTTGGCTCAGTAGAGGCCCCCCAGCTGGAAAACAGGGGCTCCTTTATAAGTATGTGCTAGTAAGGCCCTAGGTTCTTACCCCGCCCCGGGGTGGTCTTACTAGTTCCAAGAGAATGGGGCTGGCCGGAATGACCCACTCAGCTGGGGCTCTGGCTGGGGCTTACTGTGATTCGGTCGGTAGGCGGGGGTGGGACTCCTAGCAGGCTCCCAGGTGATGCTCATCTTGCACTGCAGTCTCCAAAAGACTAAAACTCTAGGAGCCTCAGTTTCTTCATCTGTAAAATTGAGATCACGCCAGTCCTGTCCATCACAGAGAAGACAGACGTGGAAGCCTTTCACAACAAACAAGATGGATAAAAGTACTGTGAACACCAGGCATGTAACTTGCTTTTTTAAACAAGATTTTATTTATTTATTCTTGAGAGACACAGAGAGAGAGAGAGGCAGAGAGACACAGGCAGAGAGAGAACCAGGCTCCATGCAGGGAGCCCGACGTGGGACTCGATCCAGGTCTCCAGGATCATGCCCTGGGCTGACAGCAGATGCTCAACTGCTGAGTCACCCAGGTGGCCCACAGGTTAGCTTTTGACTCCGTTGATTTGCATTCCAAACAGTTCCTAGGTGACGCTGCTGCTTTGTTCTGAGGCAGGGGAACTTGGGTGATGCATAAAGGGGAAATAAATGTAGCTGTTGATTGACATAATAAACGGCCGGGGGAGAAGCTGTGTGGGCAGGAGGGGAAATCAGGTATAGTTGCAGAGAGAAAAACGCAGCGTTCCTTAAATGCTAAGTCAGATTTGAAATTACTCTGAAACTACTCCAGATGGCAGGACTTTGTGTCTCTTTAACTATTACACCCGGTGGACACTGGCCATGGGGGTGATCTGGGCTAAATGATCTGCCCTGACTTTCTATCACGTGCGGCACCTCCCTCCTCTGGGGGACTGGTCTTTGGCTCGTCTCCTTGGTGCACCCCAGGGCCTTGGCTCGTGGAGTGCATAGGCTGTGATTCCTTTCCTGGCACGCGTCTCTGTCCTGGCTGGGCTGACAGCTTCTCCAAGGTGGAGGAGCAGTTGCTGAGTTGAGTTCCCTTCTCTAGCTGGGTCTTCTGGCTCCAACACCCAGCTTCAAGTAGGCACACCCCCGTCCACCCTGTTTTCAAACCGGAAGGGGGCCGTGACTTGGAGGGTGTCCTCACAGTTTGTGGAAAAGTCTCCCAGGTGAGACGTGGTGTCACGCAATTTCCATTCTCTCAGGCTCAGCTCTTTAACTTGCTCTGCACAGCTTTTAAGGACATTTAAAAAATAAGCCCTGAATTGGAATGAACTCATCAAGCAGCACTATCTGTTAATGAAATTGCTTCCTGTTAATTTGAGTTTACAAAATAAATGGCTCCTGACAATCTGGCATCATGCTATGATTGTGCCCACGTCTCAGGAATGGCCGGTAGTGGCCACTGGCGGGTTTTACCTGGGAGCCCTGGCAATCAGCTGAGGGGACTCGGTGCTCGCAGGACTTCAGCAGGGGTGGGCGTGTGTGTCAGAACTTCATTTGTTGGCTTCTTTCCCCCATCGTGCTCTCTAGGCCGCTGTGGGACCTCTGTCCTGGCCTGGGCATGCAAACATCAGCAGAGCCCATGGCTGTCTCTATGTAGCTCTCAGTCTAGCAGGGCCTGCAAATAAGCAGATAATTCACAATGGACGCTGGGTTGGACTGAGTGGTGGCGCGGTCTCAGGGGGTGGGCCAGAAACTAAGAAGCAAAGGATGAGTGGGTGCTGCTTGCATAAGCAGTAAAGAGAGAGAGGGTCAGTTTGCCCAAAGGTATGCAAGGATTGACACACAGCTTAGGATGGAACGCTCAGGGAATCCTCAGAGGTAAGGGCCAAGGGCCAGTGGGCAGTCACATAAAATGCTCCCCGACCCCCTTTGCAGCCTTCATTTTTTTTTTTTTTTGTAAGATTTTATTTATTCATGAGAGACACACACAGAGAGGCAGAGACACAGGCAGAGGGAGAAGCAGGCTCCATGCAGGGAGCCTGATATGGGACTCGATCCTAGGACTCCAGGATCACACCCTGAGCCGGAGGCAGATGCTCAACCACTGAGCCACCGAGGTGCCCCCTTCATTTTGTTTTTGAAAGAGAGAGAGAAAGAGAAAGAAAGAAAAAGAAAGAGAAAGAAAAGAAAGAAGAAAGGAAGAAAGAAAGAAAAGGAAAGAGAGAGAAAAGAGGAAAGAAAGAAAAGAAAAAAAAAGAAAAGAAAAGAAAGAAAAGAAAAGAAAGGAACATTAAGCAGGTTCTATGCCCTGGGTAGAGCCTGATGCAGGACTGGATCTCACAATCCTGAGATTCTGACCTGAGCTGAAATCAAAAGTTGGATGCTTAACCACCTGAGCCACACAGGTGCCCCTATTTTATTTTTTTAAGTAGGTTCCATGCTGGGGCTTGAAGGCTAGGGGCTTGAACTTAGGACCTTGAGATCAAGGCCTGAGTGGAGGTCCAGAGTCAGATGCTTAACTGACTGAGCCACCCAGGCACTCCATGCACCCTTAATTTTATAGAGGGGTTTGGAGCCCTTTGAATTTGAATATGATAAACAGCATCGGAGATAGGGTTGTGGTGAGCAAGGTCACATTATAGGAAAGGCCACGGGGACCCCTGAGAGAATTCATAAACCATGCTGGACTCCAGCTTAGTGATACAGGAGGATGGAGGGATGCATCCTCACCTAGCCCCCTCTACTAGGCGTGTGTTTGTGGAGGTGGCTGGTCCCCAAATCTGCAGGGCCTTGGTTCACCTTTGTTGGGGCTTGCTGCTGCCTGAGTGTAGCACACTTGAACGGGTGCAACAAGGGCCAGGTAGTGCAGTAGGTGGCTCACCCTTGGCCACCCCCCCACCTCTGTGAGAATTCAAGCCTGGGCTCAAGGCCTGTAAGGACGGCTGGCACCCCCCTACAGGACACAGCAGATAAATAGGGGAGATAATTTCTGGGGTTCCAAACCCTTGTCTTTTTTTTTAATAATAAATTTATTTTTTATTGGTGTTCAATTTGCCAACAAACAGAATAACACCCAGTGCTCATCCCGTCAAGTGCCCCCCTCAGTGCCCGTCACTCATTCACCCCCACGCCCCCGCCCTCCTCCCCTTCCACCACCCCTAGTTCGTTTCCCAGAGTTAGGAGTCTTCATGTTCTGTCTCCCTTTCTGATATTTCCCACATACTTCTTCTCCCTTCCCTTCTATTCCCTTTCACTATTATTTATATTCCCCAAATGAATGAGAACATACAATGTTTGTCCTCCTCCGACTGACTGACTTCACTCAGCATAATACCCTCCAGTTCTATCCATGTTGAGGCAAATGGTAGGTATTCTTGTTTCTAATGGCTGAGGAATATTCCATTGTATACATAGACCACAGCTTCTCTATCCATTCATCTTTCGATGGACACCTTGTGTCTTTCATAGAGGGAACAAAAGGGCTTTTGCTTTTCTCCCAAGGGGGTGTTGATAAACCCTGGTAAAATTTTAAGCTGAGACATGGCTGGGTCTGATTTTCGTTGTAGAGAGATCCTGCCGTTTGTGTGGAGGGGTGAGGCGGGCAGGCTGGTGGCAGAGAGGCTGGGGTGGAGCTGTGGTGACTGGGCTGGACTGTCTGTGGGTCCTGAGCAGAGGCCTGCCGCCAGGGGAGACAGGAATCCTGGGAAGGGGGTGGGCTATGAGGGCGGTGGGCAGAGATTATGTCCAGGTTTCTGTGTTTAAGTGGGGAGTCACCAGTGTTGAGTAGAATCAGAGGGAATCTGCTTTTAGGAAAAACTTGTATGAAGTATGGCAGGGCACCTGGCTGGCTCCGTTGGTAAAGCGTCAGAGTCTTGACCTCAGGGTTGTGAGTTTGAGTCCTATGTTTTATGTAGAGATTACTTTAAAAAGGTAAAATCTTAAAAAAAGAAAAAAGATTGGCACATATTCAGAGTGGGAACCCTGTGAGCCACAAGTGGAGCAATCCGCTTGGGGAGTGTCTTTTCTCCACAGCCCGTATCTCCTCCAACCCCTGGCCCTTAGGACGGGGGGATTCGAGAGTAGTGGGATAGGATGGGGTCAGGGGGTGGTTTGCAGGAGCGACTTTTGTCAGGATGCAGGTGATTTGGCATGACCGTGGAGCTGTGTGGGGCTCAGTACTTGGAGACACGTTGGCCCCATATTGTCCTTGTTCAGCCCGGTGCCCTAATATCTAGCATCCAGCTATAAAAGGGGTTTCTGTGGAAATGTTGGTCCCCACTCACAATTGCAGGGACCAAGCTTATTGCTTAGCTTGCTGAGAAATGAGTGACCTCATCTTTTTCTCTTAAGCTGGTGGGAGAGAGGAATATACCTGTTCTGGATTGCCCAGGAAGCAGTCGAGAGTGGTGGTGCCAGAGATCGCACGGGTGCCGTTCTTAGGGCGAGCATGCATGGAAGGGCTTCTTCAGCCACCGGTTTGTGCCTCCTGTGCTTGGCCCTCTGTTTGCTGTTAGTGGCAGCTTTCTCCTCCTGGTGGAAATGCAGACGGATGTCCTGACTTCTCACACCGTGCTCTCGGGGAACAGGCAGGCAGTATTTTAATATGCTTTCGTGGATCAGATAAACTAAAATTTACCCCAAAGACTGTAGTGAGAGATGAAGAGGGACACTATATCATACTTAAAGGATCTATTCAACAAGAGGACTTAACAATCCTCAATATATATGCCCCGAATGTGGGAGCTGCCAAATATATCAATCAATTATTAACCAAAGTGAAGAAATACTTAGATAATAATACACTTATACTTGGTGACTTCAATCTAGCTCTTTCTATGCTCGATAGGTCTTCTAAGCACAACATCTCCAAAGAAACGAGAGCTTTAAACGATACACTGGACCAGATGGATTTCACAGATATCTACAGAACTTTACATCCAAACTCAACTGAATACACATTCTTCTCAAGCGCACATGGAACTTTCTCCAGAATAGACCACATATTGGGTCACAAATCGGGTCTGAACAGATACCAAAAGATTGGGATTGTCCCCTGCATATTCTCAGACCATAATGCCTTGAAATTAGAACTAAATCACAACAAGAAGTTTGGAAGGACCTCAAACACGTGGAGGTTAAGGACCATCCTGCTAAAAGATAAAAGGGTCAACCAGGAAATTAAGGAAGAATTAAAAAGATTCATGGAAACTAATGAGAATGAAGATACAACCGTTCAAAATCTTTGGGATGCTGCAAAAACAGTCCTAAGGGGGAAATACATCGCAATACAAGCATCCATTCAAAAACTGGAAAGAACTCAAATACAGAAGCTAACCTTACACATAAAGGAGCTAGAGAAAAAACAGCAAATAGATCCTACACCCAAGAGAAGAAGGGAGTTAATAAAGATTCGAGCAGAACTCAACGAAATCGAGACCAGAAGAACTGTGGAACAGATCAACAGAACCAGGAGTTGGTTCTTTGAAAGAATTAATAAGATAGATAAACCATTAGCCAGCCTTATTAAAAAGAAGAGAGAGAAGACTCAAATTAATAAAATCATGAATGAGAAAGGAGAGATCACTACCAACACCAAGGAAATACAAACAATTTTAAAAACATATTATGAACAGCTATACGCCAATAAATTAGGCAATCTAGAAGAAATGGACGCATTCCTGGAAAGCCACAAACTACCAAAACTGGAACAGGAAGAAATAGAAAACCTGAACAGGCCAATAACCAGGGAGGAAATTGAAGCAGTCATCAAAAACCTCCCAAGACACAAGAGTCCAGGGCCAGATGGCTTCCCAGGGGAATTCTATCAAACGTTTAAAGAAGAAACCATACCTATTCTCCTAAAGCTGTTTGGAAAGATAGAAAGAGATGGAGTACTTCCAAATTCGTTCTATGAGGCCAGCATCACCTTAATTCCAAAACCAGACAAAGACCCCACCAAAAAGGAGAATTACAGACCAATATCCCTGATGAACATGGATGCAAAAATTCTCAACAAGATACTGGCCAATAGGATCCAACAGTACATTAAGAAAATTATTCACCATGACCAAGTAGGATTTATCCCTGGGACACAAGGCTTGTTCAACACCCGTAAAACAATCAATGTGATTCATCATATCAGCAAGAGAAAAACCAAGAACCATATGATCCTCTCATTGGATGCAGAGAAAGCATTTGACAAAATACAGCATCCATTCCTGATCAAAACTCTTCAGAGTGTAGGGATAGAGGGAACATTCCTCGACATCTTAAAAGCCATCTATGAAAAGCCCACAGCAAATATCATTCTCAATGGGGAAGCACTGGGAGCCTTTCCCCTAAGATCAGGAACAAGACAGGGATGTCCACTCTCACACTGCTGTTCAACATAATACTGGAAGTCCTAGCCTCAGCAATCAGACAACAAAAAGACATTAAAGGCATTCAAATTGGCAAAGAAGAAGTCAAACTCTCCCTCTTTGCCGATGACATGATACTCTACATAGAAAACCCAAAAGTCTCCACCCCAAGATTGCTAGAACTCATACAGCAATTCGGTAGCGTGGCAGGATACAAAATCAATGCCCAGAAGTCAGTGGCATTTCTATACACTAACAATGAGACTGAAGAAAGAGAAATTAAGGAGTCAATCCCATTTACAATTGCACCCAAAAGCATAAGATACCTAGGAATAAACCTCACCAAAGATGTAAAGGATCTATACCCTCAAAACTATAGAATACTTCTGAAAGAAATTGAGGAAGACACAAAGAGATGGAAAAATATTCCATGCTCATGGATTGGCAGAATTAATATTGTGAAAATGTCAATGTTACCCAGGGCAATTTACACGTTTAATGCAATCCCTATCAAAATACCATGGACTTTCTTCAGAGAGTTAGAACAAATTATTTTAAGATTTGTGTGGAATCAGAAAAGACCCCGAATAGCCAGGGGAATTTTAAAAAAGAAAACCATATCTGGGGGCATCACAATGCCAGATTTCAGGTTGTACTACAAAGCTGTGGTCATCAAGACAGTGTGGTACTGGCACAAAAACAGACACATAGATCAGTGGAACAGAATAGAGAATCCAGAAGTGGACCCTGAACTTTATGGGCAACTAATATTCGATAAAGGAAGAAAGACTATCCATTGGAAGAAAGACAGTCTCTTCAATAAATGGTGCTGGGAAAATTGGACATCCACATGCAGAAGAATGAAACTAGATCACTCTCTTTCACCATACACAAAGATAAACTCAAAATGGATGAAAGATCTAAATGTGAGACAAGATTCCATCAAAATCCTAGAGAAGAACACAGGCAACACCCTTTTTGAACTCGGCCATAGTAACTTCTTGCAAGATACATCCACGAAGGCAAAAGAAACAAAAGCAAAAATGAACTATTGGGACTTCATCAAGATAAGAAGCTTTTGCACAGCAAAGGATACAGTCAACAAAACTCAAAGACAACCTACAGAATGGGAGAAGATATTTGCAAATGACGTATCAGATAAAGGGCTAGTTTCCAAGATCTATAAAGAACTTATCAAACTCAACACCAAAGAAACAAACAATCCAATCATGAAATGGGCAAAAGACATGAAGAGAAATCTCACCGAGGAAGACATAGACATGGCCAACAAGCACATGAGAAAATGCTCTGCATCACTTGCCATCAGGGAAATACAAATCAAAACCACAATGAGATACCACCTCACACCAGTGAGAATGGGGCAAATTAACAAGGCAGGAAACAACAAATGTTGGAGAGGATGCGGAGAAAAGGGAACCCTCTTGCACTGTTGGTGGGAATGTGAACTGGTGCAGCCACTCTGGAAAACTGTGTGGAGGTTCCTCAAACAGTTAAAAATAGACCTGCCCTACGACCCAGCAATTGCACTGCTGGGGATTTACCCCAAAGATACAGATGCAATGAAACGCTGGGACACCTGCTCCCTGATGTTTATAGCAGCAATGGCCACGATAGCCAAACTGTGGAAGGAGCCTCGGTGTCGATCGAAAGATGAATGGATAAAGAAGATGTGGTTTATGTATACAATGGAATATTACTCAGCTATTAGAAATGACAAATACCCACCATTTGCTTCAACGTGGATGGAACTGGAGGGTATTATGCTGAGTGAAGTAAGCCAGTCGGAGAAGGACAAACATTATATGTTCTCATTCATTTGGGGAATATAAATAATAGTGAAAGGGAATATAAGGGAAGGGAGAAGAAATGTGTGGGAAATATCAGAAAGGGAGACAGAACGTAAAGACTGCTAACTCTGGGAAACGAACTAGGGGTGGTGGAAGGGGAGGAGGGCGGGGGGTGGGAGTGAATGGGTGACGGGCACTGGGGGTTATTCTGTATGTTAGTAAATTGAACGCCAATAAAAAATAAATTAAAAAAAAATATGCTTTCGTGGAGACTCTGGTGATGCACCCTTTATGCTGTTTTGGGGCTTTTCCTTCTTAATCTCAGACCAATTTGGCGGTGATTAAATGTTCTTTTCTTTTCAGCCCTATTTGTGGTAAAAGCCCAGTTCCCAACTTCACCAAAAACATGGTACTACTCTTGCTGGTGCCCTGCCTGGGGCCTGGAAAAGGCTTAGATTAGGGTGGCTGGCCTCTGCCCTGGGCACTGGATAGACCGAGGACAAAGCTGTGCCCCCTAAGAATGATGAGTGGCCCGTTTCCAGCTTTGCTATTGTCAAACTTGGCGTCCCAGGGCAGTGGGTGGATCTGGTTTCTGGAGCTGCTGTAAGGAGGTACCGCACAGCAGGGGACTGAAACCACTGAATTTATCACTGGACAGTTCTGGAGACCTGCCATCTGACGTCAAGGCATTGGTATAGGGTTGGTTCCTTCTGAGGGCTGTGAGGGAGAGTGGCCCTCTCCTGGCTTCTGGGAGCCATAGGTATTAACTGAACTTGTGGATGGGTTGCTCCCTGTTTCTTCACATCACCTTCCCTTTGTGTGCGTCCGTCTCTGTGTCCAAATGCCCCCCCGCCCCGTACCTTTTTAAAAGATTTTATTTATTTATTCATGAGAGACAGACAGAGACAGAGACACAGGCAGAGGGAGAAGCAGGTTCCTTGCAGGGAGTCTGATGTGAGACTCATCCCAGGGTCCTGGGACCATGACCGGAGCCAATGGCAGATGCCCAACCACTGAGCCACCCTGGTGTCCCCAAATTTCCCTGTTTTATAAGGACATCATTTATATTGGATTAGGGCCTATTCTAATGATCTCATTTTACCTTTGTGAACACTGTAAAGGCCCTTTTGGCCAATAAGGTCTCATTCTGAGGTATTGGGTGTTAGGACTTGAACATACCTTTTTTTTTTTTTTAAGATTTATTTATTTTATTTATTTTAGAGAGAGGGATAGTGTGTGCACAAGTGGGAGGGGCAGAGAGAATCTCAAGCAGACTCTGTACTGATCATGGAGCCCAATGCAGGCAGGGCTCGATCTCACAACCCTGAGATCAGGACCTGAGCCAAAACCAAGAGTTGGACTCTCAACCGACTGCACCATGCAGGTGCCCCTGCACATACCTTTCTTGAGGGGATCACTACTCAACCAATAAGAGGCCCCTTTTTATTGTGGGTTTCTCAGGGACTTCCAGGGCACACCTGCTCAGAGATGGGGCAGGGCTGGCTGAAGTTTTCTGGGGTTTTGTGAGCAGGCCCAGGGGTTGGTATGTTGAGAAGGGCTTCTGGGTTTAAACAAAGAGGGTGAGGTATTTGGTTGTTGAGAAGTCTGAGCGGAGGAGTTCCACCTTCCCAGACTTCGTTTTGTGCATCTCTCCTACCTCTGTACCTCCCACTGCCACTAATAGCACACATAGGTCCACAAAGGAACAAAGAGAGCAGGCAGTTGTGTGAGGAGGCCTGCGAGCAGAGCTGGTCGCACGGCTGGCTTCCTGGCACCTGTGCTGTGGGTGGCCCAGCAAGATGCCAGAGAACCAGCTTTAACCCCAAAATGACACCCAAATGTGCAATAGCCCAATCTTTCTCCTTGGCCAGTGTTCAGTGTGCCAAGAGTCAGGCTGATTTGGGTTCTGGAAGTCTGGGAGGAGCCCAATCTGCTAGTCTGGGTTTGAGTCAACAAAAGTATAAGCTCCAGAGGGCAGGGGCTGGCGACCCCTTTCACCTGTGCTCCAGGACAGAGGTGGTGAGTGGTGAGCCCTGGGTGGTGTGTCCTCTGCTACTTGGTACCAGTTCTCTTCTGCATGTTTTTCTTGGAGCTGCAGAGTTATTACTAGGACGCCAACTCCAAATGGAGCCTTGGCTTCACAAACATGGGACAAAATGGCAACAACTGAATTTCTAGTGTGGATCTCCCTGCATCGAACATTTATGAGTGGCAATAAAAGGAAGGTTGGAATTGTATCTGTGATTCCCAACCACGAGCCATAATTTTACGCATGCAAACATCTGTTTTAAGATCCTAACAGAGAGTGTCGGGTAATTGGCTCCCTTTTGTCCTGGTCCCATCAGTTAGGCCCCATCAACTTTATTATAAATTCTCAGGGATTTATTAGTAAACAACATTTGGGGAGGCTGACACTGCCATGCTGCAGCCAGGGGGCTTGAAGTTTCTGAGCTTTGGCCTGGCAGTGCTGCCTGGGCAGCCACAGTGTAGAGAGTCCAAGGATGCTCTGCAAGGAGGCCCTGGGGACAGGAGGTAGAGGAGAACTGCTGGGAGCTACAGCTCCCTGAGAAGGAGGCACTGGGGGCTTCCTGCTGCCTCATGGACCCTGGGCTCTGGTGTTCTGGAGATGGGGTGCAGAGATGTTGGTGCAGCCAGAGGCTGAGGGAAAATGTGGAAGGCTTTGGAGCTGGATGGGCCTGGCTCATTCCTGGCTACACTAGCATGAACTGTGAGTGACTATGAGCAAGGCCCTGAAGTTTTCTGTGCCTCAGGTTCTTCATCTGTTCTGTTGAGATGATAATAATTAATCCTATCTGCTGGGGCGAGTAGGAGGATTAACTGGAATTCATGTGAGGGCCTGGCACCATACTGCACCCTCAGAGAGGTCCCACAGTCGTCTGTTACTAGCAGGGGTGGGCAGGGAGAGAGCGGGACCAAACCTCTGGGGACCAGCTGGCTGACGACAGGGCACTCGAGGGCTGTGGCAGTGTTGGGAAGAGAGAGCTGCTTCGGCCATGGTTCCGCATGGCTTTCTTCCCTGTGGCAGGTGGTGTGGTCCTGTACAGGAGAGGGGGAGTTGCTGATGGCACCCTGCCCTCGGGGCTGGCTGGCAGGGTGGGCAGTGTCCCTCTACTGCACAGCTCACCACATAGCTGTCATGTTGCACCCCAGTCCTTGCCTCTACATGCCCTGCCTCAATGGCTGTAGGAGCAAAGACGCTGAGCAAGACCTGCTGTGGCTTCTGGTTTGGTGAAGAGGACCCATGAGGTCTTTGATGTCCTTTTTTTTCATGGGTGAGGCTCCAGCTGAGCTTCCTCTCTGTTTCTGTGGTGGGGCATTCTCAGGGCACAGGGATAATGGGGACCCAGTGGGTCTGCAGCCTGTGCTCCAGGTTTTGATGAGGTCTGGGGAAGAGGAACTCCCTGGTTTGGGGCCTCTCTGTTGGGTCCATTGGCCTTGCTCGACACAGATCATCTGACTGACTTACCTGGAAGAGCTGAAATTAGAGCAGTTCCTTTAGGGAGCGCCTCCCCCCAAGTTAGCTGCTTTTAGTATGGTCCAGAGATAGGCTCTGCTTTCCTCCCCTTCACTGAAAATTCCAATCTGGTCTTCCTGTGGGGTTGGTGAGGAATCCCTGACTCCCGTCTGCCCCAGAGCATACCAGCTTCCAGCAACAAACACATGACTGGTCATGCAGCTCAGCCAACCCTGAGTCCAAAGGCCAGTTCCTCTGTGACCCAGCCCTTGGAGCCTGTAATTCGCTTCTCTGAACTCAGCTTCCCAATTTGTGAAATCAGGGTAACTAAAGAATCTCCCTTTGAAGTTGAAACAGGGTGGTGTGTGTTGAGGGCTTAGCACTGCACCTGGCACCCAGCAAGCCCTCAGTACATGTTAGCTATTCTTATGCATCAGGTTAAGCAAGGCATGTTGGCATTCAGTGTGAGATAGACCCAGCCCAGCTTTCTACTGTAAAAAGATCCTTTTGGTGAAGTGTAAATGATACAGTCTGTGCAGTCAGATGGGGGTGGGTTAAAATCCTGACTCTATCACCTGTGTGACTTTGGAAGTGTTACTTACCCTCTCTGGGACTCCTCTCTTGTCCACAGAATAGGCATAAGAACCATGGCCTAAAAAAAAAAAAAAAAAAAAAAAGGGGCAGCCCCAGTGGCGCAGCGGTTTAACACTGCCTGAAGCCTGGGGTATGATCCTGGAGACCTCGGATCAAGTCCCACGTCAGACTTCCTGTATGGAGCCTGCTTCTCCTCTGCCTGTGTCTCTGCCTCTCTCTCTCTGTCTCTATGAATAAATAAAATCTTTAAAAAAAAAAAAAAGAACCATGGCCTACCTGCTAGGATTATTGTGCAGATTGAGTGTAAATGTCTGGCTCAGTGAATGGAAATTTTATGGTTATTAATATAATCATGCACACCCCAGGGAACAAGTTTTTTTCTGAGCCCTGCTCTTCTACCCTTACATCCTCCGGGTCCAGTGCCACAGTGTACGTGGCAGGGCAAGTGAGAAGAAAACTCCTGGCAGTGAGGACAAGCTGAGGCCAAAACTTTGCCACTTATTTCTCGGTGATAAGCCTATATCTATCTTTCTCATCCTAACTCTAAATTTCGCTCTTAGGGAATAGAACTGTGATAGGTCTGGAAGGGAAAGCACTTTGTGTGTGTGTGTGTGTGTGTGTGTGTGTGTGTGTGTGTGTGTGCGCCTGAAGTGGGACATGGGTGGCTGGAGAGGCCAGTCTGGTAGGGACCTTGGGCCATATTGTCAACTGGATTCAGAGATGTCCTCCCTGGAGGCTGAGTCTCTGACTTCACATCCCTTACCCTGGGGCGGGTTCGTTGCCCATGACCCTCCAGATGTGTGGCACCCTCTGGGGAATGCATGAAAACTTTGTTTCCCATCAGCAGTAAGGTTTTCTCTTATGACATCTCCCCAAAGGCCCTTCCGTGTGCCAAGACCCTGCTTGTGGATGTGATAATGGAGATTCAGTGTCTGAGGTCCCACCCCTGCCCACCTTTCAGCAGAATCAATCTGAGTATCCCCTTTCCTTGGCTCAGGACATCCTCAGGGTTTTTTGTGTACTTTGAATCAAACACTTGCGCTCTCTCTTTTTCTTTTTTTACATTCCAGTCTGTACTTTTCTTATTCAATGGTGTCCTAAGCCCTTAGACTCTAAACTCCACAAGGGCAGGGATCCTGTCTCACCTGATCATGCCTGTATTCCAGTGTTGGTGACACATCCAGGGTGTCATGGGTGGTCAGTAAATGTTTGTTGAATAAACCAGTGGTACCAAGACCATCACAGTGGATGGCAGAGCTGTGCCTTCAGGTGAGAGAGAGCCGTTCCAGGGCCTGAACTTTGTTCACATTGACATTCCTAGGTAAAAATTATTCAAGTTTTTTTAAGATTTTTTTTTATATTTCTTATATTCCACGTATGAGTGAAACTCAAAGTAAATGGTGGGTATTCATCTGTTTGGATGGCTGAGTAATATTCCACTGTGTGTGTGTGTATGTATATAACCCGAGCCAAGGGCAGATGAGCCACCCAGGTACCTCTATTTAAGTTATTTTAACTTACCCATTCTGTTTCCGTTTTTTGCCTTCCCTCAGTGAAGTAGTTGATAAAGTAAAATAAAAGGGCATCTTTCCTTGCCAGCTCAAGCTTAGCATCAGCTGTGTTGCAGCAGCTGTGTTAGGCACGAGTGGTGGAAATAGAATGAAGACAGTGGGCAGAAGCCAGGTTTGTCCACGAGCAGTCATCTGGTCACCCTGCTTTGCTCTTGACCCTCTGGTGCTCAGGTCCTGCAGGGGAGGGGGGCTCTTGGGCAAGGAGGGAGAGGACTTTGGGGGGTGGTCTCATGTGCAGATTCCCTCTGGGAAGTGCCCTCAGGGTGTGTACAGTCCATGTGGGGGAATGTTGGCAGATGTTGGCACCTGCTCCCTAAGCAGAAGGTGAGACAAGTTGCTGAGCCTACCCGGCAGCCTCATCTCGGATGGTTGACATACCCTCTGAGAACATTAGTCTTGTGTGTAAAATGGATATAGGGATTCTGTGTCCTTTCAGAACTGAGTGCCTCCAACTGTACTTTTAGGCTGGTACCCCAGGTCCTGTGATACCACAGTTCAGGAAAAGTCTGGGGGAGTGAGCTGGAGTCTCCTTCCTGGAGACACCTCTGCTCCTCATCAGGGGCACCCCCAAAGCTCCCACACAGATTTGGGAGCAGAGAACCATCTCTCCTCTTCATCTGGGAAAGGACACTCTATAGTCATTGACCCCTTGTGAGCATTCCCTCTTTGTAACATCCCTGGCTTCCCTTCTCTGGGCAGGAGGGGTGTCAGGATGCACAGGTGAAAGGCCTGCTTGGCCAGAGCTGTTCTGTTTGGGGTCAGCCCAAACTCCCAAACAGACGAACTCTATCTCCCAACATTTACTCCACTTCCCCAGAAGATAGGCTTGCTCTTCTGGGGGCTTGATCCTCTTTGTCCCTGGCCCTGCTGGGGTGTGTTTTTCAGAGAGTGCAACCATGAAAATGGCCTTTAGTAGCACATCCTCCACCCTATAGCATTTATGTGGCACCTGCTATGGACCAGATTGTGTTTCTACCCTCCTGAGCTCAAGCCCAGTGGCAGTGTTGGCGCTGGCTCTGGGTGGGGTTGTGTGAAGCTCAGGCTTTTACCCTTGCCCATCCCCTGCTCGCTTAGAACCAAGTACCTGTGAGACTCAGATGCTGCTAACCCATGTCCGAGTCTCCCCATTACTAATGGGGCCACAGCCTCATTTGTCTGATTGATGTCCAGTATTCTCCTGGTTTATATCTTTGCTCAGCAGTTTAATAATGATCTATAAACCTGTCTCCCTGGACTTAGATTTGGAAGGTCTGAGTCTCTGGGGACCATTTTTGATTTACAAATTCCACACATTTCCTGGGGGAGTTGAACTCTGCCCTGGCTGGCATGTAGTCACATGTGTTCCTTTGACTCTTGGCTCATCAGGAGCTGATGCCCAGCATGATTTCCCCAAATATTTTGTGGCTGCTCAGCATGTCCTTGAACAGGTTGAGTCCGGGGCCGTGGTGCTGTCTGGGATCCTGCTCTTTGCTTTTTGCTCCAGGTCCATCTTTGGGGCCCTGGTGTGGCCTTGGGCCTGGCTGATGCTGACTAGGCCCTCCTTCTGCTTCTGAAAGTGCCCTCTCATCTCTCCCTGAAGTTGCCTTCTTGAGTACTTCTGGTTTGTGTGTGTGGCCTTGAGCTCAATCAGAAGTGAAGGCACCAGTTCCTTTTTCATGTTTTCTTCAGCTGGAGGCCACACAGTCTGACTGCTGAGGTCCCACAGCACAGCAAAATTGGTAGGAGATCAAACTCCTTGACTTTGATTCATAGCTTTGCCCTCAGGTTAAATACCTGGGAATAGGACTTCGTCTCTGGGTCAAGGTCATCATACTTGGCCTTTTTCCTCTCAGGGCAAGTACTCTCCTGGGAGGTACCTCCGTGTCTGAGCAGATGGACACCTGGGGGGCCTATCCTACCATGTTGTTAAGCTTTGCTGGAGATGTGCTCAGCCTGGCACATCTCCCTGTATATACGATTTTTCTTGGGGTTTATTAAGGATGATGTTTCTCTCTCAAGGATGTTGAGGATGGGTCGCTTGGGTGGCTCAGTTGGTTATTTGGCTCAGGTCATGATCCTGGAGTCCAGGGATCAAGCCCCACATCAGGCTCCCTGCTCAGTGGGGAGTCTGCTTCTCCTTCCGCCCCCGACCTGCAACACTTGTGTGCACTCTTTCTCAAATAAATGAATATAATCTTTTTTTAAAAAAAGATGTTGAGCATATTGCAGAATGGGAACTGTTTGTAGGGTGGGGGCAGACAGGGGCATATGGAACTGCACATGGGTGAGAAGGTAGCTTGAGTTGCAATGACCCTACATTTCTGAGAGAGGAGCCTGTTGCTTCTTTTTTTTTTTTTTATAATAAATTTATTTTTTATTGGTGTTCAATTTACCAACATACAGAATAACACCCAATGCTCATCCCGTTAAGTGTCCCCCTCAGTGCCCGTCACCCATTCACCCCCACCCCCCGCCCTCCTGAGCCTGTTGCTTCTTGTTCTGTGGTATCACTGGTGCCCCTCAGCCAGGCCTCAAGGGGCTGCCTGGGAAAGCACTGCACTGTCTCTCTCCAAGTATGTAGATAAGTGGCCCTGAGCTATCATATTGTCTCACTCAAGGGAGCAGTTAATGAAGGGCTGGTGTCAAGAGTCAGTTTGCAGTTGGGGGTCAATGGTCAGGGCGGCCACAGGGGGCTGACATTTAGGCTGTCATGTGAAGAATATATGCTTCCTTTGAGAAAAAATGCTGGGCCCATGGCATTGGAACCCTGATCTTGTCCTTACTCATTGTTCATTTATACAAAATGACTCCCTGGAGATATGCTGACGAGCAGAATAGACTCTGTGGCTCCTGCCCTCAGGAACTTAGGTTCCACCAGGGCTAGACATTTAATAACCACACCTGTGAAAGCATTGTTCTAAACTGTGATGAGTGCTGTGAGGAAAATGTGCGCAGTAGGGAAGTCCGTCCCCCATGGGGAGGCATGCTTGAACTGAGACCTGAAGGAAAACCATCAAGACAGTGATGTGAGCATGGAGGACACAGACCCTGCAATAGGAGGCATCTAGGAGAGTTCAAGGGACCAAATGAAGGCTGGTGACTGGAGAGCAGAGAGCAAGGGCCCATGGTGGGAGATAGAAGGAGGGGTGGGCAGGCTGCAGTCAGACCACACACAGCCTTCATGGGGGAGGAAATGTGGCCTTTATCATTGGAGCAATAGGTAGTGTTGAAGATTGGCTTTTTTTTTTTTTTTAAATCAAAGCTTTATTTATGTATTTGAGAGAGAGCACATGTGCACAGGGGTAGGGGCGGAGGGAAAGAATCTCAAGCAGACTCCCTGCTGAGCACAGAGCCCTACTCGGGGCTCCATCCCACGACCCTTGAGATCAGGGCCTGAGCCGATTCCAAGAGTTGGATGCTTAACCAACTGAGCCACCCAGGTGCCCCTGTGTAGAAGGTTTTAAGCGGACTAACTTACTTGGCTCCTGATTGAGAATGAAGGGCCTAGGAGCCAGAATGGAAGGACACAAACCAACTGGGAGAGGACTGTGGGTGTCTTGGCTAGAGAGATGTGGGCCAGGGGGGTGGAGGTAGATGTGCAGAGAAGTGCGCTTAATTGAGAGACATTTAGAAAGTGGAATTGCTGGATTCAGTGAGGAGGCTGGGCATGTGCTACTAGGAATAGGGAGGTGTGGTGGCATCCGGGAGTCTGGCTTGCCCAGTGGGATGGTAGGATGGATATGGGTGGCTCTGCCTTATGTAGGGAACATCAGGTTTACTGGGATGGTTGAATTGTAAATGTCTGACTTAGTGATGTTGCTGAAATGTCTGAGAGGAACTTGTCATGGTGGAGGTTGGTTGTTTTAGTCTGGCTCTCAGAGTAGAGAGCGGGCAGGACACAGATACTTGAGGGTCACTTGGTAATAGAATCCACAGGGGTGAGGGAGGTGGCCCAAGAGGAGTGTCTAAGTGAGGAGAGATCCACCGGCTAAGTGGGGTGTCTAGTATTCCACCTTCTTCCTGTCTGTCCATCCCAGACCGTGCAAGGTTGCTCACCTTGGGGTTATGGAATCTAGACATGTAGCTACTGGCCTCTAGACATGTAGGGGTTTTCTGGGCACCAGGATATAGATCTTTCAATATGGCCAGTGGTCTTACCTCCCTCCCTCAGCAATTGTGGTCAGCATAGTGTAGACACTCTACACTCTACAGCATAGTGTAGAGAGCCCATCTGTACCTTGGGGCTGGCTCCCTACTCCTTCTAGGAGCCTTCTAGCATAAACACTCCCAGACTCTGAAGGCCAAAGATGATGCCCGGCAGGATCTGGGGTCCTCTGTGCTGCCATGCTGACTCATCTGGGCTTTTCGGGTGAGGGCCATCCAGGCCATCCCACCAGCAAGGAGAGTTGTGGCTTTCTTGGGGGAGGAGGGAGGATGAAGCAATTTGCTCATGCAATGTGACCGTGGTAACTCCCGCTTATCATTTTAGGTGGGCTATGGCTCCTCTGGCAATGATGCCCTGTGTTTTTGCTTATGGGGAAAATTGTTAGTGTTTAGAAGAATAAATTTCTTGGCTGGCCTAAAGATACCCTTTTTCCTTTTTTTTACTCATTGTTATGAATTGCAATCAAAGACAGTTTAATGGTGAAATTGCTATAAAACGGTGGAGAAAACATTTCTTTGGGTATTAGTTTTGTTTTAGTAAATTACAAAGTAGTGATTTAACTCGCTACCTTCAAGATTATTTCTGCCTCTCAGGGGGGGTCATATAATCAGCAAGATCTACCACGGCTTTCATTTTCTAGAGAACACAGATAAATAATCCCCCATTATGCTCTTGAGCAAACTAAATCACCTGTGACTTTTGATATCTCCCGTCCAGAGCCAAGGCGATGTCACTTTGAGGGTGTGGATGGGGAGGGGGAGATGCTATGTCTGCAGCATTGTAGCAAAGGGGGCGGAGAGTTGGAGACAGAAGCTGGGACCCCAGAGAGTCACTCCAGGAGGGTCTTCCCAGGGGTCCTGCTGCACTGGGCCTGGGTGTTCCATAGGCATTTGGGGGTCCAGAGAAGCAGAAGGGGGCTGAGACCCCATGGGGGCCTGCCAGCACAGTGGGGACATGGGCTCTCAGTGTACCATATGCATTGCACTTACTTCTTCAATAAACGTTTTCTGAGTCCCTTGCTTATCAGGCGGTGTTGCGGTTACTGGTTCCGTATCTCCTCTTCGGGGAGCCTGGAGTGTGGAGGGGCACTGGAACATGAGTACCAATGAGAGTATTGTTCAAGGGCACCTGGGGGGCTCAGTCAGTTAAGCGTCTACCTTCAGCTCAGGTCGTGATCCCAGGGTCCTGGGATCAAGGCGCGGGTTGGGCTCTCTGCTCAGCGGGGAGACTACTGCTCCCTGTCCTTCTGCCTGCTGCTCCCCCTGCTTGTGCTCTGTCCTTCTCTGTCAAATAAATAAAATCTTTAAAAAAAGAGAGTATTGTTCATAGGATAAAATGCACGTGGAGCAGTCATCCTGCCTGAGGGTGTCAGAGACGGCTTCCTTGAGCTGAGGCTTGGCTGAGCTTTGAAGGGACCTTGTAAATAAGGATTTTGCCCAGCATAGAAGGGAAGAAAAGGAAGGACACAGTGAGTAGAAGGGGCAGCGGAGGCAGAGGCCAGAGGTGTGAAGTCCTGCAGCTTGTTGAAGGTAGCTTACGGTATGGACTTTCCAGGGGTGCTCTTTCTGGGAGACAGGCTGGGAGGAAGGTGGGACCAGACAGTGGGGCTCTTCTTCGTGGGCCTGGTTTGGAGGTGGACTGGCTCCAGTACCTGAGAGATAACCTTTCGAGACCATCTCCTTAGCCTCGTCTCTATGTCAAGAGGGGCTGCCTGTGAGTAAGGGTGGCAGGGAGGGGACAACAGAGTGGGCAGGGGCACTTCGGGGAGCCAGGCTGCATCACTTCTACTGATGCCTTCGGTGACTTTGGAAAATCACTCAGCCTCTTCCAACCAGTTTCTTCATGTCTAGAATGAGACAGTGTTCCCTTCCCATAGATGGCAAGGCTGTTTTGGTGAAGTCACGGGAGCCCACGTATGCAGCAACTAGGAAGTCTGTGTCCTGTAGATCAGTATCTCTGTGTTTTCCTAGCCTTATCTGTTGGTTCTGGAAGAAAGAAGAGTCCATCTGACCTGTGATAAAGCTGGTGAAGAGGGAGGTTGGTTGCACAGCATCCTGGAGCCCGGTCTCTGAGAGGAGCTTACGTAGTCCTGAACATGCAGGAAGACAGAGAAAACCCCATGTCACAATAACCCGTCCTGCATATAGTTGGGAAGAATTACTTTGAGGGGCTTTTAAGAAGTGGGGACAGCCTTCCAAGAAGTGGGGGCAGCTTTTAAGAAGTGGGGATAGCCTTCCACCTTCCAAGAAGTGGTGGCACAGTTAAGTAACCACCAAGGGTACCTAGCCTTTTTGGGGAGGAGGCCAGTCTGGCAACTGCAGGTCCTGGACGCTGTGCAGGTTTAGGCCGGACCTTACTTGTTTGGGACAGAACAGGGGGTATGAGTATTGGGCAGAGCCTTTGTTATCCTGTCCTTCCTGTCCCAGTTGTCAGTGGGTTCTCTTAAGTCCTTAAAATGGTAGTGGTAGGATCTAGAACCAAGCTCTTCAGTATGGTAGATGCTTGCATTTGTGGCTATTGCGCACTTGAAAAGGCTAGTCTGAATTGAGATGTCCTGTAAATATAAAATACGTAGGTGATTTTGAAGACTTTATACAACAAGTATAAAGTATCTTAGTAATAATTTTTATACTGAGTACATGTTAAAATAACAACATTTTAGATATATTTGGGTTAAGTAAAATATGCTAAAATTAATTTCACCCTTTTTTAAAAAGAAGATTTTATTCATTTTTAAGTAATCTCTACACCCAACATGGGGTTTGAACTTACAACCCCAAGATCAAGAGTCACATATTCCATTGACTGAACCAGTCTGGTGCCCCTAATTTCACCTTAAAAAAATTTTTTTTTAAAGTGGCCACTAGAAAATTTTAAGTATATGACTTGTGCTATATTTCTATTGGACAGTGCTGGTCTAGAGGCTGAAAGAAGGAAGCCATGTAGATGAGGAACACTTTGCAACTTTGTTTTTTTTTTTTTTTTTTTTTTTTTTTTTTTTTTTTATTGGTGTTCAATTTACTAACATACAGAATAACACCCAGTGCCCGTCACCCATTCACTCCCACCCCCCGCCCTCCTCCCCTTCTACCACCCCTAGTTCGTTTCCCAGAGTTAGCAGTCTTTACGTTCTGTCTCCCTTTCTGATATTTCCCACACATTTCTTCTCCCTTCCCTTATTTTCCCTTTCACTATTATTTATATTCCCCAAATGAATGAGAACATATAATGTTTGTCCTTCTCCGACTGACTTACTTCACTCAGCATAATACCCTCCAGTTCCATCCACGTTGAAGCAAATGGTGGGTATTTGTCATTTCTAATAGCTGAGTAATATTCCATTGTATACATAAACCACATCTTCTTTATCCATTCATCTTTCGTTGGACACCGAGGCTCCTTCCACAGTTTGGCTATCGTGGCCATGCTGCTATAAACATCGGGGTGCAGGTGTCCCGGCGTTTCATTGCATTTGTATCTTTGGGGTAAATCCCCAACAGTGCAATTGCTGGGTCGTAGGGCAGGTCTATTTTTAACTGTTTGAGGAACCTCCACACAGTTTTCCAGAGTGGCTGCACCAGTTCACATTCCCACCAACAGTGTAGGAGGGTTCCCTTTTCTCCGCATCCTCTCCAACATTTGTTGTTTCCTGCCTTGTTAATTTTCCCCATTCTCACTGGTGTGAGGTGGTATCTCATTGTAGTTTTGATTTGTATTTCCCTGATGGCAAGTGATGCAGAGCATTTTCTCATATGCATGTTGGCCATGTCTATGTCTTCCTCTGTGAGATTTCTGTTCATGTCTTTTGCCCATTTCATGATTGGATTGTTTGTTTCTTTGGTGTTGAGTTTAATAAGTTCTTTATAGATCTTGGAAACTAGCCCTTTATCTGATATGTCATTTGCAAATATCTTCTCCCATTCTGTAGGTTGTCTTTGAGTTTTGTTGACTGTATCCTTTGCTGTGCAAAAGCTTCTTATCTTGATGAAGTCCCAATAGTTCATTTTTGCTTTTGTTTCTTTTGCCTTCGTGGATGTATCTTGCGAGAAGTTACTATGGCCGAGTTCAAAAAGGGTGTTGCCTGTGTTCTCCTCTAGGATTTTGATGGAATCTTGTCTCACATTTAGATCTTTCATCCATTTTGAGTTTATCTTTGTGTATGGTGAAAGAGAGTGGTCTAGTTTCATTCTTCTGCATGTGGATGTCCAATTTTCCCAGCACCATTTATTGAAGAGACTGTCTTTCTTCCAATGGATAGTCTTTCCTCCTTTATCGAATATTAGTTGCCCATAAAGTTCAGGGTCCACTTCTGGATTCTCTATTCTGTTCCACTGATCTATGTGTCTGTTTTTGTGCCAGTACCACACTGTCTTGATGACCACAGCTTTGTAGTACAACCTGAAATCTGGCATTGTGATGCCCCCAGATATGGTTTTCTTTTTTAAAATTCCCCTGGCTATTCGGGGTCTTTTCTGATTCCACACAAATCTTAAAATAATTTGTTCTAACTCTCTGAAGAAAGTCCATGGTATTTTGATAGGGATTGCATTAAACGTGTATATTGCCCTGGGTAACATTGACATTTTCACAATATTAATTCTGCCAATCCATGAGCATGGAATATTTTTCCATCTCTTTGTGTCTTCCTCAATTTCTTTCAGAAGTGTTCTATAGTTTTGAGGGTATAGATCCTTTACATCTTTGGTTAGGTTTATTCCTAGGTATCTTATGCTTTTGGGTGCAATTGTAAATGGGATTGACTCCTTAATTTCTCTTTCTTCAGTCTCATTGTTAGTGTATAGAAATGCCACTGACTTCTGGGCATTGATTTTGTATCCTGCCACGCTACCGAATTGCTGTATGAGTTCTAGCAATCTTGGGGTGGAGACTTTTGGGTTTTCTATGTAGAGTATCATGTCATCGGCGAAGAGAGAGAGTTTGACTTCTTCTTTGCCAATTTGAATGCCTTTAATGTCTTTTTGTTGTCTGATTGCTGAGGCTAGGACTTCCAGTACTATGTTGAATAGCAGTGGTGAGAGTGGACATCCCTGTCTTGTTCCTGATCTTAGGGGAAAGGCTCCCAGTGCTTCCCCATTGAGAATGATATTTGCTGTGGGCTTTTCATAGATGGCTTTTAAGATGTCGAGGAATGTTCCCTCTATCCCTACACTCTGAAGAGTTTTAATCAGGAATGGATGCTGTATTTTGTCAAATGCTTTCTCTGCATCCAATGAGAGGATCATATGGTTCTTGGTTTTTCTCTTGCTGATATGATGAATCACATTGATTGTTTTACGGGTGTTGAACCAGCCTTGTGTCCCAGGGATAAATCCTACTTGGTCATGGTGAATAATTTTCTTAATGTACTGTTGGATCCTATTGGCCAGTATCTTGTTGAGAATTTTTGCATCCATGTTCATCAGGGATATTGGTCTGTAATTCTCCTTTTTGGCGGGGTCTTTGTCTGGCTTTGGAATTAAGGTGATGCTGGCTTCATAGAACGAATTTGGAAGTACTCCATCTCTTTCTATCTTTCCAAACAGCTTTAGGAGAATAGGTATGATTTCTTCTTTAAACGTTTGATAAAATTCTCCTGGGAAGCCATCTGGCCCTGGACTCTTGTGTCTTGGGAGGTTTTTGATGACTGCTTCAATTTCCTCCCTGGTTATTGGCCTGTTCAGGTTTTCTATTTCTTCCTGTTCCAGTTTTGGTAGTTTGTGGCTTTCCAGGAATGCGTCCATTTCTTCTAGATTGCCTAATTTATTGGCGTATAGCTGTTCATAATATGTTTTTAAAATCGTTTGTATTTCCTTGGTGTTGGTAGTGATCTCTCCTTTCTCATTCATGATTTTATTAATTTGAGTCTTCTCTCTCTTCTTTTTAATAAGGCTGGCTAATGGTTTATCTATCTTATTAATTCTTTCAAAGAACCAACTCCTGGTTCTGTTGATCTGTTCCACAGTTCTTCTGGTCTCGATTTCGTTGAGTTCTGCTCGAATCTTTATTAACTCCCTTCTTCTCTTGGGTGTAGGATCTATTTGCTGTTTTTTCTCTAGCTCCTTTATGTGTAAGGTTAGCTTTTGTATTTGAGTTCTTTCCAGTTTTTGAATGGATGCTTGTATTGCGATGTATTTCCCCCTTAGGACTGCTTTTGCTGCATCCCAAAGATTTTGAACGGTTGTATCTTCATTCTCATTAGTTTCCATGAATCTTTTTAATTCTTCCTTAATTTCCTGGTTGACCCTTTTATCTTTTAGCAGGATGGTCCTTAACCTCCATGTGTTTGAGGTCCTTCCAAACTTCTTGTTGTGATTTAGTTCTAATTTCAAGGCATTATGGTCCGAGAATATGCAGGGGACAATCCCAATCTTTTGGTATTGGTTCAGACCCGATTTGTGACCCAATATGTGGTCTATTCTGGAGAAAGTTCCATGTGCGCTTGAGAAGAATGTGTATTCAGTTGAGTTTGGATGTAAAGTTCTGTAGATATCTGTGAAATCCATCTGGTCCAGTGTATCATTTAAAGCTCTCGTTTCTTTGGAGATGTTGTGCTTAGAAGACCTATCGAGTATAGAAAGAGCTAGATTGAAGTCACCAAGTATAAGTGTATTATTATCTAAGTATTTCTTCACTTTGGTTAATAATTGATTTATATATTTGGCAGCTCCCACATTCGGAGCATATATATTGAGGATTGTTAAGTCCTCTTGTTGAATAGATCCTTTAAGTATGATATAGTGTCCCTCTTCATCTCTCACTACAGTCTTTGGGGTAAATTTTAGTTTATCTGATATAAGGATGGCTACCCCTGCTTTCTTTTGAGGACCATTCGAATGGTAAATGGTTCTCCAACCTTTTATTTTCAGGCTGTAGGTGTCCTTCTGTCTAAAATGAGTCTCTTGTAGACAGCAAATAGATGGGTCCTGCTTTTTTATCCAGTCTGAAACCCTGCGCCTTTTGATGGGGTCATTAAGCCCGTTCACATTCAGAGTTACTATTGAGAGATATGAGTTTAGTGTCATCATGATATCTATTCAGTCTTTGTTTTTGTGGACTGTTCCACTGAACTTCTTCTTAAAGGGGAATTTTAAGAGGCCCCCTTAAAATTTCTTGCAGAGCTGGTTTGGAGGTCACATATTCTTTTAGTTGCTGCCTGTCTTGGAAGCTCTTTATCTCTCCTTCCATTTTGAATGAGAGCCTTGCTGGATAAAGTATTCTTGGTTGCATGTTCTTCTCATTTAGGACCCTGAATATATCCTGCCAGCCCTTTCTGGCCTGCCAGGTCTCTGTGGAGAGGTCTGCTGTTACCCTAATACTCCTCCCCATAAAAGTCAGGGATTTCTTGTCTCTTGCTGCTTTAAGGATCTTCTCCTTATCTTTGGAATTTGCAAGCTTCACAATTAAATGTCGAGGTGTTGAACGGTTTTTATTGATTTTAGGGGAGGATCTCTCTATTTCCTGGATCTGAATGCCTGTTTCCCTTCCCAGATTAGGAAAGTTTTCAGCTAGAATTTGTTCAAATACATATTCTGGCCCTCTGTCCCTTTCGGCGCCCTCGGGAACCCCAATTAAACGTAGGTTTTTCTTCCTCAGGCTGTCGTTTATTTCCCTTAATCTATCTTCATGGTCTTTTAATTGTTTGTCTCTTTTTTCCTCAGTTTCCCTCTTTGCTATCAACTTGTCTTCTAGGTCACTCACTCGTTCTTCCACCTCGTTAACCCTCGTCGTTAGGACTTCTAGTTTGGATTGCATCTCATTCAATTGATTTTTAATTTCTGCCTGACTAGCTCTAAATTCTGCAGTCATGAAGTCTCTTGAGTCCTTTATACTTTTTTCTAGAGCCACCAGTAGCTGTATAATAGTGCTTCTGAATTGGCTTTCTGACATTGAATTGTAATCCAGATTTTGTAACTCTGTGGGAGAGTGGACTGTTTCTGATTCTTTCTTTTGAGGTGAGGTTTTCCTTCTAGTCATTTTGCTCAGTGCAGAGTGGCCAAAAGCAAGTTGTATTGGGAAAAAGAGAAAAAGAGAGGAGAGAAAGAAGGAAAGAAAGGAGAAAGAGAAAAAAAAAAGGGAAGAAAAAGAAGAAAAAAAAACGAAAAAAAAAAAAAAGAAGAAAAAGAGAAAGAAAAAGAAAGGAGAAAAAAAGGGGGTGGGGGAAGGAAACAAATCAAAAAGCAAAACAAAATAAAAACAAAAACAAAAACAAACAAACAAAAAAAGAACCACCGGGGAGTATCTTCTGATTCTGTGTACTTTAAGTCCCTTGGCTTCTCCTGGAAGTTGTCCGTCTAGCTGGTGTTCTGGGGGAGGGGCCTGTTGTGCTGATTTTCAGGTGTTAGCAGTTGGGGGAGCTGCTGTGCCCCCGCCTGGCGCAGGGCTCAGTGGGGGTTGTTTACCCCGTGAGGCCGCAGGAGGAACAGCCCCAGTGGCGGGGCAGCTCTGGAAACCTGGATTCAGCTCCTGCAGGAACTCCGTCTGCAGGGCCTGGAGGCTCCGGGGCGGGGCCGCTGATCTGCTCAGCTGGGGCAGGAGCGTCCTTGCTGTCCTGGGCCCTCCCGGCCTCTGCCTATCCTGGGGGAGGCCGGATCCTGGGCTGTGTCCCGGCGCCCTGTGCTCCGGATCCTGCGCTGTTGGATTCGCGCTCCCGGGCCGCGCAGCCCCCTCCGCGGAGCCGCCGCCCGAGCCCCTCCGAGCTGCTCCTGGAACCGCGCAGCCCCCTCCGCACGGAGCCTCCTCCTCTGCCCGAGCCCCTCCGAGCTGCTCCCGGGGCCGCGCAGCCCCCTCCGCGGAGCCGCCGCCCGAGCCCCTTCAGCTGCTCCGGGTCCCGCCGGGTCCCGCCCTGCGCGCTGCAGCCCTTAGGGAGCTCGGCGCACTCTCCTGGGTGCGCAGTTGCTGTTACTGTCCCCGGGAGCCCGAGGGCATCCTCGCCCTCCTGGGTCCTGCTCCAACTCCCCGCGAGCCCCTTTCCGCCCGGGAAGGTTGGTGCAGCTCCTGCTCCTCCGGGACGGGGCTCTCCTGTCCTGGGGACACTCGCCCCGGCCTCAGCCCGGCTCCTCGCGGGGCCCCTCCCCCTTGGAGGCCTTTGTTTCTTTACTTCTTTTTCCCCCGTCTTCCTACCTTGATAGAAGCGCGAACTCTTCTCACTGTAGCATTCCAGCTGGTCTCTCTTTAAATCTCAGGCCGAATTCATAGATTTTCAGGATAATTTGAAGGTTTTCTAGGTAGTTTGGTGGAGACAGGTGATTTGGAGACCCTACTCTTACGCCATCTTGCTCCTCCCCCCCCACTTTGCAACTTTGCAGAGTCCTCCCTCCTGCCTGATCTGGGCACTTAAGAGGCACTGCTCTGGGAAGCAGACACTCATGTCTTGGCAGCTGTGCATGGGATGTCACTCCCCTCTTCTGCCTTCTGGGCCTGTTAGGAGACAGTTCCTGCAGGTTGTGTAGGGCTGGCCAGGTGGTGCTGCTTGAGGATTCCAGACAGAGCAACACATTTAGTCCCTAGAGGAGCTTACTGTATGGGCTTTGTTCATAAAGGCCCCTCTTTATGGGAGCCCACCAGGCCAAGAGGTCTTTTGGGATGGGGAATAGCTTCTACTCATATCTGTAGCCACAGAACTTGGCCATAGATCCTGCATGTAGCAGGCTGGTTGGATGGTTAGATAGATGGGTGAATAGATATGTGGCAGGAAAGCTTCTTGAGGACATAAGTAAATGAAGAGATTGAAAGCATGGCTGCTGGAGGAACAGATGATTTGATGGAGCTCAGAGAGATGGGTAAATGAATATTTGGGTAGAAAAAAATGGGTGATTGAGAGGGTGGATGAGAACAGTAGATGGTGAATCTCTGGACATTCGTGCAGGAGGCTACCTGGGTGGTTGGATGGATGCATAGATACCAGAGTGGGTAAAAGGGAAATGGGCGATGAGGTGGAGGGAAAATTAGTTGTTGGGTTGATGGAGGGTCAAGAAAGGATGATTGAAGGGGGCTCCTCCCACTACAAGCACTATTGAGGACATTACCTCCTAGGGTCAGCACGTATCATGTTTCTCTTCCTTCATTCCCGTGCTTTGCCCAGACATGTTGAGCTTTTCCAGGCTTTCATCATCTTCCCCAGGGAGCTGTCATTGCTCTGGCTATGCTAATCAAGTCTTTCCCTCATTAGAACTGTCAGCTCCCTTGCAGGCCACCTCGGTCATTTTTAGGGGGCAGGTTGGGACATGTGTATGGGGTGCAGATGATATATTTGCTAGAGTGTGTGTGGGGAATTTGTTAGGAAAAGTCAATTGTCTTTCTATACAAACCTTGTAGGACTTTGCTAATAATCAAGGAACCAAGAGTGTGAGTGAGGGAGGGAAGAGAATGTGTCTTAAAGGATCTGAGTCAGTGGGAGAAGGGAGATAGGATAGAAAGAGATTTCTTGGAGCGCCTGGGTGGCTCAGTCAGTTAAGCAGCTGCCTTCAGCTCAGGTCATGATCCTGGGGTCCTGGAATTGAGACTCTTATCAGGCTTCCTGCTCAGTGAGGAGCCTGCTTCTCCTTCTCCCTCTGCTACTCTTCCTGCTTGTGCTCTCTTGCTTTCTCTGTGTCAAATAAATAAATACAATCTTAAACAAAATATTTCTTCTTAGGACATGATACCTGACCCATGTGGGCATGTGATAAGTGCCCTCATACCTGTAGACGTCGACCTGCCAGAGGGGGCTTTCTTTCTTGAGATGCCTGTTCTCCTTACTCAACCGTCCTTGGACGTGGCATGGAAAGCCTGTCTCCTTTGGGAGAAGATGAATCTCAGAAGAAAAGTTGGCATCATACTTTTAGATTTGCATCTTCTCTCAGCAGAAGGCAGGGTTGGATCCTGGGTGGGAAGCTTTTTGTCTTTCTAGTGACAGGAGCCCAGAGGGGATGAAGGGAAGATGGAGTCCTCCACCCTGGTCATGCTGTGTTACTGCCCAGGACATTGGGATGGGAGAAACATGGCAGGTCTGACCATTTGGAGGTTCTGGATTTTCTGTGTCAGCAAAGGCTTTCATCATGGTGATCAGCAGTCACCTCCTACCATTAAATTCAGTGACATGTCAAGCTGGATTCCTGGAGAGGGTTCATTGCAAATGGCACAGAAGGATGACTCGAGCATTTCTGCCCTTTGGAGCCCACCTGCTCTCTGGGCAGCTGTCAGAAGTACAGTCACCAGCAGTGCTTCCCAGAGAAAACGCAAAAATCTTTCCTCTGATTTTTAACATTACAATATATCCCATCCTCCAAACTCTGAGTGGTGCATGGATTTTTTTTTCTCCCTGTGAAATGAGAAAAAAACCTGGACCTTCTTTCATTAAGGCAACCTCAGTACAATTAAACATCCGAAAGAAATGCATGAGGCTCCAAAAGCCTTGATGAGGGTAATGAACAGCTTTGCAGAAGGTTTGCTTAATGGGACCATCAACCCGAAGTTACACAGCAAACTTCTTAAGTGTTCTCTTGAACTCATTTATGTCCTTGTGAGGACATAGCCACTGCTAAAATATATGCTTTCTTTTCAAAATGCCCAGTCTCTGGACTTTTCTTCCCCCACTGCTCCTTCTTGCTTTGGCCAAGACTTTGAAAACATCTCTCAGGTCCAAAATTTTTGTTTTCCTTCCAGTAAGGACAAGTCCATTCTTAGTAGATGGCTTTACATTTTCTTGGTCATTCTCCTTTTCCCCTGGTCCCCCGCCCCAACCAGTCTAATGAGGGGAGCTAGGAACTTAGTCCCTCCAGGCTCCTTGGGCCAGGCTTGCTTGGGGTGACTTGAGCTTGGCTGTGCAGGCTGAGGGGCAAGCTGTAGCCTCTGGGAAGGTGAAGGTAGATAGAAGTCGAGGATGCTGAGGCTGAGATGTCCTCAGATTGCCCATGCTATCCTGAGGTTTCATCTTGAGAAATGGGCTGGTTAAATCATCCTTGGTTCTGAGGAACAGAAACCCTCTCAATCTAGTTATTGGAAATACATTATTATAAGGACATAGGTGTTTCTTTCAGAATCCAAGGACAGGAAGGAAGCGGGGATGCAGAAATGGGCTGAGAGGAGAACCTAGAAATCCCCCCTGCTACCTCTTCTTGTCTCCCCCTCTTTCTCCTCCCTGTCTCCTTTCTCTCCCTGTCTTTCACTATCTAGCCCTTTTATTCCTTTCTGTTTCCCCCTTTTTTCTTCCTCCCCCATTTCCCCCCGTTGCCCCATCCCATTTTTCTTCCCTGACCCTTCCCCCACACTTTCCCAGCACCCCCCCTTCCTGTGCAGGCTAACGTTTCCTTTGTCTCTGGACATAAGGTAGAAGACGACCCCCCTGACCGCTTGAGCTTGTACTTGGCATGCACTTCCAGTCACATGAGGAAATTAACATTCTGAGTCCAATACCTGGGGAAATTCTCATTGAGCCAGCTTGGGGCAGACAGTCTCCCCAGGTCCAATCAACTGTGATCGAGGAGGGGGGTCAGTCATGATGCACAAGCATGGCTGTCTGCATCCACACTTGTGCTGTGGGAAGACAGATTCTCAGGGAGGTTGGGATGACTCTTAGGTCCCTGAGGTTTTTGCCATAGGACGTACGCATTGGACAAGTAAAAGGAATCTTACCCAAGTAGGAGAAATGATTATGGCACTTGCATTGCTGTTTACACGGCTCTGATCAACTATGCATGATTTTTGTCCTATTTCATTGTCATCTTAGTTTTCTATGTATTACTAACGTTTTATGGACTTTCAAGGGTTTCATTACAAATTACTTAATTTTCTCACTGTGGAACATTTAACTTGTTTGAAAATTGTTTTTCACCATTACAAATAGTACAGAAATAGTCATCTTTATGAATAAGGTTCTTTCTGGGTTTTGGAAATTTTTTGGGAATAGATTGCTAGAGATGGAATTACAGGTTCAGGTCCTTGCTTGTAAATGAGAGACTATGCTGTTGATATTTAAGCAGAAAGGAATCTTTACACAAGGTATTAAATAGCTCTGGGGTTGGGATGGTGATGCAGAGAACTAGGCTTTTATATGACAGCCAGGAACAATGCTCCATCCTATTGTGAAACTTTCTAGTGAAACATTACTGCCGCTTCCTAATGCTTTGTTCTAATGCGTCCAATTTCTGAACTCCAGAAGCTCTCCCACAGATGGTCTAGAAGTAACAGCTGCCGTCAGTACCACACTAGTGAACAACTGAGCATCTTGCACATGGCTATCCATTTCCTTCTTCCTTTTGGATCCAAGTCCAAATGAATGGTTCACATTTGTAGAACCTGGGATTCATATTCTCAGTCTAGTAGTAAGGAAGTCTGATAAGTGGGCTTTTGGATTCCTGTATAGGTAAGATTGATTTGAAACTACTGAAATATCATGGGACTATAAAAAAGATGTCAGACAGCCATGAATGATGGGTTCCCGCTGTGTATTTTCAACAGGCAGTGACTCAGTGATATTTTTTTTTTAAATAAATTTTTATTTATTTATGATAGTCACAGAGAGAGAGAGAGAGAGAGAGAGAGAGAGAGAGAGGCAGAGACACAAGCAGAGGGAGAAGCAGGCTCCATGCACCGGGAGCCCGACGTGGGATTCGATCCCGGGTCTCCAGGATCATGCCCTGGGCCAAAGGCAGGCGCCAAACCGCTGCGCCACCCAGGGGTCCCTGACTCAGTGATATTATCAAGAGCCCAGCTGTTTTCTCTTTTTCAGTGACAGCATCTCCCCTCATGGCCCAAAGTGGCTGCCACGTCTCTAAGCATCACATCATTGTTTGATGTAATCCCAAAGAGGAAGGAAAAGGGTAGAAGTAAAAGAGGTTTTTCCTTAACTCTCTCTTTTCCCAAGGATTGAAGTCTCCAGCACTTTCCTTTACATGGTCTACATCAAATGCCTCATCTTACATCAATCAGTGGGAAAAGGTGACAGGACTACTGTGGTTGCCTCAAAACTGGCAACGTGAAGACATTGGTCCACAAAGTTAAGTTCTCTTAGTAGGAAAGAAACACAAATAGCTTTTCATTAAGCAACAGTATCTGCTGTAGGAGGTCTTAACTTTTGTTTGTTTTTCTATGAATAGTTTAAGATTTCTGGTACAGATTGCCAAATTGTTTCCAAAAGGGTTTTACCAACTTAAATTCTTATGAGCAGCATAGGAGTATGTTCGTTTCACTACACATTTGCCACCCATGAGTTTTTGCATATTTATTAAAAACTGTGATTGGAAACTCTCTTCTTACTAGTTTTGATAGGTTTTTAAATTATCTTGACTTTTATAGGAATGCAGTCTTATCACGAATGATTGAATGAAAATAACAGTATAGTCTCATTTTTAATAGCTATGTTTTTAAATGCTGTTCCTTATTATATTGATTGGACCCTTCTGAACAGTTTTAGATTTCAGTGGTGATAATGAGCATCCCTGTCTTATTCCTGATTTTAATGTCAAAACTCAAGTGTCATGCTGGTAAGTATGATGTGAGTTGTTCATCTGAGATTTATCTTATTCCTTAAATTATGATATTGGTTCTAAGACACACCAACTTAATGATAGCTTGGTGGGAGAGGGGAGGAATTATTTAATAATAACTTTATACATTGACTGAAAGACATTATTTCAACAATGTGAAAGAAACATGTTTCATAATAACCAAGGAGAGCATGTATTTGTTTTCTTATTGACAGTGTCACATAACGAAATACACAACCATATGATAGAACCAGTATCTTTATGGAAGAGAAGTTCTTTACACAGTATATTACTTTATTATGTTCAGCAAGTATCATTCTATTCCCAAGTTTTAGGAATTTCAAGAGAAGAAGTTGAATTTAATAAGAGTCTAAGAATAAGGCTACTGCTAAAAAATTGGTGTCCTGATCCAAGAGATGATAGGACTGATTTGCTAACATGTAATCATTTTTTGCAATTCTGGGATAGACCCTACTTTATTGTTATATATTATCCTTTTAATATTCTGTTGAATTCTCTTGCCTGGCATTTTATTTAGGATTATTATATCTCTTGTCATAGGTGAGGATGATCCATAGTTTTTTTTTGTTTTGTTTTGTTTTTGTTGTCTATTTACTACTTCCATCAGATCTTGGTATTAGAATTATAATAGTTTCTTTTTTTAATTTAAAGATTTTATTTATTTATTCATGAGGGACCCATGGCGGGGGGGTGGGGCGCAGAGACAGAGGCAGAGGGAGAAGCAGGTTGCATGCAGGGACCCTGATGTGGGAATCGATCCCAGGACCCCAGGATTATGCTCTGGGCTGAAGGCAGGCACCAAACCGCTGAGCCACCCAGGGATCCCTGAATTATAATAGTTTCTTAAATTACGTTGCTGTACAACTTTTTTTCATGTTGCTGAACAGTTCACGTGATGAGGATTAGCAGTGTCTGGAAAGTTAAATTCAACATGTGTAACCTGGAGCCTTTTGTGGAAGTAAATATTTGGTAAACTTTTTCTTGATTGTTGGTCTTAAAAAATTCTTATGGGATTCATTTTGATAATTTATATATTCCCTAGAAAATCTTCCATGTCGTTGAGATCTTCAAATTTATTAGCAAAAAATACCAGCTAACTTAAATTTATAATTCTTCCCTTTATCTGCCTTATCATTTAAATTTTACCTGTTTTTGGTTATTTGCCAGAAATTTGACCATTTGGATATGATTTTCCCCAAAGAACAACCTTCGATGTATTTATTAATGTTCTCCTTGTATCATGTTTGGGTTATTTTGGTTCCTCTCTGTTTTTCTTTTACTTTTTTTTAATAATAAATTTATATTTTATTTGTATTCAATTTGCCAACATACAGAATAACACCGAGGGCTCATCCCGTCAAGTGCTCCCCTCAGTGCCTGTCACCCATTCACCCCCACCCCCTAGTTCCACCCCTTCTACCACCCCTAGTTCGTTTCCCAGAGTTAGGAGTCTCATGTTCTGTCTCCCTTTCTGATATTTCCTACCCATTTCTTCTCCCTTCCCTTCTATTCTCTTTCACTATTATTTATATTCCCCAAATGAATGAGAACATATAATGTTTGTCCTTCTCTGATTGACTTATTTCACTCAGCATAATACCCTCCAATTCCATCCACGTCGAAGCAAATGGTGGGTATTTGTCGTTTCTAATGGCTGAGTAATATTCCATTGTATACATAGACCACATCTTCTCTATCCATTCATCTTTCGATGGACACCGAGGCTCCTTCCACAGTTTGGCTATTGTGGACATTGCTGCTATGAACACTGGGGTGCAGGTGTCCCGGCTTTTCATTGCATCTGTATCTTTGGGGTAAATCCCCAACAGTGCAATTGCTGGGTCGTAGGGCAGGTCTATTTTTAATTCTTTGAGGAACCTCCACACAGTTTTCCAGAGTGGCTGCACCAGTTCACATTCCCACCAACAGTGCGAGAGGGTTCCCTTTTCTCCGCATCCTCTCCAACATTTGTTGTTTCCTGCCTTGTTAATTTTCCCCATTCTCACTGGTGTGAGGTGGTATCTCATTGTGGTTTTGATTTGTATTTCCCTGATGGCAAGTGATGCAGAGCATTTTCTCATGTGCGTGTTGGCCATGTCTATGTCTTCCTCTGTGAGATTTCTGTTCATGTCTTTTGACCATTTCATGATTGGATTGTTTGTTTCTTTGGGGTTGAGTTTAATAAGTTCTTTATAGATCTTGGAAACTAGCTCTTTATCTGATACGTCATTTGCAAATATCTGCTCCCATTCTGTAGGTTTTTAGTTTTGTTGACTGTATCCTTTGCTGTGCAAAAGCTTCTTATCTTGATGAAGTCCCAATAGTTCATTTTTGCTTTTGTTTCTTTTGCCTTCGTGGATGTATCTTGCAAGAAGTTACTGTGGCCGAGTTCAAAAAGGGTGTTGCTTGTGTTCTTCTCTAGGATTTTGATGGAATCTTGTCTCACATTTAGATCTTTCATCCATTTTGAGTATATCTTTGTGTATGGTGTAAGAGAGTGGTCTAGTTTCATTCTTCTGCATGTGGATGTCCAATTTTCCCAGCAGCATTTATTGAAGAGACTGTCTTTCTTCCAGTGGATAGTCTTTCCTCCTTTATCGAATATTAGTTGACCATAAAGTTGACGGTCCACTTCTGGGTTCTCTTTCTGTTCCATTGATCTATGTGTCTGTTTTTGTGCCAGTACCACACTGTCTTGATGACCACAGCTTTGTAGTACAACCTGAAATCTGGCATTGTGATGCCCCCAGATATGGTTTTCTTTTTTAAAATTCTCCTCTCTGTTTTTCTTGAAACAATCCTTGAGTTCAATCCAAGGCAGTGTTACCCACTTTTAACACAGGTGCTGCAAGTTTGGTATCCATTTTGATTTGTGACTGTTGTGTTCCTGAGTTTTGGAGTTTTTGGATTGCTCCCTGAGTAAATGATGTAAGGTAGGGATCTCTGTTCTTTTTCTTTCTGATGTATCCCAAGCATCTAGAGCACTTCCTGGGACATAGTAGGGGTGTAATATGTACGTGTTAGCCAAATGAAATGAGTCTGGTGGGGAAGTTGGCGGAAGCCTCCTCTCCTGGGGAGACTTCATAGAGGACAGGGAGCAAGAGAGGACAGGTCACAAGCCTGACTGTTGCCATGACCTTTCACTACTGCTTCTCCTCCACCCACAATCAGCTCCCCACACAATACAAAGGAAGTTCTTTCTTGGAATGTGTGATAATCAGTTTTAGGGGCCATCCCCTTTGGAACTCTGTCCCCTTTGCCCTCGACCGTGACCTCAGGCAGTGAAGTCTCTTGTGGTCACAGCTAGAGATGCTGGCAGAACAGTGAGGTTTGGGAGAGAACCCTGTCTCTTGGAAGGGGAAGAAGGTGAATACTAGGCAGGAAACGAATCACCTAGACAGAGGGGCAAGGGCTAAGGCAGTATGACATAGTTATTTTGATGAAAAAGACCTGCAGTAAGGTTTCATTTCTGGCCCTGCAGAACTCTGAGCTTCAGCCCAGAACACCTGACCTGTGGCTGCTGAGGAGAGGAATAGTTGTGCTGGCCTGAGCCTTAGGAATGAGGGAGACCGCCCCTCCCTACCCCTGGCTGGTTGTGCAGGTACTATGTAGGTGGACACCTGCTTCCATCTCCATCTTGAGTTGCCAGATAAAGTGCAAGATTCCCCTTGAAATTAGGATTTCAGATAGATAATGAATACTATTTTTTGTTTAAGTTGCCTCCATACATTCGGGGCCTCTTGATTTACCCAGATCCGAGGGAGGAGGCTTCTAGAACCTGGGAGGGACAGCTCATTGGAAAAGCTATAAGACTCACCTTCCCTTGATCACAAACACACCCTAAGATACTCTCCGCAAAAAGTAAAGTCTTTGGACATGAAACAGGAAGGCCCCTAATTTCCTACCTAGTCCTGCTGCATAAATGCAAGCAGGAACTAAGGAAGCTCTCTGGACCTCCCTCTACTGGGCTGTGTGGCCTTTTGGACAACACACATTCAGGGTCTGCTGGACACAGAGATGAGTGAGGTGAGCTCTTGCCTTCCAGCAGGTCCCAGTCAGTCAAAAGAAGTAGGACATGCGCTCAGGAAGTAGGAGTTGGGTCAGGCTGGTGGCTTAAACTGAATGTTAAGGGCTTGGTCAGGAGGATGGACTGGAGGGAGGAGGTGGGCACAGGGCCATCCGGGATATCACAGAAGCTGAGACTGAGCAGCCTGATGACCACAGAAGCCAGTAAGATCAGGAGGACAGGCCTCCCTACCCCCCAGGCACTTTCTCAGTGCCCTTTGCTTCCAGGGACTCTGAGAAAGCTCAAGGAAGAAACCCAAGTGTATGGGCTATACAGTAAGCTTTGAGCAGGAAGTGTCACAGAGGAGATAACCTCTAGGTATTGTCACCAAGTTTGTGTTACCCTTAGACTAGCCTCATTTATTTCTGCCAGAAGGTTAAAAACTATACAAATAATTTTAATGGACATAATTATGTTCTCATCACAAAATAATGTGGCACAGTTCCATAATTACTCAAAAGTGATCATTGTGTGAACAGCTATTAATTAGTGAATAGCTTTGGAAAAAAATTTCAATAGATTTGGGATGCATTGTTAATAACCCATTATGATATGTCTGGGGGTCAAATCACCATGTCGTGTCAAAGCATAGATTTATAGCTCCGTTTTTAATCATTTCAGAATAATTAAGAATGTGCTGTGCATCTGACTGGACAGATTTGAGGCACGAAAACCATATATCTGCATTAGGAAGGGAACGGGTCATTTCTGGCCAAGATGGAGATCAAAGCTCTTTTGACATCCATTTGGCAAGAGCATGCACATTTTAGAGCTTTTCAGAAAGTATTAGTGATTTTAGATAAATAGCATTCAGCTTTTCTTTCTCTTTTCCCATGCCCTTCTCTCAGGCAAGAGAAGAAAATCACAATTCGTCAGGAACTTCTGACCTTGACTTGGACTTTCGGGAATCCAACCATATGCTGCTGTTTAGAACAGGGGTGTTTCTACATGACTCTTTGCCTTTCCCCAGCATGGGTCAGAGTGAAGCAGCTCTGCCCTTAGCTCTGAGGGAGACCTTCTCCCTTTTTGGTGTGTGTGTGTATGGTGCTGGAACCCCAAATAGCTCAGCAGCCTTCCTGTAACAGGGAATACTAGAGCATGTTTAGCCCAGACAATCCTGTTGGGGAGCTGGGAGTGCCTGCGTGTCCTAGATGCTTTGCTGACAGCTTACATACAGTATGTCAGCCTTCCAGTGGAGCGGGTGCTATCACCCCTGTCTTACTGGTGTAAGCTCAAAGAGGAGAGGTGACCCTGCAAGATGGTTTATCCTGAGAAGGAAGCCAATGGCTGGCAAGAATTTGTAGGTCCAGTATGCTGTCTGGTGTTTGGCTCTCTTTGAGGACTTACCTATGAAGAGGTCATCTGGCTAAGGGTTCTCGTTGTCCTGTGGAGGGGTGCTTACCGCCACATGATCTGTTCTGTTCAGCATGAGTAGTGAGTATGTATGCTCACTGTTGAAACCAAAAATGTGTAGAAAAGAGGATAGCCCCCCTGTGCCCCTTCTCATCCTACTTACCAGAGAAAGTCACTCTTAGTGAGCAGTTGGGTGTGTATCATTCCAAATACCTCCCTATGAATGTATAAATACAGAATTTCTTAGTGTAAGTAGGATCATATGTACTGCTCTGTGATATGCTTCTTACTCAATAGTAAATTGTGGATGTGCTGTCACATATGCATGTGTACCTACTTTATCTTGTTGATCTACCACCTATCAGCTCTCCAGTTATCTCCTATCTGTTACTTATTTTTATTTATCTGTCTAGTTGTTTTTATCTTCAAAATAGATCTAACCACCTTTTTTAAGGTAGGGGGAAGGGCAGAGGGGAAGGGAGAGAATCTCAAGCAGGCTTCATACCCAGCGTGGAGCAGGATGTGGGTGGGGCCTGATCCCAGGACCCTGAGATCATTACCTGAGCCAAAATCAAGAGTTGGACATTAACCTGAACCACCCAGGCACCCAGATCTGACTGCTTTTAACCAATTCTTACATCCCTGTCCATCTCTTACTTGGATTATTGTCATAGTTTACCTAGAATCTCTATGTTCACCCTTGGCTGGCCCTGTAGTGTATTCCTAACCTAGCAGCTGGAGCGTGACCTTCAAAATGCAAGTTAGGTCATTGCCCTTATCCATGTAAAACCCTTCCCTTCAGAGTAAAAGCCACAACCCTCACTTGGCCTTGGAAGCTCTCCATGGTCCACCTTGTCCCACCAGCCTGTTCCATTTGCTTGACTTCATGTCCTACCACTCTCACCCTTGTTGGCTTTGCAGCTGCTCTGCTGGCCTTCTCACTCTTCTTTGGATTCACCAACATGCTACTGCCTCAAGACTTTGAATTTAGTGTTTGTATTGCTTAGAACCCTCTTCCATGTGGCTCCCTCTTTTCCTTCCTTCCAAATTTGTTCCTAAATGTAGCCAAGGCCTCCTCTGACCACTCTTTGATTGACTGGTGTAATTTTTTAAGATTATTTTTAAAAACCATGTACTCATATGCCCCAAGTCAAAGCAGCATCATGCTGATGAATGAAATAATAGAAGCTTTCGAACTTAAATGAGGACAAAGACAAATCTGTTTAATCTAATGATCTCTTCAGTTGGTCTCTTTGTTTATGCACCTGCAATGTATGGATGGATTAGGCAGAAAGAGAAGGGATAAAGGAATGGAGGTCCTGGAACCCTCAGAGAATGTTGTAAGGCAGCAGTCTAACAAGCAATCTGGGAAGAGGAGGGGGTGGTCAGAGGGTGATGTTTGACTTATTGATGTTGAGAGGGCTAGTGGTAGATGACAGGGTTCTGGGTGTGACTCTGGGTGGCTAAGAGGGCATGAAGGGATGAGGATACTGGAATGAGGTAGTTTAGGACATGGAGGCCAGCATGCAGCATGTGTCCTCCATGTGGACATTGGTATTTAGGAGCTGGGAAGGAGTGAGGGTGGTGGGGAAGATGGGGTGCCATGAGCCTAAGTGTTAGATGAATGAGTTGCTCATCATTGGGGGGAAGTTTTGATGTGACAGCATAGAGGAAGGGAGCTTCACCTCCCATCCCCGAGGATATAGGGAGGGAGTATCTCCATGGAAAGCTAGGTTTCCGATGAGGTGGGGAGGTTTTTGAGTAGAGGCTGATGATCTTGGAAAGCCTGGTGGAAAGCTTAGGTGTTAGAGGAGCTCTCTTTTAGAGAGCTACAAATATTAAAATTCCTAAAGGAAAATTTCAGACATCCGCAATAGCGTAGTGTATTTCTAGCATTTTATACCCATTTCTTTTCACAGTTTGCCAATTTAAGTATAATTAGCATGTGACAGAAGGCCAAAGAAATCGCTGCTTTCTTTCTATATACTTAATGATTGTGTCATTGTCTCAGCTGGTTCGTTATGTCCCAACTCTGAATGAAGAACACCTTTGGCTCTGTTGGTACCTCCCTCTTTCTATAAGTTTAGACCCAAGTCCATGAGCCCAGCTGGCTAGTTTCTAGCTGCATTAGCCCAGAATTTCATCGTCTGAACAGCAGAGCCTTGGCACAGACACCTGCACTGTTACAGAGGCAGCTGAGGCAGGGTCAGGGGCCACCTTCCATGGTTTCTTGGCTGTGGACATCAACGAGGCTGCCAGAGAGGGCTGTTGGCACTTGCGAGGTTGCCCCTGAAGCCCCATCTTTACTCCTGGCTCTGGGGAGCCCTCCTTACTCTAGGACTACATGAGAGAGAGAGAGCCTATAAAAATATCCAGCAGGTTTCTTGGTGCACAGTAGGTTGTTTTTCTGTTAGTCGCAAGGCATTCTGGTTGCCACCAGTGGGGTGTCCATGCAGCTCATTTAGCCCCCGTGTTTGGCTAGCTGGCTGAGGGCCCATCCGTCAGGCCACTGCTGTCATGGAGGAAAATGCTGAGACGCAGCCATGAATCACAGTGTGAGAGCTGCTCATAATTGCCTTATATGTGTTTTCAGTTCTCAAATTTAAAACCATTTACTGCTGGGAACAGATGTTAAATTCAGGACGCTTGTCAACTGTTGGCGCTATACACAAAAAAGATGCTTAAAATTAGAAGCCTGATTGAATTTTAAGTACAGTGATCACAGTGGTTGGAACTAAAATAATTGCCACAGTAAACATCTTATTGTGGGTGATGGGAGTAAGCTGAACTTGAATGTGAAAGCCTCTGATGCAGATTATTATGGGGATTCTACAGTGATTGTTGAATTAATTAATATTTAATTGTGATAGAAACTCTCTGGCAGTACTAGAGGAACATTTATTCAGCCATAACTTAGGCAGCCTCAGGATGAACCAAGTGACGTTGATAATCATGGTGAGAATGGTAACTGTCATGTATCTGGTATCTACTATGTGCCAGATATTGGACTTGAACCTTTCTCACTCTGATTCGTGTCTACATCATTGGGCAAGGAAGGACTGGCAGTTTAGGTGACCCCTGCATTGGCTGATTAAAAAAATTACAGTAAAATCATGCAATATAAAATTTGCCAATTAAACCATTTTTATGTACCTGACTCGGTGACATCATATATATTCATAATGTTGTGCAACTGTCGCTATTCGCCGTGTGTAGCACTTTTTCATCCCACACAGAAACTCCACACCTATTACATAGTCACTCTTCATGCCTCCCCCCTTCTGCCCCTGGTATCCTCTATTCTAATTCTAATTTGTGTCTCCCCACATTCGTCTTGGCCACATTTGCTAAGGCTGATGTCACCTCTCTCTGACTCCCAATCCCAAAAGGAAGCCTTCCATTCTCATTGTAGGGACTCCTTATAGGAGGCACAGCAGGACAGGCTGGGCAGTGACCCCTTTGCCCCCCCCCCCCCCCGCCTCTGCCGAGCATCACAAGGAGGGTGTGCTCAAAGGATACTGGGTGTTGGCCGCTGAGTTGTGGGAGACCTGCGACCCTTGCAAAGGCCCCATGCCAGCTCCCTGCTCTGCTCCTTGTCCTGTCCGGGCCTGTAATCCTTTCAGTCTCTGCTTAGAAATTCCTCCAGGAAGCTTTTCCTGATTCTGCCGTGACTCACATCCTTTGTTGGGTCTGGTGACCAGTCGTCCTAGAAGATTCTGCACATCTTGTATCACGGTGTTGATGATGCTGGGCTGTGTCTACTTGCCCCTCTGCCCCAGCAGCTGCTGAGCTGTATGAGGGCAGGCCAGGGTCACTCAGCTGCAGCCCCAGTATTAGCCCTGGGCCTAGATACTTGATGACTTTGTGTGGGATGAGTCCCCAACAGAACTTTCATCCTTGGAGAGAATCACAGTGCGCAGGGCCCCTTCTCTACCTGCTTGTACTGGCGTCTGTCATGTGTTTCTCTGGTTCCTGTGCTCGCAGGGCTGCCCCTGCACCCAGACTATTGGGGGTGGGCATGCATGGAGGGTGTGTGGAGATGGGATCTTAGGGCAGCCAGAAGCCTGGCCCAGACTCCGCGGACAGTATCCCCCTCTCGAGGAACACACCCTGACCCATCGAGGGGGAGATGTGTTGGTGGAAATGGGTGTCTGCTGGACTTCAAGTGAGTTCAGGTCAGGACTCAGTTTCCCTGTTGTGTTCTGGGGTGTGTTCCTCCACAGGAATGCCTGGCAGCCCTTGAGGGCTGTGTGTTTCACAGGCCTGCTTATTTTCTCTTGCCACTGTAGTGGGCTGTCAGCAAAGTAGATTTTTAATTTTCCAAAACCCATAAGTGTTGTTTCAGTTGGAGATGGAACAGAGATAACCTATTTCTGTCTCGTTGGGTACTTTGTGTCAAGATAGTATCATTGGATAAATGCTGTGGTTTAGGCTTGGTTCCTGTGTGAGGATCTCTCTGCATGGCACAGAGAGGGTCCCGGTTATCCTGGGTAAGTCTCTGGGCATGTTGTGGAATCAGAGATCATATCTTAGGCATGAGGGCCTTGATGGGAAAGATGTGTGGCCAATTCTCTCCATTGGTGTTGCCAGACCAGTGACATGAAGCTTAGGAGGGTCACGGCCCTCACATCTATTTTCATTTGGTGTGTCCTCTCTCTCATAGATGCACATCTTACAGGTTTGTGCATGAAATTTTTTAATTGCTAGAAGATATTTAGTGATTAAGACAGATTAAAATCTGGATTCCTTCTCATATTAGTTCTGTGAACTTAGACATGTCACTTTAGTTTTTTGGGCCTCGGTTTTCTCATCTATGAATTGGGGTGACAGCCTCCTAGGGTGAGGGTGAGAATGAATGAGATAAAGCAAGTGCTCACCATTGGACCTGGCACGTCACCATCGTTAAATACAGGGGTGGTACGGAGTTAGTTTAGTTACTATATAGAATCCCTAACTGATGCTGAATTTGGATTGTAGTGTGTCACATGCTATCACACACTTAGTATCTACCATCTCTCTTCTTCCAAAGTAGAGTCATCAGTGATTCTGATTCTGAGAATAATTTACTCTGTGGCCCAAGAAAAGGACTTTGGGAGGGTATCTCAGCCAACTCTCTGCCTCCCTTGCTTCTGTTTGGGGGCATCCCTGCCCAACGTGTGTGACACCATGGCCACAAAAGAGAGATATTGGGTGTGGTTAAGGGTTCTCTCGGTGGTTGGGGCAGCTGAGGGAGGAAGGACCATCTTGGGGCAAGTCTGGGTGACCCTGTATTATCGCTGTGCACTCTTCAGCAGGGGAGGACCACTTCTGGTGTGTATGCATGGTGTGTGTGTGTGTATGTGTGACCATGGAAGCATCTCTGTGCTTGGTAGGGACCTGGGATTGGCCCAGCTGTCTAATGTTGACTAAAGCTGCTGCTATGACAGATGTTCTTTTGTTTAGAGATTCATTTCAGGGTATTTAGTGCAAAAACTTGAAGTAAACTGTTACTGCTCTAAGATTCATACTCTCCATTAAAAGCTCTTATTAGCAATCCGATTTAATGGGCAGATAACCCACAGTCCTGGAGATAGTCATCTGCTACCTATTGAACACACTCCATCAGGTAATGCTGTGAGAAATGGCTGGATGGCAGCCCTGCATGGTCTGAACTTGCTCTCTGAGCTCCAAGGATCCATTGCAAGCTGTTTGCTCAAGTGTTTACCAGGACCCCCATGCTCCTCCTGTCTCAGTCCTCCTGGCCTGATGGTACCTGGGCCAGATCCTGGTGAGGAGAGGTAGAGGATGATAGCCAGGCCTGCCGGTTAGGCTTGGCTATTTCCTTGTGGCGTGGCCACTTCTCCCTTTTCCTGGCCTCAAAGCCATGCTGCTCCCTGGAAGTGCCTATGTTGTCACAAGCTCTCTCACTGACCCTCTGGATGCAGAGCAGCTGTGGCTTCTTCAAAAGGAGAACAGGTGATCTCCATAGTTCTGAATTGCTCATGGTAGAAGTGCTTTAAATTCCAGAAGTTCCCTCTTCTAAACACCCCGGATTATAGATCCTGGGAGAAAGCTGCCTCACAGGTGTAGCTCCTGTGGGCTTAGGCAACGGTTAGTGGAGCTGAGATGCTGTGTTCTTCACACCTCCCTTCTTTTTTTTTTTTTTTTTTTTTTTCACACCTCCCTTCTGTCCTCTGTTCTGGGGCCTCATTTTCTCACTGGTGGTGTGTCCTTAGAATGTTCTAGAGAAGTCTGAAAGATGGCTGGCCAATGCAGCTGGAATGCCCATCATTTTCACAAGTATGTTGGCTCCTCAGTATGATGGTAAGTGGTTTTCGGGTAAGCCACAGGATTCTTTTTCCTTTTATCTTTTTCATTGTACATCTGGAATAGTGTCTCCCCTCAAAAGGCTTGATGGCTAGTTTTCTTAGAACAACTGAGAAAAAGAAAGATAATTAAAATGAGCCAAGGTAGAAAAAGTCTTGAAGGATGAGATCCCCATTTAGTTTATCCAGCTCTGTAAAAGTATATTTATTTTGACTAATATTCCCATATTTCATCTCATTATTCTGTATGTATTCATACGTCAAGTCAACATGGTGTGACTTGCTTAGTAAAGTGGAACTGAAGGTCAAGACATTCAATTGCCCAGTGGCAACAGGGACACTTTCTGTGTAACACCTGACTGCTTAACAAATGGTATTCTGGTTCTGGACCCCATCAGGGCCTGCTGCGGTCTTCACAGTGACTCACAACAGAAGCATGGCTGCTCATCTGTAAAAGCCATGCCTGCCTTTGCTGGTTCCTGCAGGCATTCCCTGAGACCTGAGGAGGTGGTAGCAGATGTATGCATTTGGCTTTCTGTTCCCCTGTGCCAGAATCTTCTGGCTGGTGTGAGGAGCCGAGTCTGAGTCCCTAGTATGAGAATGGGGGTGTAGCCTGGCAGGGTGTAGGCTCCTTGTGGGTCATGTTGCCAAAACTCAGAGCGTTATTGGCTTGGAAAGACTTGTACCCAGTCACTGGCTTTGCCTCTTTGCCTTAGCCCGAGCCTGTAGAGATGCTCAGCCTCTTGTGGGGTTTGAAAGAGCATCATGAAGGTCCTTGGTTGTCTAGAGAAGTGAGTCCCACCAACTTGCATTCATTTTGAACTTCTTAGAGCTCTGCTCCCCACCCCTTTTTTTGCTGTTGTTTTTTGTTGTTAAGTCAACACCCTTTATCTGTAAAGCTTTGATTACCACACTGGAGGGCATTGATGGCTCCGGTCCTCCCTCTATCATAAGGGCTGGGACCTGAGGCCAGAAAGGCAGAGTCTCCAAAGCAATATGGAGCCTGGGAGCTTTGTTTGATGTCTTTCCCATTATCCTGTCTCAGAATGAGGCTGACATACTGGGCTTGTAAAGCAGGATTGGCCACCAGGGTAAAGGCATTTCTCGGGGCCCTGCACGGTGATCCACAGGACTTGGGCCCTGTGATTGAGTCAATTCTGGACTTACAAGAGCTGAAGAGAAAAATGATAGAAATTTTCCTTTGAAAAATGGCTCTGAGAGCTTCTCTTGAGTTTCTGGATTCTCAGTGAAGTCTTTTTAGATTTGCTCTGGACTTAGTTAATTTTAGACACACACACACACACACACACACAGCCTCAAGTCTGGGAAAACCATCAGTCCAAGGCAAACCAGAATGGCTATTCACCCTACTTTGGGGTGACTGGAGAGAGCTGGTCCTCGCTCTCTCAGAGGCTGTGTCTGACCTTAGGTTAGCAGCTGTATGGGGACAGCAAGTCTCTGCATCTTGTCCCCATCCTGGGTTCACTGTGCCACCACCTTCCCCAGACTCCCTTAAGAAGATAACCATACTGGCTTGGCTCTCCTTCTCTTCTGTGTCCCCTGTGTCCTTTCTTGCTCTGTACTGGTCTCTGTTGGCCTCTTTCCAGCTTCTCTGGTTCAAAAAAATGATCACAATCGCATCTATTTGCAGGCAGTAACACAGGGTCAATTTTCATTCTCTTGGTGTTTTCCAGTGGTATCTGGGGCCTCAGGTGTCACATTTGTGTGCAAAGGGGCCAAGCTTCAGGCAGGAGATTGGCTCAGCTGGGAAGGCCCTGTATTCCTCAGAGTCCTTGTCCTGCTTTGGTAAGTAGAGAGGCACCACCAGTCCTGGGCTCATGAGCCCTGACACAAGCTGGAGCATCCAGAGCAGGGTTGCATATAGGGATTGATCTTCAACCCAAGCAGCAAGTGTGTGTGTGTGTGTGTGTGTGTGTGTGTGTGTGTGTTTGGATGGAGGTGCCAGAACCCTTTCTCATGCTGGTTGTGTGGTGACCCCTGCCCTGAGTCCCCTCCACTTACACTTCTCCTGTGACTTACCCCTCTCCATGCTGAGCGCTTCCTGGCTGCTCAGTCTAAGCCTCCAATCTGGGGCCTATGTGCTGGTACCTGGGTGCTGCCAGGAGTAAATGAAGGTGTCCATATGGGTGATTATTTGAGGACCAGGGAGTAGGAACTTTTTTTTCTTTAAGATAGTAAAACTTGAATGAGTACAAAGATGGTCTCATAGCTCCAGAGCTAAAAACAAGGGGAGCATAAATGATCAGGACATATATTCCTTTGGGGCTCCTGTTGGAGGTAGGAAATGTGGATCTGATCATCACATCCCACCAATGTGTCACCTGCAGGCCAGCCAGGTCAGACTCCCGAGCTCCAGAACCAGGACGCTGCTCCAGCCTGGAGCTAAACAAGGGAGCATGGAGATTCAGTGAATACCTGTTATGTCCAGAAAAATCAATTTGTGTCACAATCAGAGTGTGGAATTGGAGTAAAGTAAGTGCCCAAGGAGCTGATGAGAGTCTTCAAAGGGAACAGGGCTTTCAGGCATGGAGTTTTACAAAAATGAGCAAAGGAGCCCAAGAAATCAGATGTCTCTGGCGCTCCTTAAATGTTGCTTCCTGGATGGGTCCCTTGACCTGGCCTGAAGGCTTATCCTTGTGGTCAGGTTCCTGGCACCAGGCACCAGCTCAGTCAGGGAAGAAGTCTGCTTCTCCATGTGAGCACTGAGCTACTCTGTTGGCTGCCTTCAGTTGGGGCAGAACATTTTGGAGGGCTCTCTTGGCCTTTTTGCCCTTCTCAGGAAGGATTGGTACAAAGCAGTGATTGTCTTGCCTGAGGCCGGAGCCGTGAGAGTGGGCTGGGAGGCATGACAAGAAGCAGGTGGGAATCCTGTGAGTTGGGTAGGAACTCATGGCCTGGGTGATTTCAGCAAAGACCACAGGAAACAGGCAAGACACTGCTAGTGTCAGTTCATCTTCAATATCTCACTAAGTTTATGTATTTGTGTTCTTGAATGGGTTCTTTTTTTTTTTCTCGTTCTTTCTTTTTTCTTTCTTTCTTTTTTTTTCCTAGAGAGAATGTAGAGGGGCAGAGAGAGAGAGAGAGAGAGAATCCCGAGCAGGCTCCACACCCAGTGCAGAGCCCGATGCAGGGCTCGATCTCATGACTCTGAGATTATGACCTGAGCCTAAGTCAAGAGTCAGACACTTAACAGACTGAGCCATCCAGGCACTCCAGGTTATTTTTCTTTTAATGTAGGGAGCTGCAGGGAAGAAAAACAATAGGCTATAATCTTCCAATTTGGAAAAATCCTGGCAGTATCATTAACAAAAGCAAATGAAACATTTTTAAGGTTAGAAAACACAAGCTACAGAAAGGGGTGAAAAAAAACCTGAACTTTCTTCCCCTATCCTCTTGTTGTAGATAACTGTTTGAGTTTCTCATGGATTCCCTTTCAGAAAAATTAGACATATCATTGTTTTTTTTAAATTTATTTTTTATTGGAGTTCAATTTGCCAACATATAGCATAACACCCAGTGCTCATCCCATCAAGTACCCCCCTCAGTGCCCGTCACCCAGTCACCCCCACCCCCCGCCCAACTCCCTTTCCACCACCCCTTGTTCATTTCCCAGAGTTAGGAGTCTCTCATATTCTGTCTCCCTCTCTGATATTTCCCACTCATTTTTTTCTCCTTTCCCCTTTATTCCCTTTCACTACTTTTTATATTCCCCAAATGAATGAGATCATATAATGTTTGTCCTTCTCCGATTGACTTATTTCACTCAGTATAATACTCTCCAGTTCCATCCATGTCGAAGCAAATGGTGGGTATTTTAGACATATCATTGTATGTATGATTTCATAGTCTTTTCTTTTTAAACCCACAAAGAGGATTACATTTTTCTACATTTTGCTTTTTTCCTCTTCAGATAATAATTTATCCTGGAGATTGTCTCTTGTCAGTATATATAGATCTCTTCCATCCTTGTTCACAGCTGTATAGTGGTTCTGGTCTGAATATACTACAATTTTCTCTAATTAATCTCCTTGATGGTCACTTTGGTTTGTTCTGTTTTTTTTTTCTTTGCTCTTATTAACAATGCTGTAATGATTTTATGTTTCTTGGGGAGCCTTGGCGAATAAGTTTAGAGAGCACATCCTAGTGGTGCACCTACTAGGTCAAAGGGAATATAATTTTTATTTTGGTAGATATGATCTTGCTGAAACCAGCGCAGGCAAGGAAGTAGGCATGGAAATTGGCTTGTTGTAAGGTTTTTATTTTCTGTAAACTATTTATATCTATTGTTCTTTCTCTTCTTGCATTTTTCTCCTTGGTTTTTGTGAGTCTTTTAGTCTTTTGATGGGTATGTTGCTGTGTGTACTTTCCAACTTTCTTTTTGGGGGGCATAGGTAAATTTTGATGCTTATGTAGTCAAAATGTTCACTTATTTTCTATTATAACATTTGGATTTTGTGTCATACTTTGAAAAATGTAGGGTCAGAATTCTAACTCAGCCTCTGACCAGCTCCATGACCTACAAACCTTTCTGTGCAGAGCTGTTTGTGAAAGAATTAGAGGAGAGCATGTGTCTAAGGTGTAGGGATTTAATACCTGGTATGACTTAATGCTAGACCCCTACACTGGCCTGTTAAAGTGTGCTTTCATGCTTCACTTTTCCTTAAGAGATTGAACAATCTCTTAAAGAAGGATTTTTGCTTCATCTGTAACTCCCTTGGTCTGGAAGGGTGTGAGGTTGCCCTTTTGAATGGATGAGGCTGAGAACCAATGATCCAAATCAAGCTACTAGGTTGGAAAGGCTGAGAAATAGCAGGGCATTAGGGGTCTGGGATGGGAGGATGCAGCAAATGAGTACGTTACACTGTCACCGTTGGGATCTGGGGTCACTGCCTGTATCTGGTCCTGGGCATCCACTTGACCCTGGATCTACAGCAGCCTTGGTAGAGACCTGTGGGTTATACTTAGGACCACAGTCTGGAATCGGTTTCTGTGGAATGAGTGATAAAGTGGCCTCTCTCCCTTCTCATGGGTATTAGAGACAGTGAGATTTACTGTGGGTCCAGGACCTGGGGAAAATGAAGCTTTTTCTTAACTCCTCTGTATATATGTGTGTGTGTGTGTGTGTGTGTGTGTGTGTGTGTATACGTGGACCTGTGGGTGCAGCAAGTCATCAGGTGCTCTTGAGCTCCTTTCTTAGCCTCCATATAGCCTTCTGTACCTCCATATTTCTCTCTGTGGAGGGTTACTGGGCTTTCCTTGGCTCAGATCCACTTGGAGCTGTCAATAGGCCTAGGGGCACTCATGTACTTCACTCTTCTGGTGGGAGGGTGGCTTTGGGGCCAGACAGAGAACTGGAGGTGCTCTTGACACAGCTGTATTTGATCTTACTGGGGGCATAGCCTCAAAGATAAGAGTTTTTCCCTTGGCAGAGGGTAGCAGTGGACTTGCTTTCATGGCTAATCATTTAGGCCCACTCTTGAAGTGTTAGGACCACAGAAACCAAATACCTAGTTTTGGGATCCCTGGGTGGCGCAGCGGTTTGGCGCCTGCCTTTGGCCCAGGGCGCGATCCTGGAGACCCGGGATCGAATCCCATATCGGGCTCCCGGTGCATGGAGCCTGCTTCTCCCTCTGCCTATGTCTCTGCCTCTCTCTCTCTCTCTCTATCATAAATAAATAAAAAAAAAATTAAAAAAAAAATAGAAACCAAATACCTAGTTTTGGCTGACACCTGTCAGACAGGGGAGGGTAAATGTGTTTCTGGAGCTATTTTCCTGGGTTCTTTTTTCTTTTTTTATATAAAATAAAATTTACAAAATCCTGATTCTCTTACTGTATTCTGCATTAAAGGGACAATTTATACTTGGCTCCTCAGAATAATTGAGTAGTTGTTAAAAACTTTTGTATTGGGGCACCTGGGTGGCTCAGTCCATTAAACATCTGCCTTCAGCTCAGGTCATGATCCCAGAGTCCTGGGAATGAGCCCTGCATCAGGTTCCCTGCTCAGTGGGAAGCCTGCTTCTCCTTCTCCCTCTGCCCCTTCCCTCTCCCTCCCATGCTCACTCTCTCTCCTCTTACTCTCTCCCTCAAATAAATAAAGTCTTAGAAAAACAAAATTTTTTTAAAAAAGATTTTGTTTACTCGTGAGACCCCCCCCCCCCCCCCCCCCCCCCCCGCCACACACACACAGGCAGAGACATAGGCAGAGGGAGAAGCAGGCTCCTTGCAGGGAGCCCAATGCAGGTGGGACTCAATCCCAGGACCGGGATCACACCCTGAACCAAAGGCAGGTGCTCAACTGCTGAGCCACTCAGGCGTCCCAAAACAAGACTTTTGTATTACTTTACAAATTATAAGTGCTCTAATAAGATGTATATAAATATAGTCTCATTTTTGAAAAGGAAAACCATACTGTATAAGGCTGTAGCCTCCTCTGACCAGCCCAATCTTGGTTCTGTTCCCATCTTCCTAGAAGTTGCTACAGTTCTCAGTCTAGTATATCTAGTGTAGATCTAGTATAGATTTCCATGGGAAATCTGTATTATTTATTTGTGTTTATGTGTGTAGTATTGTGTGTCTATGTGTATTTATAAAAACACAAGAAATAGGGATCCCTGGGTGGCTCAGCGGTTTTGCGCCTGCCTTTGGCCCAGGGCATGATCCTGGAGTCCAGGGATCAAGTCCCACATCAGGCTTCATCAGCATGGAGTCTGCTTCTCCCTCTGCCTCTGACTCTCTCTCTCTCTCCATGTGTGTCTGTCATGAATAAATAAATAAAATCTTTAAAAAACCCACAAGAAATAATATACCATATGTCATTCTAGGACTTACTTAACAAATATTCACTTAACAAAATGTCTCCATGATCTAGCCATATCCACACTGACAGGTCCACCTCATTCGAGAGAGAGAGAAAGAGAGAGAGAGAGAGAATCTACTTTTAAAAATATTTTATTTATTTATTCATGAGAGACACAGAGAGAGAGAGAGAGGCAGAGACCCAGGCAGAGGGAGAAGCAGGCTCCATGCAGGGAGCCCGATGTGGGACTCGATCCTGGAACTCCAGGATCATGACCTGAGCCAAAGGCAGATGCCCAGCCACTCAGCCACCCAGGTGCCCCAGAGAGAGAATCTCTTAAGCAGACTCTGCACTGACCACAGAGCCCTACTTGGGGCTCAATCTCACAACTCTGAGGTCATGACCTGAGCCAAAATTGAGAGTCAAATGCCCAACCGACTGAGTCATCTAGGTGCCCCTAGGTCCACCTATTTTATTTTATTTTATTTTATTTTATTTTATTTCATTTCATTTCATTTCATTTCATTTCAATTAATTAATTAATTAATTTATTTATTTATATTTTTTTGGTCCACCTCATTTTAAAAACTGCTTCATGTTTGTGGTAGGCAGAACAATGTGTGTCCCTCTGCACGTTGTCCATACCCTAATCCCCACACCCATTTTTTTTTTTTCTCAAAGTCCTTTATTGTACAATGTCATCTGTTTGGGGGAGGGGTGCCAAAGGACTAACGGGTACACAGCAAAGTAGATAAATATGCCAAACTTTTTCGTTTTTCTTTTTAACTCAGGCATTTATCAACAAGAAAGCATACATTAATTACATACAAATAGTTTTCTATAGTAGAGTGGGTCATCATGTGGTTGTTAGCAGCAGCAGAGGAGGGAAGAGCGATGCAGACACTCCCGACAGATATAAAGGTAGGGTGTGTACGTTCCCTTACATGGCAAAGAGACTTTGCAGATGTGGTTAAGGGTAGGGACCTTGCGATGGGGAGATGATTTTGGATCAGCAGGGTGGGCCCCGTTGAATCACTAGTCCCCAGCAGTGGAGGAGAGAGGCATGACAGGTAAGAGAAACCTTATGTGTAAAGGGCTTCCTGCTGCTGGCTTTGAAGATGGAGGAGGGGGGGGGGGGCATGAACTAAGGGAGGCAGTGACCTCTACAAACTGGACATAGCCCTCAGTTTGGAACCAGCGAGGAAAGGAACCTCTGTGAAGCAGTGCAGGTGATGGAATTCTGTGGGTACCCTGAATGAACAGGTGGTGGGTTCTCCCCTGGAGCCTCTAGAAGGGAACACAGCCTGCAGACACTTGGCTTCAGTCTGCTGAAATCTGGACTGGATTTCTGACTTGTGAAAAATACTGTAAAAGAATATATCTGTGTTGTTAAGTCCCTAAGTTTGTAGTAATTTGATAAGGCACTGTGAAAGGATTTTAATCTCGAACCAGTGAATAGGAATGGAGTATTTCACGCAGGCGCCCTCAGAATAGGACTTAAGAACCAAGGGACTGTTTCCTGTAAATGCTTGACTGAAGAACATCTGATGACAATCCCTCCCCATCCTCAAGCCAAAGAACTTACTGCTTGGGCTCTGGCTGCACATCCCCCTCTTTTGCACTCTTCTGCATAAACACAACCTGCCCCAGACACCCAGGGCTGCCCCGTTGCTTGCTACAGCCTGTATTTCCCAAATTGTAATTCCTCTGCTGTTCTCGAATAAACTCAATTTCTGGTAATTCAAGCCTGCCGCGGCTTACCTCTTTATTTAGGTTGCCAGCAGCAATAGAAGACAAATACAGTGCTGTTGCCTGGTGTGATCACAGTATTTTGCCATCCCCCTGTTGAAGATGGATGTTTAAGTTCCCAGGTTCCTCTCTTACCCATAGTCCAGCCGAGGATTCTTTGTATCCACTTCTTTGTATCCTTGGGAAAGTGTTGTTCTGAGACAGGGTTTTCTGAAAGTATTTTTGGTAATCCCCAGTAAGAAATGTAGTGACCCAGTCAGTGGACACATTCAATAAAACTTAAATGAAAAATTTAAGAAATTATACCTGTCCCTACTACCTGTGTTGCATTCTGGTGTTTTCTAAGCTACTTTACTTAATTTTGTTCAAAATCAGTGCCCATTGGGGCACCTGCGTGGCTCAGTTGGTTAAGCATCTCCCTTCGACTCAGGTTGTGATCTCAGGGTCTCGGGATCGAACCCCACATTGGGCAGGGGAGTCTGCTTCTCCCTCTGCCTCTTCCCTCCTGCTCATGCTCTGTCTCTGTCTGTCTCTCTCAAATAAATAAAATCTTTTAAAAAGATCAGTGCTGGTTGTTAGCCACGGTCATTGTCAGTTTGCAAGTAGATCTCAACCTATGGTTTGACAAACGCTGATCCAGAAGCTACCTGGCTGGGTTGTCGTGTAGTAAGCCTGAATGAACTTGTGCCCTGACTACCTACCACTTTGCCCAGCAGGAACCCCCCAAAATGGCTAGTTCATTTCTGATAACATAGTCTCTAGTTCTGCAATCAGAAAATCTAGAAATAAGCTATTTTAGCATATATATATAATTTTTATGTTATGGTTTGGTATTTCTAAAATTAGTTATTTTAAAGCGTTTTATTTTGAAATATGGATTCATAGGTAGATGTGAAGATACTCCAGAGAGGTCCTGTGTACCCCTCCCCTGGCCTCCCTCAAGGTTACATCATGCATAATTAGAGTACAGTGTTAAAATCAGGAAATTGACATTGATACATCGTGTCCACATAGTTCCTCATTTTATCACTTGTATAGATTTGTGGCAATACTGCTGCATTTGGGATACAGAACTTTTCTATTACTGAAAAATTTCCCTCTTGCTACTCCTTTGTAGTCAAACCCATCCCCATTTTCCTCAACCATCCCTAACTTTGGTAATTACTAATCTGTTTTTCATCTATAATTTTTGTGAATGTTATATAAATACAATCTCATAGAAGTGACGTTTTGAGACTGGCTTTTTTTCAGGCTGCATAATGCCCTGGAGATGGATCTAAGTTGTATGTATGGATAGTTGCTTTATTTTCATTGATGAATAGTGTTCCATGCTATGAAAGTATCATGGCTTAGCCATTTACCTATTAAGGGAGGTTTTGGTTGATTCCAATTTTTGGTTTGTAAAACGTGCTATGAGCAATCATGCATAAGCGTTGTTTGGCTGTAAGTTTTTATTTATCTAGGATTTCTGGGTCAAATGTGTTGAGTCATAGGACATTTCTAATACATATATACTCATGATTATTGAAGTGTAGTTGACACATAATGTTCCATTGGTTATAGGGGTGCAACATAGTGATTTGACAACTCTTGGATTCTCACCACAAATGTACCTCATATATTTATAGTTTTTTAAAAGATTTTATTTATTTATTTGAGAGAGACAGAGACACACATACGCACACACAGAGCAAACAGGGAGAGGGAGAAGCAGACTTCCCATTGAGTGGAGAGCCTGATGTGGGACTCAATCCCAGGACCCTGAGTTCAGGACCTGAAGTGAAGGCAGATGTTTAACAGATTGAGCCATCCAAGTGCCCCTATGTATAGTTTTTAAAAATAAACTGCCAAACTGCTTTGGAGTGTCTGTACCATTTCATGCTCCCCACTGGCACTATATGAGAGCTAGAATTTCTCTACCTCCTGGTCAGCTTTTGGCAATGTTACTATTTATGTTACTGTTCTAGCAGGTGTAGTGAGCTCATTGTGATCTTGATATGTGTCTCCCTCGGGACTAATGTTGTTGAACATTTTTTCATGTGCTTATTTGCCATCTGTATATCCTTTCTGATGCAATGTCTTTTCATATCGTTTTTTTTTTTAATTTTGAGAGTTGCATATTAGTCTGTGGGGAGGTGTGGTAAGGAGGCACAATAGTTTTTGGTGCTTTTTGGTTCTAAATTGAAGCTAAAAGTTGAAATTTCTGATCTTAGAATTGTGGAGGCCGAGAAAATTAAGGCCATTCCACTTTAAGTTCAGCGTTATCACAAGTACAGCCATCCCAGGCCCCTGTGAATAAGAGCAGAATTTACCTTACCTCAGTTACAGGAAGAAAACAGCTTACAGCTTAACGTCCTAGAAAGCCCCATATTAGAATAAAAACAGAGCCCAAGCCAAGGGCAGGAAGCCCCTATTAGAATGAGAACAGAGCCCAAGCCAGTGGCAGGAAGCCCCTATTAGAATAAGAACAGAGCTCAATGCCCTTGAAGGCCCCTTATCAAAATGTAAACAGAACTTGAGGAATTGCTCCACCCCTTCTGGAGGTCCCCTAGACCAGTCCTTAAAACTAAGCTGAAACCCACCTGGGGTCCAAGTCCCTGGTCTACTTGAACCCAAGCTCGAGCTTATAAATAAACCCTCGTGTGTTTGCATCTGTGTCGGCTCCTAGGTGGTTTCTTGGATTCGCAATCTTGGGCACAACACCTAAGATCATGACCTGAGCTGGAGGCAGATGCTTTACTGACTGAGCCACCAGGTGCCCTGTCATCTTTTTTTTTAAAAGGCAAATTACAAGTAAGGCTCAAGTTCTTTACCATTCTATTTTTTAACATATCATCCCAAAACGTAGTAGTTTGCAGCAACCTGTTTATCCATGAGTCTACAGATGGCCTGGTAATTTGTGGGATTAGAACTAACCTGATGATCACCTGGCAGGATGGCTGCATAGCCTAGCATGGAACAACTTTGTTCTCCATTTATTCTTCCATGAGTATATTCTGGGCATGCTCTCAGTGTGGGAGATCAAGGAAGGATATGGGAACACAGAAGTCCTTTTAGAAGACTCTGCTTGTGTCCAGTTTGCTAGTGTCTCATTGGCTATGCCAAGTCCAGGGTCATTGTGAGAGGGCACCATTACAAGGCACAGATACAGGGTGATGTGAAGCACTGGGGCCGTTAATGCCACCATCAGTCTCCCATAGTGCACACTTTGGCCATCATTAATCACACGCCTTCTCTGTACAAAAATAGGCTCTCCCCTGTTCCAGTGATGTAGGAACGTGTTAGGGCAGACAAGGGTAGGCAGGGAAAGATGAGCGAAAGGCCCCGAGTCAGGCTCCTACCCATCTCAAGAAAACAGAGATAAGACAATAAAAACAAAAAATTTAAACCTGCTCCCTAGCTCCAAAATGTTAGAGAGGATCCCCTTTAATGGCTACTAAGTAATCACAGAAATCCCAGATGTAGAGAAATGTTAAGGGCGGGAGATATTAACCCCAGAGAAGGGAACCCCTTGTTTGGGCTCCTGATACTTACAGAAACATCTTGTTTGTTATTATGATAGTTGCAAGTCCACCATGTTTGTTGTAAATATCCACCCTGATGGTGATTAGAAATTTACCAAGTTCCCTGGTCAGTTTCCTATAAAGGACAGACCCTAAAAGCCCTCAGTGGCAACCCTGTCGGGACCCCTCTCGCCTTTGAGAGCCTCCCCTGTATCTCTGCTTAATAAACCTCTATTGCTTTGCTCACTCTCGTCGGCGAGATTCATTCTTCGACTCCATGAGATAAGAATCAAGCTCTCCTGTATCACCAGGATCCCTAAGAGATTTTCCAATTGTATCATTATGCTTGGAGTCTAGCATCCCATAATGTGCATCACATCTGGCTCTGGCTCCCTGAATGCAGCATCTCTGCATCTGGAGACATCTGAACCAAGACAAATAAATGACTGCTCCCCCACCGCCACCCCCAAATACAATGGTTAGACAGGAACCAGGAAGGCAGTGGACACCCCCACTTAGAAGGGGAGGAATGGTATTGCGTCCCTGTCCGTTGCACTTCTGAAATCAAGCTGGAAGAATGTTGGTAGGTTTCTCTCTCTTTTTTTAAAGCAAGCTTCATGTCTGGTGTGGGGCTTGAACTCAAGACCCTGAGATCAAGACCTGAGCTGAGATCAAGAGTTGGATGCTTAACTGACTCAGCCACCCAGGCTCCCCAACTAGGTTTCTCTGTTTTTGTCAGGACTTCACATCTAGGTGCCTGCTACCCAGAGGTGGTGAATGTCCCTTGATGGGCGCCTAATTCTGCTCCCCTGGAGCGGCTTCCTAGTTGCGTTACCTTCCAAGGCCTTGGCACCACCCTCTGAGGTGTTCTTCCTTTTTCACGGCCCTCTGTGGCCATGCCTGAAAATGAAATGCGCCCTAGGAGTCTTTTCTCAGCCTTTTACTTGTCCTCAGGCCATTTTAGATTTTGAAGAATTTCATTCCACCCTGGGAGTACTTAGGACAAAACAACGCCTTCAAAAACTTTGTGTATTTCCAAATGCATCTGATGCCATTTAATTCCATTTTCCAAAAGGCACACCTATAATTTTTTTACAGAATTTCATGTTTTTGAGGCTTACCTACTTGTCAGACAGTGTTCTTGAGACACCTAGATTCTCTTTTGTCTAGCTGGGAGGGTCTACAGGCAACGCCTGAAGCATTCATTCAAGCTTTTGCTTATGTCATGTTTCCTACTGCCCTATTGGCCTAACCAGACCTCGTAGGTCAGTAAAGGCAGGCACTGCCAAAGGGCACGGGTCCAGGGAAATAGGAAGGCTTGAGGTATTGATGTAATCCTACCACAAAAGGTAACTTAAAAAAGCTTGGTGTGATTTTGTGTGCATCTGTGTGTATGTGTGCGCACATGCGTGAATATAAATGTCATACTGTATGACTGTATGATATGATCCTGCGTCTTGATATTTTTATTCAATAATATCTTTTTGTGATCTGTTCCTCTTGGCTGTCTTAAGAATTTCACTGTATGAATGTATAGCGTGAATTTTGTTGGGCCATTTTGGAATGAATAAACATTAAGGTTATTTCCAATTTTTTCCCACTATTACACTTCATACAGTCTCAGACCTTTTTTCTCATTTTAACGTCTCTGAACTCCATGATGTCTTACAATTATTTCACAGTATCATTCTTTTATTGATATGCAAAATAATGATGTGTCTTTTAATAATGATGTTGTTTTAGATACGGTGAAATGGGGTATAAACACTGTTAAATACCCTGCTTGATCTCCAAATCAGCTATAATGGCCTCTGCATAACCCATGGCTCTCTGTCCTTTTTAGTAATTGCTACATTGTTAGACTTTGTTAGGTTTTTTACTAACCTGACAGGAGGGAAATGGTATCTTGCTGCCGTTTTAAATGCATTTCCCTGATTACTAGTTAGGTTATAAATCACTTCATATTTATTGGCCATTTACATTTCCTTTTTATGAATTGCTTATTTATATCTGTTGCCTGTTTTTCATAGTGTTATCTTTTTCTTCTTGATTTATAGGGGTTCTTTATACCTCATAGGTTCTAATCTTTAATTAGTGGGTTGCAAACATCTTCTTCCAGTCTGAAGTTTATCTTTTCATTTTTATTTTTAGAGTTCTTCATCACATAGATAATCTAAATGTTAATGGAGTTGACTTTATAAAATCATTTTTTTTTAATAGTTTGGGCTTTGTGTGTCTTGCTTTAAAAAGTCCTTCAGTATTACTACTGCTACTACTGATAGCAGCATATACTATTTCTTGAGCTGGGCATTGTTCTAATTGCTTTACATGGATTAATTCATTCAGTTATCCAGATGCCCATTGGATAGTTTTGACTAATCCCACTCTACAGCAAGGCAACTGGGGTCAAGTGGCCTGTGGTAGGGTGAATTATGCCCCCCTCTGTGGGACCCAGGAAATTTAACAAAAATCCCCTACCCCTGGACAAGCAGAGCAGGACTGATTCCATTTTGTGCTGCACCCTGCCTCATGCGACCTGCTTAGGGCGCTGCCCCACCCTAGTCAAGCCCAGGGCACACCCTAATCGGAAATCGGCTCAGTGATAGGTCAGTTCAAATGGATACTATAGGGTAAAATGTAATTCAATCGGCCACCTGCGTGTGAACTGACATGACTGTGCAACTGTCTGCGTATCCCATGGGCCACTGGCCCCTATAAAGCTGCTACGCCTCTTAGCCTCGGGGTCCAAGTCCCTGCTCCGCTCTGTCGGGTACACTTGGACCCAAGCTCGAGCTTGTAATAAACCCTCGTGTGTTTGCATCGGTGTCGGCTCCTTGGTGGTTTCTCGGATTCGCAATCTTGGGCACAACACCCTCCTCCCACAAGGGTTATCATATTCTAATCCCTGGAGACTGTGACTATTACAAGAGGATGAATATGATTTTAAATGGCAAACAATGTGATAAAATTAAAGATCTCGAGGTGGGGAGAGTATCCTGGATTATCTGGGTGTGCCCCAAAGTGAAGTCACAAAGTGTATGAGAAGGAGACAAGAGGGAGATCATTGTTCACAGGAGAGAAGGCAGCGGGACCTCAGAGGCAGAGATGCAGCCACAAGACTAGGAATGCCACTAGCCATTGTAAGTTGTAACAGGCAGGGGACACATAACATATTTTCATTGTTACTGTCTATGTGGTTTTTCTTTCAGTCAATTACCTGTCTATCCATTTTTGTCTATTGGATTATCTTTTTCCTACGAGATCTTTATGTAGGCTGGATACTTTGTTAGATAAGTGACAGATGTACTTTCTAGTATGCAGCATTATGCTTCATGGTCTTTTGTTGTTTTTGTTCATACTCCTACTTGTAATTTTTATTTAGTCAAATGTAAATGTATCATTTTAAGTTTGTGTATATATCTGTGATTTAAGAAGACTTTCTCTAACTTCACATCTTTTCCAAAGCTTTTTTTTTTTTTTTTTTACTGTTTAGGTCTTTGATCAATCTGAAATTTATTTTTTTGAGAACAATGCATGGGGACATAAATTTACTTTTTCCCCACATGGAGAATCAATAGTCTCAGTACCATTATTAAGGTCTAATTTTGTACCTCTATTGATTTGAAATGCCCCATAGACACATAGACCCATTTCTGGACTTTCAGTTACATTCTTCTGCTCTATTTGCTTGTACTTACTCTGATAAAAACAGGGGTCATTCCTATAGCATATATGTTTACGCTGTGATAATTGGCAGGGAAAGTTCCTCCTTTGTTGTTTTTTAAATTTGTTTTTTATGCTATTGGTATACTTAAATTATTAAAAGTTTAAAAATGTATATTTATTGAGACAATTTTTAATAGCAGTGTTTTCCTAGCAAAATTGAGGGGAAGGCACAGAGATTTCCCATGTACTGCCTGTCCCCACACATGCACAGCCTCCCCCACTCTTAGCATCTGCCACCAGAGTATGACGTTTGTTACAGTCCATAGTTTAGACTTGGGTTCACTTTTGGTGGTGTCCGTTCCGTGGGTTTGGACAAATGTCTAGTGATAGACTCCCATCATTACGGTAGCATGCTGAGTACTTTCACCTAAAAATCCCCTGTGTTCCTCGTATTCACCCCACTCACCCCTCTTAGCCCTGGCAGCCCTTGGTCATTTTATTGTCTCCACAGTTTTGCCTTTTCCCGAAGTCACATAGTTTGGAATTAGACACTAGATAACCTTTTTATATTGGCTTCTTCCATTTAGTGATATGCATTTAAGGTTCCTATTTTTCAAAAAAAAAAATTCCTATTTTTCTTTTTTTTTTTTGCATGGCTTGATAGCTAATTTATTTTTACCACTAGACAGTATTCCATTGTCTGGATATACTGCAGTTTATTTATCTATATCCCTGCTGAGGGACATCTTGGTTGCTTCCAAGTTTTGACAATTTTTTTTAAATTTATTTTTTATTGGTGTTCAATTTACCAACATACAGAATAACACCCAGTGCCCGTCACCCATTCACTCCCATCCCCCCACCTCCCCTTCTACCACCACTAGTTCATTTCCCAGAGTTAGGAGTCTTTCTGTTCTGTCTCCCTTTCTGATATTTCCCACACATTTCTTCTCCCTTCCCTTATATTCCCTTTCACTATTATTTATATTCCCCAAATGAATGAGAACATATAATGTTTGTCCTTCTCCGATTGACTTACTTCACTCAGCATAATACCCTCCAGTTCCATCCACGTTGAAGCAAATGGTGGGTATTTGTCATTTCTAATGGCTGAGGAATATTCCATTGTATACATAGACCACATCTTCTTCATCCATTCATCTTTCGATCGACACCGAGGCTCCTTCCACAGTTTGGCTATCGTGGCCATTGCTGCTATAAACATCGGGGAGCAGGTGTCCCAGCGTTTCATTGCATCTGTATCTTTGGGGTAAATCCCCAGCAGTGCAATTGCTGGGTCGTAGGGCAGGTCTATTTTTAATTCTTTGAGGAACCTCCACACAGTTTTCCAGAGTGGCTGCACCAGTTCACATTCCCACCAACAGTGCAAGAGGGTTCCCTTTTCTCCGCATCCTCTCCAACATTTGTGGTTTCCTGCCTTGTTAATGTTCCCCATTCTCACTGGTGTGAGGTGGTATCTCATTGTGGTTTTGATTTGTATTTCCCTGATGGCAAGTGATGCAGAGCATTTTCTCATGTACTTGTTGGCCATGTCTATGTCTTCCTCTGTGAGATTTCTGTTCATGTCTTTTGCCCATTTCATGATTGGATTGTTTGTTTCTTTGCTGTTGAGTTTAATAAGTTCTTTATAGATCTTGGAAACTAGCCCTTTGTCTGATACGTCATTTGCAACTATCTTCTCCCATTCTGTAGGTTGTCTTTGAGTTTTGTTGACTATATCCTTTGCTGTGGAAAAGCTTCTTATCTTGATGAAGTCCCAATAGTTCATTTTTGCTTTTGTTTCTTTTGCCTTCGTGGATGTATCTTGCAAGAAGTTACTGTGGCTGAGTTCAAGAAGGGTGTTGCCTGTGTTCTCCTCTAGGATTTTGATGGACTCTTGTCTCACATTTAGATCTTTCATCCATTTTGAGTTTATCTTTGTGTATGGTGAAAGAGAGTGGTCTAGTTTCATTCTTCTGCATGTGGATGTCCAATTTTCCCAGCACCATTTATTGAAGAGACTGTCTTTCTTCCAATGGATAGTCTTTCCTCCTTTATCGAATATTAGTTGACCATAAAGTTGAGGGTCCATTTCTGGGTTCTCTATTCTGTTCCATTGATCTATGTGTCTGTTTTTGTGCCGTACCACACTGTCTTGATGACCACAGCTTTGTAGTACAACCTGATGCCCCCCTCTTTTTTAAAATTCCCCTGGCTATTCGGGGTCTTTTCTGATTCCACACAAATCTTAAAATAATTTGTTCTAACTCTCTGAAGAAAGTCCATGGTATTTTGATAGGGATTGCATTAAACGTGTATATTGCCCTGGGTAACATTGACATTTTCACAATATTAATTCTGCCAATCCATGAGCATGGAATATTTTTCCATCTCTTTGTGTCTTCCTCAATTTCTTTCAGAAGTATTCTATAGTTTTGAGGGTATAGATCCTTTACCTCTTTGGTTAGGTTTATTCCTAGGTATCTTATGCTTTTGGGTGCAATTGTAAATGGGATTGACTCCTTAATTTCTCTTTCTTCAGTCTCATTGTTACTGTATAGAAGTGCCACTGAATTCTGGGCATTGATTTTGTATCCTGCCACGCTACCGAATTGCTGTATGAGTTCTAGCAATCTTGAGGTGGAGACTTTTGGGTTTTCTATGTAGAGTATCATGTCATCGGCGAAGAGGGAGAGTTTGACTTCTTCTTTGCCAATTTGAATGCCTTAATGTCTTTTTGTTGTCTGATTGCCAAGGCTAGGACTTCCAGTACTATGTTGAATAGCAGTGGTGAGAGTGGACATCCCTGTCTTGTTCCTGATCTTAGGGGAAAGGCTCCCAATGCTTCCCCATTGAGAATGATATTTGCTGTGGGCTTTTCGTAGATGACTTTTAAGATGTTGAGGAATGTTCCCTCTATCCCTACACTCTGAAGAGTTTAGATCAGGAATGGATGCTGTATTTTGTCAAATGCTTTCTCTGCATCTAATGAGAGGATCATATGGTTCTTGGTTTTTCTCTTGCTGATATGATGAAACACATTGATTGTTTTATGGGTGTTGAACCAGCCTTGTGTCCCAGGGATAAATCCTACTTGGTCATGGTGAATAATTTTCTTAATGTACTGTTGGATCCTATTGGCCAGTATCTTGTTGAGAATTTTTGCATCCATGTTCATCAGGGATATTGGTCTGTAATTCTCCTTTTTGGTGGGGTCTTTGTCTGGTTTTGGAATTAAGGTGATGCTGGCCTCATAGAATGTATTTGGAAGTACTCCATCTCTTTCTATCTTTCCAAACAGCTTTAGGAGAATAGGTATGATTTCTTCTTTAAACGTTTGATAGAATTCCCCTGGGAAGCCATCTAGCCCTGGACTCTTGTGTCTTGGGAGGTTTTTGATGACTGCTTCAACTTCCTCCCTGGTTATTGGCCTGTTCAGGTTTTCTATTTCTTCCTGTTCCAGTTTTGGTAGTTTGTGGCTTTCCAGGAATGCGTCCATTTCTTCTAGATTGCCTAATTTATTGGCGTATAGCTGTTCATAATATGTTTTTAAAATTGTTTGTATTTCCTTGGTGTTGGTAGTGATCTCTCCTTTCTCATTCATGATTTTATTAATTTGAGTCTTCTCTCTCTTCTTTTTAATAAGGCTGGCTAATGGTTTATCTATCTTATTAATTCTTTCAAAGAACCAACTCCTGGTTCTGTTGATCTGTTCCACAGTTCTTCTGGTCTCGATTTCGTTGAGTTCTGCTCGAATCTTTATTAACTGTCTTCTTCTGCTGGGTGTAGGATCTATCTGCTGTTTTTTCTCTAGCTCCTTTATGTGTAAGGTTAGCTTTTGTATTTGAGTTCTTTCCAGTTTTTGAATGGATGCTTGTATTGCGATGTATTTCCCCCTTAAGACTGCTTTTGCTGCATCCCAAAGATTTTGAACGGTTGTATCTTCATTCTCATTAGTTTCCATGAATCTTTTTAATTCTTCCTTAATTTCCTGGTTGACCCTTTCATCTTTTAGCAGGATGGTCCTTAACCTCCACGTGTTTGAGGTCCTTCCAAACTTCTTGTTGTGATTTAGTTCTAATTTCAAGGCATTATGGTCTGAGAATATGCAGGGGACAATCCCAATCTTTTGGTATCGGTTCAGACCCAATTTGTGACCCCGTATGTGGTCTATTCTGGAGAAAGTTCCATGTGCACTTGAGAAGAATGTGTATTCAGTTGAGTTTGGATGTAAAGTTCTGTAGGTATCTGTGAAATCCATCTGGTCCAGTGTATCATTTAAAGCTCTCGTTTCTTTGGAGATGTTGTGCTTAGAAGACCTATCGAGTATAGAAAGAGCTAGATTGAAGTCACCAAGTATAAGTGTATTATTATCTAAGTATTTCTTCACTTTGGTTATTAATTGATTTATATATTTGGCAGCTCCCACATTCGGGGCATATATATTGAGGATTGTTAAGTCCTCTTGTTAGATAGATCCTTTAAGTATGATATAGTGTCCCTCTTCATCTCTCACTACAGTCTTTGGGGTCAATTTTAGTTTATCTGATATAAGGATGGCTACCCCTGCTTTCTTTTGAGGACCATTCGAATGGTAAATGGTTCTCCAACCTCTTATTTTCAGGCTGTAGGTGTCCTTCTGTCTAAAATGAATCTCTTGTAGACAGCAAATAGATGGGTCCTGCTTTTTTATCCAGTCTGAAACCCTGCACCTTTTGGTGGGGTCATTAAGCCCGTTCACGTTCAGAGTTACTATTGAGAGATATGAGTTTAGTGTCACCATGATATCTATTCAGTCCTTGTTTTTGTGGATTGTTCCACTGAACTTCTTCTTAAAGGGGAATTTTAAGAGTCCCCCTTAAAATTTCTTGCAGAGTTGGTTTGGAGGTCACATATTCTTTTAGTTGCTGCCTGTCTTGGAAGCTCTTTATCTCTCCTTCCATTTTGAATGAGAGCCTTGCTGGATAAAGTATTCTTGGTTGCATGTTCTTCTCATTGAGGACCCTGAATATATCCTGCCAGCCCTTTCTGGCCTGCCAGGTCTCTGTGGAGAGGTCTGCTGTTACCCTAATACTCCTCCCCATAAAAGTCAGGGATTTCTTGTCTCTTGCTGCTTTAAGGATCTTCTCTTTATCTTTGGAATTTGCAAGCTTCACTATTAAATGTTGAGGTGTTGAACGGTTTTTATGGATTTTAGGGGGGGATCTCTCTATTTCCTGGATCTGAATGCCTGTTTCCCTTCCCAGATAAGAAAGTTTTCAGCTAGAATTTGTTCAAATACATATTGTGGCCCTCTGGCCCTTTCGGTGCCCTCGGGAACACCAATTAAACGTAGGTTTAAAAAAAAAAACAAAAAAAACAAAAAAACAAAAACAACAACAACAAAATAAACGTAGGTTTGTCTTCCTCAGGCTGTCGTTTATTTCCCTTAATCTATCTTCATGGTCTTTTAATTGTTTGTCTCTTTTTTCCTCAGTTTCCTCTTTGCCATCAACTTGTCTTCTATGTCACTCACTCGTTCTTCCACCTCGTTAACCCTCGTCGTTAGGACTTCTAGTTTGGATTGCATCTCATTCAATTGATTTTTAATTTCTGCCTGATTAGCTCTAAATTCTGCAGTCATGAAGTCTCTTGAGTCCTTTATGCTTTTTTCTAGAGCCACCAGTAGCTGTATAATAGTGCTTCTGAATTGGCTTTCTGACATTGAATTGTAATCCAGATTTTCTAACTCTGTGGGAGAGAGGACTGTTTCTGATTCTTTCTTTTGAGGTGAGGTTTTCCTTCTAGTCATTTTGCTCAGTGCAGAGTGGCCAAAAAGCAAGTTGTATTGGGAAAAGGAGAAAAAGAGAGAAGGAAGGAAAGAAAAGAGAAAGAGAAAAAAAAAAAGGAAGAAAGAAAGAAAAAAAAAGAAGAAAAAGAGAAAGAAAAAGAAACGGAAAAAAAGGGTGGGGGAAGCAAACAAATCAAAAAGCAAAACAAAACAAAATAAAACAAACAAAAACAAAAACAAAAACAAAAACCAAAAAACCCACGGGGGAGTATCTTCTGATTCTGTATACTTTAAGTCCCTTGACTTCCTCTGGAACTTGTCCCTCTCGCTGGTCTTCTGGGGGAGGGGCCTGCTGTCTGATTTTCAGGTGTTAGCACTTGGGGGAGCTGCTCTGCCCCTGCCTGGTGCAGGGCTCAGTGGGGGTGGTTTACCCCGTGAGGCCCCAGGAGGAACAACCACAGTGGCAGGGCCAGCTCTGGAGCCCTGGATTCAGCCCCGCAGGAACTCCGGAGCTCTCGGTCTGCAGGGCCTGGAGGCTCCGGGGCGGGGCCGCTGATCTGCTCAGCTGGGGCAGGAGCGTCCTTGCTGTCCTGGGCCCTCCCGGCCTCTGCCTGTCCCGGGGGGTGGCCGGATCCTGGGCTGTGTCCCGGCGCCCTGTGCTCCGGGGCCTGCGCTGTTGGATTCGTGCTCCCGCCCCGCAGCCCCCTCCGCGGAGCCGCCGCCCGAGCCCCTCCGAGCTGCTCCGGGTCCCGCCGTGCGCGCTGCAGCCCTTAGGGAGCTCGGCACGCTCTCCCGGGGCGCAGTTGCTCTGTTACTGTCCCAGGGAACCCGAGGGCATCCTTGCCCTCCTGGGTCCTCCTCCAACTCCCTGCGAGCCCCCTTCCGCCCGGGAAGGTTGGTGCAACTCCTGCGTCTCCAGGACGGGGCTCTCCTGTCCTGGGGACCCTCGCCCTGGCCTCAGCCCGGCTCCTCGCGGGGCCCCTCCCCCTCGGAGGCCTTTTGTTTCTTTATTTCTTTTTCCCCGTCTTCCTACCTTGATAGAAGCGCGAACTCTTCTCACTGTAGCATTCCAGCTGTTCTCTCTTTAAATCTCAGGCCGGGGATCCCTGGGTGGCGCAGCGGTTTAGCGCCTGCCTTTGGCCCAGGGCGCGATCCTGGAGACCCGGGATCGAATCCCACATCGGGCTCCCCGTGCATGGAGCCTGCTTCTCCCTCTGCCTATGTCTCTGCCTCTCTCTCTCTCTCTCTGTGACTATCATAAATAAATAAAAAATTAAAAAAAAAAACTAAAAAAAATAAATAAATCTCAGGCCGAATTCATAGATTTTCAGGAAAATTTGAAGGTTTTCTAGGTAATTTGGTGGGGACAGGTGATTTGGGGACCTTACTCTTCCACCATCCTGCCCCTCCTCAAGTTTTGGCAATTTTTTTTTTTTTTTTTTTTAAGATTTTATTTATTTGTTCATGATAGTCACAGAGAGAGAGAGAGAGGCAGAGACACAGGCAGAGGGAGAAGCAGGCTCCATGCAGGGAGCCCGACGTGGGATTCGATCCCGAGTCTCCAGGATCGCACCCTGGGCCAAAGGCAGGCGCCAAACCACTGTGCCACCCAGGGATCCCTTTTTTTTTTTTTTTTTTTTGGCAATTTTGAATGAAGCTGCTGTAAACATCTGTGGGCAGGTTTACATGTAGAAATAAGTTTTCAACCCTGAAGGGTAAATACCAACAAACACAATTGTAAATCATACAGTAAGAGCATGTTTAATTTTCTAAGAAACCCCCTAACTTTCTTCCAAAGTGGCTGTCCCATTTTTGTGTTTACATTTTCATGTGTATTTCAGAATCACCTTACGTAATTCCTTGAAAAATCTTGATAATCAGGATTATGACTGCATTGAATTTATAGTTTATTTGAGAGGACTGATAATTAGAATAAACCTTTGTATTCTCAAAAATGGTTTCTCTCTCCATTTAGATCATTTTTTATTATCCTTCAGTTAAGTCTTAGGGTTATACTGTTTCTTGCACATTTCTTACTACATATATCTCAAGATACATTATGGCACTGATACTTCTCCCTCTATGTATTATAATTGATTAGTGCTAGTTTATAGGAGCTATTTATTTTTTGTCCCATATAAGTTTGACTTTGTTGTAGTTATAATTTTTCTTTAATTGCTTCTGGATTTTGAGTCAATAAGTAAAAAATTTCCTACTTTGTTTCATATGCTGAATAGTCACCCATGTTTTTTTAATTTAAAATTTTTTAATTTTTATTAATGCTTGTATAGTTTCAATTTTTACTTTTAGATCTTTGGAACTGGCTTGGAATTTATTCTAGGCTTTGGTGTAAGGAACTGATCCAGTTTTATTTTCTTCTCTCTGACTTTCTAGTATACTAACAGCATTTTTCCTGAAAGCCTATCTTTTCCCCATTGATTTGGGGGCACTGCCTTGATGTAAGCTAAATTTTCATTTTTCTGATTGTTCTCTTTTCTTTAGCCATGCACAGTACTACACTGCTGTGATCATAGAGGCTTTATGATATATTTTCATATTTGGTAGGGCTGGTGTGAACGTGAGATTTATTTATTTTAGCATTTAGATTTATTTTAGGTCTTTTCCTTCTGCAGACACATACTTATCTTCATATTGTGGCAGATGGTTAACGCTCCTTTGTTTTCTTCTCCTTTCCCTCATGACTTTCCCTGTGTTGTTTCTATCTTTCTATGCCTTGGTGCCCTGCTCTGGAAGAGTTTCTGGTATCTGGTGTCTGCTCACCGACTTAGCTCTTTCGTGGGGTCTTTTTAAAATATCAATGTGTTTTTATTAAGACTGGTGCTTTTTCATAATCTGTTTATTTAATGGATATGCTATTCTCATATTTTTCTAAGTATATCGAATCTTTTCATGGTAAAAAAGAAAAATCTTGTTCTTATTTGCTCTATGGACTCTTTTTCCTTTGAATTAGCTCTCCTGTTGACTAAGTTGGTTTCTCTTTCCTGGTCTTGACGTTTGTTGGTCCATGACAATGTTCCTATCTTCAGCTGTGCATTCCTTAGTGTCTGTTTGCCATCTGTGCAGTGCTTGCATTGGAGTGAGTGAGACCAACATTCCTGCTTGTACTGAGGGAGATGTTGGTGGCTGATCTTACAGGCATGGTGAGTCCTGTTCCTTGTCCACTAGCCATCTCCTGGGGTACCACCCTCTATCTCTGGTCTGAGCATCTATACTCACTGCTCCTCACTGGAGGCAGACACCTTCATGCTGATGGTTGGCCTACTGAGTGTGATGTGGGAACCTGCAGGGTTGCACCTGTATTCTTGGTGCAGTGTCCCTAGTCATCACCAGTGACCTGGGCTGCCTCTGGCTCTGGCTCTCCACTAAGAGCATGAAGTATCTGTTATCATTTTCCTTTTTTTAAAAAAAGATTTTATTTATTCATGAGAGAGAGACAGAGAGAGAGGCAGAGACATAGGCAGAGGGAGAAGTAGGCTGCCTCTGGGGAGCCTGATACAGGACTCGATTCCAGACCTCTGGGATCATGCCTGAGCCAGAGGCAGACGCTCAACCACTGAGCCACCCAAGTGCTCCTCATTTTCCTTTTTTGGACCTGAATTGTTTATTATCCTGGCCAGTGGAATCCTGCTGCAGTTGATAGCTCTTTTGTTCATCTTCTCTTTGTCTTTCAGGCATTTCTTATATTTTGTGGTCAACTAGTTTCCTTTCTTGTTTTGAACAGTGTGTGTATGTGTGTGTGTGTGTGTGTGTGTGTGTGTGTAGTTAAAGATTTTGCTGATATTTCTATGAATTTGTTGCCAGAAGAGAAGATGGTAGCCTTGATTTAGTTTATCATCTGGAAACTAAAGCTGCATTGCTTTTTCTCTTTGCTTGCCTTTATGGAATTTTGAAATGAATTCTTGTTAATTGAAAACAGAAGAGTAGAAAATTATACCCACCTTCCAGAGCTCTATTTGTGTTAAAGAGTAGGCTATTAGAATTTAAGGTATGTACTTATTTGTACTTGAAATGACAAAAAGCATAGCAGTGAATTAATTTTTTAAAAATGGGAAATAAAGTAAAGCATAAAGGAGGGAATTCTCTCAAGATTCTTAACTTGTCCAAAGAAGACATAGACATGGCCATGAGAAAATGCTCTGCATCACTTGCCATCAGGGAAATACAAATCAAAACCACAATGAGATACCACTTCACACCAGTGAGAATGGGGAAAATTAACAAGACGGGAAACAAATGTTGGAGAGGATGCGGAGAGAGGGAAAGCCTCTTGCACTGTTGGTGGGAATGTGAACTGGTGCAGCCACTTGGGAAAACTGTGTGGAGGTTCCCCAAAGAATTAGAAATAGAACTGCCCTATGACCCAGCAATTGCACTACTGGGGATTTACCCTAAAGATACAGATGCAATGAAACGCCGGGACACCTGCACCCCAGTGTTCATAGCAGCAATGTCCACAGTGGCCAAACTGTGGAAGGAGCCTCGGTGTCCATCGAAAGATGAATGGATAAAGAAGATGTGGTCTATGTATACAATGGAATATTACTCCAATGGAAGAGACAAATACTCCTAACTCTGGGAAAACAAACAAAGGGTTGCAGAAGGGGAGGTGGGTGGGGATGAGGTAACTGGGTGACGGGCACTGAGGAGGGCACTTGATGGGACGAACACTGGGTGTTATACTATATGTTGGCAAATTGAATTTAAATTAAAAAATGTAAAAAAAATGATTCTCAAGTTGTTTGTAGTCTGAGTGTAGCTTTAAAAATGTGTTTGTTATATGGAAAAATATGGACTAATATACAGCAAACACTGATATACTCTATTACCCACTGCCCTGCTATATCATGTCCATATCTTGCTCATTTTCTTTAGATTAAAAAAAAATGGAATAGTACATATGCAGTTAAGGTCTTCTCCCACCTCTGATGTAATCACTGGTAGGGATTTTTGGATTGTCTTTATCATGTATTGGTACTATCATTATGTAAGACTGTATCAGCAGACAGCATATGGTATCTTATTATTTTCCACATGTTGAAAAGTTTATAAGAATGACGTCATACTGTGCATATTTTTATGTGATTTGCTTTTGATTTTTTATTTTTACTTTTATTTACTTATTTACTTTTAAGTAGGCTCCACACCCAGTGTGGAGCTTATTTGCAGGGCTTAAACACCCCTGACCGTGAGATCAAGACCTGAGCTGAGATCAAGAGTCAGCTTGACTGACTGAGGCACCCAGGAGACCCATGACTTGCTTTTTAAAGTCAACCTTATGGGGGCCCCCTGGGTGGCTCAGTGGTTGAGCTTCTGCCTTTGGCTCAGGTCGTGATCCTGGAGTCCCAGGATCGAGTCCCACATCAGGGACTCCCAAGGAGCCTGCTTCTCCCTCTGCCTATGTCTTTGCCTCTCTCTCTGTGTCTCTCATGAATAAATAAATAAAATCTTTAAAAAAATCAACTTTATGTTTTTAAGATTCATTGGCATTAGTACTCACAGCTCTAACTCATTCATGTTCTATTGCGTTCTGTGATCATAACACTATTTATATGTTCTTTTTCTGATGGTCATTTAAGTTCTTGCTAGTTTTTTTTTTATTAACCAACAGTAGTTCTGAGAACATTCTTTATTTTTTTATTTTTTATTTTATTCTTATTTTTTTAATAAAATAATTTTTTATTGGTGTTCAATTTACCAACATACAGAATAACACCCAGTGCTCATCCCATCAAGTGTCCCCCTCAGTGCCCGTCACCCACTCACCCCCACCCCCCGCCCTCCTCCCCTTCCACCACCCCTAGTTCGTTTCCCAGAGTTAGGAGTCTCATGTTCTGTCTCCCTTTCTGATATTTCCCACACTGAGAACATTCTTTAAATGTTTCTTTGTGCATATGTATTGGAGTCTTTCTAGAGGGTAGAGACTTGGACACGTAACTGCTGGATTACAGGATATACACATCTTTAACTTAATTAGATTTTGCCAAATTGCTCTCCAAAGTGGTGGTGCCAATTTGCACTTCCTCTTGAAGTGTCTGAGAGGCCCCGCTTTCCCTGGAGCTCATCTACACTGGGTGTTATTGGACTAGTTAATTACTGCCACTTTGATGAGGGTGAAACTGTATTGCAGTGTAAACTTAAATAGCATTTCCTATTAACAAAATGGAGTAACCTTTCCTTTTTTTATCGGCCTCCAGGTTTCAGTTCTGTGATTTGTGTGTTTGTATCTTTGCCCAATTTTTACTGGATTGTCTTTTTATTACTAGTGATTTCTTTATGTAGTCTGAATACTAATACTTATATATATTTATTTATTTTGAAAGATTTATTTATTTTATTTTATTTATTTTTTAAGATTTATTTATTTTAGAGAGAAAGAACGTGCATGAGTGAGGGGAGGGGCAGAGGGAGATCAAGAGAGAGGATCTCAAGCCGACTCTGCACTGAGCACCTTGTGCAATGAGGCTCGTGACCTGAGCTGAACTCAAAAGCAGGATGCTCAGCCGACTGAGCCACCCAGGTGCCCCTGGATACTAATACTTTATTATATGACTATAAACATCTTGCTTATATTACGGCTTGTCTTTTCAGTTTGCTTCTGGTACCTTTTGGAGTTACAGACATTTAAAAAATCTTTTTTTAAAAAATAGGTAGTATAATCACCTAAACTTGGTTATAGGTATGGTCATGGTTAACAATACTGTAAGAATAAATAAAATGATTGCCTCTACTCCTGTCCCCAACCATCCAGCCCTTCAGCGCTGTTATTCATTTCTTATACATGCTTCCTAATTTCTTTGTGCACACGAAAGCAAGTACAAATATAAATCCCCTTGCGTTATAAAATGTAGTCAGATTTATCTTTCCCCTGGTGGTTTGTGTTGTGTACTTATTTAAGCAATCTTTGTCCTAAGAGTTTTGAAGATATTTTATGTTAGCTTCTAAAGGTTTTATAGTTTTGCTCTAACTTTATCTTATTTTAACAGGGATAGTTAACTGTGTTAGGACCACTGACTGAATCGCAGATACTTTCTCCCTGTTTGTTAGTAACGCTGCCTATTTTGCCAAGTATCTGGCTCCCATGTACATGTCAGTTTGTTTCTGGGCTTTAGACTCAGTTCCACTGGTGTATTTATTCATCCCCAAAGCATATGACTGTTGTAATTACTATAGCTTTGTAAGAAATCTTATTTTAAGATCAACCCTGCCATTCCTCACTTTCCAGATTGTCTTGACTATGCTTGGCCTCACTGGAGTTGGATTAGATTTGATTAGAATTGCATGAAATTTAGGGGCGTGTGGGTGGCTCAGTTGTTTAAGTGTCTGACTCTTAATTTCGGCTCAGGTCATGATCTATCATTCTGGGATCAAGCCCCACATCTGGCTCTGTGCTCATCTAGGAGTCTGCCCATTCCTCTCCCTCTGCTCCTCTCCCTGCTAGCACTCTGTCTCTCTAACAAATAAATCTTAAAAAAAGTCACATGAAACTTAAAGATTAATTTTGGGGAAATTTTAATTTTTAGAATATTGGGGCTTCCTAGTCATGAACATAGCATATATCATTTATGTTTTTTTTAAAAGATTTTATTTATTTATTCATGAGAGAGAGAAAGGCAGAGACACAAGCAGAGGGAGAAGCAGGCTCCCCGAGGGGAGCCAGATGTGGGACTTGATTCTATGACTCCGGGATCATGACCTGAACTGAAGGCAGATGTTCAACCACAGAACCACCCAAGTGTCCCTTTTAATTGTTTATTATGAATCAATTTTTTTTCTATAAAACATGTGCCTTTTGGTTAGACTTATTCTTTGGTACCTTGTATTTTTGGTGCTACTATAAATGATACCTTCTTGAAAAATTACATTGTCCAACTCTTTGTTGCTATTATAGAAGATCTCCAGTGATTTTTCTATATCGATTGGTAAAGCTGTCAAACTCTTACTCTGTTTTTAGAAACTTGTGGATTTTCTGCATATTGAACATCTGTAAATAATGATATTTTTGTTTTTCCTTTTCTATCTTATGCCTGTTACCTATTCATTCACCTTCCCCCTCGTAGCTATCAGTCAGTCAGACTACTGTACTTGCTAGAGCCTCCAGAAAAGTAGTGGAGACCTTGCACATCCTTGGTTTGTTGCTGACTCTAAAGGGAGGGAGTTTAACATTTCACTTTAAGTGTGATGTAGGTTTTATTTACGTCTATTAGTTAAGATAGTGTGAGCGGCTATAACAGATTTCAAATCTCAGCATCTGTAGCAAAAATTCAGTTGATTCCTTGCTCTCTTCTATTTCAAATCCCATGATTCTGATGGGAGCCACTTCTCTAAACCATCACACAAGGGGCCCAACATGCCCCCAACAAGGATACCTGAAAGTAGGAGGAATATGGAGGGTCTCACACAGGAGGGTTTTATGGGTCAGGCTTGGAAGTGGTGCACATCACTTAGGCTTTCTTTCCACCAGCCATGATGTAGTCATCTGGCCACACATAACTGCAGAGGCAGGATTCTGTATACCTACGTGCCCGGAAGGAAGAAGAACTGAGTTCTGTGACCAGCCAGGCATTTTTTTTTTTCTTTTTGCCATGGTCAGCCCCTAAAGAGCGCCTTGTAACTGTTTTAGCCTTTCTCACAGGCATATAACCTAGTACCCTCTCACCATTGCAGGTGACTTATTGCAGGTCACACCTGTTCGCCATAGGAGATTGAATTCCAGCAGATCACCAGGTGATGTGCAGGCTCTCCTTGAGATCCTGATATCATCTGATGATTTATGGACTCAAAGGACAGGTCCCAAGCCTCTCTACCCCTAGCAGGTGACTGGCGGTGAAGCCCAATTAGAATTTCTATTCAGAAAAGAGGAGGGGAGAGCAGGTACCCAGCTGCAATGATTAAATACCGCCAGGTGGGAGGTCCCTCTGCCCACTCAGTTTCAAGTGCTAGAGATAGCACTCAAGGGGCATTACTGGGGATCCCTGGGTGGCGCAGCGGTTTGGCGCCTGCCTTTGGCCCAGGGCGCGATCCTGGAGACCCGGGATCGAATCCCACGTCGGGCTCCCAGTGCATAGAGCCTGCTTCTCCCTCTGCCTGTGTCTCTGCCTCTCTCTCTCTCTCTCTGTGACTATCATAAAAAAAAACAAAGGGCATTACTGGAGATCATTCCCAAACCCGATTTTTCCCAAGGGAGCCTCTTTCTGTTCCTAAATGGCTAGGAGTTTTTGTTTCTTTCTTCTTTTTTTTAAAAATCATGAATGAGTGTTGAATTTTATCAAGTGCTTTTTTTTTGTATCTACTGAGATGATCAGAGATTTTTCTTCTTTAATATGTTAATGTAGTAAACTATAGGAATAAAAATTTATCTATGCCTGTGTTGCTGGAATATGTTCTTTTTGGTCTCGAGGTGTTATCTTCTAAAGTCACTAGCAAATCAGCTGGTGTTTTATTTAGAATTTTTCTGTCTGTTGTTCATAAGTAAAATTGACCCATAATTTCCCTTTCTTTTACTGTTCTCATCTGGCATTTGTTTTAAGAGTTTACTAGCATCATAAAGTGAATGGAAGAGCTTTCCCTTCTCTGTTTTCTAAAACATTTTGTATAAGATAGAATTGCCTCTTTAAACGGTCTGGGCTTTTGGTTTTGGTTTTTTTTCCGTGAGCAGATTAACTATTGATTTGCTTTCTTTTATAGGTTTATTCAGGGTTTCCATTTCTTTTTCAGTTTGTTTTGGCAAACCATTTTTCTAGGGAATGGTCCACTGCATTTCAGTCTTCATATGGTTTTCTTAAAGTTGTTCCTACTAATCTATTATGTTTAAGAAAAAAAAAATCTCTGCTAGATCTATGGTAACTCAGTTTCTTTTACATTCCTTATATTGTTTATATTCTTTCCTGATCAGTGTTGCTATAAGGTTGCTATTTTATTGATCTTTGCAAGAAACTACCTTTTGGTTTTATTAATCATTTCTTTTCTGTTTAAAAATCCTTTCTTTTTTGCCTATTCTTCATGTTTACTGTCCTTTTTGTGATTTTTTTTGAGTCAAATCCTCCATTCTGTGGTATTTATCCTTTTTTAAAAAATATTTATCCTTTTGCTCTCTCTCTCTCTCTCTTTTTTTTTGAGATAGAGTCGGGGGGAGGGGCAAAGGGAGAAGAAGAGAGAATCTCAGATAGACTCCCAGTTGAGCATGAAGCCTGATGTGGGGTTTGATCCCAGAACCCTAAGATCATGACCTGAGCTGAAATTGAGTCAAATGTTTGACTGAGCTACCACGTGCCCCTGGCCTTTTGTTCTTTCCTAATACAGACATTTTTTTTTTGAACATACATATTTTCCTCTATCTGTTGCTATATGGGCATCATACAAGTTCTAATTATATGTCTTTACTATATCTCAAGTAATCTGTATAGATATAGTTCTAATAATTCTTTTGAAATATTTTCTAATTTCCATTATGACTTCTTTGACATAAGAATTATTTGCAGATTTACTTGTAAGTCTCCAAATGTGTAGAGGTTCTTAGATTATATTTTTTGTTACTGATCTTTTTAAAATATTTTATTTATTTATTCATGAAAGGGGGGGGGTGGTGGACAGAGATGCAGGCAGAGGGAGAAGCAGGCTCCATGCAGGGAGCCCGATGTGGGGCTCGATCCTGGGTCTCCAAGACTATGCTGTGGGCCCAAGGCGGCACTAAACCGCTGAGCCACCCAGGCTGCCCTGATTTCTGTTTTTATTACATTGTGTTTTGTGATTTTGGGCCTGTGGTATTAAGAAATGTTTTTTGTGGCATTGTATGTAGTACATTGTATGTAGCTTAAAAAGACTGTATTCTTCTCTAATTGCTAGGTTCTGTACATACCTATGAATCATGCTTATTTATGGCGTGGTTCAAATCTTCTGTATCTTTGGCAATTTTTATTTGCTGAAGACAGTTACTGAGAGAGCTATATACTAAAATCTCCTGGAATGATGGTAAATTTGTCAGTTCCTCCTTATAAAAGTATCAAATTTGCTTTATGTGTTTTGAAGCTATGTTTTTAAAATTTTTTTATTTGTCTGGTGAATGGCCACTTTTATCATGCAGTAATTCTCTTTATCCTTGCTGTTTGCTTAAAGTCTGTTGTCAGGAATTAATAGGACCAGAAGAGTTTTTTTTTTTTTTTTTTAATTGTATTTGACTTATATTCCATCCCATCATTTTACCTTTTTTAATGTATGTCTTTTTTATTGAAATAGAATTCACAGACCATAAGATCCATCCTTTTAGAGTGTACAGTTAAGTGGCTTGTAGTATATCTACACAGTTGTACAATGATCATCACTATGTATTTCCAGAATATTTTCACCTTCTCTAAAAGACACTCTACTCATTGGCTGTCATTCTCCATTTCCTTCTCCCTTAGCCCCTGGCAACCACACATCTACTTTCTATTTTTATGGATTTGCTCTTTCTGGGCATTTCCTATAAATGGAATCATACAGTATGTGGCCTTTTGGGTCTGGCTTCTTTCACTTAGCATCATGTTTTCAAGGTTTATCCAGGTTGTAGCATGAATCTGTACTCTGTTCCTTTTTCTGATTGAATAACATTCTTTTGATGGATATACTATATAGTGTTTACCCCTTCCTCATCTGATGGACATTTGAATTTTCTGATCCATTATTTTTATCTTTGTGTATGCTTGTGTCTTAAAAATTTCTCTTACAAATGACATAATACAAAATTGTATTTCTAAAATGTAATCTAGCAATCACATTTAACTGGCAAGGTTCTTCCATTGTGATTACAGTCAATGGGATTTATTTTTAGCATCTTACTTTGTCATTTCTATTTGCCATATTCTTTCTTTGCTACTTATGTCTCCTTTTTTGCTTTCTACTGGATTGATGTAAAGATCTATCTATCTATCTATCTATCTATCTATCTATCTATCTATCTATCTATCTAGAGGGGGGATGAGGGGGGCAGAGAGACAGAGAATGAGAATCTCAAGCAGGCTCTACAAGCAACATGAAGCCTGATGCAGGGCTTGAACCCATGACTCTGAAATCATGACCTGAACTAAAACTAAGAATTGGATGCTCAACCAACTGAGCCACCCAGGAGCCCTAATATTTATTTTTTTGCATGTGATATTAATTCCCTTTCACTCCATCTATTGCTTTAGAAATCTTACATTCAATTTCAAAGCAAAAAAAAGAGAAAAAAAAATCTCTTTCCTTCTTCTGAACAATACAAGGACTTTAGGATGCTTAACTTTGACGACTGCCCTCCTGTCTTATGTGTAATTGTTGTTGAGCATTTTAATTTCACTTTGCTTTCCTGTTTCTCACATTTATTATTTTTTAAAACAAGACTTTTCATGAAAAATTGAATCTAGAAAGACCCTTGGGGAAAAATGAGTTGCTACAGAATTTGGGCACTAAATGAAAATCTAAACTTGCTCCAAGTCTGGGCAAAATAGAGAAATTATGATGTTTTGGATTATTTTTAAAAAAACTTCTCACATTGATAATTCTTAATGTCTAATTTATTTAGATACATATCCTTATTAGTTTCTCAAATTTCCTTCTTGGCATAATTTCAGGCTTCTGGAAGTACACACTTGAGTAGTTTTTCTGGTGATAATTCTAGGTTAACCTTCCTTTTCTTGCAGGGCTCTAAGACCTCATTGTGTTATTTTCTGTACTTTCTTATTGCTGTTAGATCTGTCCTTGTGATTGCTGTGCTCTCACAGGTAGGCTGTCTTCTGTCTTGGACTGCTTTGAAGATCTTCTCCTTGGTGATCTGCTATCTTTTTACAAGTACGGAATTACTCTTTGAAAATTAAAAAAGGGGGGATCCCTGGGTGGCTCAGCGGTTTCGCGCCTGCCTTTGGCCCAGGGCGTGATCATGGAGTTTCGGGATCGAGTCCCGCGACGGGCTCCCGGCATGGAGCCTGCTTCTCCCTCTGCCTGTGTCTCTGCCTTTCTCTCTCTCTCTCTCTCTCTCTCTCTCTCTCATAAATAAATAAATAAATCTTAAAAAAAATTTTTTTTAAAAAGGATTTAAGTTATTTATTTGTTTAAATTCCAGCGTAGTTAACCAACAATGTTAATTAGCTTCAGGTGTACACCACAGAGATGGAGCAGTTGGGGGATGGGAGCCATAGATGAAGGGATTAAGCGTACACTTGACTCGATGAGCACTGAGTGTGGATTTACCTTTACTTTTCCTGCTCAGCCCTCATTTCCTGAGGCTGTCCGCTCAGGGATTTCCTCCCTCCTCAGCTAGGATTGCTGCCTATGGCCTTTGTCCAAGCTCGTGGGTCTTCACTTTAACTGCCTCTTAGATGTATATTGCTATTTTCATCTGGTCTACTTTATTTTTAATCCGTGTCTCATACTTTCCACCTCTTTATCTTTTTGTGTTGCGTTGGGAGCACTTGGGCTGCCCTTGATTTCGGTGCTGACATGCTGTGGAGTGTATTTATTGAACTTGCTGTTTCTGTATTTCTCATTTATAGAAGTTCCCCTTGGCTCTTTTTCATCTCGGCCCCTTTTTTTGGCAGCCTTTTTTTTTTCTTTTGCGGTTTTTGATTCCTTCTTTTGATTTTAATCATTTTACACATGTTTTTATCTCAAACTATTTTGGTATCTGAAGCTTTTTTGGGGGGGTTTATCCTGCTGTTTCTGAAGTCTGCTGAACCTTGCTCATGGTGGGTTTTTCCTCGTGCATGCTTTATTGTGAGCTCATATTAAACATAGGTTTATCTTTGAGAATCCTGCATGGCCTGGATGGAAGGCATGTCCCTTGAGAGGGGTTTTGTATTTGCTTCTGCTAGGGCCTCCCTGGGGACCCTGGCCCAGCACCAATTGTTAGGCCTCTTTCTCACTTTGGAGATTCCTGAGCCACAAGGGTAGCATAAATTTGAACTCCAAATCCACGTTTGGTAGGGCCATGATTGTGAATCTTCACAGGAGGTTTATACTGCCATCCAGATATGGAGTCAGGTGTTTTTCCTTGTTTCTCTGAGCCAGTGAGTGAACTTTTTCACCTTCTTTCTTTGAAGTGTCCCTTGGAATATCTCCTATTTATTCCAGAGTCTCAGTTTATAGTTCCTTGCCTTGCTTGGCTGCATGGTTTTCTTTCTGTTCCTACTTACAGAACTCCAGCTCCAGGTGGCTTGTAATGAATATATCTTCTGATTTATCTTTCTCTTTTTGGTAGCTTTCAATTCTTTCAGCCCTGCATTCATGAGTATTGATTATATTTTCTCCAGGATCATAGGTGGGACAACATTGTTTCTTTTTGGTAGTACGGTTCCCTATATTGGTGGGAACAGAAGTCTTTTTTAAAAAAATATTTTATTTATTTATTTGAGAGAGGGAGAGAGAGAGAATGAGCAGGAGGAGGGGCAGAGGGAGGGGCAGACTCCCTGCTGAGCTGAGAGCCGACGTGGGGCTTCGATCCTAGCACCCTGAGATCATGACCTGAGCAGTAGGCAGTTGCTTAACTGACTGAGTCACCCAGGTGCCCTGAATAGGAGTCTTTTAATAAGTATTTTATTTTAAGATTTATTTATTTATTTGAGATGGGGTGGAAGGGGAGGGCAAGAGGAAGGTGAGAGAATCTCAAGGAAAATGCCCTGCTGAGCACAGAGCCCCACGCAGTCTCAATCTCATGACCCTAAGATCCTGACCAGAGCCGAAATCAAGGGTTGGATGCTTATAATCGACTGAGCCACCCAGGTGCCCCTTAATAAATATTTTAATGTAAGACATAACATGATACAGAGAAGTGCAAATAATAAATGCACAGTTTTTAAAGAGATTTTATTTATTCATGAGATACAAAGAGATAGAAGAAGATACATATAGGCAAAGGGAGAAGCAGGCTCCCCGCAGGGAGCTGATGTGGGACTCAATCCCAGGACCAGGATCATGGCCTGAGCCAAAGGTAGACGCTCAACCACTGAGCCACCCAGGCATCCCAAATGCACAGTTTTTTTTTAAATAATAAATTTATTTTTTATTGGTGTTCAATTTGCCAACATACAGAATAACCCAGTGCTCATCCTGTCAAGTGCACCCCTCAGTGCCCGTCACCCAGTCACCCCCTCCCCCTGCCCTCCTCCCCTTCCACCACCTCTAGTTCATTTCCCAGAGTTAGGAGTCTTTATGTTCTGTCTCCCTTTCTGATATTTCCTACCCATTTCTTCTCCCTTCCCTTATATTCCCCTTCACTATTATTTATATTCCCCAAATGAATGAGAACAAAAACGTTCGTCCTTCTCCGATTGACTCATTTCACTCAGCATAATACCCTCCAGTTCCATCCACGTTGAAGAAAATGGTGGGTATTTGTCGTTTCTAATAGCTGAGGAATATTCCATTGTATACATAGACCACATCTTCTTCATCCATTCATCTTTCGATGGACACCGAGGCTCCTTCCACAGTTTGGCTATCGTGGACATTGCTGCTATGAACACTGGGGTGCAGGTGTCCCGGCGTTTCATTGCATCTGAGTCTTTGGGGTAAATCCCCAACAGTGCAACTGCTGGGTCGTAGGGCAGGTCTATTTTTAACTCTTTGAGGAACCTCCACACAGTTTTCCAGAGTGGCTGCACCAGTTCACATTCCCACCAACAGTGTAAGAGGGTTCCCTTTTCTCCGCATCCTCTCCAACATTTGTGGTTTCCTGCCTTGTTAATTTTCCCCATTCTCACTGGTGTGAGGTGGTATCTCATTGTGGTTTTGATTTGTATTTCCCTGATGGCAAGTGATGCGGAGCATTTTCTCATGTGCATGTTGGCCATGTCTATGTCTTCCTCTGTGAGATTTCTGTTCATGTCTTTTGCCCATTTCATGATTGGATTGTTTGTTTCTTTGGTGTTGAGTTTAATAAGTTCTTTATAGATCTTGGAAACTAGCCCTTTATCTGATACGTCATTTGCAAATATCTTCTCCCATTCTGTAGGTTGTCTTTGAGTTTTGTTGACTGTATCCTTTGCTGCCAAATGCAGTTTTTAATTAAAAATAATGATCATCACCTGGTCAAGGAATAGAACATTGACTTTGTGCTTTTTCTCAGTTGCAGTCTCTTTTCTCATGATTCTGACTTTTGTGACAATCTTTTTTTATTTGCCTCTCTTCATAGTTTTTTTTACTTATCTGTGCCTCTGACAAAGGACAATTTAGTTTAGCTTTGACGGCTTTTAGGCTCTACTTTTGTTCGACATTATGTTTTTAAGACTTAGAATACTGTGTGTAATTGTACTTCAGTTTCATTGCTGTATTCTGTTACCTGAATGTATCATGATGCTGAAAGACATTACAGTTGTTTCTGGTATTTGCTATTACAGCAAATGCTGCATGACTCAAGGAACATATGTCCTGATGCATGTAGGTGTGGGTTTTTATGGCGCATCTACCTAGAAGTAGAATTGCTGGGGCATAGGTAGGACATGTTTTCAACTTTTTAAGATAATGCCTGTTTTCCTTTTTTTTTTTTTTTTTAATGCCTGTTTTCCAAAGTGCATGTACCACTATATACTCTACCAGCCATGGGCAAGCAGTCCTGTTGCTCTACTTGGTCACTATCCTTTGTTTTTATTAGCAGTTTTAATTTTTCCCTGTTAGATTGGAATGTATTGGCATCTGAAAAACATGTACATTACTTGATTTTATTTCATTGACTTGACAGCTGATGTGAATGAACATCTTTTTATGTGTTGGTTGGCTATCTGGGTTCGCTTTTTGTTCTTGTTGTTGGAAATGCAAGAATATATATATACTCTTATAACTTAAATTTTTTTTTTTTTTTATCTTGGAGGTGCCTAAGTGGCTCAGTCAGTTAAGTGTCTAATTCTTGATTTTGGCTTAGGGCATGTTCTCATGGTTGTGGGATTGGGCTCCATGCTGGGCATGAAGCCTGCTTGAGATTCTCTCTCTCCCTTTCCCCAGGGCCCCTGCTCCTAAGCTCACTTTCTCTCCAAACAAAAACTAACACCCCCCCCTTTTTTTTAAAGATTTTTATTTATTTGAGAGAGAGAGAGAGAGAGAGTGCTTGCGCACAATTGGGGAGGCAGGTCAGAGGGAGAGGGAGAAGTAGACTCCCCGCTGAGTACAGAGCCCAACATGGGGCTCCATCTCAGGACCCCAGGATCATGACCTGAGCCAAAGGCAGACACTTGACTGAGACACCCAGGCACCCCCCATAAAACCCTTTTAATCTTAATCACCCAGTGCTCATCATGACAAATGCACCCCTTGATCTGCATCACCTGTTTCACCCCCGCCACTTGTATATATTTACCACATCTTCTTTATCCATCCATCAGTTGGTGGATGCTTGGGATTTTTGCATAATTTGGCTATTGTAGATAATGCTGCTGCAAACAATCAAGGTGCATGTATCCCTTTGAATTATTATTTTGTATTCTTTGTGTAAATACCTAGTAGTGTGATTGCCAGATCTAGGGTACTTCTAGTTTCTCCTCCTCCTCCTCCTCCTCCTCCTTCTCCTCCTTCTTCTCCTCTACTTTCTCTTTCCTCCTCCTCCTCTTCTTCCTCTTCTGACATTTTGAAGAATTTCCATATGGTTTCCTAGAGTGGATGCACTAATTTGCTTTCCCAACAGTGCAAGGGTGTTCTTCCTTCTCTAAATCCTTAACAACACCCATTGTTTCTTGTGTTGTTGATTTTAGCCATTTAGCCATTGTGGTTTGGATTTGTATTTTCCTGATGAGGAGTGATGTTGAGCATCTTTTCATGTGTCTGTTGGCTTATCTGGATGTCTTCCTTGGAGAAATGTCTGTTCATGTCTTCTGCCCATTTTTGATTAGATTATTCACTTTAGGGTGTTGAGTTTTATAGGTTCTGTATATGTTTTGGATATTCTTTATGAGATACATTATTTGCAAATATCTTTTCCCATTCACATAGGCTGCCTTTTAGTTTCATGAATTGTTTCCTTTGCTGTGCAGAAGCTTTTCATTTTGATCAAATTCCAATAGATTATTTTTTATTTTGTTTCCCTGGGCTCAGGAGACATATCTAGAAGGGAGTTGCTATGGCTGATGTCAAAGAGGTTATTGTTTATGTTCTCTGCTAGGATTTTTATGGTTTCAGGTCTCACTTTTGGTCTTTAATCTGTTTTGAATTTATTTTTGTATATTGTGTCAGGAAGTGGTCCAGTTTCATTCTTCTGCATGTTGCTGTCCTGTATTTCTAAAATCATTTTGTTGAAGAGACTTTTTCCCATTGGATATTCTTTCCTGCTTTGTGAAAGATTATTTGACCATATAATTGTAGGTTCATTTCTGGGCTTTCTGTTCTGTTCTTTTGATCATTGTGTCTGTTTTGCTGCCAGTAACATGCTGGTTTTGATCACTACACTTTGTAATACAAGTTGAAGTCCAGAACTTCAACTTGTGATGCCTCCAACCTTTTCTTTTTCAAGGTTGCTTTGGTTATTTGGGGTCTTTCATGGTTCCATACAAATTTTAGGATTGCTTGTTCTAGATCTGTGAAAAGTGCTGCTGGTATTTTGATATGGATTACATTAAATGCGTAGATTGCTTTGGGTAGTACACACATTTTAACAATATTTGTTCTTCCAATTCATGAGCATGGGATGTCTTTCCACTTCTTTGCATCCTCCAGTTTCCTTCATCATTGTTTTATAGTTTTTAGAGTACAGGTCATTCACCTCATTGTTTAGGTTTATTGCTAGGTAGCTTACTGTTTTTGGTACACTTATAAATGGGATTGATTCCATTTCTCTTTCTGCTGCTTCATTATTGGTGTATAGAAATACAACAGATTTCTGTACATTGATTTTGTATCCTGTGACTGCACTGAATTTGTTTATCAGTTCTAGCAGTTTTTGGGTGAAGTCTTACGGGTTTTCTGTATATAGTATCATGTCATCTGCAAATAATGACAGTTTTATTTCTTCCTTACCTATTTGGATACCTTTTATTTCTTTTTGTTGTCTGATGGCTGTGGCTAGGACTTCTAGTACTATGTGGAATAAAAGTGGTGAGAGTGGATATCCTTGTCTTGTTCCTGACCTAAAGGGAAAGGCTCTTAGTTTTTTGAGGATGATGTTGGCTGTGGGTTTGCAATATATGGCCTTTATTATGTTGAGGTATGTTCACTCTAAACCTACTTTGTTGAGAGTTTTTATCACAAATGGATTTGTCAGATGCTTTTTCTGTGTCTCTTGAAATGGTCATATGTTTTTTTAAAAAAGATTTTATTTATTTATTCATGAGAGACTCATGAGAGGCAGAGACACAGACAGAAGGAGAAGCAGGCTCCCTGTGGGGAGCCCAATGTGAAACTCGATGCCAGGACTCTGGGGATCACACCTTGGGCCAAAGACAGATGCTCAACCACTGTACCACCTAGGTGCTCCCGGTCATATGATTCTTATTGATGTGATGTATCACGATTGATTTGTAATGTGTTTGCACTTTTTTGAAGTGTTTTATTCAAGTTTCCTCTCTCAATTTTCTGTTGGATCTGTAAGTCTTTTTATTATTGATTTTTGGGAGTTCTTTATATATTTTGAATATTAGTCATTTGTTATGTGAGTAAAAAATGTCTATGATTTCATGTAAAGAGCATAACTTTTAAATTTTAATGTCACTTTTCAAGTGTATTTATGTTTTTTTTGGTATCTTTTAAAAAAAATTCTTTCAAAAGATGTTCTTTATTTTCTTCTAAATGTTACTTTTATTTTATTTTATTTATTTTAAATTTTTATTTTTATTTTTTAATTTTTTAAAAAAATTTATTTATGATAGTCACACAGGGGGAGAGAGAGAGAGAGAGAGGCAGAGACACAGGCAGAGGGAGAAACAGGCTCCATGCACCGGGAGCCCGATGTGGGACTCGATCCCGGGTCTCCAGGATCACGCCCTGGGCCAAAGGCAGGCGCCAAACCGCTGCGCCACCCAGGGATCCCCTAAATGTTACTTTAAAAATGTATCTGGGAATGATTTTTTTTTGTATAGGGCAAGATTTTTTCTTCTTAAGGATATCCAGTTGCCCTCATTCCATTTATTGAAAAAAGTTTATCTTTCCCTCACCAATCTGCAATTTGCAATGCTATCTCTGCTACCCCCTAAAATTTCCATATATTTATATATTTATTTCTGATTCCTTCATTCAATTCCACTGATCTTTGGCTAATGTTGCTCAATTTCACATTGTCTTAGTGACCATACTTTTATATTAAGTCTTGTTATTTGATAGGGAAAATCCCTCCAACCCTTTTTTTTCTTCAAGAGTTTCTTAGCTATTTGTGGCCTTTCAGACTTTGAAATAAATTTTAGAATTGGCTTGTTACAATCACCTCTTGAAATTATGATTGAGATTTTAGTTATTTTGTAAATCAGTTGGGGAAATTTGATATCATTCTATTATTCAGTATTTCAGTTTATTGACATGGTCTCTCCCCTTACTGTCTTTACTGTCTTTCATTTAGAGTTCTCTCCAGAGAAACCTTGTGTATTTTATTGATTTTATTCTTGGGTACTTTGAAAGATGCACTTGTAGAAGTATCTGGGTGACTCAGTCCTTTAAGCATGGAGTCTTGTTTTGGCTCAGGTCATGATCTTAGGGTTGTGAGATAGAGCCCTGCATCCAGCTCCATGCTGGGTGTGGAGCCTGCTTAAGATTCTCTCTCTTCCTCTCCCTCTGTCCCTCCCTGCACCTGCCTACCCCATGTACACTCTTTCTCTCTCTCTCTTTAAAAAAAGGAACAAAATAAAAAATGCAATTGTAAGTGGTATCTTTCAAAAAATAACTATTTTTTACTGTTTGTGCTGGTATGTAGAAATATAATTGATCTTGTATAATTTTTTTAATCCAGTAACTTTATTAAACCCTCATAAATTTTAATAATGTATCTTAACATATTCATTTAAATTTTCTCCCTACATGATGGTATAATCTTCTTTATTAGGGAAATACAAATCAAAACTACAATGAGATACCACCTCACACCAGTGAGAATGGGGAAAATTAACAAGGCAGGAAACAACAAATGTTGGAGAGGATGCGGAGAAAAGGGAACCCTCATACACTGTTGGTGGGAATGTGAACTGGTGCAGCCACTCTGGAAAACTGTGTGGAGGTTCCTCAAACAGTTAAAAATATACCTGCCCTACGACCCAGCAATTGCACTGTTGGGGATTTACCCCAAAGATACAAATGCAATGAAACGCCGGGACACCTGCACCCCGATGTTTCTAGCAGCAATGGCCACTATAGCCAAACTGTGGAAGGAGCCTCGGTGTCCAACGAAAGATGAATGGATAAAGAAGATGTGGTTTATGTATACAATGGAATATTACTCAGCTATTAGAAATGACAAATACCCACCATTTGCTTCAACGTGGATGGAACTGGAGGGTATTATGCTGAGTGAAGTAAGTCAGTCGGAGAAGGACAAACATTATATGTTCTCATTCATTTGGGGAATATAAATAATAGTGAAAGGGAAAATAAGGGAAGGGAGAAGAAATGTGTGGGAAATATCAGAAAGGGAGACAGAACGTAAAGACTGCTAACTCTGGGAAACGAACTAGGGGTGGTAGAAGGGGAGGAGGGCGGGGGGTGGGAGTGAATGGGTGACGGGCACTGGGTGTTATTCTGTATGTTAGTAAATTGAACACCAATAAAAAAAAATCTTCTTTATTTCTTTCAGATCCTTATACCATCTATTTAATTTCTTATCCTATTAATCTGGCTAGGACTACAGTGTACAGTACTGAATTGAAGTGGCAATAGTGGGATCTTTGTCTTATTTATTATATGGAAGGATATCCAGGATATCTTGTTGTTTCTCTTCTTTTCTCTTTTCTTTTCTTCTTTTCTTTTTTCCTGCTGCAGGTTTATTTGTACAAGTAGCACAGGAGAACACTAGCCTCATGCAGACAGAAGACCAGGGGTCATACCAGTCCTCATATTGGCAGATAGAAGCTTCTACACTGGAGGCTTTGTGGGGGCCTGGGAAACTCTGGGAGCTTGAGCTGCACCAGGCAAGGGGCTGGAGCTAGAATTTGAGCCTTGGCCTTGGCCTTAGCCTTTAGCCCGCAGAGTCTGAGACCCTTGGCAATGCAGGCATGAGCACATTTCCTGAGCTTGGCATAATAAATGTAGGCAAGTTGATTGAGCTTGTGGCTGCAAGCCTTTGAGATCTTGGGCTTGACCTCCTTGAGCTTGATGAGGCTCTTGACAGCCTCAGCACATGCACTCATGGCTTTGCTGTTGTTGGCCTGCATCTTACCAGGCTCCTCTTTTTATCATGGTTCTTGGAAAAATGTATGTTCCTCAGAAATGTGGGGTCTACCTCCTTAAGAGATTCATATCTTTGTGACTGGGGTTTCTTGATGGCATTTCTGGGCCATTTTCATGAGCGGTTGTGCATGGTGTTGTTTCTGGACTTGGCCACATCAGCACTGAAGTCCACAGATCCTGAAACGCTTAGGATCAGAATGGAAAATGCTGAAGAGGAACATTTTCAATGTCTTACCATGAAGAATGTGTTCTGTAGGTTATCATGTCATTTGAGAAAGTTTCTACTTTGCAAAGAGGAAACCATGAATGTGAATGAATTTAGAATTTTTTTTTCAATGCTCTTACTGCATCCCTTAAAATGCTCATATTTTTCCTCCTTTAATCTGATAGTGTAGTAAATCACGTCAATCATTTTTCCTAATGTTGAATCAGCTTTACATTTCTAGGATTAATCCAATGGGGTCATAATGCATTATTCTTTTTTGAAGCTGCTGGATTCAGTTTGCTGATATTTTGTTTAGGATTTTGGTATCTATATTGTCAGTCAACAAGGCTAATGATTTTCCCTCTCTTGACTTGATCGTGTTGAGTTTTGGTCTGAAAAGAGTTATCCTAGCACCACAAAATGAGTTGAGAATTATTTTGCTTTCTTTCTCTTCTTTGGATGTGTTTGTGTAAATTGGTGTTCAGTCTCCCCTAAACGTTTGTTGGCTTTCATTAGTGACACCTTCTGGGCCTCAAAGTTTTGAAATTTTTAAGATGTTGAGGTAATGGTAGTTTCCCTTAGAGCTGTGAGAAATCCTACCGTGAGGTCCTGTGTACTCTTCTTGCCCTAGCTTGCTCCAAAGGGGATCCATTGCAAAAACCACAGTATAATATCACAACCAGGGGACTGACATTGATACAATCAAGACACAGTATTTCCATCACCACAAGGATTGCACGTTGTCCTTTTAAAGCTACTTCCAGTTTCCTCCCACCTTTGTATGCTTTTTAAATCGCTGATGACTGTTCATATGTTCTCCATTTTTGTAATTTTGCCATTTCAGGAAGGTTACATGAACAGAATCATATAGACAGTTGACAACCTCTCGGTATTGACTTTTGTGCTCAGCATAATTCTCTGGAGACTCATTTAGAATTGTTGCATGTGCCGGTAGTGTTTTCATCTATACTGCTGAGTAGAGTTTGCCAATATGGATGTCCCACAGTTTGTTGAATTGTTCACCTGTTGAGGAACATCTGAGCTACTTCCAATTGTGGGCTGTTTTGAATAAAGCTGTTATGAATGTTTGTAAGTGGGTTTTTGTGTGAAGATAAGTCTTCATTTCTGTGGGAGAAATGCCCACGAGTATAGTTATTGGGTCAAATGGTAGCATATGCTGATTTTAAAAAGTGAAACTGCTCAGTTGTATCTGTACCATTTTACATCCCCCCTGCAGTGTATGAGTGAGCCAGTTTTTCTGCATCCCCACTAACATTTGGTTGTCACTAGCTTTTACTTTAGCAGAGTAGGACTTAAGCAATCTCATAATGTATTGTGGTGTTTCATTGTGGTTTCCATTTTGAATTCCCTTTTGGCTAATGATGCCCATATTTTCATGTGCTTGTCTACTATCTGTATATCTTCTGTGGTAAAATGTGTTAGATTTTAGAATTCATTTTCTCTGCATTTTCCAATTGCATTTGCTTACCAGTTTATTTACTATGGATTTTGAGTGTTCTTTGTGTATTCTAGATTCTAGTGTTTTGTTGGAGGGGTGGTTTGCACATGTTTTCTCCCGGTCTATAGCTTGTCTTTTCATTCTTCTAATAGTATGTTTCACACAGTAAAGTTTGTTATTCTGAAGAGTTCTAGTTTATCATGTTTCCCTTCATGGATCGTGTTTTTGGCATCAAAAAGTCCTGAAGGTACCCCTGATCCTGATGAGTGTCTATGTTTTTTTTTTTTAAAGTTTTATAGTTTTATCTTCAATATTTAAGTCCATCATCTGTTTCTAATTAATTTTTCTGTAAGATGTGAGGTGTAAGCTGAGGTAGTTCTTCTCCTCCTCCTCCTTCCTTCTCCTGCCTTCTTCTTCATCTCTTTTCTCTCCTTTTTCTTCCTCTCTTCCTCCTCTTCCTTCTTCCTCCTCTCCTTCTCCTTTTTTCCTCCTCCTCTTCTTCTTCCTCCTCCTCCTATAGAAGTCCAATTATTCTAGAATCATTTGTTGAAAGAGGCTGTCTTTCCTCTGTTGAATGACTTTTGAACCTTTGTCAAAATTCAGTGATGAGAACATTCCCAGTTACGTAGCCTCATTGTCATATCATCCAGGGTCCAGTCAGGAGGCTGAATCTGTACCATTTAAACAGCAGAAATTTATATAAAGAATCCTTAATTAATGTCAAGTGGTTAGCTACCAGGAGATTTAAGAGGATTTTTATGGAATCCCAAAATACCATGTGCAGAGAAGTTGCTCATACCCTCATGCAGAAGAATGGACCGTGAAAGAACTGGGGCTTAGGAAGTCACACCCCATCTCTCCACGAAGGGTAACATTCAAATCATTTCAAGGAGGGTACGGAGACTCTAGGGACACATGGCCTCCCAGTGTTGAAGATGCTTACTAGAGGCAGTGAGCCACCATTGGTTTGCTAGTTGGGGAGACAATTGCCTGAAAGGGTGTGTGGAGCTGTAGCAGAAGGGGCTGCTAAGATGTAGGAGTGTGGGCTGAGGGTGCCCATGATCCAGGTGAGGATGTGGCCTGGGGCATACCTGCCAGTGCAGCTGGGCTTGTGTGTGAGGGCTGCTGACATGAGTCCAGCATGTCTTGCCCACACCAGTCCTCTGCTTAAGGAAAAAGAAGTGTAAATGGATTCCAAAAGGACAGTGCCTTCTTGCCACTACTGACTCCTATTGTCCCCCAGAGCTCTCTGTACATAAAGCATAACCCTGAGGCAACCAGCACAGAAGAAGGGTTTCTAGAGTTCGCTCAAGTTTCACAATGCAGAGGAAAGAACAGTGGCAAACAATAAACTGGTCACTGGTATACCAGTTTTAAGGAAAGGTGTATTAAGGCTCTCCAGAGAAACAGAACCAAGAAAATATATGTACGAATGTGGGTAGGTGTCTGTCTCTGCTTTGTCTATCTAAAGGAATGGGTTCACATGGTTGTGGAGGCTGGCAAGTTGAAAACCTGCCAGGTAGGATGGCAGGCTGGAGACCCAGGAAGAGTCTGTGCTGCAGTTTGAGTCCAAAGGCAATTTGCTGGTAGACTTCTCTCTCCTTCTAAGGAGGTCCCTCTTTTTTTTTCTGTTAAAGCTTTCAACTGGGGGATCCCTGGGTGGCGCAGCGGTTTAGCGCCTGCCTTTGGCCCAAGGCGCGATCCTGGAGTCCCGGGATCGAGTCCCACGTTGGGCTCCCGGTGCATGGAGCCTGTTTCTCCCTCCTCCTGTGTCTCTGCCTCTTTCTCTCTCTCTCTCTATGTCTATCATAAATAAATAAATAAATCTTTAAAAAAAAAAAAAATAAAGCTTTCAACTGATTAGATGAGGCCCACCTGTACTATGAAGGGTAATCTGTTTTACTCAGTATTTAAATGTTAATTTACTAACAACACAGAAACATCTAAGATAATGTTTGACAAATACCTGGGTACTCTGGCCTAGACAAGTTAACAGTAAAATTAACAATTACAGAAGGCACTTAGCCTTTCACCATGAAATATGCTGCGAGCTCTAAGTTTTTTAAAAGGTTCCCTTTTTCAGGCTGAGGATGCTCCTTTCTGTTACTTGATTGCTGAGAGGTTTTTTTTTTGATTGTTTTAATCATGGTTAGGTGTGGAATTTTATCAAGTTCTTTTTCTGCTTCTACTGATATGTTCACATGCTTTTTCTGTTTTTACTCTGTTGATATGGTAAATTACATCGATTTTCAAATGTTAATCCAATCTTACATTTTAGAATAAATCCAACTTGATCATGATAGATGTATTATTCTATTAATATATTATTGGATTAGAATTGTTAAAATGTTGCTAAGGAGATTTGTTCTTGTTCTTGAGAGATAATTGTGTGTGTGTGTGTGTGTGTGTGTGTGTTTTCCTTCTAATGTTTTCTTGTCCAGTTTGATACCTATATATAATGCTTGCCTCATAGAATAAGTTAGGAAATGTTCTTCCCTATTTTTCTGGAATAATTTTTGTAGAGTTGGTACCATTTCGTAAATATTTGGCAGAATGTACCAATTGAAACCATCTGGCCTAGAGTTGTCTTTGTGGAAGTTTTCCCTTTGGGAATTAATTTTCTTCACTAGATTTAGAGCTATACAGGTAGCCTATTTCTTCTTGGGTGAACTTTGGTTGCTTGTCCTTTTTGACTAGAGTGAGAATTTGAAGACCTAAATGTGAATTTATATCAATATTTCCAATATGTATTTGAGTTAATAGGATTTTTCATGAAATTTTTTGAAATAACACTTTTATCTCTCTTCTCTTTTTTTTTTTTTTTTTTTTTTTTTTTTTTTTTTTTTTTGCACTTCTTTTAGCTCTTAGTATGACCCTCCTCCTTCTAGGGATGAGCAGTACACTGTGCCCAAGTACCTTGAAATGATGATTTTCTTTTTGGGATGTCTCCTGTTTTGTATATTGCTGAGACTTTTTTTTTTTTAAGATTTTATTTATTTATTCATGAGAGACACACACAGAGAGAGGCAGAGACACAGGCAGAGAGAGAAGCAGGCTCCACACAGGGAACTTGATGTGGGACTCGATCCCAGAACTCCAGGACCACGCCCTGGCCCTAAGGCAGGCGCTAAACCTCTGAGCCATCCAGGGATCCCCCTATAGCTGAAACTTTTCTTTTTATTTTTTTGCCGAGACATTTTTAAACTGCATTTGAGGCTTAAGGTTTTCTTTAAAGATTTATTTATTTTTTGTTTGAGGGAGAGAGAGAGAGAGAGAGAGAGTAAGGAAGGAGGGGCAAAGGGAGAGAGAGAGAGAATCTCAGACTTCCTAGCTGGGTGCAGAGCCCGCCTTGGGACTTGATCCCACAACCCTGCGATCACGACCTGAGCAGAAATCCAGAGTTGGATGCTTAACCAACTGAGCTGCCCAGGCACCCAAGCCTTACGATTTTTGAGTCACATGGGTGGTTTGAGTGTGGTCTGTGGATGTGATTACCAGTTCTCAGGGTCCCCCCACAACTGCTGCCCCCAGCCCCCCTGTGCTGAAGCAGTTTTCCTCCCAGCTCCCTGGGGCTGGGGCAGAGACCAGCCAGTAGACCTCTAGGTCACCCTTGGCCCAGGATGTAGCCCTCTGAAGCCCCAGCCCCTGTGGGAGGTGGGCTCCCGCCAGGCTCCCGCTGGAGTCAGTGCCCACGTGCCCACCAGGCTGTGGAAGGAAAGCTGGAGTTGGGCCGGACAGATGCGAGCTCTGGGGAAGCTGGTGGCCTCGCGGCCCTGCTCCTCGTGGGTTCTCTCTCTTCTCACCTCCTCATTATCCAAGAAGGTGTTCTCTTTAAACACATTTGCTCTCCTGCATTATTTTATTTTATTTTTTTTTCTCTCCTGCATTTTTAATGCTAGAATTGTTGGGGGTCATAGGATCTGCCATGTGCTCGGGGAGGGAAGCTGACCCAGGTTTGAGGAGGGAGACCACTAGGTCTCCCACCCTCCCACCCTGACCGCCTCTGCGATCTCCTTCCTCCCGAGGCGTGGGGCGGAGCGGGCACCCTCGGCCCTGTGTCAGCGGCCACTCCTGGCAGACAGGTCTCCATCCCGGGGGTCCTCCTGGGTCTTGCGGGCCCCGCGGGCGAGGGGGCCTGGGAGGCTGCGCCTGCTCGCGCCTGTGCGCCCCTGAGTGGGTGTCCCCGTTCCCTGTTCCTCCTAATCCGGAACGGGCGCGCTCAGCTTGCTGTCGAGATTTTAGAAAATAAAAACAACAAACAAATGTATAGAACCCCCCCAGCAACCCAGGTCTGCTTATGGTCCCAGAATTCGGTGGGGACCGCCTGGGCCCGGGGGCTGCTGCCCCTCCCGAGCATTCTTTGACGGAAATGTGAGTGTGCAGCGCGGGTGTCCTGATCCTGGAACAGGGTCGCTGTGGCCACCCGGCAGGGCGTGAGCGAGCGGAGGCGCCCGGGGGCCTTCAGAGGCTGCCCCGCGAGCACCGGGCGGCAGCTCCTTGCAGGGTCCCCGGGCCTTTCCGGGCGGCCGGCTCTCCCCTGTGCCCCGGGATGGCCAGAGGCTCGCGCGGTCTGCGCGCCGCCCGCGGTGTGGGTCCTGTGGTCGTGCCCCCGCACCGTCCCCGCCGCCGCCGCCGCCACCTCTTGTCCGCGGGCTGCGTTTCACGGGGGCGTGAGGCTCTGGCTCAGGAGAGGGCCAGTGGCCGGGGGAGAAGGGGAGCTGAGGAAGCAAGCTCATGTTCTTTGGGTAGACAAGGTGATAACTTCGTGCACGTAAGGTGCTAACCATCTGGACTTAATAATACAGTGTGCTATTTATTGCATAAAATAACATTTAATTTTTCCAACTTTGATAATACTTTGAGATGCAGGCATAGCCAGGCCTGGCTAAGAACTACAGCTCCAGGGCCATCTGCTCGCTACCCTCCAGTTTTCTCTCATGACCCACCGGCCCCTGCCTATTGGGGTATTTGGACCCAAACCTGTCCCAATCTTTCCTCTCAGCCCCCCGGGGGCCTGCCTGTGCCTTATTTCTCAGATCCCTGTTTCCTGTGTGGATATTCCCCTTTCTCCAGAAGCCCATTCTCTATCCTTGTCTGGCTATGTCCCCGTCTCACTACGTGCAGTCCCGGCTTATTTGGGCACCTCATTTGACTTGTCTCCTGCCCCTGAATCCCCTGATAGGAGCTCCTCTCTGGTCCTCACAGTCGCAGGGCTCCTAGGACAGGATCCGGACCATGTCAACCTCTGCCTGCCTCCTCTAGGGGGATCTGCTTTCTCTTTCTTTCCTCTGATGGCTCTTGGTGACGCCCTGTGGACACCTTCCTCTTGAGCAGAGTAGGGTGATCCCAGCTTCAGGAATCTGGGTCCTGGATGCACATTCACTGTATGGCAGCTTCTCTCTTTGCTTCTTCCATGTAGCATGGGCAGCCTCAGCATCCAGGGCCGTGGCTGCAGATGGTCTCCAGAGCGCAAAGGATGCTGTCTCTCCCATAGCCACATGGTGCTGGCCACGCTGCCCCTTCACCGAGCCTCCCGTCATGTGGTTGTCCTGCCTGTGCTGCCAGCATTCTTGCTGTTCTCTCCTGGGCCAGCCCTTTATTTTGTTGTTTCTGTTGGCAGGCAGGCCCTCACGTTGCTATTGCTCACTTGGGCCTTCCCAGTGACTCCCACTTCACATCATCCAGAAATGGATGGACTTCACGCCAAGTCCACTTGCTTGCATGTCCCATGCAAGCAATCCTGTGGATTCTGTGTGTCAGCGGTTTTTCTTGGGTCCATTTGGTTCCTGCAGACCATGGGCTCCACGTGGGCAGGCCATGGGTTCAGAGATGGTGTTTGGAAAATGGTGGTTGAACAAGAGAGTGGCCACACGGTGAAGGCCGTCCGGTGTGCTGGTTGTGGGCAGAGCCGAGGAGTTGGTCCTCCCCCGAGGCCTCCCGAGCAGGGCTGCGTGGGGTGGGTGCACACGTCGTGTACAGAGATATGTATCTCTGAGTGGCCTCCTTACAGCCTGCTCCGGAGGGAGTGGCTGGATCACAGTATAGGATGGAAAGTTCTGCTACCTGTCTGCGGTGGGTCCTGTTGCGGGCTGCACTTTGGCCACCCCCCGCCCCCACCGCCGGCTGGCCTGGGGCTGGAAAGCAGAAAGGACATAACCAGAGTGTGCGTGGTGATAAGCCTGGCCTCTGTGGGCAGCGAGAAGCTGACGACTGCTGTCTGCTCTCTACCCAGAGTTTTGGGCTTTTAATCATGGGCATTTCCTCTTGCTTGAACCCCAAATCTTGAGGGCTATTCTGGGCAGTTGGCTTTCCTGAGGAGGTAGTTAAAGCAGAGCAAGATCCCTCCCACACGTGGGCTGTGCCTCTAGGCAGTGTGTGGGGTAGTGAGGCTAGAGCTGCGCCTCTGACTTGTGTCGTGTGGGTACTGCAGGTGGCAGGTTTCATGGTTAAGAGCACGTGTCTTGGCCATGTAGACTTGAATTTGAATCTGGCTGTGTTGCTCTGAGCTTTCATTTTCTCCTCTGAATTGGAGATCACACCAACAGCTACCTTGCTTGGATAATGGTAAGGTTTATTTATTTTTATTTTTTAAAGATTTTATTTATTTATTTGTGAGAGACACACACAGAGAGAGAGAGGCAGAGACACATGCAGAGGGAGAAGCAGGCTCCGCACAGGGAGCCTGATGCAGAACTCGATCCTGGGACTCCAGGATCACGTGCTGGGCCAAAGGCAGACATTCAACCACTGAGCCACCCAGGAGTCCCCAGGTTTATTTTTTTTAATTTAATTTTTATTTTTTTAAAGATTTTATTTATTTATGAGAGACACAGAGAGAGAGGCAGAGACATAGGCAGAGGGAGAAGCAGGCTCCATGCAGGGAGCCCGATGTGGGACTTGATCCCAGGACCCCAGGATCATGCCCTGAGTCAAAGGCAGACGCTCAACTGCTAAGACCCCAGGCGTCCCAACAGTAAGGTTTCAAACTTGTTCTTATTAAGTGTTCATTGCAGCACCTGGCACATAACAGAGCATTCCTCCAAGAAAGAGGAGGAGCCGCATCTTGTTTATGTCATTGTGATGATTAATTTTAGTGCCAACTTGGCTGGATCATGGTGCCTAGAGAGATATTTGGTTAAACGCTCTTCTAGGTACTTCTGTGAAAGGAGTTTTTGTCAGTGAGATTACCATTTAAATCAGTAAACTTGGAATAAAGCAGATACCCTCCATGGTGTGGGTGGGCCTCATCTAATCAGTGGAAGGGCTTAAGAAAAAAAGACTGACCTCCTTGGAAGAATTTAGCTAACAAATTGCCTTTGGACTCAAACTACAACCCTTTCCTGGATCTCCAGCTATCAGCCTACCCTATAGACTTTGGACTTGCTGTCGTCCCTAATTGCATGAACTAATTCCTTAAAATCTCCCTCTTCTCCCCACTTAACGCACATGCACATGCACATGCACACACACACACAGGCACACACTCTATTGGTTCCATTTCTTTGGAGAATCTGCACTAATAGTCTTGGTGCCATGGACATGAAGCTCACCAAGGTCAAGGATTGTGTCTGCTTCGTGCAGCCCTCTATCCCCCACACCCTGCACGGTGCTCACACATAGTAGGTGTGCCACACTGGTAACCTGGTGATTACTGAGCACTTTATACATTCTGCAACTTAGCTGGATGGTCTGCCCTGACAAGAATACAGAGTCACTGGAGTTATGCGTCGGTTAGAGCTGGTGCTAGTTAGAGTGTGGTGAATTGTAAGCATCGACCAGGATAGGTGAAGAGAAGTTTTGAACCAGATGTTGGTTGTACATGTTGGGAGCTGAAACTTCAACATGAGGGAAGGGAGTTCTAGGGTCAGATGCTTGCCTTTGTCCACAGCTCTTTGGAGCAGGCGAGAGGAGAGGCCACTTCCCTTTGCCCTTTGAGAACCTGCAGGATGATGGAGAATGAGAAGAAGCACCTGCGTGGTCCTGCCTTAATCCTTTCTCACTTTACCAACTGCACACAGACTGGCAGGAACCGAAGTTCACTTTTCTCAAATTTTATTGTAAAATCCTCAGAAAAAGAGCATTTACAATGACAATACTTTACGATAATTTGTGAATTGTCTTCATATCAAGTGGTACTGCAATTACACGGTGTGTTCAATACTGTGCAATACATCAAAGTAAACATAAACTTATTTCAAATGCCACATACAGTTACTGTGTTGGTACAAATTTCTACTAAAGTTGATGTATTAAAAATAATTTATATATACTTTATAAAGAAAAATTCACATGTATAGTAATTACAGGAGGCCTTTTGAGAAATACTGGTGATTACAGAAAATATATTTTGGTGTCTACACAGCAGCTCAAAATAATGTATCTGCCTTGAAATAAGAAATCTGAAAGAATTCTGAGGCAGGAGAGGATGAGAATCTTAACGGGATGAAGGATGTGCCTGTGACTTTGTATCTTGAGGGCCATTCCGCTATCCTAGAGCATGAAACAGTGTGTGTGATCACTCCAGCCACACGCCACGCCCACTGCCATCTGAGATCACTTCATGTGGCCTTCAGAAAGTGTGACACGCAGCAGGGAGAACAGTGGGTGTGATGGGGCCAGGCCAGGCATGGGGGCGGGCCAGCGACAGGAGCCAGCCTGGGTGTGCCGTGGGGTGTGGGGTGGCAGCTTATGGACCTGTTATCCCGCACCTCTTTGAAGCAGCTAAAGTAGCAAGGGACCCGCAATTCTTAAGCCTGTTGCAGATGTCACCCTGGGGAGTGGACAAAGGTTTAGATTTAGGGAAATTTTCTCATGCAAGAGCACTCGGGCCCCATGATCAGCCAAGACTAGTTGCGCTTCCTCAGAAACGAAGCTTCAGTCTTGAAGAGTGTATCCTTAAGAACTCCGATCCTGTCATGGTAACATGTGGTGAGGTCACCATGCTTGGGGTACATGCGAGGCAATAGTTATTGCTTTGTGGAGTGCAGGCTAACCCTTCTAGAGCCCTCTAGGATATGGCTCACATTCTCTAGAGCCACAGAAGAAAGAGATATTTCCACATTAGTCAAGACGAGCTTGGAAAGAGGGGTGTGTGAATTGTGGGTTTGTCCAAGAACAATAATAAAAAGTACACGGTCAACACTCGCTGCTGGCTAACGAAGCCTTGCTGTCAGTTTTGGAGGCCAATCCCTTCTCTCCCCATATTTCCATAATTTCACATATTGTGTTTGCTTAAATCCCTATTGCTGCCCACAGCTCCAAAGAAGGCGTGAGTCCATGTTTGTTGGGCTCCCGGTGTCAACAGTGTGGCTGGTGCCTAAAGCCTGCAGACTCCCAGTAGATGCTCACATTCTCAAGTGACCTGGCAGGTAATCTGGTGTAGACAAAAGCAGGAAGTGGCTTACACTCCACCAGGGTTTTGGGGTCTTGTAGTCACATCTTGACGACAGGCACCATGTATTTTCTCCTTTGAATCTTCTAAGCCTCTCCCTGTTTTATAATCTCTACAATTTGGGAGAGAAACCACAGCAGCTTGTGACTTTATTGAACAAAACTGCTCTGCCTACATGCTAGTCTGGGAGCAAACCGAAGCCAAGAGCTATGAGTGACTTCTTATTTGGACTTCAAAGCAAGATAGTGGCATAGGTCAAGGCCATTGGGAGGGCTGGTGCGACAGCAGGTCAGTTGCCCCTCACATCGTAGGAGCTGTGGCACGGTTCATGCGCAGGAGGCCTGAGGCATAGGAGGGGAGCCAGAAATGCAGACAGTAAACTGGGAATGAGAGAGGTATCGCTCGGGCCCCCTAAGGAAGGAGGCTTGGTGTGTGTGGGGGGGCAGGTGGCGGTCATCACTATCTATATTCCTGTCCAACGGTTTCTGTTGACAGCAATCCACTTCCCTGATGATTGTGAGTTGGCTCTGGTCTTGGTCACCTCTTTTGGAAGGGCTGTGAACTAGGGCATGGGGGGGTCATGATTCTGGGTAGAAAAGGGCCATGTCCCTGTGGGTTCTGACTGTACTTGGAGTAAGATGTGGGGTTCTGGGTGGGGGAGGACACCAAAAGACTTCATGTCAGCATTATCATCAGCCTCTGTCACCACTGGGCTCCCTGGGTGGGAGCGGCTTTCAGAGGGCGGGGTGCAGGGAGGAGAAGGTGAGGTAGATCGGTATGAGTGAGGGAGGGGGTGGGAGTGGCATCAGTAATCCGGAGGCTTCCTTCCAGAGGGGAGGACCTGAGACAGAGTTGTGGGATGTGGTGATGAAGATGGTTCAGCGTCTGCGGTATTTGAAGGAGGCACACAGTGAGAAATGAGTGGATGACATCGTAAGCCCCTGGTAGAAAAATATACCCAGAATGGATCTGTTTCATGTCTCCAATCTGGATTCTCCTTTAGTTCACAGGTTATTGGTCAACAGAAGAGAAGTTGTGGCCGCACAAAGCCAACTTCTTTGGGCTGCTCTCCTAAAGGAAGTCTCAGCAGTTAGGTTGGCCAGGGCAGCAGGCTGGTCTCTGCTTTATTTGGGGTTGAGAGCTGTCCTCCGGGCCCTACCTGGAGCTGGGAGCCCTTGTCTGCACAGAGGAGCAGAAGGGAAGGAGATGGCTGGGGTGCAGTGGGGTGGAGATTGTAAGGGCTGAGTTTCTGTCTTTGCTCATGATGCCTCTAGATCCAAGTTCCTGGAGCTTGGTATTAGTGGTTGGCTCCAGCCAGATTTCACTGGGCTCTTCCAGCTACTTCATGGGCTCAGGGAAGGTAGTAGGATCCTCTAGTGACTGGGAGACTTTGGGAAGAAGCCTAGGCCAGCCCCAGGTGGGGTTTCTGGGGTGAGGATGGTGGGATTTAAAAGGTGTTTGCTCCACACCCAAGCCTCCCATGCAGAAAGTCCATGCAGTTGCCTGGAAACTAACCAATCCCTCTTACCACCATCAATCTGTGGAGGGCTGGGCGGGCTTTTTACACCCAGAGGCTCCATGTGGGGTTCTGCTCATGTGGGCAGAAGGAGCATGCACACTTCTGTTTCCAGTCTTTAATGTCAGCAAAGTTGTCGATTATTTGAGTTGTTACAGGAAAAAAATATACTATGTTAAATTTTTGTGAAATTTTACTTCAAAATTTAGCAATTTTGAAATAGTTCATTATGAAAGTGGCTTTCTTATGTAAGATGAATGCTTCTGTAGTGTGACATATTATTAGTCGTTAGCTGATCTGTGTTCAGCAAAAGGATTGCTGGTGGGATCGGCTGCAAGGCTCAGCTACTGTGGTAGTTTCTTACACCTGTGACTTTCACACAGTGTTCCAGGGAGCCTCTTCTGGGGCTGGAAGAGGCAGGGGGCAACCTGGCCAGCTCTTCGCCTGCCTCCCACCCCAGCAGTTTTGTTGGTTGCCCTGCAGAAAAAGCATGTACTCTCTTGCCTTTGTGACTTTACAGATTTCACAATTTTCAAGTCTGCATTTCCCTGCTCCAATTCAGTAGCGTGCAGAACCCCGGCCGTGGCCCTGAGCCAGCATCTCTGGTAAACCACATGGTGAGTTAGCGAGAGGCAGAGACATTTTTCAGACACTTAGAAACGCAAGGAATGGGGCAAAGCAATGGCTGCCACAGAGTCACTCCCAGTGCAAAAGGCTAGTGAGGATTGGATGGGTCTTTGATTTTTCAAACCCTGTGACCCAGAGGGGCTAATGCTTTGGCCTGGCAATTGCTAGGCTCTTCCTCAGGTAGTCTCGGAGACTTTTTTTTTTCTGCTAGGGGCTGCCACCATGTGGATTTTTCCAAAGGGAGAAGTTGATGAAAGTTGGAGAATTTCTGTGATATAAGTGGGAGTTTGGAAGTGAATGTGTCAAGACACTGAGAGAGGAATAAAAAGAAAGGGTGAGTGGTGTTGCCTGTCCATCCCAGCTCTTGTGAGACTGATTATGTGGCTTTTGAAGTCCATTCCCCTCACCTGTAGCTCCATATTTTACCTGTACCCAAATCTGAAGTATGCCATGTGCACATCTGGACAGGCTCTTGGGAGCTGGAGGGGATGAGTGTTTGGTGAACCAAGACACATGGGACATGCCAGGAGACTAGATGATTTCAGGAAATCGGGGCAGGTGGTGGGGAGGCCGGGTGGGGCTGGGCAGTCAGGTGAGTCTGAAAGGGAGCTGTGCATATATAGAGCAAGGCAGGCTCTCCGTCTTCCATCTTCTCCTCCACGGGGCTGGTGATCGGCGGCACAGGAAAAGCATGGCCATGTTGCCAGGTGAAGGGAGCTATGCTGGCTGAGGTGTCTGGGAAGGGACCACCTCTTCCAACTTCAGAGGGCTTGAAATATGATCATTTAAGCCAGAAAGCACGCAAGTGTGTTTTGGCTGCTGCAGTGAGGAGGAAGGAAAGGGGTTTCTGGGACCCAGAGAAGCCTCTTCGTGGCTGACATTCTCTAACACGGGCTGTCTTCCCTGGGCTGGCTGGGTTATAGTTCCTTGGTGCCTCCCTGCTAGCCCGGCAGAGTCTGAGACACTGGGGATCATGCAGCACTGCCAGCCTGTATCCTTCTCCCTACCCACTCCCGGCATCCTTCTGAGTGTGGGCTTTGCAGTGTGTTACTAGGGATAGAAGGGCCCACGTATAAGAGAATCCTGGACTGTACTATCTGTGCCATGTTGATGGAGGGACTGGAGTCCTAGAGCTGAGTGTGAGGGCCACAGGCAGAAAAGAAAAGGATTTTTAAAACAGCCTACAGAACCCACCTGGACCCTACAGGTATCTTTGGGGTGTCTGTGTTGCACCTGGAGGTCACTGTTCTGTAGGCCACCCCCACTCTGCTTGGCAAGCCCAGTCTGCCCTGAAGCTGGAGTACTGGGCCTGGCTAATCAAACCTCCCCCTTCAGTGATAAAAAGCAGGCACGCAGGGTGTGTCCTGGTCTCTTTGCATCCCAGCCCGGAACAAAGTCTTTGCCAAGGTGGTAGCCAGATCTGCGCTTGGGGCGTCCATGGTGTGGAGGGTCCACTATTCTTGGATGATCGTTGTTCTTTCTGGCTGTGGGGTGTCGGGGTGGTGACCCTTAGAGACTTGGCCTAAGGCAGGGAGGAATAGAGCTGGACGGCGGAGAGCATCTTTCTGCTTACTAGCATTTCAGATTATAAAAAATTATCTTTTAATCAAAATTTCCAAAATAAAGTAAGTGATTTCCCCATCCCCCAAGATGCAAGAAGTCTTGTCGGCTCTCCCGCAGGCTGACACCAAGTCACATGGAAAGAAAAGCACGAAGCAGCTGTGCAGAGAAGAGAGGGTTCAGGACGGGGGCAGACGTGGCTCTCATGCCTGGAGCCGCAGCCCTGCTCCCGGGAGCCTGTTTCTGGGCCGGCCTTCGGGCCGCTCGTCAGGGCGAAGTCTGGCCGGACCCGGCGGTGAGGGGCAATGAGTGCATGAAGGCAACCGACAGAAGTGTCAGCCCGGAAAGCCAGAGCTCTGGTTCCACGGCGTCCCCGGGTGACATGGTGTGGAGCTGGGCACAGACATGATTCCTTTACACAGCAGCATGTGTTCTCACCGTAGCTCAAGGCATAAATCATACTTCCCAATGAAAATCCCCAATCTGGTTAGCAGCGCATACCTTATACTAGGAAACTTGCAGGGAGACCAGTGTTGAACCACGAAGCGAATACAGGTTTTGCTTTTGTCTGTAAAAATGTACAGGGCGCCTGCTTGGGGCTGCGGAGTGAGGACTAGGAGCTCGGGGCCTGGGCTCTGCGCCGGGCGCCTTCATACCTCGCCCACCCACACGGCCGTGGTCCCCCGCCTTACGCCCGACACCTCGCAGTGCAGGGTGCTTTGCCTCCCGTTGATGAGAAACAGCGACTCCTGGGCGGGCGTGAGGAGGTACTGCCCGAAGAGCCCGCTGTCCCTCACGATCCTGCGGGCGCCCCCCCAAGGCTGGGCCGGGCCCGTGGGCGGCTCCTGTAAGTTCTTCAGGGCGCCCATCTGCCCCGTGGACAGCTCCAGGAACAGCAGGTCTGGCTCCATGTCCGCACTGGCATAGACATAATACTGATTGCCCTGCGTGAAGGAGGGCTGGAAGGCCACGTCCGAGACGCCCTGGCTCAGTGGCAGGCTGTAGAGGGTCTGGATGTGGCCCTGCAGCGTGATCTCCTGCACATGCAGCTGGGGGCTGCTGGGGGCGGCACTGACCACGAAGCGCCCATCGGGGGACACATGGGGGGTGCCAGTCACATCGCCGTTGGGGCCCACCACGGAGTCCGTGACGCTGTCGAGCAGTAGCTGGGCCGCGGAGGCCGGGGGGCTGTCCTCCCGGCACTGGATGAAGAAGTAGCCGCCCAGGTGGCTGTGGGCCATGGCTCGTGGCACGCAGCCGTGGCTCTGGAGGCTGATGGTCTTGAGGAGCACCAGTGTTTCCAGATCAACTTTGTGCACCGCGGGGTCCGACTTGTTGAAGATGAAGCCGAACCTGCCGAGGGAAGGTCTGAGGTCAGAGGTGGGCAGGGCATCTGTCATTCGCCTACAGGATTGCATCTTTTCCCTTCCCTGGACTGTAATCCTTCAGTGATCTAATAGCTTCTTAATTACATGTACCATCCTGCAGGGCATGGCTTCTTCCCTGATTCATCTATGATGTCAAACCAAAGGCAGTTGAATTACAAATGCTCCTGGATTTATGCTTTCATCTCCAGCAGTGGTAAAGAAGGAGCCTGGAAGTGCCCTCCACAGCTTCTCCCTCTGGGGTGTCTTCAGATCCGCTTCCCTGAGGAGGTGCCAGCTGGGAAGCAGGGGCCCAAGCCTGACGGGAAAGGCCAGGAGCCCTGATTGCCTGCTGGGAGGATCAGCAGAGGCCAGGGCTCTGCGGTTGTTCCCAGGACTAAATACAGAGTCAGAATGTGAGCAGCCAGTGGGAGCCAACGAGGACACACTTCCCAGGGGGAGCCCTGTGGAGGGGCAGCCTCTCTTGGGGCCCTGTTTACTAGGCCTGTGGGCCGAATCGCCTGCTGCAGGGCGGGCAGCAGACAGCTTTTACCTCTGCAGTCAGACGGCCACAGGCCACGGTGTCACTGCACTGCCCTGCCAGCTGCAGAGCCAGGCTTGCGCTGGAGCCTCTGAGACACTAAAAGAGGGCAGTTCCTTCCGAGGGTTGTTGGGAGGACTGGATCAAACAGGGAGCTGGAGGGGAAGGGCTCAGTAGGTGGTAGCTGCTCACATCTGGACTCGGTGAAAGTCTGCTTTGGAGGTGGGTTGCGAGCTGCAGGGAGACCTGACTCCAGGCAGGATTTGGCTTTGATTTGAGAGCCTCTGCCTAAATCCCTGGCTCAGGGGTGCCTTTCGGTGCTTATGGATACCTAACTGAGCCTCAGAGTGGGGGAAATGCCCTCTTTAAAGCATTCTTAAAGAGCCAGAGCATTGGGGGGCACCTGGGTGGCTCAGGGGTTGAGGTCTGCCTTTGGCTCAGGTCATGATCCTGGGGTCCTGGGATGGAGTCCCACATCGGGCTCCCTGCATGGAGCCTGCTTCTTTCTCTGCCTGTGTCTCTGCCTGTGTCTGTCTCTCTCATGGATACATAAATAAATTCTTTAAAAAAAAAAAAAAAAAGCCAGAGCATGGAAAGAGCAGGAGAGAAGAGCCCACTCTTAAAAGCAGTTTGAATGTAGAAGGCCACACATAGGCAATGTGAAGCCCGTAAGTTTGCTAGACTCCTGGCTGAATTCATGTTCTTTGGGGGGTTTCACCCTTTAGAGCCATCTTAGAAGCTCTTCCCAGGTGCTGTCTATAGGGAGGGGCTCATTAAAGGGCATTTTCATCCTTGGGCCCATAAATGGATGGGCCTAGTTTTAGAAGTCCAGTTTCAGTGTACAAAAAAGAGGTACTACTTGTTGGAGAAAGGGGTTTGATGGCAGACAAAAGAAAGGCATAAAGAGTGCCCCCAAGACCTTTGGCGTCTCAGTGATTTTATGAGGGCAGGCTTTGTCTTCAGCAGTGGTGACTTTACAATAAGTGCTAGGGGTTCTCTAAAATGAATAAGCAGGGGGAGTGGCCAGGCTGGGAAGAGGTTTGCAGTTGAGACCATGACTGCCTTTATTAGGCTGTTCTTCTGGATGGTGATAAACAAGACAACTAGGAGGGCCTGTTTCCCCGCCTCTGCATGGCTGCTCTGGGGCCTCCTGGCCAGGGTTTTAGCTTCTCTGAGTCTCTGTTTCCTCATCTGTAAGAAGGGGTCAACACCACTTTTACTAGTCTGTGTGTGTGTGTGTGTCTAGTAGGTAGAGTGTGCTCCATTAAGCACAGTTGATTCCTTTCTTCTATGGTCCTCATGTTGAGAGTGAGACTTCCTGTCCTCAATGGGCCTCTGAAGGTGGTAGGAGCCTGGGTGCCTTCCTTAACTATGACCATCAAGGACTAGGGATGGTCCATTTCTCTGTCCCCTTACGAGGGAGCCCAAGGCCAGCTCAGGAGGAGTGGGAGAGACAGAGACGAAGGTCTTACAGTGGGCAGATGTAGCCACATGTAGGGCTGAGCTGAGTTATGGGGGAGCTTTGGGACACTGCAGGCCCGTCTCACCTGATATGGTTGATGATGAGGTTTGTTGGAGGAATAAAGAAATCGTCCACTCCTGCAAAAGGTGTGCGGATAAGGTGCTGGCCCTGGCCAGTGCTGGCTTCTGTGATCACCTACAACACAGAGCAGAAGTCCTCATGAGGGTCCACCCAAGTAGGGGCGGGAAATCTGGAAACATTTGCATGTGCTAGTAGGGACCCTTAGCAGACAGGCTGCTTGAGAGAGATGGGGGTGGTGGTGGGCAGGAGCAGAGTGGGAGCTACTTGGGAAGATCATACTCAGGGACTCATCCTTCTGGGGAGAGGAAGTGTTGGGACAGATGTGAACGCCTGAATCATGCCTCCTGCTCAGGCAGGCCTGACCCTAACCATAAGGTACACTGTCAGCCCCCTGATAGCATAGCAGGGACCATGTTGGGGCTTTCCAGAGAGGTCTCCAGAATAGAAAGATCAATCTGCTCAGAGATCATCTCCCTTAAAACTCAGAATCCCATCCAGGTCACCCTGGGAAAAGAGGGAGAGAGCTTTTAAATCACGAAAAAGTTAAATGGTGGAGTGATTTACTGGGTGGAGTGATTTACTGGTTCTGTATTTTCCTTTGGTGCCAGGTGCCTGGGCCCGTTTGTTGGGAATCTATCCTGTACTGCTCACAGAGGCGTTTCTCTGGGAAATGTGACTCCAGAATTTACTGGAGAAAGCAGGAATCCTGCAGAAATGCCATTCAAAGATGCTGCTCTTGCCATTTAAGCGCCTTGCAATTAGAATGCTGGGGATCGGGTCCAGTTGCAGAAAGGACCTGCTGTGAGAAATCAAGAACCAGGCACTGGCTTTTGTACAGATTGGGAGTGACAGCACCGTTGCCTCTGTTTCCCTGAAGGTAACACTTGATCCCCTGTGGCGTTGGCAGGAGGTGGCTGCAGCCGCTCTCTGGTGTGTAGAGGCCCTGCTGGGTCTGTGTCGGGGAGGAGCATGCCGGCAATGCAGCACAGAGCCCCGCGCCGTCGGGATGCCAGGTTTGGAGGTCCTGCCAGGAGGCCTCCTGCAGTCGGGCTGAGCATCTGCCCCTCGGCTACCACTGCCTTGGGCATAGGCCAGAGATGTGGGCCGGCCAGCCTGGGTCCCCTTGCCTCCTGCAGGTGCTCATCAGTCCCCAGTTCTAGGCCAGGGTCCTGAAAGGAGGGTGACCTGCAGCCAGATGAGGAGCTTGGCCGGCTGGTGGACCATTCTGGCTGAAAGGCCACAGGTGAAGCAGAAGAGGGGGAGCTAGCGCCTCAACACAGAGCTGAGACACTTTTCCTTATCTTGACATTGTGGCCGATGAGGGGTCTAGCCTGAGGCGGAGGACGGTGTCTCTTGGGGCTTTGTGACTCAGGAGGCCTGGAGTTCTGGACGTTCTTACCTTTTAAGAATAGGACTGCCTTCTGGCTCTTACTTTTATGGGAAAACAAACAACACGTGGCCTGCCTCCTGAGGCAGGGTTGAGGCCTTTCCCAATTGTGGTTCCCTTGCGGGCTGCTAAAGCGGGCAGGATGCTCGATCGGAATGACGAGGCCTGTGATTGTTAGCCTCGGGGCAGCTCCACAGTTGTAACATTGCATTAGGTTATTTTTCTGTGGTTTTTTAAAATGGCCAAATGACACTTTCGTGGCAAGTGCATGGGGGAAAAACTCCTAAGTTGGGCATTAATACCAGCCTGAGGAAACAGGGGAAAATGTTAGAGAATTCCAGGAAGCCATATGATCCCTGTTTGAGATCAGGCCTGTCATTTCAGCTTCTAATAGAGATGGAAAATTATAGGCTGTCAGCGGTCAGTGTCATTCACGCTTCACCACGCTGACACCCTATATTCAGAGGTTACTTCATCAAAACGCAGCACTGCGGGCCATTGAACTGATGTGCGCCACCGCCTCATTGCTCTGACAAGTCTTGACTTCCTTCTTGGCCTGGCATCCTGGGACTAGTGGGCAAATGAATGATACGGAGGATTCAAGGGGACACCAAAGTTTCCTAAACTGGCTGCTGAGGGAAGTAGCTTCATTTCTAGAAACACCTTCAAGTGGTCCCAGCAAAGTTTTGTTTAACCAGCTCCTGAGTGTTGGATATTGAGAAACATCCAAGTGTTGGAAACATCCAAGAAATATCCAGTGTTGGATATTATTTTTGGCTTTGCCCGTAGAAACTGTGCAGAAACACATGATGTAGCTAATTTTTTGTCCATGTCCATGATCATGGCCTTTGGGTGGGTTGTGAAAAGTCAGGTTGCTGGATGCAGACTCACTGCTTTGAGGCTTTTGGTTCTCATTTCCAAGTTGGGTACCACAGGGCCGTGCCACTTGACATTCCCAGGAGTGTTTGCAAGTAGCAGTTGCTTTAGCCCTCACCCACAGTGATGAAGGCAGGTTCTTCAATCTGTTCACTCGTCAAGGCCTGGTTTCTAGACTTTGCCCTTGTGACGGTGGACATCGTGGTGTAATTCCCGATAGTAACCAACATGCTTTTTGTGTTTGGCCATTTAGGCAAAATTTGCTCTTGGTTTTGGGGCAAGAGTATTCATTAAGAAATTTCCTTTTTACGCATGTTTTTGGATATTTTTTATTAAGAATGTCTGCTGTATTTAATTAAATGCTTTCTCAGCATTTCTTGAAAATATCAGTTTTTTTTTCTATTTTCATTTTTTTTGTGTTAAGACAATATTGCCTGATTTCCTCAAAGTGAGCCATCATTGTATCCCGGGACTTTGTTCCCTGCATTAAGGTGCATTGCTGGACTCTATTTTTAATACCATATTGACCATTTTGCTTCTGTATTCATCAGTGAGCTGAGTCTATAGCTTTATTTTTTTATACAAATTTTTACAGCTTTTATAATTAAAATGAGGGTGGCAATTTAAGACAAAGAAGCTGTACATTTCCCTTCATGGGGTCTGAGACAGTTCAAATAATATTAAAATTATAGTTCGAAGGTTTGATAAAATTCAGCTGTACACTTTTTTTGTGGCAGCTCTTTAATCTTTTCAAAAACCTGTAATTATTGTTCTATGTCAGGCTTCTGTTTCCTTAGGTTGGCTTTACTCCCAAGGGTGGGGGTTCGAACTCAAAACCCTGAGATCAAGAGCCTCTGTTTTATTAGGTCAGTTTTTTTTCCTACAATTTGCAAGCAATCATTCACTTCTAGGTTTTAAAACTTTCTGCCTCAGAGTTGTGATGTATTATTTTCCAAGTTTTTCTATCCTCCTTATTTGCAGTGACACTCTCTTCCCACCTCCTCATTATGTCTCCCTTTCTCAAGCTTGTGAAGGATTTCTGTTTATCTCTTTGTCCTGTTTTGTTTTTATTCATTTCCCAGTCTTGTTCCTTCTTACCACTCTCTTCTTATTCTCATTTCTTAACACAAGTACTTCTTCTGTGGGCTTTTAAGACACAGGTACTCTGGGTGCCCACCCTTCTCCATCTCCCATCATTCTAGATGTCTAAGAGTCACTTTATCATTGCTTTTGAGACAGTTTGTAATTTCCCTTGTAATTTCCTTTTTGATCCATAGTTATAAAGGAGTGTTTTCTTACTAGGTCATTTTAATTATTTCTAATTATCAGATACTGCTGCCTATAACGTCTACTTTTACAGGATTTGTTTCCCTTGTGGTTAATGATACACTTGTGTGGATGTGTGAAAAAACAGTTTTGCAGATGCAACGTTTATATTATAAGCAAGTGGTGTCATTACTCAATTTTCCCATGTTATTCTTTCATCTTATTTGTACAATTTAAGTGCATTTTAAGTCAAGTTTTCCTTTATTTTTAATCACTCTTGTTTGAGGCATTTCATTGTTAATGGTGCCTGGTATCTCCTGGTGGCTGTTAAGCACACAGTATCTCTCTCTGTTTGCTGTTTCTAGTGCTTTCAACCATAAACCCTACCTTGCCTGATAACGAGGGGCATTGTGAATACATACTTGTTCATCAGTCCTCACTATTCCTGCCCCTTTAAATTCAACCTTTTATTCTCTTTATTGCATGTGTGTTTCTCATAGACAAGTTCTAGTTTGCTTCCTTCCTAACCCAGTCTGATTATCTCTGCTGTTCAGAGGAATCAGTTTGTCATATTTGGAATAATGAGACAGTCTCTTCCCAGCTGCTACTTTCCAACAGCATTCTCTGAACCTTCCCTTATCCCAATAAGGTATTTCTAAGTAGTTTTACTCCCTCTCCTTTCCTCCACTCCCTATGCTTACTTTGACTGAAATAATTTATCTTCCACTGCAGACTGGTATCAGGATTTCTCATTGAGTGTCTCTCTCTTAATCCAGACATCCTTATTTAGCACTTATTACCATTTCCAGAGAGTCTGTCCTCATCCGTCTTACTTCTCTGGGTTCATTCTTTGCAACTGTCTCCTCCTTCTCTTTCTTCATCTCAATGTCTCTCATCTGGTTCATCTGGTGTTTGTCTGGGATCTTTCCTCAATTCTGTTCCTCAGAGAGGGCAGGAGAGTGATGCACTCTCTGAATTTCTTGCACATAGGGTTTCTTTGGTCCTGCCGGGGCTGGGAATAGGACTCTTGGATTTCAGCCCTGTAGATTCCATGGTCTGCCAGCTGCTGTGGCAGGTGAGAAACCCAGTGCCAATCCAAAGTTTTTTCCTTTATAGATAACCTAGGAAGCCATGCATTTTTTAGCTCATCTGCAGTAAATTAGGAAATTTTTGTCATATTTGGTTTCAGAAAAAATTTTTTTTGGTGGCTCCTCCCCTTGAATTACTACTGGAGAGGCTTTCCTGGAGCTGCCAGAAGTACCAATAAAAGTTATTTCCCTGGGCTCATGCTCTGCTGTGAATGACCTTTATTCAGGCTCATAGACTCTCTAATGGGGATTTTTCATCAGCTCACTGGGGCCCAGGCTGATGGCATCCATCAAATGACAATAGTCTCAGCTTATAGGAGGTAAAGCAGTGTCTACCCCCTGGCCCACCAGTGGAGAGGCAGGCAGGCAGGCGGCCAGTCCCCTGGTGGAAGCTTCCGTAGACCCAGATGCCCCTTCCCTCTTCCCAATCTTGAGAACAGAGTGAACTTGGCTCCCTCTGTAGTCCTTCTCAGCTGGGGTTCTGAGATAATGAAGCTCTAATGTCTGGAGGCATCCAGTGTATGAAACAGATTAGCTTCTCTCCTGTGCATCTAGAATGGTTCTATGTAGATCTCTGGGAGAAATCAGGCATTCAAATCACTTTTTAAAGGGCTTAATCCTCTAGCATTAGAGGCTGTCTCATCATCCCTGATGAGAAAGGCAGAGGCAGGCACACTCAGCACAGGAGTGTTGACCTTCTCTGACTGGTGGACAGGGGAATCCCACAGTGCTCCTGGGCCCAAACTGTTTCCAAGAGGCAGTGCAGTTCAGTGGCTGAATATTGGGCTGCAGAGCTTTGCTGCTGGATTGGACCATGGGCACATTACTGAATGTTTCTGTGCCCTAACGTACTGTAAGCACTCAGTAAAGGTGCTTCCATTTATGAGCACGATTGTGCTACTTTTCCTTCCTTATAGGCCCACATCTAGCATATGCTTTGACACTGTTCCTAGCCTGCTGAGCCTGAGGTGAGGAAAACCTTGGTTCAGGAGACACAGAGCCTGGGAGCCACATTCTGGTTGTCCTGACATCAGAATCTTATCCATCATCAGTATTATTGTCCTTAAAGGTAGGCCTGGCTGAAGATACTCTGCTAATGGTCTGTGAGGGGCTTTGGCTCAAGGCTGTTTCCTAATCCCTCCTCAAGCCATGATGGATACGTTTTGGATAAATGTGATTAGCTACCTAGGGAAGCAAGAGACATGTATTAGGGACAGTGTCCTTTGTTTCCATGGGGGTGATGTTGGTCTCCGTGTGTTCAACATACCTGGAGGCTCGGGTGGGACTTGTGTATGTCCCCCCAGCTCAGGACCCACACTTGGTCATGAGACTTGTCATAGGACAGCTTAGCTGGCAGAGGGTCCACACCTATGGACTTGAAAAAAAATACAAGTGGGTCATCATTATGAGAAGCTGACACGGTCGTTTCTGGGCTTTGTATACAAGACCATCATGCCTCAGGGAGAGGAAAGCCAACCTAGCAGCCATGGCACTGAGCCTGCTTGGGAACCCAGGGCATAAGCCTCCCTTCTGGGTTTGTCTTTAGGGTCATAAAATTCTTGTCAGTAATTTAATCCCTTTTAAAAAACTTCTTGCATGTTTTACTTAACGGGACCCTGGCCATCTTGGCAAAAGCCCAAACCCAGAGGCTTTACGCTTTCCACTCAAGAATCAGCTGCAGTGTACTCTGGCTACTGCTCCCAGGAGCATCTGGGGCCTCTAGAGCCCTCAATGTCCTTCTCCAGGCTGAGATTCTGGTGAGGTGGCCCTTCCTCCTGTGCCAGCTGAGTCTGACTCTGAGATCATCTCTTAGCTTTGCTTCTACCTGTACATCCTTCCACTGGCGTCTCTGGGACCCACACTCTAGAATCAGGCAGACATTGTTTGTTGTTTTTTTTTTTTTTTACTGCTATAACTGAAATTCTGCTACCCTTGGAGAAGACAGCCTCCCTGTGGCCCTCTCCAATGCTATTGTTTACTACTTCTTTATAACGTAGCTTTATTAAGTTCCAAAAGTCTCTTCCATTAGGTTCACAGCACTGGACTAGGACCCCTGCTCATCCTATCATTCTCTAGCCACTCCCTTTGTTAACCGATGTCAGCCTTCTGGGGGGTAAAACCCATCTGTACCCACTGGTCAAAACCTCTCTGAAGAATTGTCTGTGGAGTCTATGAATCTACTTTCTTTAATATTCCCATCGAGTTTCTGTCTTCATTATTCCACTGACCTGCTCCAGACCTTTGTGTCAGATTCAGAGATCACTTTGTGATCCTCCTTTCGGACATTTTAGCAAGATTCTACATGGTACTGTTCCCTTCCAGAAATGTCTTATTCTCTGAGCCTCTCATACCCCAAGCTTCTCTTCTCATTCTGACTGGTGAATGCTGGCATGTCTCAGGTCTTCATCTTTGACCTTATTCTGTCTACATCCTTTCTCTGGCTGAGTTCATCTAATTCCATGGCCTCAGATAACCTGCTGTACTCTGATGACTTCAGAACTCATTCCCCTGTTCATGACTTCCACAAATACAAAACTGAACTCTTGATCTTGCCCCTCTCTGCTCACATATATTTCTTCTCCATTGATTACCATCTTTGAATTTCCCTTTCACTTTCTTGCTCTAATTAAAAGCCCCTGAAGCCTCTTCCTACATTCATAAACTGCGATGTTCACTGCCTTCAGCTACTCCTCCTTGTTTCCAGCATTTCCTAGCTTCCTGGTTGCTTCCCTTCATTTGCTAGAGGCTTCAGGATCTGGCATGTTCTCCTTGTACCCAGGACTTCTTAACCCCACCAGCAGTAATACCATCTTGACAATGTCTCTAGTTTCTTGGTCTCTCTCTTTTAAAAACCCTCTTGATTACACATTATCTTCTAGCTACCCCATTTGCCTGCCCTCTTCACAGTAAAATTTCCCTAGTGTTTAGACTGTAGCCACCTCTCTCCTTTCTATTTACACTTCTCCTATCATAATTCATATTCTCATTCTGAAGTTGGTGTAGAGTTAGGAGACTGAAGAGCTAAACCAGTAATCTCAAATTCAAAACAGAGTTCTACAGTCTTAATATACTGAGGAGCAAAGAAAGATATGGAGGGGGAAAGATACTGAAGAACATACCAGGCTCTCAGTTAAAAACCTAGGCTGACCTCTAGGTCTAGGAATGAATCAAAGCAGAGTACGCCTTAAAAAACTTCATGTCGTGGGCGGGGGGTGGGGGTGACTGGGTGACGGGCACTGAGGTAGGCACTTGACGGGATGAGCACTGGGTGTTATTCTATATGTTGACAAATTGAACACCAATAAAAAATAAATTTATATAAAAAAAAACTTCATGTCAGGGCATCTGGGTGACTCAGTAGTTGAGCTTCTGCCTTTGGCTTAGGTCATGGTCCTGGGATTGAGTCCCATATCAGGCTCCCTACAGGGAGCCTACTTCTCCCTCTGCCTCTCCATGTCTCTCATTAATAAATAAATAAAACCTTCAATTTAGTCTTGATTCAACTTAGTACTTGGTTAAAGCGACTCATTGTCTACTCTCTCTGGCTAGCAGAGGAAAGGGTAAAGTCTCTTTGGTGGTTGAGAGCTCTCTCAAGTCTATCTTTTTATATATGGAATGCTAAGCATTTAAAAAATTACTAGGCAGTACAAGATATAGACTATATAACTAAAAACTATTAAAAATACAAAAGAAACAGACCCACAAATGATTCATAAAAAGATAATTCTACTTATGTATATAAATTTGTAATTAAAAATAAATGCAATACCTCAGATTAAGAACTCAATAGGTTAAATCCATATTAGGCATATCAGAAGACAGGACTAGTGAACTGAAAGACAAGTTGATAGAACATACTAACATTGAAGCACAAAGAAACAAAAAAGGATGGAACGAAAGAGTAAAGGAGACATGTAGCACACAATGAAAATGTCTTTTTTTTTTTTTTAACCAGTTTCCAAAGAAGAGAGAATTCCAATCTGATGAAAGGTATCAGACCACACATTCAAGAACCACTAAAACTTTCAAATCAGAATAAATACAAAGAACATCCCCCTGGGCACATCATCGTAAAATTGCTAAAGATCAAAGAATCTGGAAAGTAGAAGAAAAACGATACATGACCTTCCAAAGGGTGACTGACAGTTGACCCACTAACAAAACAATGGAAGACAATGGAACCGCATCTTATAACGCTGAGGATAATTGCCACAGTAGAATTCTATATCAGTGAAAACAGTCTTTAAAAGTAAAGGGCAAATAAAGTTCTCTTCAAACAAACAAAAACTGTGAGAATGTGTTACTAGCAGATGTGCAGTAAAAGAACTATTAAAAAAAAGTCCTTAGTCACAGTGAAAATGATCTCAGATGGAACTGTGTACTTTAGGAAGGAATAAGGAGCAGTGAAAAAAGTAAATATGTGGGCGAATATAAATGACTATCAACTGTACAAAGTAATACTAAGCTCATGTGGGATTCAATTATAAACAGACTTAAAATTCATTCCTACAATCATGCAAAAGGCAGGAGAGGAGTTAAAGGAGTTACTGTTGTACTGTTGTTTGATCACTACCGAGGAAGTGAAGTCATAAATTATATGGGACTGTATGGAGGGAAGGAGGCAGGTTATAATCTGAGGTAGTAATAGCAATAATAGAATAAAAATATTGGACTAATCCAAAAGACAGTAAAAAGGAGAAAAAAGAACAAACAGGTAGGTCAAATAAAAAACCCAGTAAGATGATAGATTTATCTATTATCTACATCATTAATTGCATTAAATATAAATGGAGCAAATGATCTAGGTAAAAGATCAAGATTATTATACTAGATAAAGGCCAAAACCTAAACACATGTAACTTTATAAATGGACATAGAAAAGTTGAAACTGAAAGGATGGCAAAAATACAGCACGCTAACACTAATCAAAAGAAATCTGATCTGTCTAGACTAGTATTAGACAAAAACAGACTTTCAGGCAAGAAGCACTGCCAGAGATAGAGATATTTTATAAGAATGAAGAAAACTTCGCCCTAGGAATTCACTACATTTTTAAAGCAAAAATGGATAGAATTTAGATAAACCTCTAATTGCAGGGTGAGACTTCAGCACACCTCTCAGCAGCTAATAGTGGACAAAGTGAAAAATCACTTAGAAGATCTGAACAATGCAGTGAACAAACTTGACATAACTGACATATATACAGAATACTGTACCTAACATTGGGACACACCTTCTTTTAAAGTGCAAATGAACATTTTTATCCACATTGATCCTAAGTTGGGTCATAAAGCAAGCTTCAATGAGTTTCAAAGGGTTGAAATTATTCAGAGTATGTTCTCTGGCCAGAAAAATCAATAACAGAAAGTCTTCTGCCCAACTGGCCTGGAGAAGCCACAATCCTGCTTATGTCCCAATTTCCCCTACAATGAGTGTGCACCAGCGCATCACTGGGAGGAAAAACCACAACCCTGACCACTGGTCTCACTTTCTATTTATATCCACCATCCTTCAGCAGGCCTTTACATTCACTCAGCAGTCCTATCACCGTGCCCTGCTCAGTTCAGTCTCAAATGCACCCTTCACCTCTCTCCTCAAACCTCCAGGGTTGGGGATAATTTCCCCTCTTATTTCACTGGGAAAATACAAGCAACCACAGGAGATGTTCATCCGTCTACCACCAACTGTAACTGTCACCTCTTTGTAAGTGTACCTGAATATTTTCCATTTCCTTCTGTTTTATGAAAGAATGTGCTTTTATCTACAGCTAGCAGGTCTACTTCTCTGCCCTGGATTCCAATGACTCCTGCTTACTTCAATGATGCAGAAAAAAGGGAACGTGTGGAAGGTTTTTTTTTTTTTTTAATTTTTAATTTTTTTTTTTTAGCATTACACACATACCTATATACATATAAATGTTGTAATGTCACCTATTCTAAAAAAGCTTCTTCAGTATGCTCTTCTACCCACTGCCTCATTTGACACCCTTTACTTATATTTAGAGCAAACCCCCTCAAATTGGTTGTCTGTATTCACCATCTCTATGACCTCAAGCTTGTATTCCACGATCATTTTATCTACTCCTGCCAAGGTGATCCATGTGATACCAAATCCAGTGACTGACAGTTGACCCACTAACTGGTTGATTCTTAGTCTTCATGACACACAAACGCTCTCAGCTATATCTGACATCACTGACCACAAAGTCTTCCTTAAAACACTTGTTTTTTTGGTTCCTGGAATCCTCAACCCCCTTCCCCTCCCCAATTTTCTTCCTACCTTTCAGACTGCTCTTGCTTGGTCTTTTTGTTGGCTGCTTCTCTCCTTCCGGATCTTTGTGTGTTGGAGTGCTTTAGGGCTCTGACCCTGACCTCTTCTCCATCTGTACTACCTTCAGTGATTTCATCCACTTCTCTGGATCTAAGTTTGTATGGTGATGATACTCACACTGACATCTCTGACCTAGACGTCCTGTTGGACTCCAGATCTGTTTATCCAATTGCTTATTTGATAGCTCTACTTACATTTTTGTTTTCATTTTTTTTTAAACATTTATTTAGAAAGAGAGAAAGAGAAACAGTGAGAGTGCAAGCAGAGAGGAAGGGCAGAGGGAGAGCAGCAGATCTCCTGCTGTGCATGGAGCCTGATGCAGGGCTTGATCCCACAACCTTGAGATCATGACGTGAGCTGAAATCAAGAGTTGGATACCCAACTGACTAAGTCACACACGTGGCCCAGCTAACATTTATTTTTATTTTTATTTTTTTCCAGCTAACATTTATAAATAGCAGTTTACACTTGGCAGGTCTAAACCCAAATTCCTAATTTTTCTGTCTTCCTGATCCATGGCCTGCATGTCTCTGCCTTGCCTGAAGTCTCTATACAGTACACTGGTTTCCTATTGCTATGATAACCTATTACCACAAACTTAGTGGCTTAAAACAACACAGATTTAATTCTCCTACAGTTCTGGAGGCTGAAAGTCCAAAATTAATTCCATTGGGCTGAACAAGGGTGTCTGCTGGGCAGTGCTCTTTCCAGAGGTTCTAGGGGAGGTGTTTACTTGACTTTTTCCAGTCCCTATAACTGCATTTTTTGGCTTGTGGTCCCTTCCCCATCCTAAAAGCCAGCAGTACCCTAGTGTGCTTCAGTCCTTACACTGCCTCCTGCTCCTACCCAGCTACATTTCTCCCTGCCTCCCTCTGATAAGGGTACTTGCATGTTCATCGAGGTAGGGTTCACCCAGGTAATCCCAAGTAACAGTCCATTTAGACAACCTTAATTTAATCCTATCTGCAGAGTCCTATTTGTCCAAGAAGGTGACGTTCATTGGTTCTGGGCATAAGGAAGTGGATATCTTGGGGGCCATTATTCAATCCACCACTTACAGTAAATGGCATCACCATTCTACAGTTCCTCAAATGAAAAAGCCCGTAAACGACCTGATGTCCCTCTCTCAAAACTTATATTCAACCCAGCAGAGAATCTTTCCACATTTAAAACCTGTCAGGAATCTGATCAGTTCTTACCACCTCCACGGCTGTCTGCATTTCTTGCGTGAATTATTTCAGTAGCCATGACTCTGCTCTGCTTTGCCATCGGTTCTAAACAGAGCCTGACTTTTTAGTAATATAAGTCAGATTAGATCACTCCCTGGATGAAAAGCTTTCAGCGGCTTGGGCTGTGATTTACCTCTACCCTCACCATACCCCGCTCTCCCCGCTTCTCACTGTACTTCAGCCCCCACAGCCAGCCCTCTGCTCTCACACTGGGAGGCCCACTGGGCACTTAGATCTCAGAATCTGTTTACCTCAGAGCAAGAGCCAATTAAAAATAGTCTACCAGGGGCACCTGGGTGGCTCAGAGGTTGGGCATCTGCCTTTGACTCAGAGTGTGACTCTGGGGTCCCGGGACGGAGTCCCACATGCCTGTGTCTCTGCCTCTTTCTCTCTCTTATGAATAAATAAATAAAATCTTAACAAAACAAAACAGTCTTCCAGTTCCTCTCTCACATTTGACCTGTAAATAACTCTTAGAATTTACAGTTCTCTAACACTCTGATTTATGGCCTTTTCAGTCTAGAATCTAAATTCTGGGGCTTTACTGCTCATTCATGACTGTTTTTCAAGACCCCAGAACAGCGCTTGGCACATAGTAGCTGGACATGAATCTTCTTTGCTCTCCCGGCCCTCAATCTGACTGCCTCTCAGAGGAGCTGGGCAGGGTGCAGAAAGCCAAGAGGAATGTAACAAGCTGTGCCCCAGAACCAGAAGCCCCCCACTGCCCCCTCCCTTAGAGAGATGTACCTGTAGAACTTTCTGAGCTTGCACATCCACCACGAGGACTCTGTTCAGTGCTGGTTGGGCCACGTAGATGTACCGGTGTCGGATGTTCACTGCCGAGGCCCACTGGCATGGCTGGGTGGCATTTCTTTCCCCTTGGGGACAGATTTCTTCCTATAAAGGAGATAAGCTGCCATATATCTTCCTAATCCCTTGCTCCCCACTGCCATGCCTGAGTTCCCTCTCTCTTCACCCTCCCCTGTCCCTCTGTTCCTTCTCCAGAATCCACAAACCTGACACATGAGCCCTCCAACATCACCTGCTTTTAACATTCACCTTTCACCTGCTCTTACTCGTGAGGCTGTAACTCCCTCTGTGTGATTTTTTACCGGCAGCCACAGGCCTGCTTTCTTCCCCTTTGTGTGCACATTTGCCCCTCTCTGAATCCCCATCAGATAGAAAACTGTTAATGGACAGACTTCCCCAGGAGTGACCTACCCTCTGCTTCCTCACCGCAGGGTCGGCACCGTTCCCACCAAGCTCAATACTCTGTACTTCTCAGTTATTAAATTAAACCTGTGCCACTTCTTTATTTGAACTTGGGGCATCATCTGACACTGTGCTAGTCCTTGCTTCCTTCCCCCTGCCACCCCACCACAGTGGCTGCTCCTTCTCTGTTGCTTGATCCTGCTCAGTTTGCTGATTTCTGTATGTTGGAAAACACAGGGGCCACCGGATGACTTTTCCTCTCCAAAATCCACTCCCGTTGCTGAGCTCATCCAAACCTATCACATCAAATACCATCTATGTGCTTCCCACTCCCAAATTTGTTCCTTTAGTTAGAGCCTCTTCTCTGAACTCCAGACTTATGCAGGCAACCACCTAGCTCTACTTGGCTGTTTGATGTACAACTCCAACTTTAGAGTCCAAAATCATCTCCCAATTTACCTCCTAATCTGGCTCATCCCATTAACAAAATGGCAGCTCTGCTGTTTTACTTCTTTAGACCCAAACCCTTGCAGCCATCTCTGAGTCCTCTTTTTTTTTTTTTTTACTCCTATGCTCAGCCCTCATCCACTGCATCAAAATCCATTTCAGCTTTACCTTCAAAAAACATTCAGAATTTGACTTTGCCTCATTGCTCCCTACCTCCAACACCTTGGCTCAAGCCATACTCTCTGTTGCCTGAGTAACTGGTTTGGAGCATCCAGGATGTACTCCCTGATTCTACCCTGGCCACCCCCACCCCCACCTGTTCTCAACACAGAATCCATAGGCATCACTTTAAGTCTGCCCATGTCCCTCTTCTCAACATGGTCCACTCCATTAACATTCCTTCTCACTCAGAATAGGATCCAAGTCTTCCCTGAAGCCTACAAGGTCCTGTCCACTCTGGCTTTTGCTACTCCTCTGACCTTCAGCTTTTCTTGCCCTTACCCACCATGCTCCATGTACATGGCATGCTTGGTTTTCCTTCCTCATGCCCCCCTCCTGCCCTAGGCCTGGGTGTTCATTGGCCTAGCACCACCGACCTACCTCACTCCTGTATCTTGCTGCATTTGTCATTTGCCACCTGACTTTATGCACTGATTTGTCTACCTCTGTTTAGGCTCTCTTCTGTCACTAGATTGCTCTGTGACAGCAGGCTCTGTGTCCATCTCCTTCACCGTTAGCTCCTTCGCACCTAGTAAAGTGCCTGGCACAAAATGAGGGCAAGTATATTTGTTGAATGAATAAATGAGCGAAAAGGGGGACCTTCTTTTCCCTTACCTTCCATGATACACAGTCTCATGTTTTTCATCATGACATTGGCCCCCTCTGTCTCAGTCTCCTCGTGGTTCCTCTTAGTCTGCCTGTCCCTTAATTACTGCCCCCTGCCCCTGCCCTGCAGGGTTCTGTTCAAGTGTTCAACTCAAACCACTCACACACACCCTTGGTGGTCTTGTCTACTGCCCTGGCTTTAGCCAAGACCCATATGTAGATGGCTCCCAGATCTGTGTCTTTAGTTCAGAACCACCTTCTCCAGTTCCTGCCTGGTTCTCCCACAGCCTCCTCAAACGCAGCCACCCACCCCTGAGCTGCTCCTCTCCTCCATACCTGCTCCTTCTGCTGGCTCTTCATCAGCAGCTGGCCAGCCAAGACCAAGCATGACCATCCCCTTGCTGCTTCCTTCTCCCCTACGGTCTGCCACGAGTGAGTCACCAAGGACTATGGAGCCTCCTAAATCCCTGAGTTTATCTACTTTCCAGTTCTTTCCTAAATGACTGTAATCACTTTGGGGCAGAGCTTTTACCTTCTACCCTGGCCACTACCCAGTATCACATTCAATCCTCACCAACTACCTCAATTCATACGTGAGAAAACAGAGGCTTGGAGGGATTAGGTCACTTGTCTAAAGCCACTCAGCCTACTGAGCGACAGAGGTGGGCTATGAACCCAGGGGTGCCCTGCTCAGAAGCCTGTGCCCTTATCTACTACACGTGAGGCTTCCCACTGCACAGAGTGGATGCCTCACCCAGCAGAGATGCCCGAGAGAAGATGTACCAACTTCCTTCTTGCTCAGCGCTTTAACAAGAGGCTTGCTTCATGATAACCCTCTTGGGAGGTGTTTGGGCATTTTCTAGAGAAGAACACTGTTGTTTGGGGTTGTTCTATAGCTAACCGTGGTCCTGTGCTGCCTGAAAGGTCTGCAGGGCCTGTCTTTACTGTGTCTTATTCTAGCTTCTTAGGAGATGTGAGTTGTGGTTAGGATTTTAGAGATTACCCTCGAGCTACAGATTAGGTTATTGCAAATCTATGAGAATTTAGTGCCCATGTGACAGGGTACAATTATTTAAACCTAACTGCTAGAAATTAACTAGAACCACTCTTTCTTGATGGTTTCATGGCTACTGAGTGGAAGAAAAATTCATCAGGGGTAACACATCTAAAAAAATAATTCATATCAAACAGCCCAGAAAACAGCTGTTCCAGAGCTACAAATGTGAGGAATGCAACAGCCTGAGACACGCCAAAAGCCAGCACAGCAATGCAACAAGGTGGCTGCGGGAACTCACTGGGGCCCTACCCACTTCCACCATGAGCTCCAGCTCCATGCTCACCTGTTCATGCACTGTATGTCCCCAAGCAGAGGGCACGTGGGGGCTTGTAGGGGACTCTTCTGGGTTAATGCCATTGTTCTACCATCAAGTAGCTAAGGTTTTTACCTTATGCAAGTGACCATCAACACAAGGCCAAGTGAGAAACCAATGTGAGGGACAGAGCCCTGGGGTGTGGGTGTGGGAGGAAGCACAGTCTGGAGGACACCTCTGGACAGTTGGGTCTTGGGGGCTACAGGGGTGTTCCTGGAACTGCTGCCAGCCATCACCTCTTCAGCCTCTGTTCATGGTGCATTGCCACTGTGCAGTGGGCTTCATACTTTGTAGCACCTGTGACACTCAGGGCATTCTCATGCTTCATGCTCTCTCCCCTGGTTCCTTAGGGGTCACTGAGAACCTCCTCTATCGACTGGTTGAGAACCTCTTCCTTTTGTAAACTCTGTGATCCTTAGGTTCTGTGACACATGTTCTCCAGGCTTCCTTAAAGCTACTTCTTTTGCCTGCCAGAGAGCCGAGGACTCTCCAGCTCACCACTGCCTTTTCCTTCCCGCTCCCCATCTTCTGGATGTTTCTATGCTTGTGTCCCATGGGCATCTCAAACTCAGGGCATCATAGGGCACCCTCAACTCCTTGAGGAGGAGACAATCTGCTCTGCTTTTGGGATCCCCAGCCCCAGACAGAGAATGAGCTGTATCCCCCTAACCTGCCTCTCTTCCTCTTCCTGAGTGAAGCGCACTGTGCCCCTCCTAGCAAGACCCTGGATTACGCTTGTGGTGCCCGTTGATGTCACCTGTGAATAACACTAAGATACACTCAACTATCCCCTTTGTCACTCCCCCTGGCTTGGCTAGGTCACTACCCTTTCTCACGTGGATGATCACATCCTGTGTACCTGCTTCTTTGCTGGGGCCCTGCACGTGTTCTGAAGCAGCCCCACCATGGCCATGCTTCACTTGAAGGCCTCCAGATGTCCCTAGAACTCTTAAGATAGAACATTAATACTCCTTGGCTTTGACCCCAGTCTATGGTCACCCTAATCTCAGGCACACAGAGTATGTGCAAGTCCCCGGATGTGACGTGACATTTTCTGCTTCTAGTGGCACCTGCTTCTAGTGGCACCTGTTTGGCTGTCTATTCACACTGCTGTCTCCATCCTTTCTCAGTGAACTTGCAGAGCAGAGAAACCCATCTGTAAGCCCTGGGTCTCACCTAGGGCTCTGTGCACGGAAGTCTCAAACAAGGAAGGACACCTTCAACTCTTAGCTTCATGGGTACTTTCTCTGGAGCCTTGGAACACATGTGGAACAACACCACACATAGCAAACAGAATCAGAAATCGAGGGGCACACATGATGTGAGACTGACTTTGAGGATGTTGTCTGTGTCCCAGCACAGACACTTACATAGCTCATGAAGATCTTCTCAGTGGGTTTGAGGTGCCTCTGGATCTCACAGTCCACGGGGTGCAGGATGATGATGCCATCATCGGAGAAGACATAGAACATGTTTCCCACACTGAGGCCTGGGAGGAGCAAACATGGCCATGGTTATGCATCGCCCTCTCAGCAGCTAGACCCCACCCTCCTATCCAGCTGCGCTGCAGGGTCACAGGACCTGCTGGGCACACAAGAAACCTGCGGTTTGGGTGCATGCGGTCCAGGCCCAATGTATAAGTGCAAGTCAGGGTGATGTGAGACGAGCAGGTGGTGTGTGGGCAGCATGAGGACAAAGTGCCGGAGGGCTCTGCAATCCCAGGCTATCCTTCCAGACACGCAACTCTGCCCTAGGGCATCTAGGACTGGCCACCAACACAAGTTTTCAAATATATGACAGTCTTGGCTCTCACATACATTTGATCTTTCCTATTCTGAAGTCAGAGTCTCCCTTGGTTGACTGTTGTCAACTAGTCCAGTCAGATGGCCCAGATCATGCCATAAAAGCAAAGGCTCTTATTTATTTTTTAAAACATGTTTGTCTATAGCACCATTCCCTGGAACATGGCCTAAGAATGCTGTGGCTGGTACTGCTTTGTGCCAGTTAAGTCCTGGCCTGTCGGTGCCAGCAAAGCCCTCCTTAAGGACAGCTGGCTGCCACCTGCCACCTCCGCCTCAGCAGTTCCTCTGTGGCAGCCCCACGTCAGACAACAGGGCGGTGGCCTGGTCATGCCCCCTGCCTGCTCCCACCCCTGCCCAGGTGTGGGCCTCGGGGGAGAAATCTCAGACTAGCAGGGAAGTGGCCTTGGGATGAGCCAGTTCTGCCTCCTTATTATAAAGACATAAAAACCCCCGAGGTCCAAGGAAGGGAAGGGGCTTGGTTGAGGCCACCTGCATTTGTGCCAGAGCAGGGGTCAGGCCCCTGGGCTCTGTGGCATCACCGTACACCTCTCTCTGAGAGGTAAACATGGCAAAAAAAAAAAAAATAGGCAAGGTGTGAGTTCTCCCTTTCTCTCTCCCTCCCTTTATTTCTTGGGAAGTTAGAACATGCAACAGATTTCCATAAATGCTAAGAAAATTAAATATATGAAGAACACGCTCCTTCTTAGCATGCTGAGAAGCCTGGTGCATGGACTTGACTATCTGGCTAAGTTTTTAGTGTTAGAAACCAATACAAGAGGAAATAGGAGCCAGCATTCCAGCTGCTTCCAGTGGCTCTGCAGGCAGTTTTCTGGGCCCTGGGCCCCCAGGAAGTACCAGTGCCTGTGGTTCCCAGTGTGGCCCAAGGTCTCTGATTCCCTGACACAGGGATCTGGGCAGGAGGGGCTCTGGGCAGGAGGGGCTCTGGGCAGGAGGGGCTTGGCCACCGGGAACAACTTGACCCCAGCCTCGCAGAAGCTAGTAGGGCCTGGGAGCGCCCTGCCCAGGCTCCAGTGGGGAGTCCTAGGCGGCTGAGTGCTAGCTGAAGCGGCCGCCCAGGCAGTTCCTGCCTCGGCTCCTGGGGCATCCTAGCTCCTGGCACTACGTGCTCTGTCCCCGTTTATCCTGTCCCAGCGGGGCCTGCCTGTCGATGCTTACCTGGCAAACGTCTCTTGCTCAGACCTATGGGCTGAAGTCCCTGCCAAACTGGAGACGCCAGGGACGGCCTCCTGGGACGTGGATAGCCGAAAGCTAGCAAGGCAAGCTTGAGAGCTCAGGGACTCGATGTGGGCTTGCCACTGTGGCCACTGGTCAGGCTAAGCACAGTGCCTTCCCCATAGCCAGCCACGGATGTGGGCCTCAACAAACGAGTGGCTTCACAGGAGAGCCAGCCTCAGGATCCAGCCCCCCGGAAGGCTCTGTCTGAGCATGGCTTCTCCGAAGGGGGCACGAAGGAGCTTTCCTTGCTGTGGTGAGCCCCCTCACCTCATTTCTCTTGTAGAGACCAGACAATTCCCTGCGGCCTGCCAGCCTGTTTGCTTCGGCTCCTATTGTTTTCCTGCCCCCAGCTTTGGGTTCTAGCTGTGAAGGGTTCAAGTGGCCGGCTATCTGGGCAGCATGGATTTGTTTGCCACTATGCTGTCCCGTGTGAGCGCAGCACCCGCCAGCACCGAGCCTGAAAGCAGCTGGTGCTGGGGGGGCGGGGGGGGGGGGCGGTTCTCAGGTTGGCCTCAAGGTGGGGCCTCTATGGCTGTATTTCATACACCCCAGGGCCTCCTGCATTCTTTGCTGGTCTCCACTTTTGAAACTTGAGCCTCTTTGTCCTGAACTCCCTTTAGGAAATTATCACTTCTTAAAGATACAGAGGGAAAGCTGTGTACCTCAGGGGCCTAGGAGCTGGATCAGGGGAAAATTGTCCATGATGAGTGGCAGTTGCTACAACTTGTCTTTCCAAGGAATCCTAAAGCCTACTGGCATCAGTTCCTCATTTTTCAGGCTCTGCTTCTGTTTTGCTCTCAGACTTACTGGAAGCAGCAGTGCCTGATGTTCAGGAAATTGTTCTGTGTCTGTGTATGCATTCATATGCGAGACTCTAGGCAACGCCAGGGGGAACATTCATGAGGGAAAAATAAGATAGGAAGTAAGCTGGCTTTTAAAGAGGGAGATTTTGTGCTTCACCCTGAAATCACATGGTGCATTCTGCTACTTCTCATACTTCTCCCTGACCCCCCCTGCATCCATGAAACTGCGGAACAGGTTACCTCAAGGGAATCTGAACCCTACTCTGGGCAAATGCACATGCACCCCACATAGTGACTTGGACTCTGTAACCCAGTTCCCATCTGGGCCTGCTATTTTTTGAACCGCATGAAATTGTCAGTACTAGACCATTTTTGATGTATAAAAATGGCAGCTTTTTAAAAGGCCCAACCTAATATGATGGTTTGATACATACAAATTTTAAAAGTCTATTCATTTAAAAATATACCTGTAAATATACATTTACAGAAACCATGGCGGCTGTTTCCTTTGCCATTTCCTCAAAGTAATCACTAAACCCCAATACTAGTATCAGCTCCTAGACAAATGTTGAAGGCCCAGTCCGACCAGGAACCCCTGCCAAGTAGTCTGCTTCAGTGACCATTTCAAACAGCTTTAGATGGCAACTTCCTACTTTTAAGTTCTAATGGACTAGTGCCCATTAAAGGCACTAGCAGGGTTTATATCTGCTTCTCACTGTGCCACTTGAGTTTGACATTGACCTGCTCCCTCCCATCTGATCTTGTAGGCGCACCCCACTTGTGGGGACCATTTGGTATCTGGAAAAGCTGATAGCGGCACAAGGAAATATGGCCCATGATGGAAGCATGAACACAGGTGATCACAAGCACAACACAGAAGGAGCAGGCTTGGTACCTTCCTCTCGCCACAGAATGTTTGCAACTACAGCATCAGAGAATCAGAAAAGCAGGAACATGATTGAGAGAAGGAAAAAAGAACAATGCAATGTCAGCATCTTTATCTTAGTGATTCCATTCATGGATGTACTACTACCTAATCCATCATGTGTGGAGTCCCCACCACCCTCTGCCCCAGCAACAGCACTCTGATAGGATTCTGAATGTGGACCAATGTTTCCAGGTCTCAGGACACTTTTGATTTCTAATCAATCTTTGAAATCAGGATCATAGAAATGAATGGGATCCTCCACTTCTGTGGTTGACAAGGAGCAAGCACCATCTCTCCCAGAGCTCTTGGTTCACTTCTAGAAGCCATATTGATTTTCAGCTAGGATTCCCCTAGGAAGACCATCTGAAACACTTTTGACGGTCTCCTTTGATGATGAAGACTCAGAGTGGAGTCTTTGAACAGGGCAAGAGATCACATCTATCACCTGCGTCCATGGAATCACACCTGCAGAGCAGTGGCTACAAGGGAGGGCACACTTGGCACACTAGGCAGGCTATGATCCCTGGAGCAAAGGTTATGTGTGCACGTGTGCCCAGGCCACTTCCTGGGCCCCAGTGGGACGGCAGCATATGATACAATTATTGAACTGGCATCTAGTGTATCATATAGTGAATGTGCATCATTGGCTGCTGGGTGATAGTATGAGGACTGTGGTCTGTGGGTAAGGCCAGAGATTCTAGTCATAGGGCGAGTAGGAGGCAGACCTGGGGCTAGGGTATGCAAGCTTCCTTGTGGTCTTGGGCGCTCTCTGCTGTCCAGTGAGTTTCCCTGTCTCTGTGTTGTCTAGGTTGCCAGGGAAGGTCTGCTCACCTCTGGGTCCCCTCTGCCCCCAGCTGTGAGCACGGAAGAATATAGGAGTTTACCCCTGTCTTCAGGGGCTCATAGATGGTGGCTGCAGCCCCAGTCAGTTGGTCCTCTTGCACCCAACACCCCCCAACCGGTGCAAGAAGCTCAAAGGCAAGAGTGGACTCACGGGTTTTTCTAGCCGAGTCTTCGATGAAAAGTGAGGAGATATCCTCGTCCACGCCCACTTCGTTTTTGGCAATGCAGGTATATGCCCCTGTGTCTTCATACCGGACACTGCTGATGTGGAGCTCGCTTCCATTGGCTGTGGGAAGGACAGTGCTCCAGATGGTCTGCTCTCAGTTGGGACCTTCCTCCTCCCTCCCATCTCCCTTCTATTCAGAGTGGAGAGGTTAAAAACACAACCCTTCAGCAGGGCTGGGGGCAGCCAATGCTCTTGTTGGGCTGGAACAGCTGAACTAAACTGTTGACCTGGGACCTGATTGACAGCTTATCATCACTGCATTCAGAAAGCCCACAAGACCTGTGTGAGTCCAGATAGCAGGAGAATTTGGGGAAACATTTGTTCACTCCCAACACATCTGACTTAGAAACACTTCCGCTGCTGGGGGAAGTGTCAGCTTGAACTTGATGAGGATAGCAGAAAGGCACTGAGGGCCGTTCTTACCTAATAGGGAGAGCTGTTTCGACATCTGGGTGGAGACATCCATTCCATTTTTCAGCCAAGTGATTCTGGGCATAGGAATGCCCTCTGCATGGCATCTCAGACTGGCTGCCACCCCGGGCTCCTGTGCCTGGGTCTCTGGATACACGCGGATGACTGGTGGCACTGCGGATGAAGTTGGTGCTGGTCAGAGAGGGCCCACACCTGGCCTCAGGCCTGTGTCTGGCCCTGAGACCTGCTCCAGAGGGTGGACCCGGAGGCAACTCTGCTGTTCTCTCTGTAAATAGCTTACAATCATCCTGTTCAGCAACTCAAGCCCTAAAAGAGAGGGCTATAAAATGGACTGTAAGCAATAAATGTGTCAGGCTGTGTGCCCTGTAATTCATGACTTTCGCCATTATTCTAAATATGATCAGAAAGACATCTAGATATTGAATGCTGTTTAGCTGCTACACATAAAGGGCAATAGCCGCTGCACATTTATTTCTGAATGAATAAAATTCAGATATATTATTTCTGTTATCGGAAAGCCATTGGACAGGGGCTTAATTTTTTGCAGGAAGTGCTTCACAAAGCACTTATGATCACTTTCTGGCAGTGCTACTAATTACATCACCACTCTGGGGAAGTCCATTGATTTTCCAGTGGATCATAGTTATTTCTCTACTTCTCACCCCCAGCACCATGGGTGAAAGGCAAGTGTGCCCTCCTTGGCTCAGCTATGAGCCCTGCCAGTCAAGGTCAGCACTGAGGATGTAACCTGGTCCATTCATGGGAAGAACACAGGTGGGTAAGGTATTGGCATCCACTACAGATGGTGAGATGGGGAGGAATGTGGGAGATGTCTGGAGGAAGTGAAGATTGTCTGGAGTATCTTCCCTCTCATCCCTAGCTCTGGGCCCAGGAAGTAAAATAATTATCATTTTCAATGGGATTGAGGGCTCTTACCTATCTATATATTTTACTTTACATACTTCCAAAATGGCTTCCAATTAGCTTATGTAAAGACCCCTGGATGTTAAACTCAACACACCTATTCTGGAAAGGTGGAAGATGGATTCTTCCTTAAATATGTCGCTACATTTTCCCAAAGGTATCTGGAAGCTCCTATTGTCTGATAAAAGAAAGTGTCCCAGTACTTTAGGACAGGGATTTTTCATGGGACCAGAGGTAGAACATGTTGATGCTTATGTAGAAGGAGGTAACACTGTTAATCCTGGAACATGAGCAAGATTTCTAGTGATCTAGCTTGGGAAGGCTGAGGACAAAGAAAAAACTTCATTCCCTTGTTGTGAGAAATGGACTGTGCAACTCCTCTCAAAACTCCTTAGGAGGCTTCTAATCCAATTAACTCAGTCTGAGTTTCAAATCTTTCCTCTGGTTCACCTATGGGGTAAAGCTGGGGGGCTCAGGAGAAAGCCAAATGGACAATCAGCAAAGGGCATGAACCCACCTTCAGAATAGCTCAGAGCTATTTCTGTAATATTGAACTTAGAGGCATCCTAGGACAAAGCACACAGAGACCCAACAACAACACAACCTAAATCATTTCCTAGGTTTTCTTTGTTGGCAGTTTTGGGGAAAAGTTCCAGGGTACGACAGAAGAGTCTTGTTGTAGATCAGGTCACTGGGATGGAGGAGGTAAATGGGGCTCTAGCTAAGACATCTAGAGGGCTGCTTAGAACATGGAAGTGGATTGCCTTTCTCAGACTCCCTTTTGTTCAAAAAGAAAAGAAATAATAACTTATCTAGACAACTTCCCTACACTGTGAATTTGGAAGAGGGAGGAATGGGGTTCAAGTTGAATAGATAGTAGAGTTTTGATCAGGAAGGTGTAATTCAAGAGCACAGAGCTAGAACTGGGGGACCTAGGAGCATTGGACCAGTGGGGAATTGGAGAAGGTGGTAGAGCGCCCAGAGTTCTACAGTGTGGGTGGCCATGACCTAGGAGTTAATAAACTTCTGCTCTTGCTATATCACCATTTATTTATACAAGCCTGCCTAGCACACATAAAGTAGATCCAAAGAATGTGAGGGAAGGATCAATAGAGAGGCAGAAATGACTGAATCAGTAAAAAAAGACTAGAACTGATAAATAAATAAAAGACTTGGTTTGTTATATATATTAATAAGATAGCCAAATCTTTGACAAGTTTGATCAATGAAAAAAATAGAGAAAGAACATAGGGAATTAAAAAATATGAAAGTATTATATTTAATGATAGGTAATAAATCTGAAAATCCAAATGAAATAGATCACTTAAAAGGGAACATTAATGAAAAAACTCTCAACAAAGTCGATATAGAAGGAATGTACACCAACATAATAAAGGCCACAGATGACAAACCCATGATGAACATCATACTCAATGATGAAAAGCTGAGACCTTTTTCTCTAAGATCAGGAATAAGACAAGGATGCCAACTCTTGCAACTTTTATGCAACATAGTACTGGAAGTTCTAGCATAGCAATTAGGCAAGAAAAAAGAAAGAAAATGCAGCAAAATTGGAAAGGAAGAAGTAAACGGTTACTATTTGCAGATGACATGACACTATATGTAGAAAATCCTAAAGACTCCACCAAAAAACTACAAGAACTGATAAATGCCTGTAGTAAACTCAAAGGGTACAAAATCAGTAAACAGAAATTGGTTTCATTTCCGTACACTACTAACAGGCAATCAGAAAGAGAAATTAAGAAATTAATCCATTTGTGATTGCATCAAAAAGAATAAAATACCTAGGAATAACCTTAACCAAGGAGGTAAAGGACTTGTACTTTGAGAACTCTAAGGCTTTGATGAAAGAAAGTGAAGTTGACACGAACATGCAAAAAATATTCTGTGCTCATGGACTGGAAGAATTACTATTGCTAAAATGTCCATTGTACTCAAAGCAATCCACAGATTCAATGCAATCTCCATCCAGAATTAGAACAAAGAATTCTAAAATTTGTATGGACCACAGAAAACCCAAATAGACCAAGCAATCTTGAGAAAGAAGAAAACTGAAAGTTTCACTCTCCCTGATTTCAAACTATACTATAAAACTATAGTAATCAAAGTAATCTGGTACTGGCATGAATGCATGTGTGCATGTGTGCGCGCACACACACACACACACACACACATACACACCCCAACCCAAAAAACAAACCCATACAGATCAATGTAACAGCCCACAAAAAAAACTCCACGTATATATTGATCCATATATCCATGACAAAGAAGACAAGAACATACAATGGGTAAAACACAGCCTCTTCAATAAACAGTGTTGGGAAGACTGGACAGCTACATGCAAAAAACCCAAACCGCACCACTCTCTTATACCATATACAAAAATAAATTAAAAATGGATTAAAGACTTGAATGTAAGACCTAAAACCAAAAAACTCCTAGAGGAAAATAGCTGGTAAGCTCTCTGACATCAGTCTTGGCAATCTTTTTTTGGACATGTCTCTTCAGGCAAGGGCTACAAAAACTAAAATAAACAAATGAGACTACATCAAGCTAGAAAGCTTTTGCATGGCAAAGGAAATGATCAACAAATGAAATGGCAACCTACTGAATGGAAGAAGATATTTGCAAATCCTACATCTGCTAAGGAGTTAGTATCCAAAATATGTTTAAAGCACCTACCCAACTTAATATTAAAAATCCACAATTAACCCAATTAAAAAATAGACAGGGGACTTGAATAGACATTTTTACAAAGATGACATACAGATCCAACAGGGATATGAAAAGATGGTCACCATCGCTCATCACCAGGGAAATGCAAATCAAAACCACAATGAGCTCTCACTTCACACCTGTCCAGTTGGCTAGTATCAAAAAGACAGTAACAAGTGTTGGTGAGAAAGTGGAAGAAAGAGAACCCTGAGCACTGCTGGTATGAATATAAATTGATGCAGCCACCGTGAAGAACACTGTAGAGGTTCATCAAAAAGTTGACAGTTACCCTATGATCCAGCCATTTCACTTCTGGGTATTTATCTGAAGAAAACAAAAACACCAACCCAAAGAAATATATGCCTACTGATGTTCACTACAGCATTATTTACAATAGCCAAGATATGGAAGCAATCTAAAGTGTCCATCCATAGAGGACTGGATAAAGGAGATATGTATCTATACAGTAGAATATCACTCAGCCATAAAAAGAATGAAATATCATTTGTGACATCATCGAAGGACCTGGGGAGTATTATGCTAAGTAAAATCAGACAGTGTGGAATCAAACACAGAAAGACACATGCCATATGATTTCATTCATACCTGGAATCTAAAAAGCAAAACAAATGAGCAAACAAAACAAAGCAGAAACAGATTCACAGATACAGGAAAAACACTGCTGGTGAACAGAGGGTGGAGGGCTTGTGGAGGGAGCAAAACAGGTGAGGGGATGAAGAGGTACACACTTCCAGTTATAAAATAAGTCAAGGGTACGTAATACATAGTGTAGGGAATAGAATCAACAATACTGTGTAACAATTGTGTCTGGTGACAGATGGTGACTAGATTTATCATGGGCATCATTTCATAATGAATACTGAATTACTATGATGCACACTGAAACTAATAGAATACCGTATGTTGATTATACTTCTAGTAAAAAAAAAATGGAAACTTAAAAGTATTGAGAACTAATCAAGAAGAGAATATTTAAAACATTTTCAAGTGCTACTTTTCAGTTACACAAGATGAATGAGTCCTAGAGATCTTCTGCATAGCATAAGGTCTATAGTCGACAACATTGTATTGTACATTTAAGAATCGATTAAGAGGGTAGATCTCATGTGACCGGTTTTTACCACAAACAAAAAGATAAGAAAAACAAAAATGAAGGGACACAAGGAAACTTTTGGAGGTGATAGAGACAAGTATTACTTGGATTGTGGTGATGTATCATGGGCATGTCCCATGTATACATGTCTAGTATACAAACTGTATACATTAAGTATGTGTCTTTTTTTGGTAAATCAATTACACCTCAAAAAAAGGTGTTTTTAAAAAAGTGCTACTAACCCCAAGATACCCTGAGTCGTTTCATAGGAAGTTTCTTTTGTACATTTAAGGAATGGATACTTCCTAGAGAATATGACAGAGAAGATGTTGCAGATTGTATCGTGAAGCCACTATAACCTAGGAACCAAAACATGCCAAAGGGAGCACAAAAAAGATGACTACGGACCTAACTCATGTAGGACTTGATAGACCAAAATCCCAGGTGACATATTGGCAAATCAAGGCTAGCATGACCAAATATAATATGTTTCAATGGCTAACTATCAGGAAATCTGTAATTAATCACCTTCCAGATCAAAGCAGTCAAAAAGGAAAAAATCATTTGGTTCTCCTGCTAGACAGTGAAAGGGCTTTTGAGAAAAATTCAAAATCAATTCCTTAGAGGAAAAAATCTCAATAAAATAGGAACAGAATGATATTTGTTTCCTACAATGAAGAATATCTCTATAAAAAGAAGAAATAGCACCATTCTTTTCAGAATGATGAAACATTAAGTTGGAAAAAAAAAGCAAAAAGGAAAGAAGGCAATATCAGACTCTCAACTTGAAGCAGTGTGATTGTCAATTGAAGGCAAGAAATGAGAAGTATTAAAAGGATAGAAAAAATTATATTTTACCTGTATATGCTCCAGATAATGAACCCCAAAGTAGTAAGGTTTAGTAAGTGACTGCAGAAAGGGAGCCAGTACCATAGCATATAAGACTAATAGCTTACTTACTTACTGACAGCAATCAGACAGAAAACACATTGGGCCTAAATGAAAAAACTGTAAAACCTCACTGAAGACATAAAAAAGACTTGAATAATTGGAGAGACATGTTCTGGGAGCTGAAGCTTTACTATGGTTAAGAAACAAGCTACCCCAAACTAAGTCATGCATTTAATCTAATTGCAATTAAAATCAATTGGTGGGGTCTTGACAAGACATTTCTAAAACTTACATGGAAAAAATGTGCAAGAACAGCTGAGAAATTTTTGAAAAATGAGAGTGATGATGGGCATTTTCCCCTACCAGATTTTACAAGTATGACAGCAGCAAATGCTGCAAAGCAGGGGGAGGTGAGGTGAGCAACAGGGGAGGGCTGAAGGAACCCCTACCTCTGAGTCAGGCGACATACTAATGGTCTGGATTGGTTTTACAAAGCTCTGTCGATTCATTCCATGCAGCCAACATTTATTAAATACCACCCAAGGGGCAGGTGTTCCGGACAGAGCAGGGAGTAAGAGCGTAGTAGCTCTTATCCACATGGAGCTTGGTGTCTGGGGGAAGGAGAGTCATCAGTGGATTCCAAGTGTGATGGGCATTACCAGAAGGGAGCTCTGGGGGCTTGCGGACAGGGGTGTGGGAAGATTTGCCAGAATAGAGCAGGATCCACTCTCCAACTCACAAAGGAAATCCCGAGCTTCCTTACACCTGCGCTGCTTGTCCCTTTACTGATAGTAGCTTTGTCTGTAGGACTGGGGACAGTGAACTGGCCTCTTCAGTGAGAGGGCCAGTGGTCAGCACCTCCTTGAAGACTGTCCTTTGTCTCAGCCCCGACCTTTGATAGAATCTGTGGACCTACCCAGGAAGTTTTCAAACCATAGTGTATATCTGCATCCCCTGGGAGGGGGTATGGTTGTTAAAACAAACACTGGCCCCACACTGTGGTCTCTGATCCCGGAGGTCTGGGATGGGGCTGGAGGATCTACTTTTACCGATCAGGTTCTGAGAGAAACCCGGAGTCAAGTCTCACTTGGAAGCTCTGGAAGACCAATTCAGGGCTAACTCTGAGCTGAAATGCATGGCCCTATTCTAGAACAAAATGAAACTGAAAGTCAAGGGTATGCAATAAGTCACTCACTTAAAAATATAGGACTATCTACTGGGTAAAGACACCTCCACTGGCAGGAGTTGAAACACTGCTCACAGGTGCTCACAGGGAGGGGTACGCTTTGTTGGCCATGAGGTCTCCATGAGCCATGCTGGGGGCCGAGACCATTCCTCCTTGGATCTCCATCCCTCCAGCAGGACTACAGTGAGGGCCTCAGGCCTCTGCATGCTCCATCTGTCCAAGCCCTCTCTTTCCAGTCTTGCCCTAACTCCACAAATAGGGATCATCAGGACACTTTTCTTTGTGCCCTCCATTCAGGGTCATGTTCATCTTCACAAGACGCCTGGGGCTCTCGGCCATCCCTCATCCCACAAACCTTCGGTGTATCTTCTGGAACTCATGTTCAGTCATGAGCAAAATGTGCTATATCCTCAAACCCTTGTATGAATGTTCCTTCACCTTCTCAAAATGGAAACCTGGCGACATTGCTTCTACTGCAGCCTCTTAAGGGGACGTGGCTCTGAGCCTCACCTCCTCCTGGAGTGGGCTGGGAGGTGGGGCATGTGTCCTCCTCTGTTCTCACCTTCCCTCTTCTGGTTCTGCATCGCCTGCCATGCCCAGCTGCATTCCAGATCCCATCCTTTCCCGCCTGTTCCAGGACATTGCCCTGGCACATCCCTCCTACTCCGGTGCCTTTCCCCCTTCCTAATGAGCATTCTCATCAGTCCATAAAAAGCTTTTAATTTCTATCTTGGAAAAAGCCCCCAGACCTCTCCTTCCCCCAACTTCTCTCCCCAGTGCTGCCCGATTTTTGTCCTTGGAAGCCTCCTAAAGAGTTGCCCATATCTGGGGGCTCTAATTTCTCTCTCCATTGCCTCCTGAGCCAGTTCCAGGCAGACATTTCCCCACCAAACTGTGGAAACGGCTCTTCTCCAGCCACCCCCACATGCCAAACTTGACCCAATGGCCAACTCTCTGTCCTCATCTCCCCCTGAGCTGTCCTCAGCATTGGGCACAGCTGACCACTGCTCCTTGGTCCAACCTGTCTCTTCATCTTCAAACTTAGAAACCCAACTGGCTGCATAACACCCAGCATTTACCATGTCTGCATGAGCTTCTGAGCTTCCTTCCTGAAACCTGCTCCTCCACCCTCCTCTTATTTAAGAATATAGCCAGTGTCCTCTGTCCAGATGTTCAGACCGAGATCCTTTGGAGGGACTAGTGACTTTCCCATTAAGTTGACAAAACATCAACTTTTCAGTAAGGCCTTCATTTGCCATCCCCTCTAGCATTTCTACCTTTTATCTGACTTTCCTTATCCCTTTGTGTTTTCATTTTTCTCCTTAGTCCTTGTTACCTGTAGACTTGCTCCACGAGGATAGATTTGGGTCTGCTCACAGTTTCCAATGAGTGGCCTGCAAGGGGCCTGCAGAACTCAGTACCTATATGTTGAATGTGGATTATGCAGACACTTGACAGATGAAGTGGCAGCAAAGGGGTGGGGAGAGCATTCTCAACTGGGGTCAAGTTCATGGGCTGGAGTATTTGGGGAGGGATGGGGGCCAAGAGATGAGGTTAGCAGGTGGTGGGAACCCAGATCACAGGGACCAGCCTGTATGTATGCATCTATGAACGTGGTCTATGGGCTTTTGCGGCCAAGAAGCTGCTGCCACCCTTCTGTGAATCAGTGACTAGGTCTCCTATCCTATTTGTCCTGATAGGCTTGCATGGAGGAGACTACGGGGGCATAGCCAGGCCAACAGCAACCGGAGGCACCCTGCATGCAGTCCTAGGCCCCCTGGACTTCCTGGCTCAATGCCCTGCACAAAGGAGGCCTGTGCTGTGGAATGTAACTGCAAGGCACCAAGAAGCTCCACTGAGAGGCCCCTGACTTGACCACTTGCCAACTGGCAAATTGGCAAAAGGATTTTTTTTTTTAAAGCATCATCCCATCAGTAGTGGGGTGGGAGCTCACTCACTGCCCTGAGACCCAACTGTCCTCTTTACGCATGATGACAAGTCTACCAATCCTGCAGCTGGTGTGGCATAGGCCCCTGGCTCTGATGAACACCTGCTTGCCTTGAGCAGAAGCTGTGACTCCTGCCAGAGCCAGAGCTCTGGATCCAGCTTCCTGCTAGGACAGGCAAGCTCAATAGACATAGGGGGTGTCAGAAACATGCTAGGAGCCCTGGTCCCCACTGGAATGGGGCCCAGTCAGACAAAGTCCTGCATTCCCACTGTGAGAGACCAAGGGGTGGAGCTGGAGACACAGCTTCCTGCTGGCAACGGTGATCCACCTGTTTTCCTTTGGCCTTACAGCTGTATTAACTCACACACTAAAAATCATTTGAAATTAATATATTCTGGGTAAACACATTCATTTTCTTTTAAATTTGCAAAACCCTCCAGTGAAAACATTTGAATATGTATCACAGAGGTCTGTTTTCTTTGGGAAACATGGATCATTTCCAAGGTGAAAGGCAGCATAAATATGTCCTAAGTAAGAGGTGCCTTCACAAAAATACCAAGCTAGAGTAATAAACAGATTTGGGAGAGGATTATTGTGTTTTGGGAAGGAATCGTTACTTGTCTGAACTGTGGGGAGTTCGAGGGTGTTTTTATTTTAATGGGTTCATCATTTATGTCTGAACTTCTCGCTCCTTCCTATGAGGGCAATGCAGGAGGTTTGTGTGAAGTTATAAATCATGTCAGTGTTTGGGCCTCCTCTCTGGGAGGCCAGGTCTATGAGGAAGTTACACTAATAATTGGAGAGAAGTAGTTGTCTAGAAGGGCTCCCTTTAGCCGAGCAGGTCAAGGCAGAGTTGTGGACGGAGAAGCCCTCCCAAGATGGTGGCCTGGCCTGTATATGGGGTCTGGCCTGTGCACCAGGAAGTGGGGAAGCTCCAGAAAGAAGCATTTTACCTGGTTTGGCCAGTTTCTCTGGGTCTTGATTTTTTCCATCCGTATAATGAGTTGCATGCTCCCTGAGAGGCCACCAGCTCAGGCCATTTGTGTCCACCAACTATAGCTAAATGTGGCTTGAGACAACTGAACATCTCTCCCATATGTGTCCTGCTCTGGACTGTGAACTCACCTGTATCAGGCATTCTCCAAGCATTTTAGACAGATCAGCTGTCATCAGGCCTAGAAGGCAGGAGGTACTAGTGCTATTTCCATTTTACAGGTGAGTCTATTTGCCTTCCTTGTGTATAAAGGACAGATCAGTACAAGCCCTTGAACTCAGGTGTGTCTGGCTCTGAGTTCATGTCTTGACTCTGGGACAGAGCTGTTGCCAGCTCAGGTCTGCACCGGGCCTAGAGGAGAGAAGCCCCCACCCGGCTCCTGCTCCCTGGAGTACTAGCTCTGGGTCTTGGGCTCCCAGGTCGCACATGAGCTCCCCAGCACATCTGTCATTTGCTTGGAGCCTTCTGAGAAGCAGGTAACTGGGCAGGGCCCTCTCTCTGCCCTTCTGCATTCCCAGCCCCTTCTCTCTGGTTGAGGAGAAGCTATCTGGGGGAACAGACACGAAACATCGCTCGCGGTATGCCCCAGATGATGCCTTAGCTTAGTAGGCCACAGGCCACCTGCCAGGCCAAGTGGGGACCAAACCAGACCTTCAATAGCACCGCTGAGCACCACACCATATCTCACCCTGGCAGCTCAGGGACCTTTTCCATAGTTTTCAATCATGCTTGGGATGAATGGCAAAAGGGAACAAACGCCCCAGGTAACTTTGGCTGCTGATTTCTCTCCCCCTTCTTCAGGAGACTCCTCGGCTAGGCAGCATTCCTTTTGTCCTGAGCACCAACAGTGCCCTCTCAGCCTTCCCAGCAGCTCTGCCTGAAAGCCTTGGCACCAAGCTGCAGCCTGCAGAGCCCCCTGCACCTACTGCCACTGTGGGCTTCCACGGTACGCCGGCCCTCGTATGGGACCTGGAGCACCATTGGGATTCTGCACTGGGATGGGCTGAGCCCCACCGGAGCTGGACATCTGAGCCACACGGTTTGCCAACTTCAGTTCCACTGAGGCAGGGGTCACTGCTGTGGCCTGGTCATCATGTGCTCATGATGCCATCTGTTTCCAGCCAGGCTTGAGTGCAGCACTAGGGGCAGAGGGGAATGAGGCAGGGTGCCCGTCCCCTGCCCTCCCTAGGGTGTAGTCTGCTGCAGCCCAATGCTGAGCTGCTGAATGACCACATCTGTATCCGACACCCAGATTCTCCAATAGCAGTAACACTGTGCCCTGGTAAGGATGGGTATGGTAGGGCAGGGCAGGTGTCAGGAGTCTGAGCTCTGGAGTCAAAATCTGCTTGGCAACTGCAGGGCTGGGTCCTGGGATCCTGAGATCACTGCATCTCTCTGAGTGCTAGTTACCTCAATCTTGAAACAGGGATGGCACACAGGAGGTGTTCAGTAGAAGCTATCATAATGGTCTCTTTCATACCATTCTATTTTCAACAACTTCCCATCTTTCTACGTAGGACATTTCCCTTCTCTCTCCCCAACACAGCAACCTAACTTCTAAAATACTTGGAAAGCCTTGCATCTTATTCCCAGGTCAGCAGGCAGTGGACATCTGTCCTTGGGAGGCAACTCCAGGCATACTTTAGTATGGCGTGCCCTTGAGCGGGCTGGTTAGTGGTCCCCCATGTCACCCCCAAGTGCCTGGGAGTCAGCCTAGCCCAGGAACCTTGTGGGCTACTGGAGCTAGGGCCACCCAAGTGACCTTGTCTGGCTGTCATGGGAGCTAAGCTCAAGGGGCCAAATTAATGACATAGGACACTATCACAAAGTACAGAGGTCCCAGCATGTTCCCTCCGACTGCTGATAGTGCTTCCACTGGAAGAGAAGCCTTCAATCCATCAGCAGTTAAGAAATGGATCTCAAGTGGCCTCTTTTGGTTCCCAATGGGAGGTTTTGATATGTGTGGACTCCCTTGGGTCAAAAGCATCCTCATTGGAGACTGGATAATGGCAGAGCTCCAGGGTGGGGGTGAGAGGTGGCTGGGGATGGTGTGAACAGGACTCTCCAATGCCAGCTGCACAGCCTGCTTCACACCTGGTGGGAGAGGCCCAGCAATCCCTCCTGGTGCTTCTGGGTCCGGGCCTTGCTCTTAGATTCAGAGCTGGGAGTGGCAAACTGGCTCATCCACATCATGACCTCAGTCTCAGAATTCTGGGCAGGATGGGGCAGAAGGGCACCCCGAGCACCATGGACTTGCCACTTAGTGTATGAAGGCACCTAGGACCAGAGTCTCTTCCTGAGGCGAGTATAGACTCTTACCTGTGACATACTCAGGTCCCTCCCCCTCCACAGGTGGCTCCCCTCCCCTGAGAGAGTCATTTGGGGGAAATAAAGGGGACAAGGCTCAAGCCATCTCCCTGTGGCACCTGCCCCCCACTCCCTGCACCCCACCCCCCGCCACACCCGCCATTCTTGTGAAGTGAGGGCAGGATGCAAAGGGCAGAATTAAAAATCTGCGAATATTGGTTCATTTCCCTTCTCCAGGCTTGTCTGAGGACCTGAGGGGCCTGGGACAAACCACATAGAGCTGTTTCCCAACCAGTCACCAACACTGTACCATGCTGGGCATCACTTGCCAGTTTCAGATGGAAAAGCCCTCTTCCCACCGCAAAGCACGCGCTCTGCCCCTGCTGGAGGAGAGCCCTGCGCACTGCCTGCTGGCCACACTTCACACTGGCCCTAAACTGAGGTGGGGTTAACTCCCCCAGGGGCTGTCATAACTAGAAACTCCTGGGTTATTTCTGCGGCAATCCAGTGACATTATCACAGGCCTGCATTCAAGCCTGTGAGCACAGCTACAAAACCCCAATTAAATACGTCCCAGGTCAAGGGAAATACGAAGATATGGGTTAGCTGTGTATGGCTATAAAAATCCCTCAAACATCCTGTAGGGTAAATGTAGACTCCAGCTGAGCTCACCCAGGTGTCCTTAATGGCTTGTTACCCTGGTTCCAGAGTTAAGTGAAATTGAGCCTCATTATGTAATTATTCTTAACACCTTGCTCACTTTATCTCAGAGCAGAAGCCCTGAGCACCAGCTGGCACAGATGCTCTAGGGCTGACTTGAAGTTTCCACACTGACACAAGAACACCCTGCTTAGTGCTAGGCGTCCAAGAGCACAGCTGCTGGCCCAAGCCTGGCTGGGCGAGTCTAACTTCTCTCGGGTGTTGATCTGCTTTGCATTGTGATGGCTTATTTGTTCTGAGGGCTGGAGAGGCCAGGATGGGCCAGTCAGCAGTGTGATGCAGAGGTCAAAGCACAGTCCCAGGTCTAGGAAGACACCCACCAGTGGTGTGACTCCAGACCAATGGCCTTACCTAGAGATTTCTCCATAACCTGAGTTGAAACGACATACTGACTAGCAAAGTGCATGTGATGTGTTAGCACAGGGATTGGCTAGAGTAAGTGCTTAGAAAACACTATTTTAATCGTTGGTGTTGTCATCAGGAGTTGTCATCAGGAGGGGTTTATTATTCCCAGCCTCTAGGAGTCCTGGCAACTCAGGGGTCCCTGAGAAGCAACGAAAACCTCCTGAGCCTGTTCAGGTTCTGTCTTAGCGGGCCAAGTGGAGGCTTGGTGAGCCTTTTGGGGAGGGAGATGGGAACCAGCCCCTGCTGGAGGAAGTCCTGCCTCCCTGGCCAAGTGATATGGGTGCATAGCACCCAGAAGAGCAGTGGTGTCTTTTAGCGTCTGCTACTCACAGGGTCCAAGAGCACAGCTGCTGGCTGTCACTGTGGCATGGGCAGGGCACATTCTACAGGGTTCTGCTAGAGCCTCAGCTGCTGAACATGACTAGCCCAAATGACTCACCCCCCGCACCACTATCACTTCATCAGAGGTGGCTTCTGGGTGAAGCCAGAGAAACTAGTTGGCTGGTTTTGCCCTTTCTCCACTGCTCCCTTTACTTCTGAGAGAGATGGGTTTTATTGGACTCAGACACATTTTTCAGATAGAATATAGAAGTGGGAAGGGTTGCTGTGAGCAGCATTTTGGGAACGCTTTGAGGGGACGACATGCATGGAGCCATTTACTAACCATTCACCTGCAGGACGTGGGTCTGGAAGAGCTCATCATGGCCGGAGGCGTGGCAGGTGTAGTTGCCCATGTGGACGGTGGTCACCTTGGTGATGTAGAGGGAGTTGTCCTCTCCGAAGTCCTGCACAGGGTGAGGAAGACAACGAGGTTGGCCTCTCTACTAAGTAGGCTGGGAAGGAGAGCCAGTTGTCCTGCTTTTGCAGGAAAACAAACCCTGCAGCTGAGCCCCCTTGCTCAGCCAGAGCTGCCTGCAGGGCTGTGCCGGCCTGGGCAACAGGAACTTCATTGGTCTTCCTTATTGTCTGCCTGGAACTTGTATATCCACTTAAGGCCTCATTCACCTCTGTGGCCAGGCTGGAACACCTTCCCTGCTTGCTGCTCTCACTTTTTAAGATTGGAGCTCACCTCTTCCTCCTACTAATCCTGAGCCTGCTTGGCAGGTTTCCTGGGGGTTCTTATCCACCTGCTGAGAAGCTCTGCAGGATGGCCTTGTGTAGGGCTGGCAAGCTTTTTTTTTTTTTTTTTTTTTATAAAACTCAACACCTAAAAACCAAATAATCTAATTAAAAAATGGGCAGAAAAAATGGGCAGAAAACATGAACAGACATTTCTCCAAAGAAGACATACAGATGGCTAACAGACACATGAAAAGATGCTCATCACTTATCAGGGAAATGCAAATCAAAGCCATAATGAGATATCACCTCACACCTGTCAGAATGACTAAAAATCAACAACACAAGAAACAACAGGTGTTGGTAAGGATGTGGAGAAAAATCCTCATGCACTGTTGGTAGGAATGTAGACTGGTATAGCTACTTTGGAAAACAGTATGGAGATTCCTCAAAAACTTAAAACTAGGAACTACCTGCAGACCCAGCAGTTGCACTACTAGGTATTTACCCAAAGAATATAAAACTATGAAATGAAAGTAATACACACACCCCTATGTTTATAGCAGCAATGTCCACAATAGCCAAACTATGGAAACAGCCCAAGTATCCGTCAACAAATGAATGGATAAAGAAGATGTGGTATACAGACACAATGGGGTATTTTATTCAGCCATCAAAGAAGAATGAAATTTGCCATTTTCAACAGTAAGGATGGATCTAGAGTAGAAGGCTGAGTGAGGTACATCAGAACAAGACTGATACCATATGATCTCACTCATGTGGAATTTAAGAAACAAACCAAATTAGCAAAGGGGAAAATAAAGAGAAAAAAGCAAACCAAGAAACAGACTCTTAACTCCACAGAACAAATTGATGGTTACTAGAGGGGAGGAGCCTGGGGGGATGAATGAAACAGGTGATGGGGATCCAGTAACCATACTACAGGGTATCTACCCAAAGAACACAGGAACACTAATTCAAAGGGATACATGCACTCCTGTGTGTACTGCAGCATTATTTACTATAGCTAAGTTCTGGAAGCAGCCTAAGTGTCCACTGACTGATGAATGGCTAAAGATGTGCTACATATACAAGGGAATATTATTCAGCAATAAAAAAAGAATGAAATCTTGCCATTTGGAACAACATGGATGGAACTAGAGTAGAATGCTAGGTGAAATAAGTCAGAGAAAGACAAATACCATATGATTTCACTCATGTGGAATTTAAGAAACTAAACAAAAAAGTGTAGGAAAAAAATAAGAAAAGAGGCAAACCAAGAAACAGACTTTTAACTACAGAAGACAAACTGATGATTACCAAGGAGAGGGGAGTGGGTGGATGGGAGAAATAGGTGTTGGGGATGAAGGAGCACACGGTGACAAGCACCAGGTGATGTATGGAAGTACCAACTCACAATACCGTACACCTCAAACTAATACAACACTGTGTTAACTAACTGGAATTAAAACAAGAATTTTTTTCCCTAAAGGGACAGATAGCAAATATTTTTGGCCTCATGGGCCATAGGGTTTCTGCTATTTAACTCTGCCTTGAACCACATAGATAACCATAATAATACATAAATTAATGAGCATCCATAAGCTCCAATGAGATTTATTTATTTTTAAGATTTATTTATTAGAGAGAGCGAGCTCATGACCAAATGGCGTGGGGGGGGGGGGTAGGGAGAGAGAGGGGGGGAGAGGGAGAGAGAGAGAGAGAGAGAGAGAGAGAGAGAGAGAGAGAGATCCAAGTAGACTTGGGGCTGAGCCAGAGCCAAAGGAGAGACTGGATCTCACTACCCTGATCACGACCGGAGCCAACACCAAGGGTCAGACGCTTAACTCACTGAGCCGCTCAGGCGCTCCCAGTGAAATTTATTTAAAAGAATAAGTGGTGGGACAGATTGGGCCTGCGGGCGTAGATGGCCTACCACTGGGTCAAATCTACCTTCATCCCAAAACAATTCTAAGTGGCTTGCAGAGACCTGGATAACCCACGAAGGGAAACAGAACTCTGAGGAAAATGAAGGCAAACAAAATAGCCAGAGAAGGGAAATAGTTGAGGGGGGCGGAAGCCGGGGGTCAGAGTGCCCTGATAAGCCCCCCCGGCTGAGCAGCACTGCCCCAGGGCCTTTCCGGTCAGGTGCATGTGCTCTTGCAGACCTGCACATGGCGTGGGCCCTGGCCAGGTGCCCCCTGCAGACATGCTGGAGAGTGGCATTACCCTGTGTTTCCGGGAGGCTCCTCATCAGGTTTGGGGTTAGCTAGCTCCTTGACATCTTTGAGGGGTGGTGCCCAGAGCCGACAGGGACAGAGGAGGTCCTGGCTTCCTGGTGAGAAACAGGGCGGTGCACTGCCAGCCACGCTGGCTGAGGGTGAGGGGAAGCCTGGCGTGGGACTCCGGAGACTCAGATTTTAGTTGAACTCTGTCACTGACCAAATGTCCCCTTGTCCCTCTGGGCTCTGGTTCCTCCACCAGCAAGCGGCGGACAGTCCATGTACCTGCCTGCCTCATGGGGTGCTGAGGAGATCTGGCAAGAGAACACACGTGAATACTTTCCCAGCGAGGGGAGCATGACATACGTAGGGGTATCACTGGTTATTATTAACAGGACGCGCAAAACTCCTCTTGACCCCCCGGAGCCAACACCAAACCACCCCTCTTACCATTCCCTGTGCCCTTCTCCACAGAAGCCATCTGGTGGCGGGAGGGAGGGAAGGCCACCAGTCACCGTGGCACAAGAGCTGTGCCAGAGCTGCCATGGAGCAGCTCCCTGACCCTCTGCCTTGCTCACATCCTGAAGGGCCTCACTGCCACCATCTTGAGTCCTTTGAAGATGCTTTTTGGCTAATTAGCCCGGTGAGGGAGCGCGGGCCCAGAGAGAAGCTTGGGGAGGGCGCGGGGGTGGTGGCGGTGGTGTTGCAGGCCAAGGTGGAGCGCAGATGCACGCAGCCCGCTTTCATTATCAGGAAAAAGCCACACGACGCACTCCCACCAGAGTAAAGTATTGCAGAGGCTGCCAGAGCCCAGCGGCTTTTCTCTGAAGCATTGCTCTGTTTAAAAAAGCCCCATTCCTATCACTCTGTGGAAGCTTCGATAATAAAAATAAAACACCAGATAGCTGATTTGTCCTGTGTCATAACAGAGTCATAAAGGGTTCATACCTGAGTTGCTTATGAAAAGTTAATGGTTAGTCAATTCTGGGCTGACATATTTCTGGTCTAAGCTGTTTGTGTGTCAAAACCTAAGTGTGGCGGAAAATAGATTTGGCTTGGAGGCTCCAAGGCTCCCTGTGGCGAGGTGGCGTGTCGAGAATAGGGCAGGGAAGTTGGGTGCGGTTCCCGCTTCGGGGACCCCTCTATACCTCACCTGGGTGGTTCCAGGGCCGACTCCATCCCCAGGAGCAATCCCAGAACCGCTAGCGGGGGGCGCCCTGGCACATTCCCTCGACTGCCTCCCCGGGCGTCGCGCCCACAGCCCATCCTCGCCCGAGGCCCCGAAGCCCCGAAGCCCCGAAGCCCGGCGAGGGTTCTGGCGGCCCCTCGCTCCGGTTGCCTCCTCGCTGAGGTCACGTGGTCACGGGCCCGCACGTTGCTCAGGCTGAGAGGTGCGCCAAGGCCGCGGTCCGCACCGATCAAGGGTCAGAACACCAGCTCCCAGGCTTCCGAGCTAGCCATGAGCTAGGAAGCTTCATATGGATTTGCCTTGGATGATCCTCAGGAAAGAAAACAAAACCCAAGCCAGAAAACGAAACAAAAGCCCAGGCCCATGGGGTGAGGAAGCAGAGCTCTCCTTCACAGCGTATTCAGGATCTGATCTTGTCTGATGACCTCACTGTGACCGGTGGGCCAAGGCTCCATCTTCTTATCTAGGGGACGGTGGGGACCCCCTCCCCTGCCCCTTCGCTCTGTCCTCCACGCAGCGGCCAGACCCTACCCCTGCACCCCGAGTCACAGCCCTAGAGGGTCTCATTGTATCCCCACTCCTTCCACTCTCCCGGCTCATTCCGCTCCAGCGCTGTGGCTCCTTGCTGTTGCTCACGAGCCAGGCATCCTGTGCCCTCCTCCCCAAAGGCTGTCAGTCTGGTTTGCACCCAGGCTCAAATGTCATCTGCCTGCCCTATCTGTAACCCCTACCTCTCACGTCTCATTTTGGGGCACTTACTGCCACTTCGCATACCATTTGTAACTGCCCCCCCCGCCCCCCCCCCCCCCCCGCCCCACTAGGACAGGAGCTCCCCAGGGAAGGCAGGGATTGTGGTGCTGCATAGTGCTCACTGCCACGTCCCCAGTGCCTGGGAGGGCCTACCTCCTCATGGGCCGTCAGCAGATACTCTGTGAATGGATCAGATCACACAAGATCCGATCTGCAGGGACTGTGTTCTGGTTCTTTGGGTTTGACAACAGAGGCACCTGCCTCCTGCCTTCCCATCCACCTGAACATTGCCAGCGATATGGGGTCAAAATGAGGTGGTTGGCAGGGAGGCAGAGAACTGATCCCAAGAACGGTGCCCCTGTTTCCCAACCCCGTCTCTTTTTCCATGCTTCATTCCTCAGGCTGGTGCATGCTGGGATTGGCCAAAGAGAAGACTCCACTCTGAGCAGCAGGCAGAGATGGAAAAGCCCTTGCATGTGATCTCAGACTCAGCTGATGACTTTTGGGGAGCCCCTAGCAAAGTCATTTAACCTCTCTGTCTACTTTTCCTCATTGCTGCTGGCGGCAGGAGCATAACTCCTGGGTGATCACTCAGGTGCTAAGGGGTGTGCGTCCATTCTTCAAGGGCACTAGGGGATGCTGGATGCATTACGGGTCTCCTTTGAGCACCTAACTTGTTACCAGCCTATGGCTTAGGCTCTGGGGAGAAGCTGACTGTGGGAATAAATAAAATAATGTCTCTGGGCTAAAACAATAGGCATCATATAATTATAGAACAAAGTGCATATTGTTTTCTGGAACATGAATACTGGCTACTGAAATCAAATTTCCCTCATTGGATGTGAGGAAATTACTTTAAAATTGATTTATAAGAAGCTACATAAGACTAAACCTGTAATCCTTCCTCTCCTGAATGTTCTTTGAGATGTGTCTGAATGCTGCTATCAATGCTTGATTGCATCTCTGTAATTGTCTTTTTATGGATGGCTTTTTTGTTGTTGTTCTGATGCTTAGAAATATATTAGCAAAATCAAGGTTCCTTCCAGAAATAAACAGATGCCATATTAGACCATTCTTTGTACTGATGCACATCTGTCTTTGGGAAAGAGACAATTTTACTAAAAGGCATAGTTTTTGTCTTTTAAAAAGCTCTTTTGTAAGGATCTGCCCTTAATAAAGCAAGTAATTAAATGAGACTTAAGTATTAAACAATATTTAAGCAGAGGCAAGATGGGGGATGTTGTCATAGTGATACATGTGACTCAAGTCTTAAGTAATATTAAAATGAACCATCAATGCTGAATATTTAGTGACTAAATGTTCAATGCAAGGACTCCAGGGTGATTGTAGAGTTTAGGTTAATGATACTGCCAATGGTACAAGTTAACACTCAGTTTAGAATCATTTATGCTGAGCTTTTCTGACTCAGCCCTTCTCAGGAGCAGTGCTTCTCAGGAGCCCTCTGCCCTGGCTCTCTTTGGGGAGGATGGAGTCTAGGAGAGGGTCTTTTCCCCATGCTGGTTTGATTCCAGCCCCTAGAATTCACTAACCCTAGTATCCCTCCTGCATAAACATTTTAACAGGAAAGCCCAAACACTGAACAATATGCAGCCCCTGGATGATGGCTGGCCTCAGAAATGTCTGCACCTCACATGTCCGATATCCAGACCAAGCAAGGACGAGCTGCATCCCGGGTGGGCACACACAAACATCCACGTGAACACATATAGTACACGTAAGCATGCATGGTATGCGCTCACAGCACCCCTAGCCCCCACCTCATGGCTCTATAGCTTAACCCCACACTGGGGTTCTCGTGCTCTGGCCACTTCCTTTCAGACCCTTAAAGGACATACTTGCCACTCTGCATGTACCTGCTCACAGTCCTTGTAAGAAGTCCCTGCAACTTGAAGTAATCCCTAAGGAGCTGCTGAACATCTAGGGTTCATTGGAGCAACCCGAAGTCGGTCATTTCTCTTGCTCATTCCCAGGCCCAGGCCAGGGAGTCACAGGTGTGAGAGAAGTCACTGTGGGGAGGGCTCCTGGCTTCCCCAGGACTGCAGGGAGTCTGGGGTCACTGGCTGACTCAGGTTAATATGATCATTCTCCCTCATGACTGTGAGTGCCAAAGAGGAGGCACCTCCTCTCTCTGTGTACTACCATATTGTCCCCAGCGTGCAGTTCAGTTGGTATTGCTGAACGAATGGAGGTGTGTCAGCCGACGGTGCTGGCTCTCGGGGAGCCCTAAAGCGAAGGGTAGTGAAGAAGTAACGTTATCCAGAGTGACGCCTGGCCTTCGTTTGCCTGGAGGCTTTGGCCATCAGACTGTCAAATATATGATTTATGATGGGGGCTCTGCCCCGTGCAGTACCAGTTGTGTCTCCTCAGGCGCCAGGGGCTAGAGGTCATCCATGTGAGTAGTACATAATCAAGCTCTAGTGGGAGCTCTGGACACCAGGTTTGGGTGAGCGTCCCTGGCTGGCAGTACCTCATGTGTGTGGTTATATATTGGTGCAGGGAAAGGACAAAGACTGCACCATGACGCACCAGGAGAGAACAACGGAAGCTCTGCGTCTGGACCCCCCTGGGTTCTGTGCCATGGGGCTTCTTCCCTTGGCTGATCTTTTGTTTGTTTATAAACCACAGAAATTTACTTCTCATAGTTCTGGAGGCTACAAGTCCAAGACCAAGGTGTTGGCAGATTTGGAGTCTGGTGAGAGCCTGCTTCCTGGTTCTCAGAAGGCTGTCTTTTTGCTATAGCTACATGTGCTGGAAGAGGCCAGGACTCTCCCTTTCTTAAAGGCACTAATCCCATTGATGAGGCTTCTACTGTCATGACCTAATCACCTCCCCAAAGTCCCACCACCAGATAGATACCCTTCCAATGGGGGCTAGGCATAAACATATGAATTTTGCTGGGATACAAATATTCAGTCTATGATATCAACAGATGCTTCCACATAAGCAGTAATGTACAAAGAATAAAGGAGCTCACATTCTGGGTAAAACAGAGAAACAGATTTCAGGCTTACACCCAGCCTAACTCTAAAAATAGAGTAAATATAGGACACAACATTTTTAAGCACAGTCTCTGATCTCTGAGAAAAGGAAAACATGAGATGATGGCCACACTCATTCCAGCTCTCTGTTAGAACTGCACACAGAACCAGCACCCAGGGAACTACAACAAGGGGAAAAGAAGTCAGAATACAGGGCCCTTGAGATAGCTGGAATTTGAGAGCTGGAGTAGCAGAGAGGACGGGGCTTTGTAGGAAAGCAGTACCAGGAATTTCCTAGGGCACCCTTGAATCACTAACATCCCGATGCTCAGGCTGAGATTCAAGGCCTCCCAGAGGACATGTCCTGGAGTTTGTGAGCTGAGCAGAGGTTCTAGAGATTGCACACTGTTGAGAGTGTCCAGGAGGGAAAGACCTGGGTGAATATCTTAGGCATTCCCTTGACTGATTGTAACCTACACTTATCCCCTGTAATAAACCGTAAATGTGAGTTGAGTCCTTCTGGCAAATTACTTAACCTGAAGGTAGTTTTGAGTACTTTCCACTCTTGTAATTGATGCCAGAGTGAGAGAGGTCTTGTGTGGACTGCTGTTTCTAACTTTGTACCGGGTTCTACAGTTCAATCAGGGGGATTCTGACCTGGCTGTGTGGATGCTGAGCATTAGGCCTGGGGGCAAATGTGAATGTCCAGGTGCACACAGGTGCCTAGGTACTTGCCCCAGAGAGCTCATGTCAGAGTCACCGCTCTGAGCCCTCAGCTTATCCACCCTCAGAGGCCAGAGGGCAGACACCTCTTGACTCCGGGACCCCAGGATGAGTGGTAGCTTGTGGGGCCCTCTAGGGAGTTTTGGGCCTTGGGTCCTTAGCTCATCAGCCTGGAATGCTCAGCTGGGGCAGGGAGGGACTCAGGTGACACAAGGCAATGCAGAGATCACCTGAAGCTCCAGACCACCTCTAACCTGCCACCTTCACCTGGGCAACATGCAACACTCCCAGGCGGATGCTCGATCAGGAATCTCTACTCTGAGAAGGCCCTATCAGCTCCTCTGACCTGAACCACACTCAGAGCCCTGATAGCCAACTGGCATTCTTGCTGTCCTTGAAACACTCCAGGGAACATTTGATTAAATTTCCTTTCATGGCTCATTTCAGGGACCAAGAAGACCTGCAAACAGGAATTTTCTCCTCATACATGTTTGAAATTCTTATACAGGCATACTTCGTTTTGTCACCCTTTATAGATACTCTTTCTTTATTTCTTTTTTTTTTTTTTTTAACCAATTAAAGGTTTGTGGCAATGTGTATAGAACAAGTCAGCGCCACTTTCCTGACAGTATTTGCTCATTTCATGTCTCTATCACCTTTGGTAATTCTTGCAATATTTCAAACTCTTCCACTCTTATATTTGTTATGCTGATCTGTGATCAGTGATTGCCACTCATCGAAAGCTCAGATGATGGTCTTTTTTTCCAACAAGAAAGTATTTTTTAATTAAGTAGTTACTTTTTTTAGACATATGTTATGGCATACTTAAGAGACCATACGGCATAAACATAACTTTTATATGTACCAAAAAATTCATTTGGCTCCCTTTATCACAATATTTGCTTTATTGGATAGTCACATTTTTGCAGTGGTTGGAACCAAACCCACAATATCTCCAAGGTATGCCTGGATACTGTTGGATGGAGTATAAACTGGGACAGCTTGTTTTCGAGGGAGATTTGGTGATTTCAATCAAACTGAAATCGTGCTCACCCTTGGATGTAGTCATTCTACTTCTAAGAACTTATCTTATAGACCCATTTACACAAGTGTGCAAGCAGGTGTGTAATGAGGCTGCTTATTGTACTACCAGTTGCAGTTAATAAAGCCTGCCAGTGGGCTGAATGTGAGCTCCCTTGAGTGGGGATGGGGAGGACAGCTGAGACAGGGCAGGCACTTGGGACTCTGCACCTAGGGTCTAGAAGCTAGCTCAGAACTTCCCTGAGGGACCCTATGCCTTTGACATGGGGCCCAATGTGATCACTGAGCACAAGTGAAGCTTTGAAGTCAGGACTATGAGAGAAGAGGGGTGACCCCAAAGAGACCACTGAGAAAGCAAAGGCCCAGTAGAGGCACCTGATGGGAGAGAGCCCTCAGTGAGTTCTACGGTCTGCAGGATCCCGGCTCTGCGCCTGTCTCTTGTGGAGCTCTGGCCAATATTCCTAGTGGCTTGAGCCAGATGTTCGTCTGCAACCAGGGTTTCTGATGTAAGCTGGAAAGAATTGGCCAAAGCCTTTGAGTGCCTCAAGTATAGTGTTTTCCAAGATTTTAAAACAAAATGTACCCAAGCATTTAATGAGATTATTTTAATGCAGAACCTACAACCTGTCTATCGTGTTGCAAACAGCTCTCCATGCTAATCAAACGCCTCTCATCTTTTTACAATGGATTCATGACTGGTTCATATAAAGACAATAAAAAATTAAATGAGTCATGAGCTCCTAAATCATTCTCTTTTGGTCTTTTTAATAAACTCACTTCCAAAGTGGAGCTGGCTGAGAGCATATGCTTCATTAGAGTTATTTGTTCCTCGTTTTATACCATTTAGGCATGGGAAAAAAAGTGAACCTTTTAACACATCCTTCAAACACTACCACAAATACTTTGTTCTAATGGGTTTTGTTTTTCTGCTTTTATCACTGTTCTCCGCCTACTGACATCTGAAAGCCCCAAATAGCAAGATTTGGTGAAGGAAAAAACCCGACAGAAAAGAGTAGCTCTTTCAAGTCATCGGAGATATACTGGGTTTGTTATAGACTCCCTTTTTAAAAAGACGAATACAATGGAAAAATGTTTCCTCTCCCTGAGACTGTCCTGGCCAGGCAGTTCCCTGTGCCATGCTCAGAGCCTCCTGCCTTCTGCTTTTGCTGGGACAGAGGCCAGAGGGCTAATGAAACCCTGCAGCGTGGTCCCTGTGGGGCCACCCCCAGAGTGGACACGTCCCGTGGGGGCCTGGGCACCATAGCGGGGGAGGAAGGGCCAGCTGGCCCCACGGTGAAGCCTTGGCAAGGCTGGGTGCTGGGGGTCATGTCCCCAGAGCAAGATTGACTGCAGCCCCAGCAAGTTCTGAGGCTCTCAGAATTACTTTATCCCCTTTGCTTCATGGAGTTGTGCCAAGAGGTAGATGGCATGCTGCTTGTGAAGAGACTGGCATTACACCTGGCCCCTGGACACGGGTTAGAACTCCTGCATTGACCCTAGCAAGGGTTCAGCACCTCAGCTTGATCTGTCATTGGGGATGTCCTCACGGGCAGGTCCCTTGTCCCTGAGGGTCATAAGGGATCAGGAGGAAGACAGTTATGAGGAGAGGGCAGGTGATACTGTTGAGGAAGGATGTGCAGACTAGCTTTGGGGACGTCACTTCACTTCACCCTGAGTGGTTGCTGAATGGTCTGGGCAGCAGGCTGAGGCCCAAAATGGGTTTGCACATTCAGTCCCTGCAGAAACTGAGTCAGTCTTCCCTCTCAACCCCCAGAATACTTAGTATGGAGGGCAGGGAAGGGGAAGGGGTGTGTGGATCTGCCCCTGAGACAGGCCCCCAAGCCTGGCTGTGAGCCTTCAGGAGACAGGGTCTGCCGGGGCGGCTTGCTGGGGAAGGCCAAGGCTCTGTGGCCCAGGTGCAAAAGCCAGGGGCCCGGTGGGATCAGGGGCGTTCCTCATTTCTCTGTGGGATTCTCATGTCCCATAGATCCCTGTCCTATCACAGGACTGTATGACCTCATATCCTGGAGAGTCCTCAAAGGCTAACCTCTTTGGTCTCCTGTCGGCTTGGGGCAGGCATCTTACTGCCTCCTAGGGGCACAGGGCTTCCTGATGACAGGCTTCCCCCAGGGGCTCTGGGTGTGGCCCCTGAGAGTGATGGAGCGCTCTTCCCCTATATGACAACATGTTGTGTGAGCAGAGCAGGGCCACAGGCGGGGTGAGCAGACCGCAGGCTCACACAGGAGGGCCTGGGGGCGGGGGCCGGTCCTCTGCCACGCCAGCACGGCACGCTCCTGGACACACCTTGGAGCTCCAGCTCTGGCCCAAGGCCTCCTCCACATCCCTTAGCTTCTGAGGTGGGGCAGTGGGCCGCGGGCCCCTGCAGGTGAGGTGGGGGGCCCCACGGCCAGGTCTGAAGGCCCCGGGACCCACGACGGCTTTAGTAAAGAAACCAGCTTGGCCAGGAAGTAAATTACAGGTCATTTCTCGTTAGCTCTGGGGAATGTGTCCTTGGATAGAAACTATTGATTCCTCATCAAACAGACAGAAGGAGGAGCCATAATCCAGGGCTCCCTTGCCTAGAGGCTGCTCCCCATCTCTGAGGGCTCTTGGTCCCAGTGCTGGTCTATCTTGGGGGTGGGGAGGGGGAGGAATTGTTTTCCCAGATGCAGCCAAGGGCCCATCTGTCCGTCCGTCCATCATCAGGCCCTGGGCTGTAGTGAGGCTCAGGCCTCCTGCAAAGGGTTGGCTGAGGCACACCAGGGGCTTGCTGGCAGCCTTAAGAAGTGGAGGGCACTGCGCTGAGCCCGGAGCCCTACACAGCCTGGGGTGCTGCTCCCGGTTCAAAGCCACTAGCCACTAGGGAACCCAGCAGGCTCCTTTCGTTTTGGGGCCTGACAGTATTTGGGGTTCTCCTCGGTTACACATGTAGTCTTAGTCATCATAGGATGACTTATGACTCTTATAGGATAAACTTCTGACCATGTCACTCCCCAGTTAAAAATCTATGGTTCCCATCATTCACAGGGAATGGCCAAGATCCTGTAGGTTAACATTCAAAACCTGTCAGGTTCTGGCCCCACCTTGCCCCTTTAGACCTCTCTCTTGCTTGTCCCTGTTGCTGGAGGCCAGAACTTCTCCCTCTGGCCCCCAGAGCTGGCTCCCTCTTTCTAACCTAGAATATGCCATACTGTATTATAATTCTGTGCTTGTGGATGCCTCAAACCCCTTGGGGCTGGGGAGGGTGTCTTTGCTCTACACTCTGGTTCACGGCTTACGAGTCACCAGCATTTGGTGAATCCAGAGGAGGACTCCCCTGTATGCCATCTGGACAGCCATGCACATGTCGGGTGGCTCATGAGTGCTCCTGACGGTGACACTGCTCAGTGGGGAATCCGAGAGGCTCCTTCACACTTGGCTCCGGGCTAGGGAGGTACATTTACTTTCTGATCAAATATTATTCTGATGCTTGAGGCATCCTTGATGTTTGCAAGTCAGAAAAGTTTAATTACATGTGTCATTAGGATGGCATTCTGTAATAGCTCTGTGACTGAATTCATTAACAGAATTCTTAACAGATAAGACAAGACAAATTAATATTTTGTTGCCCATGAAAGCTTCTCATTAAGAGAGCAGTGAAAAAGTGATTAATATTTTGTTGCCAATCAAGATGTCTCGTACAAATGACAAAGAAAGGAGGCTCACACCTCTTGGCGCTCTCTCATTTGCCTGTCTTGGGTTTTGTGGATGCAGCCCTTCTGTGCCAGGTGCTAATTACGGCGGGGTTGGGGGGTTCCAGCTGTGGCTGCGGTGGGCGGGGTATGTGTGTGTGTGTGTGTGTGCACACACCGAGGAGCTCTAGAACTCACCCATCCCCAGTCTTCGTTCCTTCAGGGTCACCTCTCTGTCCCCTACTCCCCACTGGGGCTGTTCTCCCCTGACCTATTCTTTTCTTTTTTTGTATATATTTTTTATTGGAGTTTGATTTGCCAACATATAGTATAACACCCAGTGCTCATCCTGTCAAGTGCCCCCCTCAGTGCCTGTCACCTGCAAAACTGTGTGGAGGGTCCTTCAAAGAGTTAAAAATAGAACTACCCTATGACCCAGCAATTGCGCTGCTGGGGATTTACCCCAAAGATACAGATGCAGTGAAACGCCGGGATACCTGCACCCCGATGTTTCTAGCAGCAATGTCCACAGTAGCCAAACTGTGGAAGGAGCCTCGGTGTCCATCGAAAGATGAATGGATAAAGAAGATGTGGTGTGTGTGTGTGTATATATGAATATAAATATATAATGGAATATATGTATAATGGAATATATATATATACACATATGAATATTACTCAGCCATTAGAAACAACATACCCACCATTTGCCCCTGACCCATTCTTGCTTCAAAGATGGCCCAAGAACCCGCATGCCTTGGGCCTACTTGTCTCCAGCCTGACCTCCCCCTAGGGCAGCTGTCATCACTGACTCCAGAGTGGGGCCACCACTTAGGAACACCTGCTGGGTGCTGGGCACGGGGCTAGGCACCTCACACAGCACATTCACCTGAAAATGCCCGCAGGAGGAGGACATTAGCACCCTCACTCCCACACAGGCTCAGAGAAGTTCACCAGCTTTCCCAGGTCTGCTCTGGCCTTGCTGGAGGCAGCTGGTCAGTGTGTCCCAGGCCGAATGTGAACACCCCAGGGTTGTATCTCCCTGCCTGGGAAGCTTCCTGGGGCTGCTGCTCGTTCCTTATTAGGGACTCAGGCTGCAGGGGCCCGGGAATGTCGTTCAGCAGCAGTAGCAATAATAATACTGATGGTAGTAATATAAGTAATAGTAGTGATGGGAAGGAGAGTGATAATAGCGTGAGACACCGTGTGCTAAGACCATCACATGTGTCTTCTCATTCAGTCCTCACACTGACTTCATGAGGCAGGCACTATTATTCATCCCTATGTCACACAGGAGGACCCGGAGACTTCGAGAAGTCAAGTGCCCTTTCCAAGCTCACTCACCTAAGAAGCCGCAGAGCCGAGGCTTCAACCCAGGTCCCTTTGCCCTCAGAGCCTGTGCTGTGCACCAGTAGGCTGTTCGGTCTCCCTCCTCGCCCACGGCAGAGGGAGGCAGGCGTGCGTGCGCGCGTGTGTATGTTGGGCAGGTGAGCATCCTGGGAGGCTGGCTCACGGGGCTTGTCTCTGGGCAGCACAGGGCTCTGCCTGTTTGCAGGCTGCTGACTTGACCACGAGCAGCAAGTGTTTGCCGGGAGGTAATAAGAGGCCATTAATCTCTAGTTGCACCCACAATTAACCCAAATTGCTAACCTCACTGTGAAAAGTAGAAATGCAATTGAGTTGATGCTGGAGGCATGTTCGAGGGAGGGGAAAAACACTCAAAGTAATTTAATTAAGCGGTGGCAAGTGCATTAAGAGGAGCTCCACCTCCGCCTTTATTTAAGTAGAGCACCAAGTAATGCACATGGATGTTCAGACAGACATGGGCAGACCTGTCCTAATTTTGAATTAATCACCACCACTGGCCAAATATAGTTTAAAGCTGATGCCCGACCCCAAGAGCTTTTGCACGCACAAAACTGTGCATCCCAACACACACACACACACGCGCGCGCGCGCACACACACACACACACACACACACCAGTCTTTGCAAACAGGACATTACCTCTCCTTGCTAAGATCTCAGACAGGCCCGAGGCATCTCAGGCTCAGAAGACAAAGCACTCTGCCCACCCAGCATCTGTCCATCAAGCACCCACTACGGTGGTACCGGTATTGATACTGGGAGATGGGTAGGATTCAGGCTGTACTCAGCACCGGAAGCTGCAAGGAAATCAATCTGCCCCACGTGACAAGGGTGAGAGAAGGAGACTCCTTGCCTGGCTGTGCCCAAGATAAAATCCCCACAGCAGCCCGCCTCTTGTCATCTGCTTCCCACGTGATCTCCTGGGTGCAGCAAAGGGCCTACTGAGTAGCACAGTCCCAACTTGGTGGTTTCTATAGAAACCACCCTAGGGTGGGCTTTCTCCTTACAAAGCAGTCTAAGAGTTGGAAGGAATCTTCAAGGTTATGGGGTTCAGCTGTCCTCGTCTGGCTAGTGGCATTGCTGACCACTGTCCCGCTTGAGCTTGTATGCCTCTAGAAATGGGGGACTCACTGCTTCTTATGATCGCTCACTCCATTTCAGGGCTGCTGTCATGGCTATCATGGTGTTCCATCTCAGCCGTCCAAATTGATTTCTTTTTGGGGAACACCCTGGCCCTCTCTGCTTATTGAACGTATGGCTCCTGCTGCCCTAGCACCTTCCTCACCATCTTAGAGATGTTAGTGGGAACTGATCACGCATCCCACAGGTCTTCCTTCCCTGGGCCAAGCATCCATTCTGGGCCAGTTTTCCTGTCCTGACCTAAGGAGACCAGGACTGCCCCCTCTTCTGCCTGAAACTTATATGCCTGTTACTCTGGCTAAGACCTGTTAGCTGTCCTGGCAGCGTCCTACATCAGTGACATCACTCTTTCTTCTCAATGAACTTCTGGGAAGCCACCTCACTCCCTGGGCCAAACCTGGGCCAATAAATATACTTGAATTATTCCCTTTTTTCTTCAAGTCCACTGGAAGGGGGGTACTGCCAATATTGGTTTTCTAATAGGATAGGTGGTTTAAGAAGTTGCTCAAGGTCATGAGGTTGGTTTGGGGTGACACTAGGAGCCCAGCCTAGGCTGCATGGACCCTCACAGAATGGAAGGATCCCCGTTGGTCACGTTAGGCTGCATGTGCTCAGCTGTTCTCTCTTCCACTCACCTCATCACCACATTTCCACATCTAGCCAACAAGGCCCCCACAGCAGGCCACTCTGGCCTGATCCCTTTCCTTCCACCTCCTCTTCTGGTGCCTGTCCTCTCGCTGACCCAGCCTGGAGGCTCATCCCAGCCCTCCAGGGAATCCCTGTTCCCTCCCCATGCCTGCCTGCATCCTACCCAGCTGTGGCATCTGGAATCTCCCCTGGCTCTTCCAGCCAGATGTCCTCCCCGCTCCAGTGCCTCCTGCCTGGCCATGTTTCCTGTGGGCTCGTGGTCCTTCCTCGCGGTGGGCTCCCTCACGCAGCCTGAGCCTCTCACCTCCCACTCCCATGCGCACTGCCAGGACTTCGCTGCTGCAGCCTGAGCCTACATGGAGGCCTCCTGCCCTGCCCGCTGTGTCTTCCCAGCAAGTGTGCCCTTGCCCTCTTGCGGGTCTGGCTGGCAGGCTTGCAGCTAACATCCAGTCTGTTCTCTGTCCTCAGTGGGACGTGGATTTTCTGGTACCTCCAGCTATCAGACAACAGACTTGAAAGGCATCAAACTAGGGTGTGAAAATCAAACCCTCCGGCCCTGCCACTGCCACAGGCAGTTTGCAGGCTACTTCCCTGGGGCAGGTGTGCGTTCAGGGTCAGAGCTGAGCGACTTACACTGATGTCTTCCAAGGCCATGAAGTTGAGGGCAAGCCCATTGCGCTTCCAGACGATGGGCGGCCGCAGGTCTCCACGGATAGCGCAGGTCAGCACGATGCTCAGTCCCACGGTCACTGTGGCCACGCTGACCCTCTCCTCGGGGGCGAGGCGGAGCTGAACCACCTCTGCAGGGGGAAAAGGAGAAAGTCGTCAGGGGCACATCTGGCGGGCGGAGTGGGGCCAATGGCCACAGGGGTTTCCTGCAGGGCAGGGGCCTGGAGGCTTTGAGGCTCCCTGAAAACTGTGTTGAACTCACTTAGTGTGCCATCTAAATGTACAGATGGACACTCCTTCGTGACTTATGAGAAACGTTCCAAGGGCTCTGTGAGTCAGAGAAATTAGAGGCTGTAGCTAGTATAGGGAAACCATCTGGGCTACGGATTTAGCAGTTGAGCTGAGAATGTGGGCTGCCACACGGGGACTGGGGAGCCAGATGTGCGGCGGACGCCCTGCTCTGTGCTCTTGGGCCTCATGAAGTCTGAGCCTTGCTTGGTGCAGTCAAGGTCTGCTGGCTGAGCTGACAGGTCTCTCATCCATCTGGGGGTAATTTAAAGGTTGCACTGTCTGAAGTCTGGGGAATGAACTGGCTGACCTTTGAAGGTTTGTTTCTGTCTGAGGATTCTTTGAACTCGGATTTGGATTTCTGTTCAGCAACCATGCAGTGTAGCCTTTAATTTTTTTTGAAGCGTACTTCGGGCTGCACAAATTTTTAATCCTTGCCATTTTATACTTGCTAACCAGCATTAAGACTGATCATTCTTGAGGCAAATGGGAAGGATCTAAAATATTTGCTTGCAGCCACAGGCTTTTAGAAATTTTCAGGATTTATGAGAAAATTAATGAGATTCAAGTTGTTCATGTACCAACATGGGATCAGGCTTGGAGGGAGAGTTACCAGCCTACTGACAGGATTGCCTCTTCCTTACTCTTCCCTCAGATCTACAACTCAGAGCGCTTGGGGCAGCAGCCCAGAGGTGGCATGAGCTGAGGGAGGCAGGCTGGCTGGCTCTGAGGGTCTGTGATTATCCGGGATGCCAACAAAAATGCTGGGAGCCCTACTCACTCTTACTACTCTTTTGGGACCTGGGGACCCTGCCAGGTGTGGAGCAAAGCACAGAGCTGGGAACCAACCTTTTTGAACTGTGTGGCCAGGGAGCATGTCTGTGCTCACACCTTCTTGCTCATGAGCACGGGGAGGAGAAGGTTGGGGGTGGAGGGGGGTGGGGAGGAAGGGGCAGGAATGAAAACAGTGGCAGCTGTGATGTACTGCAAAGTAGGTGAAGTGAGAGCAGGTGCAGTCAGGTCAGATCCTGAGTAGCAAAGCCCCTTCCCTGCCACAAACACTCCACGGCCTGGCCCTGGGCTCACAGAGATGAGCAAGATATACACTAGGTGCTTAATCAGTGCTTGTTGGATGGATGGATGAAAAATGGAGAAAATGGAAATAAGGAAGGAAAGGAGCCAACAGGCCGGTAGAGAGGGGACACTCAAGCACAGGAAAAATGTGACTCCCCGTGAAGGAGCCGCACGGGGAAAGATAAGCACCAAGTGATTGATGCAGACGCAGCCGGCATAATATTTTACAAACATTAAAGTGATGCATTTCAGGTTCCCTCTTAAATCACGTCCTGCTTGCTGCCCTCCCACCTCTGAGTCATGAGGCTTATTGGTTAGGGCAGGAGAGAGAAGGCACGCATCCTCCCTAGCAGGCCCTAGGCTCTGGAGAGTCAGAGCGGGCAGAGAGACGGAGGGAGGAGGACGTGCCACGCTGGTCTGCCTCCTTCTGTGCTGTGCTGACCCTGAGGATTCAGAACCCAGAATTGTCCCCGAGTGAAGAAGAGTATGCCTTCCTCATCAGATGACCCATGAGGCTCTGTGGAAATAGGCAGCAGACCCCCTCCTCTTCCCAGGGTGTTGTGGGGATGAGGGAACCCGTGACAAGGGTGTGCCTCTTGGCACGTAGGTGAGGGGAGCCAAGGGGGATTCTAGAAGGGAGTTAAGCACCCCTCCCCCTCCCCCCTTGGGGTGAGCACAGGAAGCGAGGCACAGAGCCAAGAGCCGGGATTATGTGCCAGAGGCCCCTGGGCTCCTGAGTGGCGTGGACAAGTCCAACGGTTCCCAGCGCACGCGAGCTGGGCCGTGAGGTGCTGTGTACCTCTGAGCCCGAGGCCCTAAGGGAATGGCCCTGGAGCCTCCGGGGCTGCGTCGTGCCAGCAGGGGCTGCGGAGGCCAAGCTGTTAGGGGACATCAGATGCTGAGACAGCCCACACCAAGAGCAGGACCTGAGACAGGGCAACTGGGAATCTTTGCAGGGGGCACCAATGGTGGCAAAGGACACCTGCTTGCTTCTGTTCCACACTCAGAAGCTAGTGTGGGGGGCAGCTGGGGATGCTGGTGGGAACCAGAGGCATAGGGCCCTTTTCTTAGATAGAGCATTTCTTAATACAGACTTGTTAGAACGACCTGCTCAGACTAAGCTTTGCAGTGGACGGAACGTTCAGGCACAGTGTCCTCCCAGCGCAGGTGGCAGGGGCTGGCGGAGAAGGCATGCGTGTTACAGAAGGAAATCACGTTTTCGCTGCCTGATGGAGCTCTGGTCCAACTACACGGGAAAGGACAACGAAGCACTCAGCCAGCAGCCCCTGGAGGAGGCGGGATGTCCCTGGGCCAGAGCTCCTGTTCTCAAGGTGTGGTCCCCTACTACTGGATCGCATCTCGGGGGCAATGGATAGAAACGCAGATTCCTGCCCCTCCGCCCCAGGCTGAAAGACTCAGGTGACAGAGGGGTGGGGGTACCCTAATTTTAACAAGCATCTCAGGGGCTTCCATGGTACGCTGAGGCCTGACAACCACTGCCTAAAAGACGGAGGGGCGTTTCTGGGTAGATGGAAGGGGAGAGTGCTGGGGGTCCAGGGATGGGGACATGAGGTATTCTGGTTGGTTGGGATCTCATTTGCAACGTAAGACCTATGTGCAATGCAGGATCCTCCCTGTGGCCCCAAAGTCATGTACTTCAATCAGTTTAGCACAGGGCTAAAAACAAACAGGTAAAAACCCGAGTGGGAGGGCTGCTGGGACAGCTGGCTCCAGCATCCTTCCTGAGTGCTTCCCGGATCATTCGTATGTCTGGAGATGTGCACTTTGCGTAGGAAAGGCTCATGCAAAATTAGAATGCGTGAATACTGACAGAACCATCATAATGCTGCTCCTGTCAGCTACACAAATATTAACCAAACAGCAAATATTTGGATCACTTAAAGTTTAATTAAATGAATGTTTTATTGGATTTAATTCATGTCAATATTCCCTGACTGGCTTAAAAATTCTGAAGAGATTCATTGCAACCAAAGCTCTCCTTCTGTCCTTCCTCCCAGTTATTTACTGTTCAACACACCTTCCCCAGGCAGGCCCCACTTCCCTGCTAAATGACCTCCCACAGTCATTTCCCAGAGTGAAAAATAGCATCATGGCCTGGGGCTGGAGTGGGCAGGGCAGATTCTGGACTGTGGCTCTGGACATCTACTTCCAGGCCTGGCTCTGCTGGTGACATGCCAATTGGCCTTTGGCAGGTCCCTTCCTGCTACTTGGCCTCAGTTCAGACATCAATAAAATTAGGGATCAGGTTAGGTGGGCTCTGGGGACCCATGTTGCTTTGGGCCCTGGGACTCTGAGTGCATGGTTCTAAGTGTACATGCCTGCAGGCCCTGTTTCACCCTGCCAGGCACTGGCTGGGTGCACCTTCCCTTGCCCCCCAGCACCACCTGCCTTTGCTCTTTGCCCATGTGCCCACACGGGCACACAAGTGACACCTCAAGTGGTAGCACCGTCAGTTGCCAAGTCCCATAGGGGCTTCCCTGGGGATTCCCCCGGAATCCTTACTCTCCACCCCAGACGCCAACAGCCCCCTGTGTGCTCACCCCTCCAGATCGCCCCTGTTCCTGTGAGCACGTGATATGTTACTGCCCTGCTCAAAAGCCACCCACAGCTCCCATCACCCACAGAATTTAAAACAGTCCCTGACTGACCGGCCCCTGTCCTCTTCTCTTCCCATGTTACTTAAACGTGGTACCCGCCAGTCCCCTCCTATTCGTCCATTCTGAGACCCTAGAGATGACCTCAGGGAGGGTCTCTGGGATCTTGAAGTTTTAACACAAGGGGACACTTAGGTATTTGTGGAAGATTGAAAGACACTGTCCTTTTGAGTTTGGTAGGACCTTTTCAGACTTAAGAAACAGAAACTCTCAGAAATGCCGGACCACTTTAAGAAGAAAAAAGCAGGGTGGTCTTAGTTTTCACAACTGGGAAATCCAAGGGGGGGTGGAGGAGGCTGTAGAGACATCGGGGACCCTCAACCAGGCATGCTCTACTCGGCTGCAAGATGCCCAGTGGCGGTCCCACACTCACACTGTCCCTGTGCAGAGATCCCAGAGAAGGGGACCAAATGCTTCCCAAGAGTGCAGGCAACAAGCACAGGAGAGAACTCTGTGTTCTTCCTCCTGTGTTCTTCCTGTGTTCTTCCATGAAGCCATCCCTGGGGCTGGGTGGAATGGAGTACCATGCTGTCACAGGATTGTCCCACACTCTAGGCCTGGGTGCTGTGGCCACCACGGGGCCAGGTGCCAGGTGGTTGGAAGTGGGGACAGACGCCCTGACAGAAAGAGTACGTTGGGCCAATTGACACCCTATGACGCTCCAGAGGCACAGAGAGGGTCTTCTCTTCCCTCTTTCCCCTTCCCAGTCCCACCTGGAAGGTTTGCCACCGTGCACAGTGAAAAGGGGAAGGTAAGTGGAGCCATGCTGTGAAGACAGGGAGGGCCAGCAGAACTGAAGGCTGGCTCAGGTGGCTGCAGGCTGCCTCCCCTTCTAGGGGAGCTTTTGGGGACAGGTTGGTAGCAGTGCTGTGGCCTAGCACAGAGGACTCCATGGTCTTCTGGAGCCTCATGGTGTGCTGGGCACGAGAGGAGGGCCAGGGGGCCTGCTGTCTGTGGGGATGGCCCTAGCATGGGAGCAGTGACCACACACTTACTACCCCTGCCAGGCACACGTGTAGGCAGGGGACTCCGATCCCTGCACTCTGTTCCGGGGGAGAGGGAAGTGAAGCAGCCGCCCTGCAGCTTTCCAGAGCAGCGGCCTGCAGAGGGACCACTGAGGGATCCATCTGGCTGCTGGCTGTGGTTCTGGTGGTCTGTGGCTCCGTGGGCTGCTCTTTGGGAGGCTTGTCAAGGTTTCCAGGGGACCACGCCACAAGATCTGCCCTGTGCCCAGAGTGTGTGGGGCAGTGAGAGGGGCTGGACTGTGGGGCTCAGGGGCCCCGGTGGGAGCTTGTCTGGTACAGCTGGGCAAAGGCGCCCACAAGAGGGGTGATGCCCCTGCTGTAAGAATTGACACTGGAAGGCCGCCTCGTATGGAATCAGAGGAGAGCAAGGAAGTTGGGGCTTCCTCACAGCTTGGGACATCTGTCTCCCCATGAGCCAGGCCTTCTGGTATCCATGGATTTCCCCTGGATTCCTACCCCTCACCCCGAGATGAAGAGGCACAGGTCACATTGAACCTACTGTCAAGGTCAGCACGGTTGGGTTAGCATGAAAGAGATCCCTCGGGGTACGACCTAGGCCACATGTCCAGCAGCAGAAACCTAGGGCTGTGCGGGGCTCCCATGCCTAGTAGGTGGGCTTGAGGCCAAGTCTGGCTGACGCAGTCTCCTGGGAGACACCTGCCTCCCTTTCTAGGCCCTTCCAACCAGAGCAGTAAAACACATTGGTTTTCCAGACACCAGACCTCAGCCTCCTCACTGTATACACGCTCTCCCTGTTCCTGGGAGCCCACAGAGATGAGGAGGCCGCAGGGGATTAATGTGCCTACTAGAAGCAGGCTAACACCCTTCCCGAAAAGCAGGTGGCCATAGCATTTCAGGCTCTGGAGAATTGAGTTTTAGATCCTATTACAGCTTTTCCTTAATCTCAGGCACTATTTCTCACACTGACTTGAACTCGATGAGACACTCATAAAACCATCAGCACCCTCTCAAGCAGGATTCTGGTGCTTCACAGCAATAGAAATTAAATTTCTCGAATTATTGTCAAGTTTGCGTTAGTTTTCTTATGTTAGAAATGCACTAATGGAACACATTCCTACCTGGACATTTGCCATTTTTCAAATGATGCTCTTGGTGGAAAGACTCTGTCAAAAGCTCAATCAACCTGCCTGCATGTCAATAGGTTGCACTGAGCCTCCAAGAGCAGAACCCAGGCTCAGGAAGCTGAGGATTAGGACAATCCGGAGAGACACCAGGCTGGGTGCTTAGACACATCTCTGTAGCTGTAGCCTGTTCTCACACTGTTCTCCTTGTAAAGTGAGGTGCTTCTGGTAAGACCTGGAAGCACCCCCACCAGGAGGTGTGGCACCTGTTTGACAAACGCTACCCATCGGTCTCATTCCTGAGACCAGGATCACGCTATGAAGCTGGCGATCAGGACAGAAACAAGGGTAGAAGGTGTGTGCCTCATGTCTCCGGACCACGTAGGGGATAGGTGACATCTCAACGTCTCCTGGACCCGATAACCGAACCTGGCCCTTACAGGGTGTGGCGGCTTTGGCAGGACTTGGGGGAAGGTGCTGGGGGGATGCTCTGTGTCCCCTGTGTCCCCTTCCACCACAGCCTGCCCCTCAGGGCTCTTTGCACATATCTGCTGACACTTGGTGGCCGCGGGGCCGGGAACAGATTGTCCTAGGGCCCATTCATCCTGACATGTACATTCTGAGCACCGGAGCATGTCTAGCTTGCACAGGTGTCTCTGGACCAGCCAGCATTGCATGTGTCCAAAATGTCCTGTTTCTTTAGGAATCATCTGATTCAATTTTCCTGTCATTGTCATCTTCCCTCTTGCTTACTTCATTTTGGGGATGGCAATAAACTTGTTAATTACCTGCAGATCTGTGGCTAATTTACTTTTTCAATTGAGTCACAGTGCTTGGGGTTGCTGCAACCATTTCTTTTCTTTTTCTTTTTCTTTTTTTTTTACAGTTATTAAGTGCTGCTCTTCAGTGTAAATAAACACCTTTGTAAGCTGCAGACAGAGATCATGTCTATATGATATCTTTTGTACTCTCAGCACCTAATATAATTCCTGACACAAAGAGGGGACTTGATAAGTAGTTTTTTTTTTTTTTTTTGATAAGTAGTTTTAAGCAAGTGAACTATTAGGGTAGTGCACGTTCAACAATTGTTTATTGAGCACCTACTATGTGCCAGGATACAGCGGGAATATGCTGGCAAGCAGAGCAGGTCCAGTCCCTGCTAACCTGGAGCTAGCAGGGGGGCCAAGTGTTAGATGTAGGGTGGGGAGAGGAGGCACCAGAGCCTGACCACTCTCTCTGGGTAGAGTCCTTCCTGTGGTCCAGTACTGGGCCTTGTGGATGTGGATGCAGGGGACAGACCCATGCCTCACTCCCACACAGCCTCTGTGTGATGAGGTTTGCAGGAGGGGCCCCTGCAGGGGCTGGGCTAGCTGGGCATGCTCTGACTTCCAGGGCTCTGTTTTGCATCCTCTGGCCAATAAACCCTTCTAGCTTCGGGGAAACTACAACACCAGGTGACTGTTGTAGAGGAGCAGGAAGTCAGAGCTGAGCTCAGTGCCCAAGGGTTGTGACATCACTGCCTCGGGGTGCCCTTGCGTGCTGTGTGCCCTTGCCACACAGTAGAGGCAGAAGTTGGAAGCAGAAGGTCAGTCAGCACTGGGGTGGAAAGCCCAGGGTCTCCTGGTCAGCAGGGTGCGTGGCTGCTGGCTTTCCCTCCTGGCTGGTCTCTGTGCCTAGCAGGGGGCCTTGGTCAGGCTGACAGGTCTATGTACCTCCTCTGCCCTACCAAGTCTACCCCCGAAGATAACAAACACCTCTGCTCAAGGTATTTGCAAAGTAAAGTATTTTAACTGCCTGGGTAGCTTTAGGGAAAAGAAAAGAATGTATTACATTATATAATTATCTGCTAGTTACTCAGAATTTGCCCTGTGTTCCCAGATGCTGGTTCATTTTCCAATTCCCAAGCACTCATTAAGATGTTTTCCCAGCCTCTCTGGGAGCCAGGGTGTGGTCATATGGCTGGTTCTGACTAGATGGATGTGACCATGCCTGACCATGCAAACCCCATATCACTGCAATGTTTAATTTTATCACATGACTGGCCCAAGGGATGCCCAGATGGTTGGTCAAACCTTCTTCTGTGCGTCCGTGAGAACGTTTCTGGATGAAATTAACATTTGAATCAGTGGACAGACTAAAGCAGATTGCCATTCCCAATGTCCATGGGCCTCCTTCAATCAATGGAAGATCTGAGTAGAACAAGAAGCCTGAGTATTCTTAGTATTTTTAGTATTACTGTACCATTATTAGTATTACTATTTAGTATTCTGAGTATTTGTAGTATTTTGAGGTCCTTCTCCTTGACTGCCTTCCGGATGGGACACAGGTCTTTTCCTGCCTTTGGACTTGAACTGAAACATCATCTCCTCCTGGTCTTAAACCTGCTGGCTTTCAGACTGGAACTTATAACATTGGCTCGTTTGGGTTTCCAGCTTGCCAACTGCAGACTCTGGGATCTTAGCCTCCACAATCATGTGAGCCAATTCCTTATATTATTCTCTCCAACCATCCATGCATCCATGCATCCATCCATCCGTCTGTCCATCCATCCAGGTATCCTATTGGTTCTGGTACTCTGGGAGCTCTGACCCATGCAGTCATCATGCATGCTCTCTTTCTTCTCTCCTCTTAAGAGACTGTGTGGTCGTGCATTTTTTGGGAGCAAAGAACACAGCCTCCTTGTTGCTGCCTGAGCCCACAAATTAGTCTTTGCTGCATCATGCTACTGAGATTTTGGGTCTTTACAGCATTTGGTGTTATCTCATAAACCCCCTTAGAAGACAAAGAAATTCAAGTTAATGTATTTCTACAGAGGAAAGTATAATAAGCTGTGGAACGGACCTTTGAGAGGTCAAGTCATTCAGGTCAGGAACCCTCAGAATCCTCTGATAAGAGGAGATCTGACTTCTGTTCCAAGCCTCCAAACACCTCCTGTCCAGTGAGCTCACTCTGTTATCCCACAGCCATTTCTACTGTTTTCATCATTAGATAGTATCCAAACTCCCTGCTCAAGGGAGAGAGGGGCCTCAGGGTAGGCTGGGAGAGAATGTGTAAATAAGTGACCCAGGGTAACACACACTGTGCATGGGAAGAACAAGAGAGAGAAGAGCAGTGAGACCTAATAAGATGCAAGTTGGGGTGGTGGTGGAAGCCTCTGAGCAGGAGATATTTCAGGAGAAATCTGTAAAGGGAGAAGAAAACACTGATGCCAAGAATAGGAGAAAGGACATTCTAGTCAGAGAAATAGCTCATGCAAAGGCCCTGAGGTAGGACGAGGGCTCACAGTACTCTGGGAACTGAAGAAGGCCAGTGTGGGTCTGCAGCATGAGGAACAACGCAGGTGTGTGTGGTACACATGTAGGCAGAGAGGCGCCAGCTACACAGCCAGGTGGAATAGGCCAAGGCACTGTTTTTTAATGGAAGACTTGATGATTTTAATTGAAGGCAATGGAAAGTAATTGGAGGATTTTAAGTCAAGGAGGGATGTGATCTGATTTACATGCTAGAAGGATGGCTCCAGCTGTTGTGTGAATAATGGGCCTCTGCGGGAGAGGAGAGGATGCAGGGACCCCATTTAGGAGGCTGAGGTTGTCCTTCAGAGAGAGTTAGGGTGTGACTATGGGGGAGGAGAAGAGAAAGGGGTGGGGGAAACAGTTTGCATGAGGAGTCCCATGAAAGGGGATGTCAGGGGTGACACCCTCCTGTGCTCCTTGCTTGACCTCTTGCATAATACGGTGACAGTTCTGGGGGTAGGTGGGCTGGGAGCCTTGCTGTGCCATCTCTGTCTTGACTGATAACCCTCTAAACCTTCCTTGGGCATTCGATCTGAAAAGTAGATTATCATCTTATTCTTGGACTCTTCAGTGAACAAGTCTCAAGAGGATTTCTAAACTATAGCATTCCTGTTACCAAAAAACCTCAGCCCAGGAAGAGGGGCAGATGCAAGTCTCCATCATCCAGGCTGCTCTCCCAGGTCCCTGGGGGCTGGGGAGTGTCTAGCAAGGCAGCCTGAGAGCCGGCAGCAGCCAGACAGGGGGGCTTGTCCCTGATGCGTGCCTCACCCCCACCCCTCCCGCAGTGCAGGCCTTGGCCTCTCAGAGTGGGGGACCCAGCTTCTCACGTACAATGGGGAGGAGCCCCTGGGCCTTGCAAGAGCATAAAAAGTATAGCTTGTTTTCTGTTTAATTATCCTGTCTCCTGAGAATGCTAAGTCATGCCTGCATTTTGTAAACAAGCATCAGCAAACCATTTTGCAGAACAGCTTGCATCAGTGTATTTGTTTTGTTTCAATTCCAATTTCCTGAGCGTGCCACAGCTCTGATGAACTCCTGAGGAGGGGTCCCCAAGCCTGGCAGAGGGCTTTGCTGCTCCCAGGGCTCACAGAGATCCTGGCAGCTTCTGTATTTAGAGGAAACATTGCTCCATAGCCTCTGTCCCTGACAGCAGGCCTCCTGAGGACCTTGCTTGGCCCACCACTTCCTGGTCCAGGGTGAGCTATATTCAGACTCTGTCCTCTCCCCCAGGGAGCCCCAAAGGGTTCTGGTTTTAGGGTCCACCTGAGAGGCACCATAGCTTTGGTCACTGAATATTAACATGACAGGGAGCTCCGGTGAATCCGTCTGTTGAAAGGAGAGGAGGTCAGTGGGGGTTGTTGGCCCCTGGTGGCCTGGTTTGGGCCTTGACAGAGGGGGTTCAAGGCTGGATTTTGGAAGAGCCCTGTCCCTCAGAGGCTAGTGAAGCTATGGGCATAGACAGCAGGGAGAGAGGCCTCTGGGGACAGTGGTCAGCGGTGAGGCTGAAGGTGCATGGTCAGGAGCCAGGCTGGCAGGGCCTTGCAGTGATGCTGAGGAGTTGGGGTTTTACTGCGTGAAAAGCTCTTAGAAAATTTTAAGCAGGAGACCAAACTGGTCTGATTTATGCTTTTAAAGACAATCTGTGCATCGGCTGAGATATCTTCAACTGCGCTAACCCTGCCTGGAAACGGCTGACTAATAAGGAAAAGCTGTCATCTCCCTAAGAGAGAGGCCCTGGTGGGAGTTTCCCGGATAGGTCCCTCTCATGGTGCCAGGATGTCATCAAACCCTCAGGTTCTCTTCCTTCTGCCCTGCCACCCTCAGTGTGTGGCCATACTGCTGGACAGTTCTGGGCATCACAGGCTGGCACTACATCGTATGGCTTGGGAGGGCCTCCTCCTGGTGTGTGAGCTGTAAGGACAAGGAAGTGGTCCCCCCCTGCCCCACCTCAGTGAGTTCTCTCAGGTTTCATCAGTTAGATTTGAGTCCTGGGCTCACCCCTAGAGCAACTACTGGCAAGTACCACTGTGAATGGCTTGAGGAGGCATAGGGTGGGGGAAGTAGGCCTGCTGGGGCTGGGGGGGGGGCAGGGGGGTGCAGAGGTGGTGGAGGGAACAGGCAGCAGAAGAAGCTGGGAGATGTGTTAGGAGCCTGTGTACTGGGAGTTGGTGGCTTGGGCCACAGCAGGGACTGCGAAGGTGCTGGGAGGCAGATGAATTTGGGACACCTGTTGGGGGACAGGGCCAACAGATCTGGCTATCAACTGGAGTACAGGGGCAGGGATTGGGAGAAATGGACAGATCAGGGATGAATACTGGGATTCCTGCCTGGGAAACTGGGCAGGTGCTGCTGCTTCCATTTGCTGATGGGCTGAGGAGGAAAGAGTAGGCATTCCAGGTAAGATCCAGGAATTCTCTTACGGCAGTTGGTGGATGGGGAGGCGGTTGGCTAAATGAGTGTGGGGCTCAAAGACTGGTCCAGCCCAGGGATGCGACGTTGGAATCCATCCATGTCTAAATGATATTTAAAACCATGGGACTGGGCAGCCAGGGTGGCTCAGTGGTTTAGCACCGCTTTCAGCCCAGGGTGTGATCCTGGAGACCCAGGATCGAGTCCCACGTCAGGCTCCCTGCATGGAGCCTGCTTCTCCCTTTGCCTGTGTCTCTGCCTCTCCCTCTCTCTCTCTGTGTCTCATGAGTAAATAAATTAAATCTTAAAAAAAAATTAAAACCATGGGACCAAGTGAGATGTCTGGGGACTGTGTGAAGAGAGGGAAGGGGCTGGAGAACTGAGGCCTGGACCCCCACCACCCCCACCCCAAGGTTTAGAGGAGGGTTGGAGGAGGAGGATGGGCAGACGTCACTTGGAGTCTGAGCAGGAGCCTGTGAGAGAGGCTGTGGGTTCCCTGTGTCCAGGGCTGCCGGGAGCTCTGGTCAGACCAGGACCGAGGCTTGATCATGGGCTTTGCTAATGGGGAGGGGGCTGGAGCTCTGGGACCTGGACATTTGGAATCTCTAACGTTTCATTAGAGCACTGGGGAATGAAGCCATATCTGGGTTGGACTGAGAGATAACAGGACAGGAGGTGGACAGGCGTTCTTTGCAAGAGTTTTGTCATGAAGGGGAGCAGAGAAGTGGATGGCGAGAGGAAGGTCAGGGAAAGATTTTTTTTTCAGATGTTGTGTTTGCGAGCGCAGGGGAATGAACAAGCGGAGAAGGAGAACTGCATGATGCAGAAGAGAGAAGGGGCGCTTTGTGAATAAGAGCCTCTGAGTGGGGGAGAGCGGGGAGCCCCCAGGGAATAAATGGAGGCCTGGCTTCTGACCAGGCAGACTTTGTGCTTCAGAACAGAAATTGGATACAGATGGAGATGAGGGGAAGTGCCCCTCGTGGCAGAGGGATGAGAGATGGTCCATTCGGCTCAGGTTAGCAGTTTTCAACCTAGGGTGATTTTGCAAACATCCCTCCCCACACCTCAGGACACTGGGTGATGTCTGGAGATAATTTTGGTTTAATGATTGAGAAAGGGGGAATTTTCCTGCTGGCATCTGGTGGTTACAAGCTGGGGATGCTACTCAACATCCTACAACACGCAGAACAGTCCCCATAACGAAGAATTACCCGGCCCCAAGTGCCAATAGTGGCACCTCTGTGAGCTGTGCTATACATTAAGAACCATGATTAGCAGTAATGAGGGGACTTTTATGGCCCCCAAATACTTATCCTTTACCTATTGACAGTGCCCGTCCTCCCTGCCCTTTCCTAGAAGGGCAGGGCCTGCAGGCACATGAGGAGGCAGCCCTGTCTAGACTAACCCGCATCTGGGGGGGGGGGGTCACACCATGGCATTAGGGGAAGCCCTTCATCTTTCACCCTGGCCTGACAAGGACAAGCCTTACACAGGACCTCAGCCATCATGCTCTCCTGCCAACACCAGCCTTGTGGACTGCCCCCTGCTGCTCCTGATGGTGGTGGGGTCTTGATGCAGGCATGTGACTGGGGAGGGGGACACCTCAAGAGAATGGCTGTTACGATCATCATAGTTGTGATATAGAAACCAACTCATTTGCCTTTGCTGGAACGTTCTCTGTGTCAGGCAAGATGCATGGCACCAAAATATCGGGATGTGAGAAATCTCTTTTCCTTGTATGGGATATTTATCTCTCTGTCTTGGGTAGGTTCTTTAAATTATCTTTCAGAGAGAACCCTATAATATATGCTTTGTCCAAGGACAGATCTTGGCAAGAAAAATGCCTCTCGTTTCCCCTCCAAAGACTCCTCCGCCATCTGTCAGTTTGGAGATCTCCACATCTGACCCACGGCAAATTGCTTCTCGCTGCACCCGACATGGGGCTTGCCTTGCCAGGCACAGGCGGGGGCTGCAGGCTGGCTGAGTGAATGGTCCATTTTAGGGATGAATGAGCCAAAATCTCATCCACCTCTCCTCATCTTTACAATCACAGCCAAATTGCCCCTGTACCCCCTCGGAAACCCCGGCTTCCTATCTCCTTCGAGACTGCTTCTGGGCAGGACCTCATTATTGGTGGAAGCAGGAACCTCTTCCCTGGGAAAGTCTCACTGGCCGCCCCTGTGCAGGCCTCCTTCTCCTCCACCAGCCTGGCATCATGCCCCACTGGTACCTCACTTCCAGCCTCCTCTCCTATGGCTCCCACCAAAAGGAACTCCCTGCCATTCTCCTCATGTGTCCTGCTTTCCTTTTTTTTTTTTTTTTTTAGAATTATTTATTTATTTATGATAGACATAGAGTGAGAGAGAGAGAGAGAGGCAGAGTGTGTCACAGGCAGAGGGAGAAGAGAAGCAGTCTCCATGCCGGGAGCCCAATGTGGGACTCGATCCCGGGTCTCCAGGATCGCGCCCTGGGCCAAAGGCAGGCGCTAAACCGCTGCGCCACCCAGGGATCCCCTGTGTCCTGCTTTCCCATGCTCACTGGCCATGCTGGTATCCCATCACGAGGGAGCTTGGGCTTACGCAAATGTGCCCCCTCGCATCTCAACTCAAGCCGTTGGAAATCAGTGTGAATCATTCTAGTCTTTTTTTTTTTTTTTTTTAATCATTCTAGTCTTTAATGACATCTCAGGCCTCTGAGGGTCAAGTGGCTGTGGCCACTGCCCTGGACCCAGAGGAGGCATCTGTCTGAGAGCCTCAGAGACAAGGCTGGCCCAGCACATACACCCTCAGAAATAGAGAAGTTCCAACAAGGAATGACAAGGATAGCAAAGAAACACAAGGTTTAAAATCTTACCTTCTAATACTTGATAAAAGCATCATTTGGTGGGTTGATAATGGAGAATGGGCCAACAGTCTACATGCAGAGCACCATTCCCCTACTCACCGGGGACTCGAGGCTGGCAGCAGATGCCTGGCAGGCAAGCTACCTGGCATTTCTGCAGGGCTGGCAATCCTGGATCGCATTCCACTGGCAGAGCTATCCCCATGTAGAGGACAGGAAAACTGAGGCCGGAGAGTTATGGTGGCCTGACCAGCACCCTGAAGTTCAGCACACTGCCTTTTACTTCCTGCCACCCCGTTTTCAATGCTCTAGGTTTGGAGAGAGGGCAGCAATTATAAATCCGAGAAAAAAGATCTAGATCTCATCCTCAAGCAGCTAACAAGTTTGTGACAGGTAACTTCAGAGTTAAACATGCCACCTCTGCGCCCTCCTACAGAGCCCTCCAGCCAGGCTGGGGGAGGTGGGCAGGAACAGCCGCCAGACTGGGCGCTCACACTACTGTTCCTAGCAGTGGTGGGGAGCCCCTGATCTCCATCTCGTGTGTGTTTTGATTGTGGAGCCGCGCTGAAGGCCTTTACGGTTACAAATGAACAGTTTCACACAGGCTGGAGCCGCCGCGGGGGTCCGTGCCCCCAGCTGCATCAGGGGACACGTATAGCAGAAGTCAGCATGCCGACAAAGGCTCCCACATCAGGAGGCCTGCAAGCCCAGTGTGGAGACATGTTCAAGGCTCACCTGGGACGCAGCCCAGGTCGGTAACCTGCAGCCAAAGCTGTGCAAGGCTAGGCACCACTTCTTTTTTTGTGCATTGTAAAAACAGGCTCAGGTTCAAGTTCAAAGGCGGCAGAAGTCTTTGGGATAAAATAATCATCTGCGTTCTAGGGAGATGAGGCTGTATCTCTTACGCCACACACACACACAAACCACACAGATACCCCAGGACCAGCACTGCCCTGTCCCCACTTCTCCATCCCCAGAAGCCCCAGTTTTACTGCCCAGGGATCCTGCTTCATACTGACCTCCAGCTGCCTGGAGTGTCCTATGAGGCAGTCCTTCCTGCCCACTGTAACCTCATCTGCATCAAGATGACCCTGCATGACCTTACCTCCTCCCTGCCCTTTGACCCATCAGGAAGCAGAGTCTGAAAAACGTAGTTCGTGCAGAGGAGGTGACTGGATGTCCCGGTCCTGGCTGTTTCTGGTCATACCCCACCTGTTTGCATCAGAGCCCTCATCTGCAGAAGTCTTGGGAAGGCTAGAGGTGAGGATGTGACCCTGGCACCAGGTGGCCTCCACCTGCTCTCAGCTCTGCACACACCGCTCACCATGGCCTCCCTGTAGACATGGGGACAGCATGGCAGTCCTTGGGAAGCGCCGCGAGTCATCGGTGGCCACTGACTCCTTCTGTTTGACCTATGGTGCTTCAGGAGAGTGGAATTCCTATCTTGGAACCCAGCTAAGCCCACCTTGGCTACACCCATATGGTATGGTTGGAAAGCAGTCATGAATATGAAAATCTATGCACCTTTTCTTACAGTGGTTCACACTTGGCTGAGTGCCTGTGGGGAGCCAGGCCCTGTGCAGCCCCAGGAGCAGACTGACCCTTGGCTTTCCCAGCTGGGGCTAGCCCGAGTTCTGGTGGCCCTGGCATGATGATGACCATGGGATTGCCTCCCTACATGGCCTGGCCCATCCCTCACCTCACCTTCCCTGGCTTGTCCACCATCCTGGGCCCAACCTCACCATCCCTTCTCATTCCTTCAGCTGGGGACTCTTGTCCCAACACCTGGTCACCTCTTCCTTCTCAAGCTTTTCAGCTCAGCCGCCCTTCCGCTCCCATAGCCACTCTGGAAGCCTGCTCCAGGCCCACGTTGAGGGCACCCACCCTGATGCCTGGTGAAAGTGGGGAGCCCCCCGGGAGCTGGTGCAGAGAGCCGCTTCCCCTGGTAGCCCCTTGTCCTTCCACCCGCTGTGCCAGCCTGAGGCTTCCCTGGCTGCCTGTGTAGCCACGGCCTCCTCTGGAGGCTCATGGCAGAAACATAGCATTATCAGCAAGCTCTGGGCCATGTTCTGTGGAGACCAGGTGAACGACCCCCCAGAAAGCAATGTCAGCTGACAAAGAGCACTCATCGGGGCATGGTGGGGGAGGGGTGAGGCTAGGCAGGTCAAAAGTGGTAGGAACCCTATCTGCTTGGTGTTCACCTGCTCCTCAGCACCCCTGAAAAGACCCCCAGCCAATCCCAATAAACACCAGGTGAGTCAGGAACTCACATACTTGTCCACTGATGCAGGTGCAAGGGGCAGCCTAGATGTAGGGGGACAGGAGAGGCCGGGGGGCGGTGCGCAGCTGGGAGCTCACAGTGCCTGGGCCCCGCATGATGGCAGTGCTGCTTTTCCAAGCCTCCTACCACAGGAGGGCACCTGTCCTAGGCTACCCACCTTGTCAGGTGGGTGGCGGATCCCTGTGGCTCCGTGAGTTGAAGGGAAGGCCTCAGGCATAGCGCTTGAGCTCTGGTTTGCCCACCGTGGGAGCATGCTGCCCTCGACAGGGAGGTTGGGACACACCGAAGCTGAGGCTCCCTCCCGCCTCACACACACCCCTGCCATGGGGGATAGTTTAATGACTTCAAGCAACTCTCCCCAGAGGCTGGCTGCAGCCCTGCCTATCCTGGGCATGTGGGCCTCTGACCCCAGGCCCACGATGGGGCATCTGAACTGTGGTTAAGGGTGCAGCTACCTCACATCGTGTGCGCAACCAGCACTGGCCGGAACTTTCTGAGCACGTGTCAGGTGTGGGGGCTTCTGCGTGCCAGCATGGACTTCACAGTTCCCAGCACGTGTGGTCAGTGGGCTGCTGAATGTGGTTTCCACGGCACTGAATGGTGGGCACTGAAAACAAGTTTCATTTGTCCTGGCACTTTGAGAGTGGGAGCTGCGGGTTGGATGGCTTTGTGCGATCCTGAAACCACACTGGCCTGAAGAGCTTCTGCACAGGAGAGGCCATCGCCAGTGAGATGTGCCCATTAAATGTATGGGGTTCACAAGGACGCCTGGCCCTCTCCTGGCTGAAAGGCAGCTGTGGCATAGGGGCCTGGTTGCCTTGGACATGGTCCCTTTAGCCCCCTGGCCTCAGCCCCCTCCCCTGGAGGTGCCCTCCACACTGGCTCCCCTCAGAGAGCAGGTGAGGAGCCAGGAATGGTGTCAGCAGAGCCTGGGAAATTTGGGTCAGGGCTTCAGAACTCAGGGTCAGGCAGGCAGCCACCTGCCCCTGCCTAGCTTCTCACTGACTAAAAAGTTGGGGGGTCTCTGGCAATGCAAAGCAAAGGACACCATCTATCTCTGCCTCCTGCCTGCCTGGAAAGCAGGGACACAGGTGTTCTGGGAGCTAGGCATGTCCCCATCTGGGGCAGGCCGAGGACCCTCTTATGGTCAGCCTGCCGCAGTTGAAGCAGTGCGTGTGGGGGGGTCACTGGCCCAGAGTAGTGGCTAGAGGAGGCCCATGACCTTGTTCACCCACACAGGAACCCAGAAATTGGTGGGCATGCCACTTCCCCCTGGGCCCTTGGAGACTACAGAGGGTGCCAAAAGTCACAAAGGTAAAGGGTCTGACTGGGCATGATGAGTTCCTGTCTCTGTGTTGCCCTAGCCCTGGAGTCTCTGTGACCCCATTCCAGGACCACTCTCCTGGGAGGAGGGATAGTAGGAACAGGAAAAAGGCTGGTGATTCTGGTTCAGCAGGTCATGCTAGGGAGGGCTGGGAAAAGACAAGAGGCTGGGTTGGTGGAGGAGGACAGCCTCAGGGACCCTGGAGCCTAACAGGATTGTGGGGATGGGGTGAGGAGGTGGCCTTAGAGCAAGCATCTGTCAAAGAGCTCTGTGGCTCCAGCTGGCCAACAGGGCCTCAACCTAGCCCAGGCTCAGGAGGGCTACAGGCAGGGTAAGAGGGTGTCCTGGGGGCTGTGCTTAACCAGATGGTGGCACAGGACAGCCCTGCATCACAAAGCATTTTCACATCCACGGCCACATCTCCCCCATGGGGAGGTGGGGTGGAAGGCATGTGCCCCTCTCACAAATGAGGCCAAATGGGGCAAGCTGCTACTGGGTAGAGGTCTTGGAGTGGGCTGTCTTCCTGATGCCTTAGCCAGGCAGTGCCAGGGAGCCACCAGGACCACAGCAAAGCCTTGGACACCTGCACTTGGGAAGCTCTCCTGCCAGCGGCTGTCTGAGTCCCCCACTGAAGGCCCACTTGACAGCTGAAATGTGCTTGGGAAAGTAGACCCTACTGTGGTTATCAGTCATTACCACTCAGGAGGCTGCCAGACTGTGTCTAGCTGGTGAGGAGGCGGTTTGCTTAGGGCCGAGGAGGGTCTCTAGAGAACAGAACAGAAGCCTCCAGGAAAACGTCACTGGACACAGGAGCACTTTTCCCAACCTCCAAATTTCACTGGCTTGGTTGGAGTGCGAAGGGCTGGGGCTCCTCTTGGCAAAGAAATTGCATCCAACACTCCTGAGGGCGCATCAAACACCCCGCGCTTCTGCCAAAGCACACCTCAAGTGTCTTGAGCCAGGGATTCCCAAGCGGTGGAACCCCAAATGGGGTTCCAAATAGTGTCAGGGATGACCAGCATTTGCCTTCCTAGATTAGGTCCCGGGCTCTGGAAGCTTTGCCTGTATTTCTAAAAGCTATGCTTGCTGTCATGAACCACCGGATGAAGTGCCGACATTTAATCAAATGATGCTCTAACCCTCCAGAAAGCACTTGCCTCTTGTTTGTCTCAGGAGCTCTCCTGACTGTTGTAAAGGTCACGTTGTACTGTCCTAACTCACTGGCCAGCCCACCCGCTGTCCCCGCAGACGCCTGCTGCCATGCCCTGCTCGCTCGGCGAACTGATGAGGACACGCTGAGAGGCCAGGCACTCGCAGCAGGGAGCCAGGCTGGCTGGGATGAGCCAGGCCTTCCTCCCTACTAACTAAACCAGGGGAGATGTCGGTGAGACGGCGGGGGCGTATGTGTGTGTCCGTGTGCACACGTGTGCACTGTGCAGTCTCAGTACCAGCACCTGCCAAGAGCTGAGATATCCACCCAGGCATCCAGATGTCTTCCTCCAGATGTGGTACCCATATCAAACCCTGGTCTGAGGGCTAGTACAGCTCTGTGAAAGATGTTGTCTGCTGTACAGTGAGAGGTAGGTGTGTGTATGTGTTGGTCTTGCTGTTACTATAAGGTTGACAACAGTCCTTCCGTTAGTCTGAAATTATTTCCATTGTAACTGATGTCTTTTACATCTCAATGATAGTGAAAGCTACTAGTCCTTACTTGGCCAAATGAAAAATGGCAGCCCTAGATCAGGTCTCTATATTATCTTTCAATGCAAAAAAATTAAAAACCCGTTTTTTTTTTTAGATTAAAACAGTTGGTTTGTGAAATGTGGACCATACTTTTTGGTGTGAGATGAGACACCAGCGTTCCCCTCTCTCCTCTTGGTCAGGCCACTGTGCACCAAATTGCATTCGTCATATTGAGAAGGAGTCTGGACCACACCCAGGCCCAGCGCAAAAGAACAGTATCACTGATGTGCTGTGTCTGCCAGCGATGTGGGGAGGAACTTGCTTTTACTAGCGCCAGCCCTCTAGGTAAAAGTGAACACGTTTGCATTAAAAAAATAAAAAAAGAAAAGCCAAAATCAGTTCAGTGGATTCAAATCACATCTTAGCCAATATGCAGCAGTTTCTGTAAAATCCAGTTGGTCATAACTCAAGTTTTAAAGCGGTCTTTACTTTGGGAACAGATGTCAGAGACGGTGGACTTGATAATCAGGCAATCAGAACAGAAGGACAAGTCAGGAAAAATCCACGCAGTGGACCTTAGAAGGAGATCAGCTCACCAAGAATGGAGGCTGGATTCATTGCTCCTTGGGAGCTTCTTCTGCTGTGGCCTGGGCTCCGACAGCATCAGGGTACAGTGCAGAAAACTGGGCTTTAAGCACCGAGCCAGTCAAAACCGTGCCTTCCCGCACACGTGGGGTGGGGGGTATGGAATCAGCCTGATGCCCTGGTCCAAGCCGTCCCGTCCCAAGAGGCCAGGCCTCTGTCCTGCTGGACCTATCAATGCTGTTTGGCTGTGAGCCGACTTTAGAGTCTCTAGAGTTCTTCAAGGCACGGTGGTGTGTCCTCTCCCGTCTTGCTGGGTTGCAGGCTGCAGAGCAGGAGTGCAGCCTGGACTTTCATAAATAATGGTTTGGTGAACACCATGCTTGTAAAGCTGATGGAGAAAGGAGGCTTGCCTTTGATGCCATCTGTCATTCACTAGCGATCTCGGCATGGAATCCTCACTGCCCCCCCACCTGTCTTCTCTCCTCTCTCTCTCTCTCTCTCTCTCCTTCCCTCTCCAAGTCTTTAAATCAGGTCAACCTTCTTTGGCAGCCCCCAACTCAACAGAGCGTGTGTGCCTAACATGGCTCTTCTTGCGGGGTTCCACTTCATTATCTCAGTGATCCCACACGGACGTGGGGGAGGGAGAACATGGGCACTCGATGAGTGATTTAACAGGATGCTTTAATGATGTATTGAAAATGAACATTGACCCCAGGTAAGAGGTGCTAAACGGATACTTTTAAAGCACACCATCCATTTCGCTCTGATGGACTCTCCTCCTTAAATCACCGTGTTGTCATTTTTACGATGCAGATCCAGCTATTGAGGCCACAGGACTGTGAAATGTCATATAAAAAGCCAATAAGAAAAAAATAAAATTAAGTTGCGGGGAGCGTGCATTAGCATTTCAAAAATGTTCTGTTGCATTATGCTATTATTCTCTCTCTGTCAAGGGGCACCAGGATCCTGTCCTCCCCATAAAAAGACGATGCCACAGAATGTATTAGCGCCTCATTCCTGAAACCGCATGGCAGCTGAAGGGCATAGTTACGATAATGGCGAAATACACTCTGGACTAAATTTGATAGGACACTGGGGCTGTTTGCCTCCTCTGATGACAAAGTCTTGATTGTTTCTCTCCTTGTTGGCCCAGGCCGGTGGCTTTCAGAGTTTTGACAAATTAATGTTTTCAGTACTTCTGCCCTGAAGAAAAGTAAGGCATGAGATCTTGTTGAAGTGAGGGTCCGATTCTTGTACTTAAGGTGACAGTGAGGGTGGGGTTGGCATTCCGTGAGGCACAGGCCAACACCACTCCAAGCTCCCCTGCTTGGCAGCCTATACAACACCCCAGATTACCCAATGTCCAGACCACTTGAATGGCTGGAGCCAGGACTGAGTAGGCGTGGTCAGCTGTGCCATCTGGAAAGTACGAGTTTCATAATGCATAATGGGCCTGGGTCTTCAGGTAGCCCCTGGACAAATTTATTGCCTTCCTTGGAGTTCAAACCCTTAGCGCTCTGAGGGGCGTTTTGAATTCTAACTTGGAGTCCAGTAAGTGCTGCTTCATGAACTGGGCTTTCAGGCCTGAGCTAGGCCAGATGGAGGGACAGTGGCTGCAGAGGGAGGAAGCGCTGCCAACACGGCCGTGAAGAGCCTCCTGGTCTCCCGGGTAATTATGGGAATGCCGTTCCTTTCTATGGCTCTGGATTTGCCAAATTGGGGAAGATGAATCTAGCGCCTCTAATAGTCGATTACACTAAACCACTGAAACAATTGCACTTTATCTGGAACTTTTCAGAAAGCTGACTTGTTCTTTAGGAGCCATCGACTTAATGGAATTCCACTGTATTATTTTCCAACGTGATGTGCTACAAAACGGGTTTGGTCAGCACTTCGGTTTGGGGAATATATTTTCATTTGAGAAGAGGCTTCCGCTGGGCTTCTTGAAACACTGTGTTAGGAAGCACCAGATTCTCAGCCCTGCTGTGGGAAAGGGCCTGGGGTAGACCACCATGGCGGGGTGTGGGCAAGCAGAGTGTTGTGTTTTATTTATTTATTTTTAATACATTCAGCATCAAGTCCAGCAAATGAGAGCCTGCTCTGAATTGAATTTTACCTTTAATGAGATGCCATGTCCCTTCTGTTCCCTGAAACTGAGACCTTGAGAGTCTGTATTAGAGAGCAAAAACAAAACTTTTCACTGTTTTCATGTCTCCTAATAATAGCCTGAGTCGTAACCTGAATTTTTATGCAACTGATTATGAGTGCGACTCGGGCATGAAAGATTTATATGATCAGAAAAGAAATTACCTGCGTGATCTCCGGGCAGGCAGGGGATGAGCCGAGGAGGTAAGTTAATCAGTGTTCTAGGTCACGCAGAAGGTGCCTGCATAGTGCTGGCTGGCCGGCCTGTCGTGTCACAGAGCGAGGGAGGGATGGTCACAGAGTGAGAGACACCCTTCTGGGACACTCCCAGAGCTGCCTGCACCCCCTCCATGCCAGGGAGCACCCAGCTTTGGCCACGAGGCCCCTGGAATCAGCGCTTTCTCCTAACGTGACATTTCTATCCTCTGCTTCCTAAGACCAATGTGTCCAACCAACAATCCCTGGGAAACCACATCGAAGCCCCAGAGATGACTGGGTCAACAGGGAATGAGAGACACGTCCCAACAGGTGGGAGGGTCAGGAAGGTTGAGGCCTATGATCAGAATGGAGGCCGGAATTCTTTTTTTTTTTTTTTTAATTTATTTTTTTAAATTTATTTATGATAGTCACAGAGAGAGAGGCAGAGACATAGGCAGAGGGAGAAGCAGGCTCCATGCACCGGGAGCCCGATGTGGGATTCGATCCCGGATCTCCAGGATCGTGCCCTGGGCCAAAAGCAGGCGCCAAACTGCTGCGCCACCCAGGGATCCCGAGGCCGGAATTCTATCAACTTTTTACCCCTCAAGTTAAGTTTCATTTTAGTTATAAACAGAGACTGAAAATTAATTACAGGGCCGCACCTTGAAGCCTACGACCGAAGGAACGAGTGTTTGCCAAGAAGCAACAGCTCTCGCAACCATCACACTCACTAAATCACCCGCGTCCTGTTTATCTGCGGAAGGAGCGGCTGGTCCCTGAAGCCGGTCGTCTTTGGGGCTGTAATGCGCATTTAGTTACCCGTTTGCCGAGGCCCACAACTGATTAATATACACAGGCTTGTTCATTTACTCAGCATTACGTTTAATCATTTAATTTTCGCAGGAGTTTTCAGATCTTTTAATCATCCTAATATTCTTCTTATTGCAACATATTACTAAGCTGTTAGTTCAATTCAATTAAAAAGTGTCATCCCAAAGTAATTTATTCCATGTGCGTCGTTAAGCGGATACCCCAGATATGTCTGCATTTTAGAGGAATAATAACTCTGCCGATTTATTAGTCTGCAAACGACCGCGCTGCGTTGGCAGGGAAAGCGATGCCGTGAGTGGTAAACGTCTGTGGGCAGTGGCGTGGCCGCAGATCCCTGGCCGTTTCTCCAGATTTTGTACTAAGACTCAGAAGAGAATGTGAAAACTTGGGCCATCTGTCAGTACTCAGGTGGCCCCCCAAAACCCGGTTTGACTCTCTGATTCTGGTAATACTTGTAACGGCACGGCCTCGGAGTTTCCCTTTGGGGGCGTCTTGGCAAGAGTTTCTATCCCCACTGCCTCTCACTTCGGGCAGGCGCTAGGGGCCTCCACGGGCCCATGTTCTGGGAAGCACCTGCTGTGGGTCTGCCGGCGGAGAATCTAGTCCCCTCTCCCCTCATCAGAATTCTGGGCCTTTCTGAGTGACTTTCTAGTTACTTCCTCTGTTCTCTGGAGCAGTGCTTTCCAGTTGCAATGCAATGCAATGCAATGTAATGTAATGCAAGTCACATATCTGATTTAAATTTTCTGACAGTCACATAAGTAAAAAGAAACAGGTGACACTAATTCTAATGATATGCTTTAACTCAATATGTCCAAAATATAATTTCAACATGTAATCAACATAATAGTTAGTGAATGAGATATTTTACCTTCTTTTTCCATGTAAGGCTTCCAAAGCTAGTATGCACATCTCACTCCACACGACTCTCATTTCAGGAACTCAGCAGCCACAGGCAGCTGATGGCTACTGCCTCGGACAGGGCAGCTCCAGACCCCTTAGGCCTGGGCCCCATGCAGCCAGGCTGTGGCTTGCCTGTACCTGTGGCTCCCCTGAATGGCTTGGGTTCCATCAGGGTCACCTGAGGGTCTGTCTGCGGAAGTTGGTAATGCTCCTGTGGGGTTCAGATATAGTCACAGGGGACAATGGCTATGGATGACCTATGAGGCTCATCTTACCCTGAGGCTGTAGGAACCCAGCAGGCTCGGGAAGGGGTGGCTGGTGGGAAGGAACAGCTAGAAAGATGCCCCTGACCACATGTCCTCATCCCTGGGCCTTTGTGAGGCCAAAGGGAAACCCAGGCTTGTGGTGGAAGGAGGAAAGCCGCTCCAGGGAGCGCTGACAGGGAAGGGTCCACATCTGCTTTTTAGCTCCTCTGCCCAGCCAAGCATGAGCCTGGGTGCATACAAGGGGTGCCCACTGCTGGGGGGAGCCCCCCCGCCATCCCTGCCTCCCCATCAGGAGGCCAGCCCTGAGGGCTGATTGCCAAGCTCAGGGAGCAAGTTTTGTCCTCAGCCTGCTGTGTCCCACAGGGCAAGATTTACTTTCCTTGGGGAACAAAGTCCTCCATGATGATGACACTTAGGATATTAATGCCTGCACTTTGAGGCCTAAGTGTTCCTTTTTCTTTGGCAGACTCCTCACGGTCAGGGCAGTGAACAGGCGCTGATAGAGTGTTGTTTGCAGAGACGGGCTCTGGACAGGCAGGATGTTACTTGAGTCTGGTGACAGCGGCCAAGTGCCACTTCCACATGTTAGAACTTTGAGCAGTTAATTCCCCGGGTCTGTCCCCTATATGAGCTTGCTGAGGAGCCTTGAGAAGTCAGGGACAAATAGAGAGACCGTGCAAACTTTTAATGCCCTTTCCTGTTCTTGCAGAATGCTGTGATTATTAATATCTCATTCTCAGAAAAGGGCTATGTGTGCTGTTTTTTAGGAGAACAGCAATAAAAAAGGGAAATTAAATTAGCAACTCGGTGTGAGCCTCTAATCCATTAAAGTGTCTACAACTCCATAACCTGTTAACTTAAACTCTGGCCACCTACGTAAGTGGTTTCAAGACAATAGCAGTATGCCACCTGGCCCCATTCTGTACCAGTTACAATAAAAGTGATTGAATGTCAGTGAAGCCTGGGGCTCTGCTCCTGAGCAAGAGGGCTCTGCATGGGGTTGATGTGCTCAGCCTACCTACCCGTGTGACCAAAGAGCCGCCCCCACCCCTGCCATCAACACACCTGTGTCCTCACCCCAGTGTGCATACGGGGTGCATACTCTAAGAGTTAGCCAAAGGCACACACACACCCTATCTCTAATCCCTACTAAATAATGTGAAGAGAAAACTGGCTTCAGAGGAAAACATCACAAAGCAGCTAAACCCAGTACCAAGGACAGGGGAATAGCAGCTCACGCACGGTTCCCGAGTGCCAGCAGCATGCCCTGCTCTATGCTGTGAAGAGGACCTGCTACATAAATTGTGGGGCCCAGTGCAAAATGAAGAGACAGACCCTTGTTCACAAAAGCACTGAGGATTCCAAGATGGTGACAGCAGAGCATTTAACCAATGATGCCCTGCTGAGCGCAGAGGCCTGCCTAGGTGGCCTGCCCCATGCAGCTAGCCCTGGCCGTGTCCTGTCTGGGTATCGACTGGCTTACTCCTCCTAACGGACACTATTCCTGTCTCCACCCTACGGATGAGCAGACAGGGGCTCAAAGAGGTTTGGAGACTACTGGGTGGTCTGAATGGAGGGCTGACTCCTCTGCCTGCACGCGTCAGAGCCGCAGAGGATACCTGAGAAGGGCAGCAGGCTTCCCCAGAATCATGCTGTGAACGCTGATGGGGTTTCAGGGAAACAATATCATTTGTCCCATTAAATTAATGTTGTTAATTTGAAGTTTATTGGTTTTGCAGTTTGTTTTTATTTCATTTATAAATTTGCTTTGGCTTTATGGCTGTAAAAGAGCCCTATGCGTAAGGAACATGTACCTAGTTTTATGTTTGTATGTATTTAACTAACATTATACTAAATGTAATTTAAGCCATCAGAGAGAAACCACAACATTTCCCCTTTACGTGGGGTCTGCACATTATGCAAGGAGGGAAATACATCTCCTGGCCCCCAAGATGGGAGGCACAGAAGGTGCTCCCAGACCAGCCCCTTTGCTACTGCCAACAAGGGCCATCCTGGCTGGATGCTGGACCTCAAGGGACAGAGAGGGGAGGGAAGGGGGTACAGAGGACAGGATGGCAGGTGGCTTCCACACACAGGTAGCCATCTAAAGGCTGGCAGTTGAAGGTCCCTGAAGCTCTGTGTGGGCCTGGCTCCCCTCCTGGCTGCTGCTCCACATCCCTTTGCCTTGACCCGGAGAACTCTCAGCCTTATGAAACAGGCTCCAGGACAGTAGCTCTGGCCCCAACTCAGGGAGAGGCTGGTAGGTTCACCAAGGGGCTCAAGGTCATTGTGGGGGAGGGGGGATGGGAACAGTTATGATGCCTCCAAGCTGCCTTTTTACCAACCCTGAACAAGTGCCTTGAGCTAAAGCCACCCCTCCCCATGTCTAAGTCCCTACTGTTACTACAGGGGCATATTTCAAACTCACATTTTCTTGTTACTCTATGTGTGCTCTCAATGAGCAACTGCATACCAGGATGTATTTCCAAAAGCGAGGTGTGTCAATGACTTACACGAGAACGTTCACAGAGGCATTGTTCGTAATTGCCCCAAACTGGAAACAACCCAGGTATGTCAACCATGGCATCTTCTTACAGCAGAATATCATACACCAATAAAAGGGTGCAAATCTCTGCTAGAGATGACATTACAATAGAGGAATCTTACAAACATAGTTCTGAGGATGTAGACAGACACAAGAGGGTCCCACTATATGCTTCCATTGATATATGAAGATCAAGAACCAGCAAAATGACTCTATGGTATTAGAAAGGCAGGATAATAGTTACACTTGAAGGGGAGAAGGTTTCTGGGTGCTGTAATGTTCCATTTGTTCCTTGGAATAATAGTTAACAGAGGTGTCCACGGCTACTTCATTGAACTTATACACTTATGATTTGTGCACAGTCTATGTATAGTATGTCAATTACAGTTAAAAAATCTGACAGAAACATTATATGAAACAGTAAATAAAATATATAATGAGAAAAATACACATTGTTATTGTCAGCTGCCACCTACCTTCCCATGGGAAAGTCCTGAGAGGAACCTCCATGGAGGTCAGGTCCTCTCCCAGGCCTGACTTTTCCCTTGGGGTGAACCCCGATGCTCTGGGTAAAGCAACCCATGAACACAGCTGACTCCCTTGAAGGTTCTAGGGTCCCCGGGTTCCCTGCACCACCGTGATCTGAGTGAAGTCTCGTTCTGAACCGTTTCCAGGGATTTGTGCCAAGGACACTTGGTGCTAATGCAAAGCAGAAGATGAGTAGCAAGCCTGGGGAAGGCAGGGCACCCTTTGTGAAGATGAGGATGTGACAAGAGATGTCATCGACCCCTTGCCCATCCCTGTGACCGAAGCTGTGCACCCCTCTGAGTTTGGTCTCTTGGCCTGAGAGCATGTGGTGCTCCACAACTCTTTCCAGGGACCTTAAAAGATTTGCTCCTTAGCAAAGGGCATCTCCAGAATATTGGTGGACACCTGGTCACACAACCTGTCCACAGTGCCGCTGGGCTGATGCCATTAGTGCAGAGATGTTCAGAAGCACTGAGAGGCCTCCATCTCCCACAGGAGGGCCAGGTGCCCACACCCTGTCCAAAGGTCTGTCTGCTCTAGAGCTCCTGGGTCTGACATGTCATGTGTGTTTGCAGAAAAAGGGATCTTGTAAGGCCCTGTGTAATTCTTGCTCTGGGCCCTGCCCACCCTGGCTCACCAGGACTTTTGCTCTGCTTTGGCTGCAGTCTTGGCTCTTGTTCCTAACCCCACCTTCCTGCCAGCCACATGGGCAGTCTTTCTGTTTTTAGATATTTGAGGAGAGCTCTGCCTCTACTGGAACTTTCTTCCCCACCTTCCATCCAGGCTGGCACAAGCTCATGCTCCCTGCTTTGTCACAACTCAGACGTGTTTTAATAATGACTTGCCTCCAATAGAGTCTAAGGAAACCAGGACCTATGCTCTTACAGGCCCCAGGAGGCCATCCAGCAGAGGAGGCATCAGGACATAGGAAATATGAGGAAATTCTTTGTAAAAGACTGGGCCCCAGGTGCTGGGCTCAGAGGGCATGCTACAGGGGGATGGCCCTCCCTGGAGGGGCGGTTCTGATAGGTCTGTAGGTCACTCTCACCTTGAAAACTCCAGCCATTCCCTGATAGTGGGGCAAGGGCATTGCTATGCTTCAGACCTAGAATGTGAGGGAAGGAAGTGCCCTTGAACACCACCTGGCCCCCTGCTCTTCCTACAGATGAGTAAAGCAAGGGAGCCTCAGGTGTACAAAGCACCAACAGTCTTGCTGAGCTTGAGACTCAGGTCTCTGGGCTCTCAGACCAGAGTGAAGGTACTGGCCACTGTCTCTTGAAGATTCAGCTGCACAGGGTCTAGCCCCCATGCACTGTGGGGCCCAACCCTTCACCAGCCCTGGTTAACCTGCTCATACTGCATGGTGTAATTCAAGTGCTGCTATGTGCTGGGGGTCCATGCAGAAAAATGCTAACTTGTATAGAAAAGTTCTTTAGAGCTATGTGTTCTCTGGACTTCTAGTATCCCAGGCAGTAGCCAACACTTGGGTTCTAGGAGCCTGGTGAGGAGGTGCAGGTCAAACATGGGTAGGTGGCCGTGTCGTACATCTTCTAGGAAGTACATATATCCCCTCGAATGGACCCAAGGGAATGTGAGAACATGGTGACAGAGTGGGAGCTACAGAGCATAGGAGCGGTCAGTGGTGGGGCTGCCTCATGATTAGCAAGCATCTGTGAGGGCCAAGGTGGCACACAGCAGGCATCCACCACCAACTCTCTGCCAGGACCATCCTACTTGGGGCCAGAGTGGGATTAATAGTGTCCTCCCCAAATTCATGTCCACTGGAACCTCAGAAGATGACCTTATTTGAAAATTGGATCTCTGGAAATGTACTTTCTTAATGGTCTTGAGATGACATCATCTTGGATTTAGGGTACACTCTAAATCCAATGATTGCTGTCCTTACAAGAAGAGGAGACAGAGAAACTAGGAAAAAGGCTGTGTGATGATGAAGACACGGATGAGTTCTACTACTATGAGCCAAGGAGCACCAGAAGCTGGAAGAGGCAGGGGAGGGCCCTCTCTCAGAGCCTTTACAGGGATCATGGCCCTGCCAACACCAGAATTCTGACTTTAGGCCTTTAGACTATGAAAGAACAAATTTGCATTGTCTTGAGCCACCTTGCAGGAGTCTGTTACAGTAATTCCATGAGACTTGTACAAGGCTTTTGTTGAGTTCAGAGGGCAAATCCAGCTGAGACCCATTCTAGGCCTCTATGTAGTCACTAGGTCTGATCTCTGGCCAATCATTTCCTTGCCCTGGCCTCTAGCGGCCACATTACTTACAATGGCGCGGTTGGGAAGTGGCAGGTGGGCACGGGGGAGAAGGCACAAGAAGGAGACCTTGAACTCTCAAGCCACTGGCTCAGTCCAGTCCACGCAGCACAGGTGCAGTTAGCTCACAGGCCTCTGTGTTGGAGCTCAAGCATGAATATTCATGAGCTATGTTCCTGAGAGCACCCCAAACTCCCAGCCATGGCCCACACCTCTCAGAAGGTGGACTGGGCCAGGTGATGCAAACAAGGCATGAAAGTCATCTCCCATCTGCTCTGAAAACTCCAGAAATGTGGCTGCACCAAGCCCCCAGCCCCAAAGGAGAGCTCTAAGATAGTCCCCACCATGTGAGAGGCTCCCCAGGGCAGGAACCTTGGCTGCCTGGTCTCATAGGGCCTGGCATCCTATGCTCCCTAATCAGGGCACCTGAGTCAGCAGCTGGGCCTGATGCAGAGTAAACTCTAACCCCCCTTGCTTCTGCACTGACAGCCTCCCACAGCATCACCTTCCAGCCACCGGGGCCTGTCTGAGTTTCTGGGAGCACAGTAAGCTCCTTCAATCCTGGGTCTTTGCAGGTGCCCTGTCCTCTACCAGGACTCACAGCTGGCTGCTTCTCCTCCTTTAGATCTCCTTCCTTACATTATCCCTCACAGGGTGCCCCTTCCCCATAGCTGCCCTATCTAGAGTGGATCTCTACAGTTTTTCTGTTTTTCTCCTCAAAGACTGTAAGTTCCTTGAGGGCAGGAATCACATGCAGTCTTGCTCACCACTGGATTCCAGCAGCCTGCCCTGTGCCTGGCACATGCAGCATGCTGGGTAAACGCTTGGTGGATGAGCAGTGAGGCCTGCACGCTGGTTCCCTGGGGCTAGGACACCTCGGGGATGCTCTGACGCAGGGAGGGGTGGTCATCACTTCAATCCTGCCTCTGCCACCAGGCACCATCCCCACCCCCCGCCCCATCTAGAGCCTCAAGCTGGCTAGTACTCCCATTTGCCTGGTGCAGGTGAGCTGTGTTAATGGCCCTGAGAGCCACTAAAGACCACGAGTTTAGTGGCCCTAAAAGACCCCTATTGCCCGTTGGCTGGAATCCTCTTTCCAGGAAAACACTCCCAAATAGGTTGGATTTAGGAGGCCAATATTAGTAGTAATAAAAGCTAATATCCCTGAACATCTTGTCTTGCACTAGGCTGAACCCTTCACACATACTTCCTTGAGCCTCCAGAATGACCCTACCAAGCATATGCTCTTATGACTCCCCAGGCTCCAAGCGGTGAGGGAGACCAGCTCTGCAGGACTCCCAATCTGAGCACCCCAAAAGCTGCTGCAACCCTGGTCCAGTACCCTCCTGAAGTCTGAGCTGAATGACTGGAACAAGAGAATAAAGTTGGAGCAACACGGTGGCCCTGGATACCGAGGGGTTTTCTTTTCTCATGAGAGACTCAGGCAGCGCGGAAATGCTGGCAGGGCATTGGCTCTGTGTACTCACTGCCACCTTGAGCAGGGGACAATTGAGTTGAGTCTTAAAGGAGTCTGAGCAGAGGATGGGTGAGCATGGTGCCAGGGGAGGGTTTCCAAGCTGAGGAAACAGCATGTGCAAAGGCCCAGTGCTTTGCTGTGAGTGTAGACAAGCAGAGTTGGGAGCACCAAGCCATGCGCTGAGGGCAAGGTGGACGGTCCTTACATTTTGGGGGCCTATGAGGGGTTGTCTGGTGTCTCCTTGTGTATCCCGGGGCAGAGAACCTGTAGCCATTGGGAGGGAAGCTGCCATTTCTGATTTCTTGCCAGCTCACAGTGGCATGGTCAAGTTCCAATTAACATTCATGGAATAAATGAGATATGTAATTGGAAAACTCACAGAGCATTTTAACCCTATTAGCAGCAGGATTGTATTCTGCTCCTATGACTCCTCTTGTGAGAGAAGACTGGAGGCCCAGTAGTGGTTCTGTGGGGGCTCAAGGAGGGCCTTCTGTTCCAGGTGACAACTCTTCATCCTGCCTCAGGGCTACAGCCATCCTGGGGTCCCCCAAGCAGACACCTGGGCCACTGGGTGCATGGGTGCAGCCTGCTGATTCTCCCTGGACTGTGGATGAGCCCTGAACCCTCACTGGGGTTCAGCCTACTGGACCGGGCGTCTGTCACACTCACTCATGTCCTCTGGGTCTCTGGATCCTGCTCTGGAACGGCCTGCACCAACCTAGTTACCGCACGGAACAAACAAGCCCCTTTGCCAGGAAAATAACTCTCTAAACAAACACCACAGTCTTGCAAGGCTTATCGGATCTGACATTTGCCTCTTCTCAGAGAGACAGCAGTTGATACTCACCAAGTTCTGAGAAGTAATTTGGGAGCAGAGGAGCATGGAACACCTGTCAGCGCAAGTTCGGAGCCCTGGGTAGGCAAGGAGCGCCCCACCAAAGCAAAGGTGTGTTTGCACCTGCTGCATGCCTCTGAGGACTGCTCACCATTGACAGATTTGGGAGGGGGGATTCCAAACCATGTGCCCCCTAAAGGCATGTTCCAGAAGTGCCTCCTGGGGGCTTTTGGGTCCTGAGCCCAGCTTGTTGGGATCATGTGTGTGTATGAGGGAGTCCTTCATGGCTCTAACAGGGCCATGCTGTGCCTTGAGGATCCAGCTCTGGGGTTGGCCCTGGGCTGTCCCAGTGGTGGACAGTGACTTGGGCTCTGTCTTGGAAAGCTATGTCCCCTGGGAAAGGAGAGATAGAACAGCCACATCACTGCAGCACAACTCGTGAGAATCCGACTGCAAACCCCAGACCCAGGCGGGTGGACTGCCCCCAACTTCCCTCCTTCCTTCCTGCTCAGTGCAAATCAGGGCAGATGTCTGGCACTTTTCTCTCCATATAGACCCTGGGGGGCAGGTTACCAGGCAAGTAAGTTTCTAGGTGCTGCTTGGGAGGGAAATGAGAGCAGGCCTCAGAGGTGTGCGGCCAAAGGATGCAGATGGAGCTGGTGGACACTCTCGGAGATGCTTGTGGGGACTGCGGACAGTGGGGTGTTGGCTCACAGCCCTGCAGGAGCAGTCTGTGGGGGTCGGATTGGCATGGCAGTGGCTGAGGCCACTAGGGCTGGCCAGCGTCCTGCTCTGACCCACTCACGCCCTGGGGCAGACCATTTGCACACGCTGAACTTCAAGCAGTCATAAGGAGCAAAGCTCCCAAGTCCATGGCCCCAGGTCAGACCGACTAATCAACGTGTTGTTTCCGTTAATGAGAACAGACTCAAGTATAAAAACACTATTCCTTGACTGTTGGGAGTGTGGCATTCTTTTTGATTCTAAGAAGTGTCCCTTGGTGGAAGCTGGGGGAAGGGTGTGGGCAGTGGTCGCTGTGAGCCGAGCAGACTTGGCTTTGGTGTCTCCAGCTGAGGTCCCCGCAGATTGGCACAGCTGCCCGCTGGTTCAGCCCCCCCCCCCCACTCCGCTGACCTGTGCAGACACAGCACCACACGTGGTTCTGCCCAGGGCGTACAGCTCTATAACTGCTCTGAGTCCTAACTCTGCTTTGGGCAGAAGATGTTCCTCTTAGGTCCTTGGCCAATGCTCTTGGAGAGGACTCCAGCATCTGACACCTGGATAAGCCCTCACCTGCCAATCTCCTTCCTACTGCCTGCTTTGGCATGGTTAATCAACCAACACTTAAAATCTGAGAGGCTGTCTAGTGTCAGATGCTAGGGAGGTAGCTAAATCAGGCACAAGGCACAGTCCCTGTGCCCCTCTTGAACAAATTAGCTTTTTTTTGGTGGGTGCCAGAGGGGATGCAAATTGGCCCATGAGAAAAGACAGGCTGGGTGGAGTCAGGGCACCATGAGCAGGGCTGGCAGGGGCATGAGACCCCAGAAGAAGGTGGGGGTGTTCAGACTCAGTGAGGCAGGAAATAGAGAGCCATGGAAGGCTCTGGAGTAGGTGAGAGCAAGGTGAGAGGTGATGCTTTGGGAGCCCTGCCAGGCTGCCTTGAGAGCGGTCAGGGCGTGGCACTGAGTCAGCAGCGGCACCTTGTTGCTGCCCCTACCATGCCAGCCAGTCATGGCTGCTGCTAGCGCCGAGGATTCCCTCTGACCCGGGCAGGAGAGACCTGCCCACTGCCCTGGCTGTGAAGCCTCATCCTTAGAATGACCATGGAGTGGGATGTGAACTCTCCCACTTTCCCCTCAGTGGTTCCAAAGGAATCACTTCCCCGTGTCCCCCAGGGCCCAAGGATGCATGTGCTGTCACCCTAGGGAGCTGCCCTGACCCTCCAACTCACCCGGTCTCCCTCCTCCAGACGTGGCCGGTTGGATGGAGCTCAGCACTGCTGGACACAGCTTGGCGCTGGGATGCTCCAGGCGCAGCAGAAGCAGGAGCTGACATCAAGTGTTCCACAGAGCCTGGGCTGGGCCCATGAGCAGACTCTGTCAAGACGGGCCTTATGGGTTCTTAGCACTTTCAAGGTTGACCACAAGTCCCGTGCACAGGGTCGAGGGACCGCATCAGTGGTCCCATCACCCTGGGTACCAAGAACTTGGCTCTGTACTGAGCCCTCTCCTGAGGGCCAGAGCCCAGCAGAGCACACTGTGGCCCGCCTCCATGGAGCCTGCAGCCTGGGTGTGTGTGACAGGGTCATTAGTGAGGCCTATGGCTGCGCATCCCAGGGTGTGAGGTCAAGCAGTCCTTTAGAGCCTGGGTTCTAATCCCAGCTCTACCATGTACTGACTGTGCGACCTTGGGCAAATTCCTTTGCCCCTCTGGCCCTTGGCTTACTCTTCTCTGATGTAGGAAGCACAGCAGGATCTGCCGCAGACTCTGAGAGGACCTACTATGTGAACATCAGTGAGCATTGTGCCAGGCTCACGATGCACACCTATTAGCTTGTGCAACTATCAGAGGGGGACGGCAGACCTGAGAACTCTGGGAGACCTTCCCAGGTCTCCAAATTAATGTATAAAGACACTTGTACTGAGGTCTGGTTTTTTTCCCAAAGGGATCTATGAAGCACATTCTAGACATACATCTACCCACTACACGTTAATCACCTCCTTAGTCTTGATAGAAAACTTCTTTCTCATCCATAGGCTATGATCCAAAAGGCTTTTAAATCTGTTTTCTATTTAAAAAACATCAACTCAGGCAGCCGGTCCCGCAGGCTCTGCGCGCTCCGGGGGTCTGCGTGGGGCCCCACGGGCAGGGTGGGCCGGCTGCCCTAAAAAGAAAAAACAAAACAAAACAAAACAACAAAAACCCCCCATCAACTCAGAGAAGCCACCATGTGAGGAGAGAACAGCATAGCTTGGTGTGTTATGGAAGCAGGAGGTGGAGCTGGGGGGCGGGAGGGCGCGACACTGAACTGGCCCACAGTGACTGGGAGGACCCTCCCCGGCAGGTGGGCCTTCCTGGCTGCTTTGGAGAAACAATTTTGGTTCTCTTTGTTTTTTGCTCAAACTGTCTGTGCGCGTCTGGAAGTTATAAGACACACTAATCACCTCGATGCTGCCCACAGACCACATTCCTCCTCTGGGCTTCAGTGGAGCATTTTTTAATCCGATAAAAGGAAAACCTAATTCAAGAAGTATTGATTTTAAATTTCTTTCCATCTCTTTCACTTAAAAACAACCCCTCTACTCTGGGCGGCCCCTGCTTTGCCGGGTTGTGTGGACTAGCAATCACATCTTCACATATACGACAAGGCCAAGCACCAGGGCTGCTCAGCTATGAGTCCTCAGCTTCAGGGGTCTCGAGGCTTTACAGAGCGACTATTACACCAGGGAGGGAGGGAGCGCTGCTGCCGCCGCCGCTGGCCTCAGTGACTTCCAGCCCCGAGCACCTTCGTGAATCAGCACTGGTTTGGGAGCACTGCCCCGCTCCAGCCTGTGACGAGGGCAGCTATGTGGCTCATTTCCTTTCCCTCCACAAGGCACGGGGTAGGGGGGCACCCCACTCATCTCTCACCCCGATCCTCTTCTGTCCAGAGGGTTGTCCCTGGCCTGGTATCCGAGACCTGTATGCTCTGGCTGACCTCACCACCACGGCTCCCACGGCCCCCGTGGCCTGCGCCCTTCACTCCAGGTACAGCAGCAAACGCGTGCTGCGTGCTCCAGCCTCCGTGTCTTCGCTCACACTATTCAGCCTGCCATTTATGTCAATTGCACATATCTTCTGGAGTCATCCAAATGCCAAACACCACCCCCTCCAAGGAGCCTTCCCTGACTGCCACATCACAACACTCGGGTCTCTCCTTGCCCTGCTCCCACTGGGAAGCAGAGTGGCATAGTGGAAAAGCCATGTATTTTGGAGTTGGACTTGTTTGGTTTTAATGCCGCCTCTGCTACTGCCTGACCACACTCGCCTCATCTGTAAAATGGGATTAAGAAAAGTACCTGTCTGAGGAATGAATAACGTAAAACATACGAAGTATTTAGTACAGTGTCTGGCACAAAATAATGGCTCAGTAAAGAATAGTTATTGCCCTTTTCAAAAATCACTGACTCATTTTTAGTATTCTAGCTCCATCTCTTATTGGCTTGGTAGCCCAGAGAACAAGTAGCTTACTCTCTCTGAGGCTGGAGCCTTGCAGAGTCTGTGGACCCTAAATGAGAGTCTTAGGGACAAGCACAGCCAGGTGAGGTGCTGCCCGCCGCTCCCAGGGCCTGTCTGGATCTGCCCAGGTCCTGCTCTGGCTCACTCCCTATCAAGCTGTCCATGGCCAACATTGCTGCATGTCTGCAAATTGTCACCTTCAATACTCACAAGATCAAATGCAGAACCCGCCCAGCTATGAGTGGCTTAAAACCTGGCTCAGGGTCCTACCACAAGAAACTCAAAACAAAGTACCAGGCTTTTGACTAGCCCATACCTCATGCCTTATGGCCCCGGGTGCTGGGACCAAACCATCTTGGAGGGCCTTTTGCTACTCAAGAGCTGAGGTGCACCCAAGGTCTGGGGGTGTCTGTGGGAAGGACTGTGGCTGGGCTCTGCTGACTAACCCACACTCCAGCCATGTTAGGACAGCTGGACAGCACTGAATGGGACTCAGAGGCGCTTTGGCTCTTTGGCTCCTATCGTCAACTTGCTAATTGTTCCCAGTTCATAGGAACAACTCCCTGCCCTCCCTCCAAAGACAAATGGGAGGGTCCTTCAGGGGCTGCTCTCCATACCTGAGAGTTGATGCTTTGCCCTCCCCTTCTGGGCTCTGGGAAGCATATCGAGGTCTGCAGGAGGTCCCTGGCTCCAGGGAGCTCCAGGTACTGCCCCTCTTTAAGGGAGCCCCTAACAGGAGCAGGAGCAGCTCAGTGGCGTTGGCCTCCCTGCTACTCTGCCAATGTTTCGGTGGTCCCAGAAATGCCAGTGCCACCAGGCACTGGGACACCCAGGTCCCTCCCTGTCCGTGGGGTGAGCACAGCTTCTATGACTCCGAGGGCTGGGATGACAATAGGGACCTCGGAGGCTGCATCAGCCCGAGGGGAAAGCAGGACAGAGCTAGAGGATGCACGTCTCAGCCTGGCCTTGGAGGCCCAGCTCTGCTGTCCAATTTCAGTCCTGCATCACACAGGTCGAGGGCATGGGAAGCACTTAATTAACATCCAGTATCCACACCTCAACCTCCTCTCCTAATGCCTCCGTGAACTCTTCTCTCACCTCAAGGTAGAGCCCTTTCCTTCTCTATTCGCATCTATCTCATCCCCATTTATCAAGCCCAGCTTAAGTCCTCCTCTTCCAGGAAGTTGGCTAAGACTCTCTACCAGAGGAAAACCCTTCTAAGACTGTGTTTTAGACTCCAGGACTTGAGCAAGACATGACAGGGTGGTAGGGCAGGTGTCCTACAGTTGGGGATACCGATCTCCTGTCATTCCCCACTCCTGGGCCACCCAAAAGCCTGTCCTGGCACAACATAGTCTATCGTTCCGTCTCCAGAGCCTCCCGAAGCCCAGCACCAGCCCTTGGCTGCTGGGGCAACGTGACTGCTCTGTGTCGCAGTAAGGAGTGGAGGACTTAGTCCACCCAGCCCAGCCAGGCACAGACCTGTTTGTTTCTAGACTCTTTGGCCGTCAGTTCACTTGATGCAAAACAGAAATGGAACCATGGTTTCAGAAACAAAAAGAATTTCATCTCAATTGCATTTGTATTCAAGTGGGCAAAATAGGTTTCAGTGCTTTCCTGAGTGTGCCAGGAGTGGGGCCTGAATACCTGGGGGTGCTGATGGCACGTCGCCCTGAGAGTGGCCAGGATGAAAAACGAGGCTGCAGAGCAAACCCTCGCCATCGGTCTGTTGGCAGTGGCACAGGCACGGCGTTGGGAGGGAAACATTGTCTGGGCCGCTGTGCCCCTTGCAAAGGCAGCTCAGTGATTAATTATCACACCCCGGGCCCGGAATTGTGAGGAGGAGGGCGAATGAATACGATAGAATTTTATCTCTGCATGCGCCGGCTGGGAAGCAGGTGAAACTCTCTGCTGCTCTAAATGAACTCAATGTTTAGAGCTGCATAAATCACAGGGCACATGGAACACCCACACCTGCCACTTAACCCCTCCCACACCAGCATCAGGCCAAGCCCAGGTCACCGAGCTGGAGGGCAGAGCTCCTGGGAACGCATCAGGAAGCCAGTCAGCTTCCTCCAGGTGGAAATAGAAAAAAGCCTTGATCCCAAGAATCTCCCATCATCCAATATGATGCTTCCGGGTGGGGCAGCAGCCCCCAGAGAGGACGGCGCTCAAGGAGTTGTCTTTTTGGCAGAGTCTGCACATGGATGTCTGAAACCCCTGAATTTTAGCTGCAAAGACTGGCTGGGCTTTGGTCACATTGGCTCACTGGGGCAAACCAGTGGCCTGTAGCTTCTGAAAGTCCTCCCCAGAGCACTCAGAACCAAGCCCACCCTCTGCTCAGTGACCATTAGAACACCCAGAGATGGGCAGGCCGTGAGAGGTGCCCATGATACCTGCCTTTCACCTTCTTGTTTGCATCTAGCAAATGCACCCACGGTGACTTCTTTTCCTTCACTATAGCTCTCTGGGACCCCACTGAAATGCTAAGATCCTGGGCTGGTGGGGGGCCACATACAGCAGGCCCCCGGCAGCAGCCAGGCCCAGCAAATCCACAATGGTGGCCTTCCCACTCCAGGGCCATGGGCCCCTGCCCTGCAATCCCTCCAGCAGGCCTTCAGTCCCCTCCTCGCCCCCAAGCCTTCTCCCACTGACTGAAGCTGACCACCCTTCCCGTGGCACTTAGCAATCAGGTTTCAGAGGAAGTGGGTTTAAGGGAGGGAAGGTGGGCTCTGCAAGGGTGGGGTCAAGGGGTGGAGAGTTTGGGCACACTTGGTGTGTGGTGGCCATGAGGGCACCAGGGCGATTGCAACACTGTCTGGAGGCCTGCCTGGGGTGAGACCCTGCTGAGAGCCGTGTGAACGAGGAGGGCAGCGCAGCTAAACATCTCAGGCGGGCCCTGTGCCTCTTCTTGTCAAGTGTGGCTGCTGCACAGCCACACTCATTTGTCTAATTGCTTTTATGCCACAGTGTCAGCACTCCATGGTTGGGACAGACACTGTATGTGTTTCATGGCCTAACAGACCTGCTGCCTGGCCCCCTGAAGAGCTGGAAGGCGCTGGAGGAGGAGAGGCGCTCAGCAGGGAGAGGAGGAAGAGGAGGCTCAAGAAGTGAATGTGTCTGGGAGAGGTCAAATCTGCAGAAGACTGAAGCCCATCCATTGGCTATGGCAGCTGTAGGTCATGGCGACCTTTGCCGACCTCCATTTGCTCGTTGGTACACACTTAAGGGGAGCAGAAAGGCTGCAGAGGGGGAGCCAGGAGGGAGGCTACAGTATGGACGAGAAGGCCCCTTAAGGTGCTTGGCTGCCTTAAAGCACCAGGAGGAGAGAGGGCCCGCAGGTAGGAGGGTGCATGGGGCAACCAGCCAGTCCTTCCACCTCAGACCCAAGCCTTGAAAACTTCTCTGCGCAGATCTGAGTCCACTTGCCTACCTGGGCTATAGCTGCCCAGCCAGCTGCACGCAGCCTTACCAGGCCTTTTGAGTCTCCTCCGCCCAGGCCTGTGGAGAAGGGAGGAGAGACACAGCCCCGGGGCCGAACGTCATAGGTTGTGTTGTCCTGGCTCTTGCCTGGGTCAGCTTGCCACTTCTTTTTTAAAATTTTATTTATTCACAAGAGAGAGAGAGAGAGAGAGAGAGAGAGAGAGAGGCAGAGTCACAGGCAGAGAGAGAAGCAGGCTCCATGCAGGGAGCCCGACGTGGTACTCGATCCTGGGTCTCTAGGATCAGGCCCTGGGCTGAAGGCGGCACTAAACCGCTGAGCTACCCAGGCTGCCCATCATCTTTTTATTTTTTAAGATTTTATTTTATTCATGAGAGAGGCAGAGACACAGGCAGAAGGAGAAGCAAGCTCCCCGCGGGGAGCCTGATGTGGGACTCGATCCCGGGTCTCTAGGATCAGGCCCTGGGCCAAAGGCAGTGCTAAACTGCTGGGCCACCTGGGCTTCCCTGCCGCTTCTTTCCCCACTGCTCACCCCTTTCCCATACCAGGGCTCAGAAAACAGGTCTACTGAGTTGAGGCTCTGTCATGTGGGCTTTTCTGATCTGTGGCTCCCACCTCTTCCCTCCGGGGCTGCACTGGCCCCTGGGTTCTCTGTAGGACCCGAGAGCTCAGCCTGCCGGGCCTGACCTCAGCTCTCTCCGTGTCTAGGTGCCCCCTCTGAAGACTGCACCTGCCTGCACCACGGCGGACATGGGCTCAGGGGTCTCAGGCCCCAGGAGGGGTTGAGCAGCCCAATGGGGGCCTAGAACATACCATCATGATTCATCACTATGGTGCCCTAGCCAGGCCTGGGGCCCAGCCTGTGAATCCAAAAAGAAAAAAAAAAAGAAAAAAAAAGAAAAAATCGAGTGTGAAGTTAAGTAGCAAACTCATCATTGAAACTCTCACGTTTGCTGAGATGAGATGATTCCCATTAACAAAACACCTTCATTTTCAGAGAATCCATGTTCGCAGCTTGCTCTGTAGAGCCTGCCCCCACAAGTTATGATTTATATTTTATTACAAGGTGAAAAGAGACAAAAAAAAATCCTCACAAGGGAAAAAAATAAAAAGTCCGCTGACTCTCTACAGCAACTCCCAGGGCATTTGATTTAAAGGGACATTGTCATCTTTAATGTTTTCATCCAGAGGAATTAGAGAGCGCCACCACGATAATTTAGAAGCTCCTGATTTAAGGGGCAGCCGCCGTGGTCTGGCTTCACTGTATTTGCCTTTTTATGGTTCCAGAGAGTATTTTCTGAGAGATAATAATGTTGGGTGATATTTCTCCTTTGTCATGTGGAGGCCCAAGAAGAAAATTAAAATAGGTCCTTTTGTCCCTCCTCTCGGCTGCCAGGCTGTGGATCGAGGAGGACTGTCACCGGCCACCTGCAGCCCCTTCATCTTCCCAAGGCCAGGGCCTGCCTCTGGTGCCCCCGGGGCAGTGGCGGAGAAGCCGTGACCATGAGGGCCCCCCGTGAAGCCCTTTCGTGGCTGCACCTCTGCTGCAGCCAGTGGTCACGGGAGCCTCTCAGCAGTGTCCCTTTGGGGTCCCTGTCCTGCCTCCTTGTAGATCTCTTTTGCCTCCAGAGTTCCCCCATCCGTGGTCTTCCTTGTGGGCACCTCCAGCTCAGTCCTTCTCCTGCTGGCTTTGATCACAGCCTTCCCTGCTTTCCTAATTCTCCAGACTTGTGTGACGAGCCCAAACCCCGTGGCCTGGACGTGGGGGCCGATGGCAGGAACTGCGATGTGTTCATGGAATCTGGTTCCTTTCCCTGCTGCTGCCATGGCCACATGACATCCTCTAGGCGGCCCCTCGGTCAGGGGTGGGCATGTGACTGAGGCCTTGACCGTAGAGTAAGCCAGAAGGAATGCACACAGATCCTTGCTGGGCTCCCTACCACCCCCCACCTCCGCCCCACCATGGCTCTCCCCCAATTCCCACATGATTTGTACTCTACTCTCTCTGTCCCTCTATACTGGCCAGGTCCAGGGCAGCCAGGAAAGGAATCTGAGGCCCTATGAGATGATGGACCACAAAACTGAAGATGCCTGGGTCCCTGTGTCACCGTACGGCTACAGACTGAACCCCAGTGTCACACGTTCCACGGAGGGGAGTAAATCTGTATGGTGTCACGGCTCTGAGATTTGGGGCTGGTTTGGGACTGCATCTTGCCCCCCTGATGAATACAGGTCTCTGCTGCTCTGTGCTAGCCTCCCTCCATCGTCACCTTCCGCTTCTCCCTCACTTGACTGTGACACAGGGGAGAAACTGGCCATCCTAGGTGGGGGGGCGTTGCCAGGGGTGTTGCCCTCTGTGATGGGATGTCTTTCCCTCCTCCCATATCTGCCTGGGACAGCCCAGCCATTCTTCCCGGAAGACTTCTGGCATCTTTGTGATGAGAGCTGTTACACCCTTCTGTTTCCATGGCGTTCTTCTGGCAAACATCTTACAGCCTTTTGGCCTTGTCTTTGCCCATGTATTCCTTTCTCACTGGAGACTGAACCCCCTGGGGGCAGAGGCCACATCTTACTCAGATCCACCTTGCTGATGTTGCACATAATGGTATGGTGCACTTAACAGATTACAGTGTAGTGTGGACATAGCTTCTGTATATTCTGGGAAACCAAAAATTTCCTGTGATTGGCTTCATTGTGATAATCGCTTTCCTGCAGTAGTCTAGAACCAAGCCCCCAGTGTCTCCGAGGTATGTCTGCTGTCCAGTGAGCTCTTTGTCCTCACCGAAACTGACCTCTCAGCTGCATTTGGCACAACCCACCACTTCCTGACTCACTCTTCTCTTGGCTTCCAGGACATCACACCTGTCTGGTTTCCCTCCCACCTCTCTGGCATCTTCTTCATACTCTTTTGCTGGCTCCCCTCGTCTCACCTCTCCCCACTGGAGACTCTTCAGGCCTCATCTTGGACATTTTTCTCTGCCTACCCTCACCCACTCAGTGACCTCATCCAACCTCATGGCCACCAACAGGTTGAGGACTTCCACCTTTTCATCTCCAGCCTGAACCTCTCACCTGAGCTCAGTCTTGTGTGGCCAGTTCCCTGTTCAATGCTGCCATTTGGCTGTCTGGTGGGCACCCCAACCTCTGTGTGCTCCCACATTAACAGCTGCTCTTCCCCACCTAACCCTACTTCACCCCCAGTTAATGGCAATCCCAGGCTTCCAGTCCTCATGCCAAAACCCCCTCTTTTCTCGTAACACATCCAGCCTATCAGCAAATCTTTTTGGCACAGTCCTTCCATATGCACCTATAAACTGACCACTTTTCACCACTGTCCTGCCCATTGCCTGCATGCTAGCCATGTATGTCTCCTCTGGACTGTTGCAACAGCCTCCTTAACTTGGCTGCTTGCTTCTACCCTTGCCCTGTAAGTCTTTCCTCAGAATAGCAGCCAGAGTGATTCTTTTAAAATATTAAGTCAGATCACGTCATTCCTTAACTTGAAACCATCCCCCAAAGACTTTCTGTTTCACCCAATGTAAAAGACAAGTCCTTATGCTGCTTCTAGGGTCCCCCGGGATCTCTGAGCTCACCTCCTCCTTCCTGAGCCACTTTAGCCGCCATGCCTATTCTTTTTCTTTTTTAAAGATTTTATTTATTTATTCATGAGACACACAGAGGCAGAGACATAGGCAGAGGGAGAGGCAGGCTCCCTGTGGGGACCCCAATGTGGGCTCCATCCCAGGACCCTGGGATCACGACCTGAGCCAAAGGCAGATGCTCAACCACTGAGCCACCCAGGCGTCCCCACCATGTCTGTTCTTACCTGAGGGCCCAGGATGTGTCTTCCCGAGGTGACCTCATGGCTAGTGCACCTGCCTCCCCCTACATCTGATGCAGCAGGCCCCTCTGAGGGGCCCTCCCTGAACTCCTGTATGCCCCTCACTTGCCCCTCATCTTCCTCTAGCTGTTATTCTCAAAATACTTCTCATGTTCTAATCTGTGTTCCTGTTGTGGCTTATCTGCGTCTCTTCCCTGGAGTGAGAGTTTCAGAGAATGAGGATTTTTGACTATTTTGAAACTTGCTGAATCTACACGGCTTGGGGCAGTGTCTGCCAGGGACTATTTGTTGTGTGAATGTGCTCTGCTTCCAGGGCTAAGCACTTTTCATCTGCAGACCCTCCTTGGGGGCTGGCGGTGGTGGGGGTATCATGCAAAGCTAGGCTGTACATTCTACAGTGGCAACCCTGAGGCCACATGGTGGTGGGGAATGAGCCTGCCTGTCTGGACCATGGCAGACTGCCCTCTGCCCGAATCTGTAATTGCCCCCTTTGATGGAAAATATTTTGGAAAAAAAAAAAAAAAAAAGGCTCTATACAGGAGACAAGAGTTCATGCCAAATAGTATCACCAAAAAAACTGTTTTGCACGAATGTGTCCTGTTCCACATGCCAGATCTCAAAAGCACTTTGCAAAACGTATTAATTGATTTTTATAACATCTCTGCCAGACAGAGGAGGAATCAGTCCCCTGAGCAAAGAGAGAAAACTCAGTTTTTGTGATTAAATCAGGCACAAAGATGGAGCAGGGGAGCCTCAGGGTTCCAGGAGTGGCGTTGGGTGCTCAGATCTGTCCTCAACTTAAAGCTTAGACTCAGTTGCATGTGACTTTGTCAGAGATGTGCTGGTTGTGGGGAGGGGCTGTGGCCAGAGTGCCTGGTTTTGAATCCCCAGCCTACTGGCTCCCCATTGGGTGATTTAATCCTTCTGTGCCTCAGCTTTCCCAGGTCTAAAAGGGGGATGAATGGTATTCTTTTCATTAGGAACACTGTAACTAGATACTGATAAATGGGTCAACACTCAATAAACGTTATTAGGAATAGCAGTGTCACAGCAGAGCCACTGACCACAGCCTCTTGCTGCCTGCCCGGTATGTGTGACTCCTGTGTGCCTGACTGGCTGCAGCTCCTTTGTCCACTCAGATCCACAGAAGCTCTGGGACTGGACACATGGAGCCTCAGAAAGTATTTGCCAAATTACTCCCGATTGCACTGGGACTAGGGCTCCTGGAGCCCCACAGCAGTCCTTCACAGACTCTAGAAGCAAGAGTGCTTCTCATGGGCTGGTCTTTGTGGGCTAGGAGGCTGGGGAGTGGGGGTGGGGTGGGGGGGCCCAGCAGTGTCCCCCTTTTCTGGATACACTCCCACTCTCTAACCACCAAGACCAACATTTGCCTCATTTGAGGTGCCACCAGGTCCTGCTGGAATATGTACTGGGGTCAAGTGTCAAGAGTGACATGAGTGGCCATATAGCTTAGCTGGAGCTCTAAAGTCCAATTCTCAGGTCCAGATCCTGGCCTGTAGGTCTGCAGCTTAGAGATGCAGGCAAGTTACTCAGGTGCTTGGTGCCTTTGAGCCTTTTTTGCAGAAAGGGACTAATGATCGTTCGTCCCTCATAGACGGTTGTAAGGATTAATGAACTCACTTAGAGCAGTACTAAGGCACACGGTGAGCACTTAGTAAGCATTGGCTATTAATGCCGTTATTACCCAAGATTAATTATATGGCTTTGGAAGCAAGCTCTACCACACATCATGGGCCCTGTAAGGCTCTGCTTCTGAGCCCTGGTGCCTCTGCAGCACGTGGTGGGTATCCTGCCCACACGTCATGGGAGGGCCTCCCTGTTGTGAGGCCTGAGCTGTTTCCTCAGTAAGCAGCTTAGAGACAAGGTAACAGGGCCAGGCCTGCCATGGTCACCGCCGTCCTCCCAGGGCCTGGCCCAGAAGATGCCTGGAGTGGGCACCGGGCAGGAATGAATACGAGAGCAAACATTTATCTGTTGCTTCAATCTGGGGTATTTCCTTAAACTTATACTTCCTGAGAGCTTCCTAACCTGTTGCTTTTGTGACTTCAAACACCATGGTTGCCACATCTGAAAGTTTCCTCCAGTAAACTAAGACCTGGTGCTGACACATCTGATAGCTGCTGGGGTGTCTTGGCTCGCTTTGGAAGGTTGCTGGCCTCTACAGAGACTGCAGGGGCAGCCTCCTCCTGGCCACCCAGCCTGGGCATGCCCATGCCTCTGAGCATCCCTGTCTGAGTGTTAGGGGCAGGGCCTGGCGTCCAGGAGGCCATCCCTATATATTTGGTGGGCCTGACACCTGGCTGAGGCCCTGTGGCTATGCTATTGTAAGGACCACACTGTCCTCCTGTGATGAAGGCCACCTCCCGTCCCCTGGGTGACCTGGTAGACTGTCTGTTTACAGACATTACAGCGCCTCTGTTCTTCAAAGGGCTGGGCTTGGTGCAGCCAGTTTAATCCAACACAGGCCTTTCCAAGTTGAGCCACCCAGCTTCTGGGCTTGTGAATATTTCATGTGCCCAGCTGCCTAGCCACGGCTGCCCACAGAGGGGCTGGGGCCCGCCTTCTGGAGGCCAGGGATCATGGGCTGGATCTGGGTCTGTGCCCTCACCCCAAAGCCAAGATCAATGCCCTCTCCTTACTTCAAAGGGAAATGGGCACATGAGTGCAGAGGCTTAGGCAGGGCTCACATTGTTAGATGACCGCCCCCCCCCCACCCGATCCCATATCCATTTAACCCTGGGTCCCTTCACCTCTCCGAAACCACCACTGCCCACGGCCATTCATCAGCAGCACATCCAGCTGCTGTGAGTTCTGCTTCCCCTTCTCAAGGGCTGCTTTTGAACTCCAACCAGGAGGTGCCTGGCAGATGGGGAGGCAGGGAGGCTGGGAGGCCACTGGGAGTCTAGGCATGAGTAATTCAAAGTGGACAGTCAGCCTGTGAATGATGGAGAGCTGACTCTGGGGGCCTGGGAGTCCTGCTCAGCCCACACCTTCATTGTGAACTCAGAACATGCAGGAAGCACACTGACATGGCCTTCCAACGAGGTGCCGCTGATCACCACCTCTCCATCCAGCAGAAGCTGCTGCCACCCTGAAGGCCACAGCTCCAGCACCTGGACAGTCTCCCCTTGTGGTTCCCTCCTGGGCCCTCCTGGCTGGGAACATGGTGTATGCACATCCTTGACTGGCAGCCAGGGGAGGAAGGGGCTCTGCGATGGCAGGGCTGGGAGGTTAAGGCCCCAGGAAACGTGAACAGAACTCTGGACCGTGTAGGGCAGTCTCAGAACGTCTATAGGGCAGACCTGTGCAGTTAGGTTAGGGCATACTGGGTGCCTCCAAGGCTCCTTTCAGGTGGGAACCCTGCGGCTCTCTTTCCCAGCCGCTACTTCCCTTACAGCCAACCTCCTTGCTGTGGAACATTCCTATTTCTTTCATCGGAGCTCCATCAGGAAGTGCTGGCACCAATGCCCACCATCCCGTGGGACACTGATTCTGTACACACCCCACACCCGCAAGTCCTCCGGGGTCCCTGGACAGCCACAGGCACGGTCACAACACGGCAGGAGGCTTGATCCAGCCCACATCTCACATGTACCACATTCCCTCCAGGCGGGGTCGTGGCCCAGGAGACATGACGATCACTGTCTCCAGAGTCTAAGTGACACTGGTCCACTGGGTCAGCAACTCCAGGTGTTAGGGGTCAGCTTGGGAACTTGGTCTTGTTTGACCTCTGGTTCATTTGGGTCCAGCTCTCAACTCACTGCCATTTGTCATGTCTGAGCTGGCTGCAGGTGGCCTCCACAGGCTGTTCCATTCCCCACCGTGCCCTGTGCCCTGTGCGCTGAGTGACAGCGACCTCTCCCCCCCACAGTGGCCCGATATGGCTGGTGCGTGGAGGGTGCCTCCTGCCAGGGCTCCCTGGCTGTCAGCCGTTAGTGGTGGCGCGTCAGCGAGTTTCCCCGATTGAGGGGTGCTCTGAGCACTCATGAAGGCGCCCCGTGACTCCTGCTTCCTAGCTGTCCTCTCCCTGACTTTGAGCCTGCTGTCAGGCGCCGGCACACTTCTCGGTGCTGCTGCACGGAGGTGGACTTCGGAAGTTGGGACCAATGCAGGGGCTAGATGGGGCTGAATAGAGGAGTCTCTGCAAGTGCATTTATTTGTGACAGCTGGCAAGGGATGGGTGTTTGATGGGGTTTGTGTTGAAGAGGAAAACATCTCTCCATGGGGGACTTGATCACTCGGGAAGCAGGTGGATGCCCGTTCTATGTGATGGGGGGCTCCTTGGGGTTTCCGTCTCTCGGTAGAGCTGGAGCTTGCTGGTCCTGAGGCACTGTCTTTATGGTTGTCTGAAAGGGATGTAGGGGACTGTCTGAGACACCTGCAGCACATGAACTCGGACATGGGGAACCAGACAGAGAATGCAGGTGCTGGGCTGGGCCCTTGGCAGCCGCACAAGGGGAAGGCCATCAGACAGGGTTCAGCCTCACTGATTCCACACCAGGCCCTACCCTTGGTCACAGACCACAGCGGTCTCTCTGGAACTGGGTCTCTCTAGGGGAAGAAATGGAGGGTCCTGGTTAGAGCAGGACATGTAGCCAGGGCCCTAGAGTCAATAGGACTCAGTTTCCCTGGGCCTCAGTTTCCTTACCTGCAGGACTTGGGGGGTGAGGAAGGAGACCTGGCAGGTGCCTGGTACAGCATCTGGCATGTGGCCAGCACTCAGGTCAGGAGTGGCTCTGCCTGAAGGGCTTGAGAGCTTTGGGAAGACAGGGGAGCCCAGAGTGGCTACTCGAAAGAGCCACCCACCAGCCTATACCTCCCCCTCTGCCACCTGTGGAGAGGACAGAGTCCTCTGGGTCCAATTTCCACTCCCACCTGGATGTGATTTGCAATCCCGACAAGTGTACAAACAGTTGCTATGCCTGAAGCACCTGTTTGAACATGGCCCGTGCCATCTGGAGGGGAATGGTTCTCCGAGGGCTCAGCTTACGGGCTGCCTGGGGCGGCTCCCACACCAGGCTCCTTCCCACGTTCCCTGGGCAGATCACGAACACGTATGCAGCGGGACAAGGAATGGGATGGTGCTGGGGGTGCTGGCATCCAGGCCGAGGCCCGACATGGGAAACCACTGCCAAGGAGCCCCATGTTTTAGAGAGTGATGGTGGGCCACTGTGTAGGGGTGACCCCTGCTGGAGGTCCTCAGCTCAGCCTCCCCCTCAGCCCCCGGGTTCGTTGGAAAGTCTTTCACAGAGAGAACAAAACTGATTTTCCTTCACGTGCCTCTGCTGAGTCCAGCCCTTGTTCAACAAACTAGTTTGGCCTGTTTGCTTGTCCCAGTATCAACCTGGCGCCCTCGGGTCTGAGGACGGCAGGAGCTGTCCCAGGCAGAGGCCAACGTCTGAGGCCCCCAGCGATCTACCAAATCCTGGGGGAGCTGACATGGAACTCAGGGCTTTGAGCAGATGGTTGTCAGGAGGCTTGCCTCCTACCCAGAATTGGAACCTATGCTCCTCCGTCAGTGGGCAGCACCTCCCGCCTTCCCAAATCACTGCAGAGAGTGCTTAAATCTCCGTCCTCCTGTTGGCCTTGGGCCTCCTTAACAGAGTCCAGCCTGGGAGCACTGGGGAGGGGGGGAGGCTTGTCAGATGCCAGTGTCATAAGGGGATCTGAGGGTGGCTTTGTACTCTCGGGGGGGAAAGCTAGCTCTTGGGCAGAAACAAGTTCCACCAGGAGAGCGTGAGTGGAATGGAGCACGGGGTGGGGCTGTCCAGGCTGAGGGGGTGACTGCAGATTACGTGGCGCCTTTCTGCCAACCTAGCGATCCAGCAAACCCAATACCTCTGTGGAGCTAACCGAGGGTGGGTAATAAGATGACCTCCAGCACTGAAGGGAATCCCCGGCTTGCTGTTCTTCATTCTCAACTGTTACAACCACTCTACCTTTTCTCTTTATTACCAGTAAAAAACATCCATCACGGCCCTTAATAAGCACCTACTATACACCAGGCTGAACATCTACCTTACGGAAAGCTCCAAAGCTCCAAGCTTCTCCCTCTCTGCCCCCCCCCCCCCCCCCCCCCCCCCCCCCCCCCCCCCCCCCGCCAACTGGAACAAAATGCCCCAGGCAACAACAACCTTGCCCCTCAGAGGCAGCCTCCTTTGTGTCTCCTTCCCTCTTTTCTGCCTCCTGGGTTTGTGGCTGCCCTGATCCTTCTGCTGCAATCTTCACGAAGCCACTCTTGGTGCTCTGACCTCTGCCCATATTTCAACTGTTTACCATCTTCCCTGCCCTCAGCCTGGGGGGAGAGCCTGACGGGGGCTGGGCCCTGGGCCAGGGCAAGGCGCCCTCAGCCTTTGGGGCTGGAGGGTTGCCGAGTCACAGTCATGATAAGGCAAGGACCAGTGAGCCACCTTGGAACACTGAGGGCCCCCCAGTGCTAGGGAGGTAACACCTGCCACCCCCACACTGAGACTCCAGTGGGACTGACAGGCCCGGAAGGCGGAGGGCCTGTCAAGTTCAGCCTTGCCCTCTGGGCTCTTGCCTGGAGCCGGGGAAGTAGCCTCGGCCTCAAGGGGCCCTTTTGAGATCTGGGCTCTGGGCTGCTCTGCCATTCACATCCCAAGGTTTCTCAGCACTCAGTGCCAGGGAGCAAGCTTGGAAATCCGTAATGTGACCTTCAGTGCTTAATTGCACGTTGAAGTCCTTTGAAGTCCTCACAAAAGCTTTGCAGAAACATTGAGATTTACGAGGACAATATGGTGCTATCCTGGTAAGAAGCTGACATTTAAATTGTTCTCATTTTATATCTTTGTAATGAAATTCTTTGTTTCCTCTGCAGCCATTTCTAAGTATTTGCTAACATTCAGAGAGCTCTCCATACCATGCAACATCTCAAGTTTCTCTGGAGCGCTTAATGTCAGGCCGGGCTGTGTGACAGGAGATCAGAGCCTGACCTGCAGACCTGCTGGGAATTCTTACTCGGGGAAAACCCAGGAACAAGGTATACAGCTATCCTGCCCCTGCCTCTCCCTCCAAGCAGAGGGTTTAAAAAAAAAAATCACCAAAGCATCATATTTTAATGAGTTTTCTTTGCAATTTGTATATAATAGATTTTCAATAACAACCTGTAATTAGTTCATTTTCTACTATTCAATTGCTCTGCACCGAGGCCATTGACAGCTTCCAGCTGGGATCTTTAAAAATGGAAAGTGCTTGAAGACTCAGCTCCAGACAATGCTGGAAACTGCAGGCTGATAATGCAGCTGTAAGGAGCAAACCAGTGAGGATGGAGATGGGCAAGAGGCAGGAACTGGCGCCAGCACACAGCAGTGCTGGCTCAGAACCGACCCTTCTAGAGTGTGATGAGGGGCGGGATGGCCCCACCCCCAGAGCCCTGGTGTATGCACAGGGGTCCCTGTTTGGCAGCCCAGCTCCCCAGTGATCCTCACCGAACATCACCCCCACTCCAGGGGCCGCCAATGGCTTTTCCGGCACAGCTGGGGCAGAGAGGTGTGAGCGCGCCCTCATCTGCGTTTGTGCCCTCAGCAGAGGAGAGCAGCCTGGAAGGACAGAGCTCGGGCACTGGGGAGGCTCCACACACAGCAGCCTTGCTTGCTTTCCTGTCCATCATCAGTGGAGACTGGAAGCCTCCAGTGGTGAGAGCAGCTTCTGAGGCTAAGTGCAGCCCTCCAGCTGGACACCCGGGGCCCGGCCCGGGGACTTCCCTGGGCCTGTACATCTGCAGACCCCCGGAAGGCTGGCTGTGGGCTGGGAGAGGCCGGCGCGGATCCAAGCGAGGTGGGCTTGCTCCTGCCCCAGCCTCTCCCTCCCAGTGCCGCCCCGGCAGCCATCGGCCCCGACAGCCTCCTCTGGCACCCCCGGCCCAGTGCCCCTTCAGGGCTGCACGCGTTACCCACCTGTCCGGCCACCTCTCTCTTCGTCCTCTGCCTGGTCATCTCCAACGTGGCGTTCAGGCCTCAGCTCCCATGTCCCTTCCTAACCTCTCGCTGGAAAGCAGGTCCTCCCAGCAAGCCCCGCACCCAGTTATTCTCTGCCCCAGCTCCCACTTTGTTTCCATGGTTGTCTGTCTGCCAACGTGGTTGTCTGTCTGTAAGCTCCTGGTGGGCAGGGTCTGCCGGCTGGGCTCACAACTCTGGCCCCTGCCAGAGAGCTGCTCTGGGCCTCTTTCCTGATCTTCTCCCTTCCTACCACTCTCAGCCTCTGGTTCTGAACCTGTCCTCATGCGTGGTCTTGCTTCCCTGGCCTGGTGCCTCTGAACTGTACTGGTCAGCTGGCCTGCTCTGCTCTGGCACTAACCTGATCGGGGAGTGGGGCTCTCCGTGTTCAGTGGTTTTGCTCAAGAGGCCTGCCCTCCTACCCTGCCAGGGCCCAGCTTTGGAGGGGGTCCTCCAGGGGCCAGGCTCTCCAGTTTTCCAGAGGGCATCCTGTGTCATCCTCTGTGGGTGTCGCCTTTGCCATTGTGATGTGGCCTCAGGTGGGAGGGAGGGGGCCCTGAGGGCCCAGCAGGGGTTGTGCTGGGTGGGTGTGTTTCAGGTTCTGGAAGCTCCACTCAGAGGAAGCACAACCCCATATTCAATGCTAAGGAATTTTCCTAAGGTGCACTGATATGCACAGAGATGGCAAAGCCAGCCTCCTGGTGGGATGGCAGGAGCCCGAGGGCCTGTGCCTGGTCCTTTCACAGCCAGGGGTGGGGCGGGGCTGGGGCTGGGCTGTGGGCCACTGCGGAGCTGAGCTGCGGCACAGAGCAGGAGCCCTTATCTCCACACACAGTTGTCAGAGGTAGAGGCAATTAAGCAGCGGGCAGGTGGCCTAACAGCCTAACAGAACACTTATCCTGAGGAGGGCTGAATGGCCAATTAGTGGCCCTGGGAGCAGGATGTGAGCTTTATGCGGCAAGGAGCTTTTATCTTCATTAAGGAAGCATTAGGCCAATGTGGGCATCGGGGCTTACCTCGAACCCCAGTCACTCACCCAGGTGATCAGGGTTGTCTGGGCTGCTAAGGAAGCCACCAGGGTACCCTTGCTGGTCTGCTCCAACTTGGCTGGTGCTCCCCCACCAGGGGTCCTGCCTGTGAGACTCCAACAAGGCACTTCCTCTGCTCCCCCTGGAGATGGGCAAAGACCCTCTGGGACCTCTGGGGGACAGTCACACTGTGTTTGGACCTCTCTGCTTGCCACATGTATTTCTCCTCATACTTCATCCCCTCACTGAACGCACATGTGCCAAGGGTCTCCTGGGTGCCAGACCCCACTCTAGGCATGAGCACACGTTAAGCAAACAGCCTTTGGGATCGTGGAGCGTCTGCACTAATAGGGGCAGGATAACAATGACAGGGCACAGGGTACTGGGCTGAGATCTGGGGGCTGTGGGAACACATGCAAAAATTTTCATGTCTGTCACTGACCTCCCCTGTTCAGGATCACTTAGCACTTACCATATGCAAGGTATCACTCTAATTGTCTTACGTTATTATCTCATTTAATCCTGAGTATGCTTCTGTTGTGGTTTTTATGCCACTTTATAGATGAGGAATTTGAAGTTCAGCTTTAGTGCTGGTAAAGAACTATCCAAGGTCACATAGCTAGTAAGTGGCAGAATGAGGATCTGGACCAGGTTTGATACTTAACCATCAGGCCACAGCCTTGTTATCGTGTAGAGGTGAACCTGAGGATGTGACCACGCAGAAGAAGATGTGCGGGGCTCTGTGGAAGGAAGAGAAATCAAGGATGACTTCCTAGAGGGGGAGACCACTGAGCTGGGACTTGAAATTTAGGGAAACCCATTGTAGGGACAGCGAGATTCTCCTTACTAGAGAATGCTGATGAGTTGTCAAGTACGTTTAAATGCATGAGAAATCTCTGGAATTAGGCATTTGGGTTTGAGCATGGTTCTGCTACCTGCTGGCTGTGTGACTGTGGGTTAGCTACTTAAATGTTCTGAATTCCTATCTCTTCTGTAAAATTGGGTCATAATACTTAGTGCTGACGCATGATTAATGTTAGGTGTTGTTTTACAGGACTCAATATCAAGAGGTCCACTATCAACTTAAGTCCTAGTAATAAGCAGAATGATTCAGATGGTACCCTGACTTCAGCTTCAGGTGCACATAGCGAGCTCATATGGAATCCTCTTTGGAAGCCCTCTCTCTACGCCTGAGGTGAAGAGAAAGCACCATCCCCTCTGTCCTTGGAGTGGCGGGGAGACTCCCAGTACTGCTTGTGTCCTAATTTTCAATTCCTCCTTTGGCTGCTCCAATTTAACTGTTTTATACCTCTGAGTAAATGAGGGACCAAAGATAGTGAATCAGATTTTTGGACACGTGATTTGCAAGTCTTCTGTGAGGCAACCAGTTTCTCCCTTGGGGGTTAAGGGTGTCATGATAGCTGGGGCGTCTGGGTGGCTCATTTGGTAAAGTATCTGCCTTCAGCTCAGGTCATGGTCCCAGGGTCTTGGGATCAAGCCCCTTGCTGGGCTCCCTGCTCAGCAGGAGTCTGCTTCTTTCTCTCCTGTTGCCCCCTCCCCCCGCTCATGCTCTCTTATGCTCTCTTTCTCTCTCTCAAATAAATAAACAAAATCTTTAAAAAAAAAAAAAAAAGGGTGTCATGACAGCAATGGTCTGGGCCTCCACCAGCACTGGGACCGGAGCACAGGGATCAGTTGCTCTCCAAACTCAAGAATGGAAGACATAAAGTTTTTGATAGACTCCATGCTCTCTACATTTTGCTACTCACAAGAATTCAGGAACCAACGGAAGAGGATAAAGCAGCATCCTCGCCATCTGAACGGAGTCTGAACTCATCTCATACAGATAAGGAGCCGGATAGGCTGGATGCTGTTTAGGTTTAGCGCTGTCTCAGCTCGGGGGTGAGGGGTGTGGGGCGAAGGCGGGGGAGGGGTGCTTGGGGGCCGCCTGAGATAGTGGGTCCGGCATGGTGTCTGGCCTGTGGCTGGCATTCCTCATTCCAGAGGATAAAGACATGGAAGGTTAGGTGTGCCTTCCTTCCATTTTGCAGCAGTGATGGCAGAAACGCAGCTATAAATTCGCCAGGTGACCGTTCCATCTGTTTCACAGAGTTGCCCTGGATACAGACATATTGCCGTAATCAGATGAAATCACCGTTCCCTGCCTGCGTGTCTGGAGCCGAGGGAGGGTGTCCTGCTCCCACACAGGCGGCTCCCCACGGCTCTCTGGCCGCAGGTTCTCCTCCCGGACATGACGCATCTGTGGTCTCAGAACATGAACCCGTGAAGCCTTTCATCCCACACTGCTCGCTGCACAAACCCTTCCTTCCCGTCCAACACATTGCTCTCACAGGATTAATTAAAAGGACAAGTATCTTTCTAAAAAGCAGAAGAAACTTCTAATGAATTTAAAGTGAGAGAAAAATCCTCTTTCAGGAAACATGTTTTCCCCACGATCCCAACCCAAACATTCAGAAAAGTGCAAAAACATGCATTATTGAAAAGCTTTTTGAACGAGCAACTTTTAGATTAATTTATTGTGATGAATGGACAGGGCCGGTGCGCATCTTTCTGGCCAAGGACCCTGGAGCCTGGGCCTCTGCCTCCCAGCAAGGAGCAGTGGTTCTGCTGCCCCTGTGTGTGCAGGTGGAGGGGAGGGTGGAGGACATGTACTCAGAGGGCCCTGTGTCCTTAGTTCTGAGATCCGGAATGCCAAAAGCCACTTGGAGAGAATGTTTAGGTGATAGATGGAAGCCCCCCTCCTATGTCACTCCTGTCACTATACAGAGATGCAGGTGATGGGGAGACTTAGCTCCATGTGACAGTTGGACAGAAGCGACTCCCATGGCTGAGGGACCTGTCCTCTGCACCCCTGCCTGGAGAGGGGTCATCTGTTCTGCACAGACAGGAGGAGGGTGCAGCCCCACCACAAACCAACTCAGCTGAGTACAACAGCCACCAACCTGGGGTTTCCGGCAATGCCCTCAGCCAGCTGCAGACAATGCAAACACTGGTCCAGCCTGAGCTAAGCCAGCTGCATGAGAAGACATGATTTAGGAGACCCTCTTCCCCTAATACCAAAAACTTAATACAACCCACTTCTCAGGGAAAAGTCCTCCAAACCCATCCTTCCATAGAGTGGCCAAGTCTTGCCAGGAGTCACCCCAAAGACCCTGTCCTGCTTGGTACCCAAGGACACCAGCAAAAAAAAAAAAAAAAAAAAAAAACAATTTCAAAGTCTCAGCCTTTGCCAGCCCATCAGCTCTGGTGTTTTAAAATTAAATCCAAAATGTTCTGCCGAAATGTTTGAGATATTACTCTCTGAGTTTTAGTGAGGTTTCCTTAATGTCCATTGATTTCTGGGTAATAAGTTGTACCTATATGTCTCATTTCAATTACCTATTTAACATTTACTGAACCATAAATCCATTCCCAGAGCTATGGGAATTCAGCATAGAGTTCCTATGACTTTGAAAAACCATTGACACCACATGCTTTGAGTGGCCACATGTCAGGCCTTTAAGGCTGGGTGAACTCATTTTGTGGCTTCCTTAATGGCTGTGAGTTTACATTTTATTGCATATCTATTTTTTTGGGTTGGGTTGTGATGAATGGTTTGGCTGCCTGGTTCAAAACAAGTCCAAGGCGACGGCAGAATTCAATTTGCTTTAAAAAATGATGATTATAAAGCTTTTCAAATAATAATCCAGGAAGGAAGGAAACAGATACCACCTCACTCTGCATGGCCAGAGGCGAAGCAATGACTTCCCTCCTCTCCCACGGGTAGCTCACGTTTATAATGATCTTCATTAGAGAGGCCAGAGAGTCCTCTTTCGTCATGGGCAACTAGGACACTCCATTTCCTCGAGGATAAAGCCAGCAGTTTGCTATTTGGCCTGGATTGATTCCCAGGAACAGGACTCATGGAGCAGAGGCTTCTGCGGTGCCGGGTACCAGGATTGAGCTAAGCAGTACCATGTTCTGCTTAGTGATGTCATCATGAGACATCTAAATAGTGATGCCTGGTGCAGCCTGCAAGTCCTCGAAGTCCAGCCTTGGCCCCTAGCTCCTAAAATGTGCTGACCTTTCCTTTCCTAGCATCTTTTGCAAAGAGGCCTGAAGCTAGAAAGCATCGCTGGGAATATCTTAGAGCTGTCCTCAGGACATTGGTTGCTGCTTTCCTGACATGGAGAGCTGCTCTCCCTGTCATCTGCCCTGACATCTCCTCTTTTCTTGTTCACGTTCTATGGGATTAGAGTCCTCAGGGGGTCTCCATTTGGGAAAGTGGAGAGAATACTGCAGGAGGCAGTGGTGAGGACAGAAGGGAGGGTCTTGTCCAGGGATGTGCAGGTCAATGCCTAATGACTGGCTCTCCAGAGGAAAAAACATCCCCGCCCCTTGCAGCATTGGTGTGGTATACATTTCTGCAGTGGAAATATTCCTACCATGGCTGGTTTAAAGCTATCAGTTGTTTAACTACAAAATTCCTGAAAATCTAATAATTGGTTCTCGTGAGCTAGGTCTAGGGAACTGCTGATACTGCCACACATTCTAAAACTTTGAGATTTATTTCAAGGCATAAATTACTCTATCCACAATACAAATACCTCCCACAGCAGGTGAAGCCTACCAGTCATTTACACCTTATTATGAAATACTATACGTCGATACAAGTGTCAGGAGCAGGCAGGGAGGAGGAGGACGGGGAGCCTAGCTAGTCACAGGATATCAAGCAGAGCCCTGTAATTGGGGTTAGACTTTGAGCCTTGGCAACAGGGATGCTGTGAACCAGAAAGGCACCTGCCACCACCATCCCATGTCAAGCTCATGGACACTTCCCACAGGGAAGAGTCACATTCCTTTCTCTCCTCCTGTCATATGAGGACCTCTGCCTCCTACCACAAGAGCCCTTCCTGCCAATGAGTCAGGAGGCCTCCTTCCCAGGCCTGGTGAATGTTTGCAATAATAGCACCAAAGGGATGTCAACGCGGAGCAGGAATACTTTTCCGAAAAGCAGAACTCCTGGTAGAGGTTGGGGTTGGGGGAGAGGATGCCGCGATCTGTGGTTCAGAATCCTCACCGCACCCTGAGGCTTTCATATTTACTCCCTACATTCCAGGGCCTGCTGTGGGGAGCAGTGAGCTTGCTGGTCCCGTCCAACGATGCCCCACGCAGGAACACCAATGACCTGCTTTAAGCCAAGGCCGAGTGTTATTTGACATAACAGGTCTTCCTCTCTTTGGGCCCAAGAGTGTCCCCTCTCTTGTCTCACGTTTGGGCCTGGCAGTGCCATCCCCTCTGCTCACTCCTGAACTATGTGAGCTCTCTGCTGAAGCTCCCTACTCCTGCCTGGCCAAGCCTCCAGAACCCTCCTGCAGGATTTGCCCCTGGTGCGGCCAGGCTGCAGTCCGGAGAAAACCCTAAGAGCCACTCCTTCCAGGCACAGTCATAGACTCCCCCAGACACAGTTCACCATCCAGGGCTTCTCTAACCATACCAAGGAGAGCCTTTCTCCAAAAGGAACAGAGCAAGCGCTCCCTCTTCCCACCCATGCTCCTTTTGCCCTTTTCTTAAAGCTCAGGCTTGTTGCAAAACAAATGCAAACTGCTTTCATGTATAAAAGAAACAACTCAAGGGTGACTGCAGAGCCCTGCAGCCCAGAGGCTGATTGCACATGGACCCTGCCCTGGGGCTGACTTACGGAAGGCTGTGTAGAGCTCGTGGAGGGCCAGGGAGCCGTCATTGTTGTAGTCATCAAATCGGAGGAGGTCGCTGGGCGAGCACCCCAGGAAGTCCTCCTCCAGGTCCTGCTCCTTCAGCACGTGCTGTGGGTGGGGAAAGGGATGAGGTCAGAGCAGGGAGTGAGCGCAGGGCTGTGGGTCTGGCTGGGAGATGGCTCAGGTCAAGAGTGGCTGCAGTTGCCGCCTGAGAGGGGGGGTGAGGGCTCCTGTGATAGCTCCACGGGCCATGGGGAGCACCCCACACTCTGCTTTTTTCTTGCCTGTCTCTCTCTCATTCTAGAGATAAGGCTCATAGAGGGCAAGGAGTTTCCCAAGGTCACCCAGTGGTGGGGGCAGAGTCAGGGCGAGTGTTCAGGCGTTTTCCTCTCCATCTGGGTGGACGGACCCCCAGACAGTCTCAGGCCTGGTCCTTGGAGATCCTGGTCTACCCTTTTCTGCCACAGATGGGAAAACAGAGAAGAGAGGGGCTTGATCAGATCAACTCAGCAAAGAAAGAGCGGCTGAGTTCCCAGAGCATGGGAATCAAGGGCTCACGGTTCCCAGCTATGTAGGGCGGCGAGGTCACTGGTGCATCAATGATGCCTGGCTGCCTTCCCTTGCGCCTCCCCAAAACCATCCCTCCCAGATCTCAGGACAGCACCTCGGAGCCACAGCACCCTTCCCCCCAGAAAGGGGGCGGCTGCCATCCTATGACTTGGCCTGAGTCCCTGGCCTCTGGCTGCCCTTGGGATTCCGGCATGGTGCTGTGCATGTGTCCTTAGGAACTTTTCTCTGCATGTGGCCTCCTCAGCACCATGGGCCACAGGCCAAAAGGTGATCCGTGTGGAAATTCCAGGCACCCTCTCTCAGCTGGAGCCAGAGGCTGGGGTGTCTGGAACTCAAGCCGTGCAAGGAAAGCGCTCAGGATGAAATCTCAGAAGAAAGGAAATGATTTCACTTTATTTGGGGGGGGGGGGGCAGGGGAGGCCGGAGACATTTTCTCTTTATTTAACAGTCTCAGCTTGGCCTGCTATATTAAAGGCAATTTAATGTGATAACATTAAAAAAAAATGACCCTTCACCCAGCAAGTAAGTGTTCAATAAAAGGGAGATGAACCATAGCGCTGGAAATCAATCTTCCAAAGATGGAAATTTCCCCTTGTCTATTTCTGCATTGGAAATTGATTGACTTTTCAGAGGACCCACAAGTTTTTCCCTGACGCCTTTGATTCAGTGTCAAGGAAAGACCCACTTTAGCTGGGCTCCGCTTGGCAGTTTTATGAAATGGACTTTAAATACATTAAATTTCAAAGAGGAAATCATAGCTCAATTACCACGCTTGTTAACGGCTTCAGGTGCCCCGGGGCACTTCCCCGCCAGGTTAGAGCGACATGCCCAGGAAGGTTCTGTTTACTTGTCAGCCACCTGGGAGCCACGCAGGGTTGGGGGTGGCGGGAGCCCACAGGTGCTTCTATCTGAGACAAGCCAAAGCTGCCTGTTCCTGCACAGCCTCTAGCATGGGGAACTGCTAGATGGTTCTTCTTTCAGGTAACTGTAACCGATGGGACCTGGGCTTTTTCCCTGAGTGGCTGGGGTACTCTGTGGGTGGCTGGGTCTGCTCCTTGGGGTCGTAGCCACAGCTAGGAGCCGAGAACCCCTGCAGCTGGTGGCACGATAGCTGAGAGGGCTGGGGTGATGTGAGCCTGGGAGGCTGTGGGCAGCAGGCCTCCTGGAAGGCAGGCTCGGGATGGACTGGCATGTGTTGCCCAGTGTGGATGAGCAGGGCAGGATCTGCAAGTGCCTTAGGATCTGCGGTTCCCAGCTCACACTGCTAAGCGGGCTCCGGGCTGGCTGCAGTAGAGGGCCTTGTGTGGCAAAGCCTCCAGGTGACTGCTCTGTACTCAGGTTTTGTGAGTACTTTCTGGCCTCACAGACCTTGAGAGGACAGGGTGGAGGCTTCTGGTGGGAGCCATGCTGCCCCAGGAGACTCCTATGCTGTGAGGACAACAGGTGCACATGCATCAGCCCACCTGTGTCTGGCCTGAGCACTGTCATGTGCTTGGCAGTGAACACAATGCAGGAGAGGTGCCTCATTTCTCAGAGCTTGGGTTTCCTCATCTAAAAGTAACTGTGAAGTGGAGATAATGGTAGTACTTCCTACGGCAGAGGATGGCTGTAAGGTTTGAGGGGGAAATAATAACAGAGATAATGACGGTGGCATTGACTCTGAGGCTATGCCACGTGCCGGGCACCATGTGGAACACCCCACATGCCTTGGCTCCTTAAGCCGGCCCACTGAACCTGTGAGGGTCACAGACAAGAAGTGGAGGCACAGTGAGGGGAGGTTGGCTCCCAGCACCCACTAGCTAGTAAATGCCGGAGTGGGGGCTTGAGCTCAGGAAGCTTGGCCAGAAAGCCCTTGTGGCCTACCTGGCCTGTCTTCCATCAGCGTCCTACAGGCCCTCCCTGCAGCTGGCAGGGGCTGGTGCCCCAGGATTCCTCCTTCTTCACTTTCTGCTGTAGAAGATAACTGCTCCAGCACCCCACCCCCCACCCCCCAGGGCTGGAGTCAGGGACACGTGTGCCGTGCTTGCGGAGGAAGGCAAACCACAGGGTCCGATCCAAGTCTAGTGCTCAAATGGAAGCACACAGCTTGGGAGTAGACACAGGGTTTCCTGCAAGCAGGCAGGCTGGGCATTGGTTTGTTGATATCTAGACCCCAAAGAATGGCAAGATCTCTGGGGAGAAGACTTGGGGTTGCCCAGGTGATGGCCCCCGAGGTGCTTAGGGGAAGCCAGACCTACTGGCTTTCAACGTTCCTGCTAAGGAAAGCAGACGACTCAAGGAAGAGAAGATTAAATTCCTAACGAGAACATCAGAGACTTGCCCCTCTGAAGTGCGTCTCTTGCCAGCTAGCTGAGAGTGCTTCAAAGCTTGTTTGTAAATATTGGCTGAAGGTGGCTGGTGGGAAAAAGACGTTGACGTCCGTTTGTTTCTAAGATATTCCCAGAGGCTGTGAACACAAGCTCTGTGACTCCCCGGGGAAGGGCTGCTCTTGCAGGAGAGAGGCCCCCTTAGTGTCCCATTAACGAGACAGTTACAAATGATTCTGCTCACAGGGATCTCCCTGGTTCTCTCCATCTATAACGCCCAATGGAAAACCGGGCTCCTTCACGATTCAGTTTTCAGCGAATGCTGCACCCACCTGAGCCAGTTCAGAGCTGCTGAGTTGGCCGTCCCCATCTGCATCCAAGTCTGTAAACAGAGATTCCACCAGGAGGCGCTTCTGGGAGGCAGGGTCTTGTCTGCTGTCCCCATCTGGGAGTGGCCGCTGACGGGTCTGGAGGGCCAGAAGGACATTCTTCAGGCGGGCATAGTCAGCCACGGTGCATGGGTCATCTGGAAGAGACCATGAGGTTACTGCAGCAAGGCTCCTCCCTTACTGTGGAGAGAATGTTACCCAACCCTCTCACAGAGAGTTCTTGGGCATTTACTGTGGGTCATGGGGGGAGCACGTGGGGTAGATGGGGCTGGTCTGTCCGTCTGCCTGCCAATCCATCCTCTCGATGTTTACTAAGCACTGAATACAGCTTCACAGGATACACATGCTGGAAGGAGCCACTTTGCTTAGCCCACAAATATTTATTGAGCACCTACTACATGCCAGACATAAGAGCAGCTGCAGTGGGGAAGCTGGCCCAGGGGAATTCACAGTGGCAGCCCACAGCAGCTTTAGGAAAGCCGGCCCCAATTCCATTCTGTAATAGCTCGTCTTTGCCTTAATCCCACCTTAAAGGCTGCTTTTGAATACTTGGCCTCATAGATTAGGGAATTTGAGTTAACAGGACTAATAAGCCCTGCTTGAGTTAATTAAGTACATTCCCAGAGCTGGTTTACTTCAAAACAAACATGTGTACACAAGTCTATGACCAAGAAACAAAAAGAAGCTTTAAGAAATTAAAACCGAAGCACACAGCCTGTGACTCCTTGGTCTTTTATCTCAGGCGTGCTTGCCCAACAGCATCAGAACCACTCAGCGTTTTGGCAAATGAGGCCCGTGATGCACAGTGACATGATGTAGTTTATCTCGCTGGTGACGGGCCAACTGGGGTGAACGCCACACAGGGCTCGGCTCAGAGCTGAGGCTGCGGGGCTATTGGCAGAACAGGGTAGTCCCTCCAGGCCTGCTTTCCTACCTCCTAAGGGACGGAGGGAGCGTTTTGGCACTGGGCTTTGCTATGTCCGGGGCATGGGCGTGGGCTGGTCCATCCCATTGGAGGCCACTGTGCAGCTGGTGGCTCTGCTGGGAAGGGACTGTCGGGTCCAGGGCTCTTCCCTTTAAGTCCAAGTCCAGTGTAGGGCACTAGGTAATAGCTCAGGGTTGGGGAGTCAAGATAAAGCAGTGCTGGAAAGCACTGGCTCTGGAGTCCACTGAGTTTGAGTCCTGGCTTTGCTGATACCCGAATGGGTACCTTGGACGTGGTGCCTCGGTGATTTCATCTGTGAGGTGGGGATGACAGTGTCCTCCCCCTGGGGCTCTTGGGAAAGTTAAATGAAACACCCACATAAAGGGCTCAGTGCTGCCTTGGCACTGAGTCAGGGCCTGTAAAATGATAGCTACTCTCCCCCTCCTCGTTACTGAAGCCACATTTGCTGAGGAGCAACACACAAGGAAGGTATTTGGTGTGGAAAGGCTGATGGGGCATTTGTCTGTCTGTCTCCCTCCCTTCCTCCCTCCCTTGACAAGCCTGGACAGCCCAACCACTTTTTCGTGTGCTTGTTTGTATTTCTAGATTTTCTTCTAATTTGGGGTCAATTGATTCTCGTCACAAACAGATGCCTGTTACCATTTTCTGCTGCATGTTTATTTAGAAAAAAATCAATTGTTGTGTTCAATATAATCAAATTTATTTGCTCCCTGGGAGTCTCCATGCTCTGACAAGAATGGCTCTCCCATCTCCCTAATGTGGCTGGTATCCCTCTTTGGTCTGGTAGGATGCCCATTCCTGGGAGCTCTTAGGGTCCCCAGTTGATGATTTGGATCCTCAAGCCCATAGAGGCTCACAGTGTGAACAGCAGTGGCCCTGTCCCATTACAAACTCACTCCTGCCCTGGGGGAGGTGTGATGGCCTGTGGGCCTTTTCTTCTTCCCGGTCTGGATAAAAGTCTGTTTGGGGCAAGGGAATTAGTTTTGTCCCAACCATACCCCCCACCCCCAGGCCCCAGCCCCCAGCAGGCTGAAACGTAGGCCTGGCAAATGGACCAGAAGTCAGGACACGGTACATGAGCAGTGTGGATGGTGGAGGGAGGTTCCTGGGTAGAGCATGTGCAGGGACCAGGCACAGCTGGGCCCCCGGAGGGCTGCACGAGGCTAAGGAGGATGGGCCAATGCACCTCATTCCTCCTGGTCCCTCCCACCTTCCTCACAGACAGCAGTGGGGCTCAGATCTGCTGGGAGCTTCCTACTGCCCTGGGCAGGGCCCCCACACCGGCAGGCCAGCGAGGCCCAGGGGGTGGGTCCCACCATCTGGGTCCCATCAGGTGCAGCCAACGCTCCAGGCTCTGCTCCTGCTACATCCCGAGAGTTCCCTGTGAGTTCAGGCTTCTCCACCCCGGCACTGCCCAACGCACACCTCCTGCTCAGGAAGGTATGCATGTGTCTATGAATCAACCTGGAGACAAGGTGTCAGGAAGGGTCCGTTCCCTGGACCCCCAGTCTTGCCCCCTGCTAGGGTCCTCCCTGGCCATGAAGCTCCCACCCTCTGCCACCATTCACTTCCAGGGTCTGTGCCAGATGCCTGCGGCATGCTGGGACCCAACGGAGCTTCCAGTCTTGGGCATCAGAGGTGCCCACGGAGGGGGAGCTCGGGAGGCTGGGGTGAAGGTAGCCTCCCTTGGGGAGCACTGTCCAGTGTGGGCCCTGAGGGACGAAGGACAGGCAGGGTAGATGACACCAGGCATCAGGGAGGATACAGGCAGAAGCAGGCAGCACGGCGTCTGGAGAAAACTGATGTGGAGGCCGAGTGAGTTGAGGAGGAAGGGAATCCTAAATTCTTCTTTGTCCTAGAAGCAGTTGCACTTTACATGAATCTCAGCCTCAAATAATGAAACCATTGGCTCAATGTTCCTGAGCCCCTCTTGTGTCCCTGTGGCTTTGGGGAGTCACGAACACCAGGTGCCATATCTGCACCCACAGAGCTGGCCATTTTAGATGAGTCCCAACCCTCTTGCTGAGACACCCTTTGATGCTTCATTTCCAGCAAGGATGGTCCTCGGGCAATCCCCACCCTGGGCAGGCCTTGGTTTCCAGGATGCTGAGCCGCCTAGCAAGGCCCATAAAAGTCCCACTTGTATTTTTTTCCTTCCCGCCCCCTGGTGTCATCATGGGAGCAGACGACTGTGGCTCACTGAGAGGAGCCGTGGGCGTTTGTGGATCTGCTAGACCTGGCCTTCAGCTAAAAGCTGTTCATGCTGCTGCCAGTTTTAAACAGTTGTCTTATTAGGAAAGAAATATGTGTCCATCAAAGAATGCTTGGAAAGTACAGATGAATATAAAGAAAGAAAAGACATCATTCAAATCCCTCTCCCAGTGGTGGGAAGGAAGTTAAGCAGGACGCTCCGTGCAGGAGATTCTAAGCCCAGGAGCCAAATGAGCTGAGCCCCTGGCTGGCCCTGGTTCACCTCACAGGGTTTTCCCTTACTCAGCTTGGATAAGAGAGGGTCAGTATCCCAGGGTTGGGTTCTTATCTTTAGCTAGGTCATCCCTGACCCTCACCCAGCAAGCCCACACAGGGGACACAAAGAGGTGGGGGTGTGGAGGGACAGGCTGGCCACTAGATCATGCTCCTGCTTGTGGTTGTGGCCCCCCCTCCACCATCTGGAGTGCCCTTCACCCAAATCACCAAGGGGCTTACTCTTCATTATCCCGGCCCCTGCTGAGACATCACTGCATCTAGGATCCCTGCCCCTATCTGGGGGCAGGCCTGGGGCCCAGGGGGCAAGGGAGATCACTTGTCTCTGAAGCAGAGCAGGGCCCAGTCTTTAACTTTGGCCTCTGGACCCTCGGCCCTTTGGAGGGAAGGTCTCTGAAATGGGTACAGCAGAAGCCTGGGGACCACAATCCTCCTCCCTGGGTCCCTGTGGGTGCTGACCATGATGACAGTGAGAATGGCAATGGCCAGCCCTTCCTGGGAGCCCCGCACCAGGGCCGATTCCTGCTGCCTGTGCAAGTCAGTCTGGAGTAGAGTTGCATTTCCCCACTAACTGATTCACGGCTGCTGGGACTTCCAGAGAGAACTCTGGAGAGTCGGATGCTTGCAGGTGATGCTGAGGTCTGTGCCCAAGCCAGCTCAGCAGGGGCTGTTGAGCTGGGATGTGGAGGGGGTCTGTTGTATGCACCAGTGGGATGGATGCAATCCACCCCGCAGACATTTCTCTCCACGTGCTAGGAAAGTCATTTAAAGGTTTCCTCTGAGTCTAGGTGGTTTCCATGTAAAGAGAGAGATTTGTGTCATAAGGGTGCCCTGGCTGGGCCAAAGCCTATGGTCAGGCTGTGGTCATCAGCTCTGACCACAGCCGATGCACACCTGTCTTGGGGCCTTCTCACAGGCTTTCTCCTCACCTCTTCTGTCTGCTTTCTTCAGGGCCCCAGCCCAGCCTTCTCTGCCAGGAAGCCTTGCTCCTCCTGCTTACACACATAGACCTGCCTCCTTGCATCTGGTTTCCTACTCTGCCCAGTGTGGATTGTTTTTTGTGAGGCTTGTGCTCTTAGGTTGGGCTCTGGGCTTATACAGAGCAGCCCATGATGCAAGGATCTAAGCTGAGTAGTATGTTTGGATGTGAACTCAAGAAATGTGCAGAAGGGAAGTGAGACTGGAGAGGGGGGCAGCCAATGAACCATCATGGGTTGCCACTCTGGGTGGCTGGAGCTCGGTCCCACGGAACCTTCTAGGGTCTATGTCCAGCAGGCCTCAGAGCTGCTCCACTCAGATGAGAGGGTGCAAAGCACTCTTCCACCAACTTCTGTCCCTTGTTGGCCGAGGGTTGCTCCTGGGGCACTAATGACCACTCCATCCAGCACTTCTGGACTCCCCACATGAAGCCCTGGAATACTCCTGAGGACTACAAGGGCCCTGAGGATGGAGATGCAGGTACCCAAGGTGGGAGGCTGTTGGCCAGTGTCATGGGCAGCTGTCCCCCAAAGCTACATACAATCTTGGGGGTTGATTGAGGGAATCTGGATGGGATGTTAGCAGTTGGAACTTGGAGGATACTGCAAGTTCCAGGCAGGTGGGACTGGAGTGGACAGCTGCTCATGCAGCGCTCAGGTATGAAAGGTTTACCGAATGAGTTCATTAGGGAATATGGTTGAGAACCGAGTCTTGTGGCTCCAGGGCAGACTGTCTCCTACAGAAGCCATGGTGAGGGGACCCCCTGTAACAACCTTCCTGGTGATTTCACCATAGGTTGTTCCTGTCTGCTTGATACCAACGCCATTAATGACGGTCACCACAAGGCTGGACGGAGCACTGGACAGGGAGCCAGGAGACCATCTGCTTCTGCCCTGACTGGCTCTGAGACCCTAGGAAGGGGGTTCATTCCCCTGCCCTTCCTGCCTCCACTTCCTCCCTCAGAATGGGGGCCACAGTAATCCCTCACTACCGTCCAGGGTCATGACTCAGAAGACAATGTAAAAGGCTTTGGCAAAGTCCAAGTGGTCGGCCAGGCCTGAGGGCTTCTTGGGATGAAGTAGGCTTGATGACCCAAGCAAGCTGCAGCATGGCTCATCTGTCACTGTCCCCTGCACCGATGCCCAGCACCTGGCACAGGTGCCCGCTGACTTGCTATTTGTGGATAAACAGAAGATTTCCTCCCTCCTCTTCCACTACTGCAGACACTCCTCCCTCTGGGAGGGAGGCTTACGTCCCGGTCAGCCCGACAGAGACAAGCATCCCAACAGGCCCTTGGAAGAGCCCGCCACTTTCCCACCAGCCTGGGTGCCCTCTCTATGCAGCGGCCACCTGGGCGGCCCCAAGCCCTGGCCCAGGGCTGCCCACCAGCCCATGTGTGTGGGGCTCCTCTTGCTCCCGGGCCGGGGCTGCTTTGGCAGATAAAATATTGATCAGCCTGCTGAGAAGCCCAGAGTGTGATCCTATTTTCATGTCAGAACTTGGTAATGAACTACATTTATCAAGCCCATTCTCCATGAGAAAGGTCAGCCACAGATCTAGCTAAGTTGTTATGACACCTCATTAATCTAGTTCCCTCAATAATTGTCCCTCTGTGAAGATTCTAATGTTCTCCCATTCCAGCCACACTCCCTCCACGCCGAGGGAGATTATTATAGCAGGAGCACGGGCACATCCGCATTTAATTTTTTGAGCAAAGAGAGATAGGAAGCAGGTAGCAGCCTCTGGAATTAAATGTCCATCAAAGAAACACTTTCTAGTGCACAACAAAGGGAAGCAAGGGAGACATTGTGAATATTCCATTAGCCACACGTGCCCCTGCCCGACAGGGCCTCACAGGGACTGTCTTCACTCTGAGGCAGGTGAAGCCTCCAGTCCCAGGTGTGGATGGGGCTAGAGGGCCCCCAAGAATCAAGGGGAGCCAGTCTGTACCATGCAGGCAGGTGGGGGAGGCACCATCCAGACAGCAGGACGCTCGGATTCTAGCTGAGAGGGAGAGATGGGTCATGTGGTTAAGGCCCCTGATGGAGGTCCAGGTTCTGTAACTGCTGAGCAGACAGGTCAGTGTTGCCCACACTCAAGCACCCTGGGGGGAGGGGGGTCCTTCCATTGTTACTTAAGCAACAGCTATGGACTTCTCCCCTACCTCCCTGAAGCAGGCCCACAGACTTTACTCCCAGGTGCTTCCTTCCTGAAAGGTCCTTTCTCATAATCTGACTTTTCTGCCAGGGTGGGCACCTGCTGGCAGGTGAGGGTGTGGGCTGGAGACACCTGACACCGGGGAGGGAGGACGGGTGAGGAAGATGGAAGGGGCCATCCCTGGCTGCCCCTCTGCCTCCCTCACCCCCAGCTATTCCTTCCCCGAGTCTTTTGGCCTTTTTGCCCATCATGCCACTCCGTGTAAAGAGGTCCCCGTGTGCTGCCCCCATGCTCTATCACTATACTTTGTCCAGCCTCCCTCTCTGCTCCTATTCACTCATTGCTGACTGTCAGGCTGCCCTGTGAGAGTGGAAGCCCCCCAAGGCCAGGGTCTTGCCTTGTTGCAGTGCACGCCTTGCACTTGGCCCTAGCACCTACACGGTGACTGTCTGTTGCCTGCATGACTGTAGAGTCCTTGGTGGAGATGGACAGCCGGTGGGTTCAGAAATGGCTGTAGCCCTGCCCAGAGGAGAGGACCATCTCAGCCGCCCTGCACCACAGTGACCAAGGTCTGGAACTCTGGAGGGCGCTGGAGCCTGGGTCATCTATCATGCCAGCTCCCATGGGAGGGCCGTGTGTGTGATGTGGGGTGGTGTGACAGCTCCAGCGTGTGGTACATGAAGCCACGCTCACTGGAGTCTGAGCTGCCTTGCACTTGCCAGGGGGCGTGGACTCTATCTCATCCACTGGGGCACCCCAAAGCCTTCAGTGGTGGCCCCAGAGAATGAAGTCTGGCCTGGCCAGCCTGGGGGTGGTGGTGGCATCGTGGTGAGCCACAGAGGGACTGTTGCCTCCCTGGACACTAGGTTACATAGAAGTGGCTCCTCTGAGTCCCCTCTTGGGGGTACACACGACTCCCTAGAAGCTGCCTCTGGAGAGGAGGCTAATGTACATTTCTGCCTTCCTGTTCTGCATTGCTGGTCATGGAAGGGCTGGCCAGCCCTGTGAAGAGGCCAGGTGGCTGGAGGGACCTAGACTTGGAAGAGCAGTCCCGGCAGGGTGGGCTGTGGGTGAATCTGGCCACAGCACAGCTTTGGGAAAGATCCAATTCCATACTAGGGTTCTGAACAGTGAGCATAAAGCTGACACCAGGGATTCTCTGTGCTTTATGAACAGGTGGCTTGGGGGGGTCATGGTGGGTGGGGAGAACCCAAGGCCACTGTGAAGACCCCAACCCCTGATGGCTGGCCCTCACTGGGGCAGCCCTGCCCTTTAGGAGTTCCCTACAAAGCCCAAATTTACTGGACAGGGGACGTCAGGCCAGATTACCAGACGTGAGGGAAATGCTCTGCCACTACCAGGAGGAATCCTTTGGGGGATGGGTGTGGGCTAAGGGACAGGGAGATGGGAAGGAAGAAGTGCTGAGGAGAGGGCTGGTGAATTGTGCTCAGGGTCACCAGCATGGGGGCTGTGGCATCTCCCTTCCCAAACCACACCGAGGACATTCCTTCAGAAACTGCATGGTCGTCAGCCATGCCCTTGAGCCACACCCACTGGATGCCAGTCCTTCTTGGACCTGACAGGTGGCCGGGCCCTAGGCTTGGATCCTGAGACTCTAGCCTGGGAACCCCCAGAGGGGCCCAAGGGACAGACTGGATGGGCCTACAACTTTGGCTGCTGTTAGATCTGCTTCTGGGCAGACACACTCCCCACCCCCACCCCCACCCCCACATCAGCGGCCCTAGCTCCCGCACTGTCCGTAGCCTGCCTGGTAAGCAATGCCACTGCTGCCCAACAAAGCTGTGATCCCTCCCACCAAGGCAAAAACTTGACTTAATCGTCTGGCACCAACATCACAGCTAAACGTGGTTGTGTTACATGGGCCTCAGTTGCAATGTGTCATTCTGAGGTCTATTTTGAAACCACTAAGCTGTGCAAAGAGCAAGAAGCATTTTACTCCCAGATCTAATTTATGAGCCGCCATAACTTTACTGGAGTTTAGCTTAAGAGGAACAGATGTTTAACTTGATGTAAATTCATGAACATTAACAATCTTTCTGCTGCCATTTCTGAGAAAATTCAATGAACAATAAATGCCAAAACCAATGGGTTTATCTTTGGGACAGTCTTTTGCCAACATGATGTAGTTTTGCTTATGGTGTTGACCAAGCCTCAAAATTCTGAAAATTCTATGAGATAGTGAAGCACACATGGTACCGTCTCCTCGCCATCCTCAACAAGAACAGGTGTACTCTAAGTCATGCCACCTGGTGACCTCCTGCTGGCTGTCGCCTTGGGCCCGTAACTGCTGAGCAGACAGGTCACTATTGCCCACACTCAAGCACCCTGGGGGGGTCCTTCCACTATTACCTAAGCAACAGCTATGGGCTACTCCCCTACCTTCCTGAAGCAGGCCCACAGACTTTACTCTCAGGTGCTTCCTTCCTGAAAGGTCCTTTCTCATAATCTGACTTTCTGCCAAAGCCTACCTCTAAGGAGCTGCTTTTGTCTGCTCCAAGCCCCACATTCTCATCTTGTCCTTGTTTCCTGCCTGTCCCCTCCTTAGATCATGTTCCAAAGCCTCTGTGTCTGCTGGGTGAAGATCTTCACTCTCTTAGAGAACTAGTCCACGGTGCCCCATGGCGGGCATGGTCACTGGCCCCATGGCACTGGTGGGCTGCTGTCTGCCCATGGTTTGGAGGTGCTCTGCTGGCCTCCTGTCTCTTCCATCCTTCTAAGCTCCACCTTGGTCCCCTCCTCACCCACTAGTCCTACTGCTAGAATTGGCAACGGGCTCACCACACTCATTAGGAACACTTCATCCTTCCAGGTCCCAAAGGCTGGCCAATTGTCCTCTGTCCGTGTCCTCTGTTCTTTTCCCTGAGTGCCCTATTAGTGATCTCAGCTGGCTCTGGATGTTCTGGGTTGAGGGCACAGGGCCCACTTTGGGCAAACAGAATAAGACTAAGACTCCACATGGCCTTTGACCCTGCCAGGGTCCAACCTACATGCTGCATGGACCACATGGTTCTGACCTGCTGCGGCCCCCCTGCACAGCAAGCCTGCTCCAGCGCAGGGGGCGGTACCCACCTCTGTGCGCACCTGAATTGGTGGAGGGACAAGCCTCCTCTGATTTTCGCCCCAGTATCGGGTAATTTAAATTAACAAAACCACCCAGACCTTTGTTAGATAAATGGTACATTTGCTCATGAATGCCTGGTTCAATTGACGTTGCTATACAATCTGCCGTTTGACATTTACAATCCTCTCCTCTACTCCTATTAGAGGAAGCAAAATTGGTTGGATTCCTGGGAGAGGGATCCACAGACACTTTTTATGGTCGACTGGCACATCTATCAGGTGGCCCCGGAGTGAAAGAGTAATGTTTGAAAACTTGAATAAATGCTGAAGCCCTTCTGGCACGAAGAGCCTGAGTTTTCACTCTTGTGTAAGCAGGAAACCCACACGCAGCCAGGATCCTTAGCAAGTCCCCAATTCCTTCTGGAAGGAGGGCACCGATGCCCCACAGCCCCCAGCTCTCCCACGGCCCCATCCAGCGCTGGGCGCCTACGTACTGCGGCCCCACCCCTCACACGCAGCGAGAGGAGAGGCAGCAGGTCTGGATAGGGGGACCGCCACCAGGCACGAAGCTGCAGTGGACGAGGGGGAGAGTGTTGGGCACCACCCCTGCTCTTGATAATTGCATTCCTGAGACTCTGTCCCCCCAAACACCTGACCAAGGGGAAGGGTCTTGCTATTGAGAGGGCAAAAATGTCACTTCTCAGGAGTCAGTGATGTCCAGGAATGTCACTGCCTTGAGCCTTTGAGTAGTTATGGAGCTGAGGGGGACCTCAGCAGGGCCTGCGGCTGTCTCTGGCTCAGTGACTGGCCAGGACTAGGGCCGCAAACAACAGAGCGAGCACTTTGCTCTCATGTGGACTCACGACACATGCAGGGCAACTTCGTGTGAGAGCTCAGGAGGGGCAGTGCTGTTCCCAGGAGGTGTGCTGGAATCCTCTAGGGAGGATCTTCAATTCTCATGATGATCACGAGGCTTGGTGGCACTTAATGAGTGGGGTGAGGGACCCCAGGGATCCTAGTGTTTGTAGCCCAGTCTTGTGCAACAAACTTCTGCTGGTCTGGCACCTCGTACAAGTTTTTGAATGTCTCAGCGGACAGTCACTGAAGTGAGGGCTCCTGCTACTATTCTATGAGCCCAGATTCTAACATGATGTTGTAGACAAAGTATTTTGCTCCTTGAGTTTGGCAAGGATTTTCCAAGAAGGTACCTATGCTGTGCACTGTACATTTTGTTTACAACTTTATCAAGAATTGTTCACCATTTTGGAGAATCACACCTCCAAAAGCAATGTCACTTCAGTGCTCAAACTGTCAACCTAACATGCCCATCACAGGCGCTGTCTGCAGCTGTTGTGTTCATAGGATCCACGTAATATGTGCTGACATCTGACCACTATGAATCAGTATATGCAGCTGGTGTCCAAACATTTACATACTGAAAGGCATATTTTATTCCTACTACTTTTCCTTCCATCTATCTCTTTCTTTCTTTCTTTCTTTCTTTCTTTCTTTCTTTCTTTCTTTCTTTCTTCTTTCTTCCTTCCTTCCTTCCTTCCTTCCTTCCTTCCTTCCTTTTTCTTTCTCTTCCTTCCTTCCTTCCTTCCTTCCTTCCTTCCTTCCTTCCTTCCTTCCTTCCTTCCTTCCTTCCTTTCTTTCTTTCTTTCTTTCTTTCTTTCTTTCTTTCTTTTCTTTCTTTTTTTTTTAAATAGAGATAGAAACAGAGCAAGTGTGAGCAGGTGGGAGGAGCAGAGGGAGAAGGAGAGAGAATCTTAAGCAGGATCCACATGGACCAGACACAGGGTTCCAGACACAGGGCTCCACGACCCTGAGATCACAACCCTGAGATCACGACCTGAGCCAAAATCAAGAGTCTGACACTTAACTGACTGAGCCACCCAGGTGCCCCTATTTTTAATTATTTTAAACATTTATTTATTTGAGAGAGAATCTCAAGTAGACTCCCTGCTGAGCACAGAGCCCCTTTCAGGGGTCTATCTTACTACCCATGAGATCATGACCTGATGACCAAACTCACGAGTTAGATGCTTAACTGAATGAGCCATCCAGGTGCTCCTTTTTTTTTTTATTTTTATTTTTTGAGGAACCACCATACCATTTGAAAAAGTGGCTGTGCCACTTTACATTTCCACCAACACAATGGTTCAAAATTTTGCACATCCTTGTCAAGATTTTTCTTTCTTTTCTTTTTTTTTTTTTTTGATAAGGGCCATCCTAGTGGGGGTAAGGTGGTGGTCTTACTTTTTTTTTTTTACACTCTTTAGTCCTGAGATTTTTAAGATAATTGGAAGAGTGTGAGGGTGCACCTGGGAGTGTTTGTACCTGTGTACAACCCCAGCCTATGAAGGCCGAGCACAGGAGGCAGAGAGCACAGAGCCACACCCTTGGCCATGGGGCCCGCCTGCTCCTAGGGAGGCAGCTTGGCGCACGCCCCCCCAAGGAAAGAGGCCTCACAGAGGCACCAGAGGGGCAAGAGCCAGGACCATCCTCCCCGCCTCTCCTTTCAGCAGAACTGGGCTCTTCCCTGTCCCTGTTTTTCCAGGACACCCCCGGGTAGGGCATGAGTGCTCTGGGCCAGCAGGCGAGGAGCCTGGGGCAAGGGAGGATTCTGAACACCTGCCTCATAGGCCTGGCACGGCCTGTGGTGTTTCTCACCCTGGTGTTGTCTCAGAGGTGTTTGCTCAGACACAGTAATCTTTAGCTTCTGAGCTGAGCCCAAGAGCCCCTTGGTTATGGAGGCAACAAGCACGGATATTCCCCTTCTGCGTGAGGGGTGTGCGGACTACAAATCAATGCCACTGGGCGGCGGTCTCCACGAAAGAACTGCTTGCATGTTAACATGCTCCCCATTTCCAGCTGGAGGAGCTTTGCTGGGCTCACGGGGACATTTACTTTGGAAGGAAAGGCGTTCCAGGAAAACTGCCTGAGAAGGCTCTCCAAAAACGGCGTCTGCTCTGAGCTGGGGATTTGGGCCTGTACGTGGGCTGGGCAGGAAACGGCATTGCAGAGAATTACCTGAGCAGAGATTTGGAGAGCTGACATACCTCAGGGAAGTTTCTGAGGTTTGGAGATTCATCCGAACCCCTCCGACTTGTATGATGGACAGTAAATCCCCGGTCAATGCAACACGAAACAAGACTCTGCAAGGACTCTGAGGGAAACCACACTCTTTGGGGGAGAGTTTTGGATAATTTCCTGTGCTTGAGCTGCTGGGAGGAGAAGGAGAAGGCTCTTCCTCGTGTGTCTGCAGCGCCCTTCTGGGGATTACCCTTCTGGGGATCAGCCACGCTGGGAACCTCACAATTTGGCAGCCCCCCTGGAGGCGGTGGGCAGCTCACCTTCAGCTCTGTGAAAGCTGGTGCCAGGTGGGCCCGCCTGAGAGGGGGCCCTGCTTCTGGGTCCGGAGCCCCGAGCCTGGAGGGCTGGGCAGTGGGATGGTTGGGGGGACCATCCGAAGGCTCCTCCTCCCGCAGCAAGGTGACTTGTTCTAGACCCACTCAGCCTCTGCTGCCATCTGGCCCACTCTCCTTGGGCTGCTGTGGACGGGTGCTCATCAGATGCACATGCTGGCAAATCGCTTTGCCCTCTGGATCCTCCTTATTCTTCAATTGTCAGGTCCCAAGAATGGCCTTGGCATTGCCTCCTACAGTATGAAAATGGATTCCAGAGCTTTAAGAGGGTTGGGGACCCATAGGACAGGGGGATGCCAGCAACACTCCAGGGCTCCTTCCAGGAGAACATGTGCCGCTCGGAGTATCCCTGGGGGTGGACAGGTAGGGCCAGTGGTGCAGCTGGAGGCTCTCGGCCCTGAGACTTGAGTCGGGCTGTCACCTGCCTGGCATTTTGCGCCCACACTCTTTGGGGGCCTTTCTTGCTCCTGTTCCAGCTCCCTTCTTTTCAAAGTCTAGCCTTCCACTCTTGCGAAGAGACCCCACGAGCTGTAATCATGGAGAGAACAGGCTGTTCTATAACATGAGGAGGGAGGGAGAAACCGTGCCCAGCAGCCTTGGCTCAGAGATTCAGGGTTTGGGCTGAGCCTCTCACCTAGTGCCTGGAAAAACAGGGGATCCACAGAGATGAGGATTTTCAGGGCCCCCAGCTGGGAGGAGTGACTGGCAACCTCTTCTTGGGGCCAGTGTCCCTTCAGGGGCACCAGAGCCACATTCAGTGAGTGCATTTTCGTGTGACCCATAGCTGACCTGGGTCAGATGGAGGGCAGTGTCTGAGAGTGAGAGGAAAATAAAATCTAGAAAGATCCCCATTGCAGGATGCTCTTCAGGGCTCTGAGACACAGAGCCACCAGAGTACAGCTGCCTTGGGGGGGAAGACAGAGTGGCTGGATGCTGGCCTGAGCCCAGAGGACCAACAGAACTCCATCTTCTACTCCATTAATAATCTTTACTGCTCCCATTCAAAAATCTCTTCTCCTTTCAGTGTAGAGTCTAGAAATGGTCCACATTCCAAGCTGACATGGCAACCATGCTCTTCAGTTCCCAGGGAGTTGTTTGGTCTTCCAAGTGCTGAGCTCAGCCCATACCTGCCACAATGACTGGGTCATTTTCTTCCATATTTACATGGAGCTTTTCTTAACCCTCTAGCCTCCCGTCTCTTCCGTGGTGTCCTCCCCTCTTCCTGGGGCCTCCTCTATGTAGTACTGTTAGCTTTAGCCACCTCTCTGATTTGTCCCATCCTTTCCTCTTCTAAAAGGCAATCTGAGTAGCAGTTATGTTTGCATGGGGACTTGAATAGAGTAGAATGTGTGGCACACTTCTGGGTGCTGGTAAGATTCTCTTTCTTGTTTTGGGAGCTGGTCATAAAGTACATTCTCTCTGAAAATTCATTGAGCTATACACTTGTGATGTATCCGTTTTCTCTGTGTGTTATACCTGAAATAATATGCTTATTTATTTAGAGTGTGAGTGAGCAGAGGCAAAGGGAGAGGGAGACAGAGAATCTTAAGCAGGCTCTTCTCTCAGAAGGGAGCCCCATGTGGGGCTCAGTCCCACAACCAGGAGATTATGACCTGAGCTGAAATCAAGAGTCAGACACTTAACCAACTGAGACACCCAGGGGTTCCAATGACATGCTTATGTAAAAGAGGCAACCTGGCATTTCTCAACATTTGAAAAATACCAGTTGCTTTGGGTAGGAGCTTTGTCCTTGGCCAGGCCCAGGCCTAGGTACATGGAGGAGGGAGTGGCATGGCAGGGAGTGGTTTATAGGAGATGGTCACTGATGTGGAGAAGCAGTAGCTTCTCTGGTCCCTCTGGTCAACAAATCATCCTGGACTGGGCATCCTTTTTGCTGGGCACCAAGTTGTCCATTTTCCCTGGAGGTGTTGCTTCTTGGCTCTGGGTCTCTGGCGAGGAGGATGGGTGGGTTCTGCTGAGCAGCCTTAGGAGAAGGAATGGAAGAGGCAGAGGGTGAGGAGATCCTTACTGCCCTGTGGCATCCTACCAAACTCAGCTCCAGAGAGGTATCTGATGCATGCTCACCCTAGCACCCTCATAGGCTCTGTGGGCAAGGCTCTGAAATGCCCTCCCATGGAACACTGCCCAATGATGCAGACCTGGCTGGCATTTGGTGGCTTTTGGCGAAGAGGTATTGGTATGGAGGTGACTGTCCAAGTGGTCCATTCTTGGTGACAGTCTGCCATGGGCCCTGGCACCAGAGGGGGCCTCATTGGAGCCCCAGGGATCATAACTCACTGGTAAGACCCTACGAGCCTCTCACAGACCATGTCTGTCCCTGTTCTGTCCCAGTCTGCCCCTCCTGGGCTCCCAAGATTGTGAGGACTGAAATGAGGGTTTGGGTCCAGTTGGAGGTCAACCTTCACAGCCTGGCTGTTTGGCTTACATGATCCAGAAATGGGCATCAAAGGTCACCTGTTCAGAGGGGGGCAGGATGGATCCTTCTGCTACCACACCTCATAGTCCAGTGATGTCTGGCCAGCCAGGACGGATGGCAGGGTTGGGCCTGCAGACCTTGCAGCCAGTCCCCTCCATCTGAAGTCTCTTCTGGGCAGCATCCTCACTGGCCCTTGCAGGCACAGCTCATTTCTCCACTCCTAGGAAGCCATTCCCCTTGCTGTGGTACTCAGGGTCCAGATCCCACACTTGATTTTCAACACTGACTGCCCTATGGCACTAACTTGCTTTCTAATATGTAGCACACACCCACTAAACAGATAGGGCCTGATGGGCCATGGTAGAGACCTCAGGGACAGGGAATGTGGGTACCCTTCCTGCAGTTACTGTACCTGCCACCCCCATGCCCTTAACCATGCTTGCTGACTGGGGATGGACTAATTGATCCTAAGCAACATGACTTTTGGATGATTTACACTGAAGGAGCAGAAGGTACTTCACTACACAGCAGGAGATAATTTATAACCAGTCTGAACACCTGGCTTGGCAGAGGCGGGTAACTTTGGAGCTCACCCCTGCTCTGTGAACTTATGAGCACATGAATTACTGCCAGGCTTACCGTAACTGTAGATCTCAGGATGAACACAGGCCAAAGAGGCACGAGGCAAAGAACTCTGAACCCTAGCTACTTGCTGGCATCCCCCAACATCTGGAGGCTCCAAGAAATACATCTCGATCCTCCCCAGCAAGCTGGGCTGTCCAGCTAGGGGAGGAGATGGAGTGGGGGTAGAGGGGAGCAAGCATAGCCAGCTTCAAACACTCCTAAGGCCCTGTCCCCATTCACTTGGCAGACATATGCTGACACTGTGTTGTACTTGGGGTGTCAGTGCACCAAGCCCTGGGCCAGGCATTGGGGCAGAGAGGGGACTAGGCATGGGCCCTACTCTCCAGGAGGCCAGGCCTAGGACATGGAAAAGTGAGTACTGTGGCGGGCCCCATCCTTTCTTCTTGCAGCTGGGGGCAGGCTTGCACTCAGCGACATGGGTGAGGGGGTGGTGGCTACAGGCCCACGCTGCTCAGTTCAGGGACATGTCCTTCCCAGTAAGGCCCAGATCCCTCAGCCTGACCTTACTTGAGTGTGAGGCTGGGATGGGCACACTGGGTCCTACCTCTGGACTAGCTGTGCACACTTTTCAGGCAGGCCTTTGAGGGAAATCAAGCCTGCATTCCTAGGTGGGGGCTTCTGTCCCCATGAACCATATGACAGGGCCAAAGCTACATTTCCCACCTAAGAAGTGGGCTGTAAAGATTCCTCTGCAACTAATTTGTGCACACATTTTGCCTGTTTTTAAAAGGAGAGGAAGTAAGGGGTGCCCAGATGGCTCAGTTAAGTATCTACCTTCAGCTGAGGTCATGATCCTGGAGTCCCAGGATCGAGTCCCACGTTGGGCTCTCTGCTCAGCGGGGAGTTTGCTTCTCCCTCTGCCTCTGCCTCTCACCCTGTTTGTACGTGTTCTCTGTCTCTCAAATAAATAAATAAAATCTTAAAAAAAAAAAAAAAAAGGAGAGAGAGGCGATAAAACTGGCAGCAGGCAGCTTAGCTTGTTGCATTGGGATGCGTTCACACTGAATCAAAGCCCATGGTGAATTCAAGGAGTGGGTCCAGATCCACTTATCAGGATCAAATTCCCCTGAGCAAATGGCTATGATTATAGCTTTTAAATGGCCTAGAAGAACTAATGGATCACAGAAAATAGTGCGGGACTAGAAGGAACCATACAATGGGGGAGTCTGCTGGCTTGGAAGTGGGGCTGCCTCAGGGGAACACCAGCCATAATTCCATTTAAAAAGCCACTCCTTTGGGATCCCTGGGTGGCTCAGCAGTTTGGCGCCTGCCTTTGGCCCAGGGCGTGATCCTGGAGTCCCGGGATCGAGTCCCACATTGGGCTTTCTGCAGGGAGCCTGCTTCTCCCTCCGCCTGTGGCTCTGCCTCTCTCTCTCTCTCTCTCTCTCTCTCTGTGTCTCTCACGAATAAATAAATAAAATCTTTAAAAACAATAAAATAAAATGTCACTCCTGTCTTAGGAGACCCTTCTCCTAGCTCACGTGTCTAAGTTTCAGACTGCGTGTGACACCGTTGGGACTGTACATATCTCACAGCTTTACGCACCAGGAGTGGAAGGGTCGGGTCACTGTCCCGTTCATTGGGAAGCAAACCCGAGAGCTGGAGAAGTGTCTTTTTCAAGATGGGCTGGCTCAGTGGAGTTGATTTAACTTCTAAGCAGGGGATACCACTTGAAAAGATGGAGATTTCTTGCCTACAAGTCTCTCAGACTTGCGTGGCCCTAGAGAGTGTGTGGGCGGTTAGTATGTGTGTGGAGGGTATCTGGCAGGGGAGTTGGGAGGGTGTCTGTGTATCACAGGTTGTGTGTGAGTGTGAGGCTGAACCCCGGGATGTGTCTGCCTCCTGGGTCACCTGAGGCCTCTGGCTCTGCCTGCCTGGGGCATGGTGTGATGAGTGCTGGGTGAACCATGCTTCTGCAGGGGCCTGATACACCCTTTCTGCCTCTGTTGCCCGAGCCCACCCCACTCTGTGCACTCTGAAAACTGCTAGCTGCCCAGGGATGGGGCAACCTGTAGCTCTGCCCATGAGTGGCTCCCAGGTGGGTGCTCCCATTGCACGGTTCCTGGAGGCTCAGGTGGGTGCGGTGTGCCAGCCTAGTGAAGCCAGTGCCCTCCTCGGGAGCAGCTCCAGTGGGTGGGACACGAGCACGGCCCCCAGGGTGGCCTCTTTGCGATGCTCCATCTTCTTGCTCTGGCGTCCACAGGCACCGTCACATCTCATCACTGATAAGGGTACCTGGCTGTTCCCCTGCCAGTGCCTTTCTGGCTTCCCAGAGGCTCAGCTTCTTTGGTTTAGGGGGAGACATAAGCTGGATACAGTTTCTGGCTGTTCCCCGGTAGGCTGTTCCCACAATCACAGGCTGGAGCAAGGGAAGACTTTAGAGAGGTCCATGCACTGCCCCGACCAGGCCCTCTGCTAAGCTCCATGCTTCCTACCCCGCTGCTGGCCTGACCTGCAGCTGGCCTGGCTGATGTCCCCACATCAGCCCCCTGGGCTCAGTGTGACCCACTGAACCTGCTAGTGAGACTGCTTCTTCTTTTACATCCCAACGCAGCCAGTGGCCCTCCAGCAAAGCCCCCAGCTTTCCAAACCACACATCAGGCATCATCCCTGAAGTCCAGCCCATTTATGGCCAGTCATGGCTCAGGCCATTTCTGCCTGTTGAGTGTTTCCTGACAGGGCCAGTTGCCCTCACTCCTACCGCCTCAGCTCTAGTTCAAGAAACCATTAACGTTACTTGGATGACCACTACCCTGGGTAGCCCTCAGGCTCTAATCTTGTCCCAACAAATCTCCCCCTACTTGGCAGCTGCAGGGATCCCGACTGCCCTCACAGCAAAGCCAAGTTGCTCCTTTTGGCCTGTAGCTGCCAGGCCTCACCTGGCCTCTCCCAGCTGACAAACCTGAGCCTCCGTCAGCATCTCGTACTGGCCCGGCATCACCTCGGGGCCCTGGCATCACGGTCCTCTCTCGTCCCTCTTGGCAAAATCCTAATCATCTCTGCATCTTGGCTGGTACACGGCTTGCTTACGTGTCACTCCCTAATGCTGCTGGCTGGTTCACAGGCTACTGTGTCCTCGGAGGGCACCGGGCACCCCCTGCACAGTGTTTATTGTCTTGCTGCTTCTACTTGTCCGTTCTGCCCTTCCTGTCAGGGCCTGAGAGCCAGTGATACCCTGGTAAGTGATTAGCATACAGCAAGCGCATGACAAATACACGAAGGAATGACCAAGTGGATGGACATGGAACTTTCATCCAAAATTGCTTCTACGGGGACATACACATGTTTCCTTCTGACCTGAGTCCAGGAAGCCATAGAACAACCCCTGGGTTAACTGAACATAGATACTCTATGCTCACAGGACTTCCTTTTGCTTCTGCCTGGAACCTTCTGCAGCCTATCCCAACTCCTTTGCATAAGTGGGGGCAGGAGAAGAGAATTGGCACAATAAACAAGGCCCTAGCATGAGGTGCTCAGAACTTGTCTCCCTGCGCCCTGCTTCTTCATCTGTGCAATGGGGCCGCTAACCTCTGTCCTTGGGGCTGTTCCAGGAGCCAGGGGCCCAGGATGGCACCTCCCCTGGCAGACAGGAGCAGCACCCTGGGTGGAAGCAAAATACTCTTTGCACTTTCATGGGTAAGATTCCCAAGACCTCTGGAGTGTGGGGCGAGTGTGGGGCCCACGGAAGGTTCTGGGAATCCAACCTCTTTCCAGAGAAAACACCTCCTGGGCAACATCCTTTTCCCTTCTGGCACTGCGGAGGGGACCCATGAAATGGCTGTAATGGAAATATAAACTGTCCTACTTCAAAGCACTTTGATGTTTTATAATGACCATTATAAACCTGTTCTCTGCGTACCACATAAATACTTCAGCCCCATACCACATTTCCCGGTATCTCTAAAGACACCAGGAGAAAAGCAAGGGAGCCATAAAAGAAACATAAAAATACAGTTGCAGAGGAGCCTAAAACACATTTCTTTGAAGCTTAATTGATGGGAAAAGCTTCTGGCCCCAGAGAACTTAAAGGCTCATCATGCAGATATTTGATTAAGTGTCCCTGTATCACGGACCACACTAAACTGGAAATCATTACACCGTAATTGCAAATGCATTAATAAAATGATGATGTGGGTTTGCTCAGGACATAAAGAAAGAATGAAATAATTCACTCAGATAACTCAACGAAAATGTAGGATGTGCCCCTGAGAGGGCTGGAAGCAAGGGCTGTTTGAGTCTCAGTCTCACTGACCCCGTGGATAGGGGGCCCGGCCTCTAGTGAGGGAAGCTCTTGGGTCGATGGAAGCCCAGTCAGGCTTCAGAACCACCGTAAGGGTCCAGGTATGAGACCCCTGAGGGTCCCCAGGAGCTCCTTTCCAGGGGGACCTCCAACCACTGATGTTCCTGCCTGCAGGCAGGGAGGGTGGCCCAGGGTTCTCACAATGGCCATTGTCTCTCCTGGACAAACAACTATAGGAGAAAAAACCACATGTATGAGTTCAGCCACATTTGTGTTAATTACCCATAGTCCAAGACAATGCCAAGAAGACGGTCCTTAAGCATGAGCTAGCTTCCTATGTGACACTAGCCAGGCTCAGCCCCCGGCTCTCAGACCTCGGAGCACAGCCAAAGGAAGCTTGCCCGCCTCCACCACTACTTTACCTGCAAGTGTTCCCAGGACCCCCTGCCAGGCCTGTGTGTGAGGGTCTGTGTGTGCGTGTGTGGGGGTGGGGGGTGGGGAAGGGGGTAAGACAAGTGTCATGGAGGCTTCACGGGAAACCTTCCTCTCTCCCCTGTTCTTATCTGCAGGTGGAGCACAGCCACCTCCTAATGCCTTTGCCCATTTTCGGATCCTGTTACCTCTCTGCGCCATTACCCCATGCCCCGCTCTCTGCTCGTCTGTAGCCCATCTGTCCTTGCAGCCCTACTGCGAAGCATCCTTCCTCCAGCAAACCCTAGCTACAAACCTGGATGTACCACTGTCAAGCCGTGTGTCCTCAGGTAAGTTGCTTAACCTCTCTGAGCACCTCTCCTAATTGACAAAGCGGAGGCCTTGGGCGCGCTTCAGGCTGCCCCGCCCCCGCCACAAGAGCGCAGGGACCCGTAGCAGGTGCGCCAGAGGGCCTAGTAGAGGCCCCAGCCCTGTCTCTCAGGCCCCTGTGGCTTCCTGTGTGACACCTCCTGAGCTGCCTGCACGGCGCTGTCCCCGAGGCGGCCCACGGGATCCCAGGGCTTGACAGGGAGCTGGGACCAGAGAGCGGGGGACAGGAAGGACGGCTGGTAGGGCCGGCGCAAGGGCAGGCAGGTCTAGGGGGTCTGAGGCAGCATGGCCCGGAGCTCAGGGAACAGCAGGCTTGGAGCCGGGGGGAAGGTGGCCCGGGAGGCTGGCAGGAGCGGGCACGTGCGGGGCGGCCGTGGGGGGGCTCAGGGAGGAGGCCGGCGTGAAGACAGCTCGGAACCGGGGCACCACAGGCGGTGGCCCAGCAAAGCACACGGCAGGAAAGGCGCGGCGCTCCCCGGCCACCTATCACCGCGCACACCCGAGGGGGCCCTTGGGTTGGCTCCCGCGGCCGCTCTGCGGGGCTGTGTCCCTGCTCATGCGAGCACCCCCGGGGGCCTCTGCGCTTCCAGGCGGGACGCGTGTGTGGAGGTGCACAGGTGCATGCACGCACGCCCAGCGCCGAGGGGGCAGCCAGGGCGAGGCGGGAGGCTCCCGCGGCCTGCACGGCCTCCACGTGCCCTCTCCGTGCCTGCCTCGGTGGCTTCTGTCCGTGTGCCTGACCGCAGCCCCGTCCTGGGCGGCAAGTGGCCCGGGGGAGCTCAGCGTCTGAGACAACAGAGTGAAAGTAGTGAAGGGGAATAGAGGGGAAGGGAGAAGAAACGGGTAGGAAATATCAGGGAGGGAGACAGAACATGAGACTCCTAACTCTGGGAAACCAACTAGGGGTGGTGGAAGGGGAGGAGGGCGGGGGTGGGGGTGACTGGGTGGCGGGCACTGAGGGGGGCACTTGACGGGATGAGCACTGGGGGTTATTCTGTATGTTGGCAAATTGAACACCAATAAAAAATAAATTTATTATTCAAAAAAAAAGAAAGTGTTCTTTCTCGTGAGGCTGGCTCGTCTTTCTGTGGAGCCTGCCGGTGCTGGGGTGTCCTCCCCTTGGGGAGACGGGGAGAAGGAGAGATGGGGCCCACATCATGTGGCCGAGGCTCCTCCCTAAGCTGCACTGTGGCTCATTTAGCTGTAAAATTAGAAAGAGCCCAAGGTGCTGGGCAAACTTCTTTTAAATTCAAATAACTAAGTCATAGTGCTCGAAGTTCCTCCTTCATGAGGATCATGAGAAAATATGGAAAAAGGAAAAAATACTCATCGGTAATTCTCAGACCTCGAACAGCAAGGCCACCTCTGTGCCTTTTTGGTCATTTGCCTTGAAGCCGCATGGTTTTGTGTGATGGCCATCACAGGATACCTGGCACCCCGAATTCTGACTTCTTAACCATTTCCCAGAAGACTTTCGTTTGCAGGTACCCACAGAGCTGCTTATTCTCCAAGGGGAGCTGTTCCCACCGTCCCTGGAAAGGCCCAGGGCCTGTCATCACCCTAGCAACTTTGGGGTGGGTGGTGGAGTCTTTCCTTTCTTCTGAGGAGAATTAGGCCAGGGAGCATCCTGCCAGCCCATCAAGGTGAAAGATGCTTCTGTCGTGCATTTTGTGCATTATGATGAAGGCTTAGGCCACAAGTCCTGGAAAAACCAGTTTTATTTCAATTAGCCAGAAGTAAAGTGGGGCAGAGATTTTCCTAGCAACTGCAAAACATAGAGAAAGCTTATGGATCTGTTCTCTGAATCCTCTGTGAGGACAGAGAGAGGGTCGAGGCTGGCTCTGATGTGGGACATCTCCTCTGTGCCAACAGAGGGCTGGATGCTCAGCACAGACGTGGAGGCTGCCCGAAGCTGGCCAGCATCCGGGCTCCCTGGGAGGTTGGCCCGGGAACATGTGAGCAACCCTGGGGCTTCCTACAGAACGTGGAATACAGGGAACTTTTCCATGCCTTGTCATCCTTCTGAATCATGGGGTTTGAGAGTCTCAGATCTTCTAAAAACACATGTGTCAAAAATACATATTTTGGTCAAACTGCTTAGCATGTTCGAAGGACCACTCTGACCCTAAAGTTGAAATATAAAGTTTTTATAACTAGGGGTGGCAGTTTGGTGATATTTGTTTTACTGTGTTCAAGGCAGCAAGAGACATTTTTATTAAGGCTACAGTTTCCATTTACTGGGCCTCCACTCACTCTGCAAGACCTAATTCTGTATTGTTATTCTGAGAGCAATATCACTTGAATTCAGGCGCTAGATTGTGAATTTCCTCCAGCAACTTCTATTTAGTCGAGGCCAGAATCTCAGTGGGTGGTAATAAATATCAAAGTACAAGATGGTTGCGGGGAGCAAAGTAAAAACACCCAAATCAAATATGATTATTGATCAACACTGAACTGCCTTAATCATCTCTATGCTAATTCCAGATATATATACACACATATTGGCATTTTTATTACATAAATACATTGACATTTTCAGCCGAGAAAATATATCGAGCGCGTCAAAATTATCATTTTTGGAGAGCAGCAAATAAATAAAAATACAGTGAAAGGCAAAGAACAGAAAATGCGGTGAATTCTTAGAAGCATGAGATAGTGTGTGAAAATTAGCTGGATAGAAATTTTTCAGATGTGTAATGTGGCATGACTTCTCAAAAAGTCTTGGAAGCAATCTATGCATATCATACAGGCCAAAGGCCCCAACTTTGGATCAATTAGGCAGTCTTTCTTGCAGCCTTCCCGAGGAAGACATCCCATCCTGGACCTCTCCCTGTTACTTCTAACTTAAATGATTCACAGTACTGATTTTTACCTTGTTACCTTCTGTAACTATATGTATTACTATATTACTTATAGGTAATAAGCTTAGGTTTCTACTCACTGACCCTCAAAATGCAAATGAATGCAGAGCATTCCCAACACTCTAATGACACAACCATCCTCCACAGGAAGACGCAGGGAAGCACGCCTCAGGTAGGGCAGCCCAGCCCAGGAGACCCACCTGCGCTGCCTAAAGGGGATTCTTCTAAGCTTCAGAGTCAGAGTTCTCTTCCCCTTCCTCTGATTACTCAACATCACCTCATGGTTTAGTTTGCTGAATATTTGCCCATGCCCTTCTTGTTTGGCAATTTGATCTTCCTAGAATTTTTAACTGCCTTAAAAAATGTATTAAGGGACGCCTGGTGGCTCCAGTGGTTGAGCATCTGCCTTTGGCTCAGATCATGATCTGGGGATCCTGGGATCGAGTCCTGCATTGGGCTTCCCGCAGGGAGCCTGCTTCTCCCTCTATGTCTCTGCCTCTGTGTGTCTCTCATGAATAAATAAATCAAACCTTTAAAAAATGTATTGATTTCTTTTTTTCTTTATCATATCACTAAGCCTTAGAGCTACTTAATTTTAATTTTGTAAAATCCACTTTCTTGCTGAGGACCATGTTCTTGGAACCTTGTGCCTTCCTCTTCTCACGTGATGATGGGTCTCCCAGGGATCCTGGATGGCTGGCCCACCTGTCCTGCTGGGACTTCCCTTCATGACATACGTGGATTAGTTCTGTGGTTTCCTGGACTAGCTCTTCTTTTTAGATTACTTTTCTGTTTCACTGCCTCATGCTCCCTCCACTTCTTTTCAGTCAGAAAGAAGATAATTTTCAAGGCCTGTTATGTCTTAAAATGTCTTCATTTGGTATAGGATTTTGGGGAAAAACTATTTTCCCTCAGGGACTGGAAAGCAATTACTTTGCTGCCTTCCAGGGTTGACAATGCCTATATGATAAGAACAGTTCCTGAGTCTTTGTTATTGACATATCTTTCTTCTCTGGAAGCTTTTAGAATCTTCTCTTGATCCTTGATGTTCTGAAATTTCAAGGGGATATGCAGCTATGTATCTTCTTTCATGGCTCTGCTCATATCTCAGGGGGTCTTCCCATCTGAGGGTCTATGTTAGTTCGGCTCTCAGAACTTTCCTTCTGTTTCTCCTTGGCTGATGTCCCCCTCTCAAGTCTCTCTGGGACGAGTCTGGCTGAGACGGCGGATATTGGCACTCTTGGCTCGGCAGTCTATGGGTCTCAGTTTGTCTTTCTCTGTTCCCTTTTAAATCTTTTAAAATCTTATTATGTGATACTTTCTTTGACTTTTTCTTTGGCTCTTTCTACTGAACTTTAGATCTTAGCAACTATATTTTTAATCTCGGAAAATTATTTCTTGCTCTCTTCTTTTTTTCACAGCAGTCCTTTCTCATTTTATGGAAACACCATCTTCTCAAGTCTAAGGATTTGCTAGAGCAATGTATCTTTGCTTTTGTTTTGTAACCCCCAGAGTGAGTTCTTTCATTCACCTTGGCTCCTCTCTTGGTTTTCCCCAAATGTCTCACAATCCCTGTCTGCCTGTTCCATCTGCATGTGATGAGGCTGGGGAAATCGGCTGGCACCGGATTCCTGTGGTTGTGCAGGTCTGTTTCCCTGGGAGGGCTGGCTGTGAACTCTGTGCATGAAGCCAGGACACACCTAGGATGCTCAGGTAGGGAGTGGGTGGGCCACAGGCTACCCTAGACAACCCTCCTTGACTCTTAGTTCCTTGAGACCAGGTCAGCACCATGCACTTTCCTCTTCTTAGTCCTCAAGAGGACCGTCAACAAGATGATGATTAACAAAACAAAAGCGACACAACCCTTATTGTTCATTGAGGGCCGACTCTGAGCCAGATATTTTCCAGCTGCTTTATTTCCATTTATCTTACTTAATTCCCCAAACAGCTCTATTTTCCATTTTATTTTTATTTTTTAAAGCTTTTATTTCTTTATTTGAGAGAGAGTAAGTGAGAGAGAGGGAGCATGAGTCAGGAGAGAGCTGAGAGAGACAGAGAAGCAGGCTCTCCCCTGAAGAGGCAGCCTGATGTGGGGCTTGATCCTAGGCTCCTGAGATCATGACCTGAGCTGAAGGCAGACGCTTAACCCACTGAGCCACCCAGGTACCCCCCTATTACCATCCATTTTAGAGATGAGGAAACAGACTCGATTTAGGACACCTGCCCAAGTTCATATACATGGGACGTGGCAGAGACAGAGGAACTCCATTCTTGGCAACCCCAGAGCCTTCTTCGTTACTTCTAGCATTGCCTGCATACTGGTTTGAGGCCATACAGGCCAAACATTATATAACTCTCAGGAAGCTACAGTCACACGAACTGGCCCTCACATTGTCACTTCCAAGCTGTACATTTTCTAAATGCATAGTATAGAAAATGATATGCAACGACATTGCCAGGTCTGATCTTGAGCACAAACAACCTCCTTCTTGGATATGAAGTGCTGTGGCAAGCCTCCCTATAACCTGGCCAGGGAGGTGGGTGTTTTGATTAACCCAATATTCTTGTGGTTAGTAAAGAGCTTCCAAGGGAGACCTTACTAGAAAGAACCGACACTCTGTCCATGGGTCACTCATAAACAGGACCCTAGGCTTCAGGGTCAGGACTTAGCTACCCCATAGGTATGTCTGCTTCTCCAAACACAGAAGACAAAAATACACCCTGCTCGGCAAACACAGCTGGTCTTGCTCTGATGACCCAGTCCAGGGCCATCATTGACAACACCGCAGCGGCAGATATCGTGGCCCAGAGAGGCTGCGCACAGGTGGGCTGGCCGGCCAGCCTCCCACAGCACCAAGCCTGATTCTGCCCTTTGGTCGAAGGCCCTGGAGCTCCTGGAGAAAACCAGCCATTAGAGGCTGAAACACACTGGAGCAGTCAGCCCCTGCCCCTACTCCTACCAGGGACAAACTCCACAGACCCCATCTCTGTTGTCAACCTTCCAAGCCATGGTCCCAGGAACTTTCTGACCAGTAACAAGCAGCACCCCTGTAGGCCAACGAATTAATGCAGAAAACAAAAGAGGGCCTAGTGGGATTTCTCACAGGTGCCGAGCTACCAAAAATAATCCCCCTGGTCATGATGTAGCACCCTTTCTCCCTCCGACACTGTGGATACCCTAAAATCAGTTCATGCATGGATTTACTGTGAATCACAGCAGTCTTGGAGGTGAGTAGAGTGTGGGGCATTACCCCCATCTTCTAGATAAGCAAACTGAGGCTTGGAAGTAATTATATTAGTCAAATTCTTCCAAGGGGCCTAAAAGAGTAGCTTAGGACACCGATTTTCTTTACAAATTCAGTTTTTAAATTCAAATTTCATTTTGATCAAGAAAGTTGCCCTAGGCACCATCAGAAGTATAAAGGCTATTTGATAGAAAAAAGCCTTGTTGCAGAAAAGATGTGATGCCTTCAGCTCCCTCAAAATATGCTGTGACTTGAGTTGAGCCTTGTCTAAAAACAGGGTATGTCGAGGCAGGCAGACGAGGGCACAAGCAGAGACTAGGTTTCGGCCGCAAAACTCCCTCTGCTTTTAAAACTTGGCGAGTGGGGAGCCACCCTCCCACCCTCGCCCCCAGGTCTGAGGAAATCCTCCGAGGGTTTCCCCAGGAGAAGGCAAGCAAGAGTGGGCCCTGATGCTCGGCAGCGGCAGGAGACGAGTGGCAAGCTCTGGGTGTGGCGTGTGTGCCCCTCGTGCCCACCCATTGTCCTGCTCCCCATGCCCACCTGTCGTCCTGCTCCCTCGTCCACTGTATTTTAGGAATGCATGGAATGTGAAATCTCCAATTCCAAGGAGATGGAAGATGGAATGTGTTAGCCGCAGCCAGAGACAGCAATGAATTCTACAAATAGCTTTCTAGAAGCCTTCGTTCAAGTTCACAAATCAGGCCCCACACAACCCCAATTCTACATGCTTGCAGACGGAGGTGGCTGTCTTCTCATTTTAGGCAAAACCATTTGTCTTGGGCCTGATCTCTTGAGGTGTGGGAGCCCCGGATCCAACCTGGGTTTCCCAAATTGTCTCGAATTGCGGGACAAACAGACCCTTCTGCATGCAGGTCCCTTTTGAGAGGACTGCAAATATCCGGCTGGAAGGCCAGAGCCATGGGTCCCCAGAGCCGGCAAGGACCAAGAGGCAGCCGTGTTAACTACGACTGTAGGGACAAGGACACTGAGGCCCAGGCTCATCCAAGGCTGTCAGCCAGGGGAGTAGTAGAGTATTTCAAAATGACAGCCAGTGGTTTTTCATTTTCAGCAAATTATTTTTTCTCCTAAGTTCTTCCGCCATTAAAACTAGACATGAGGCTGAGTATTAGGGCCTCAGGGGAGAGTACAGTGAACAGAACAGAAAGGTGTAAAATTCTTGGCTTTTAAAACTCACAGCAGAGACAATTTTCTGGAAACGAAGGCTTTCAATTTGCAGAAGACAGGCTTTTTGAAAAATAATTTATTTCTAAAGCTCTAAATCTTGGGTTTTAATAGAAAGATATAAAGCTGGGGTGTCCATAAACTTCAGGGCATTGGCAGTGGAGTTGGGGACAAAGGATGGGATTTCAGAGCTTGTCCCCCTCTCCTCCCACCTGCAGGAGGAGATCACATTGCTTGGCTAGGAAGGAAGGAGAGAGGGACAGAGGAGAACAGTGAAGGTAACCACTGGCACCCTCTTCCAGAAGGGGTCCAATGACTTCTTTCATCCGAGGAGGTGATCAAAGCCCCATAAAAGTTGGTGGGGACCCCGGAAGAGAGGAGACCTGTAAGAGGGGGGCTGGAAGCTGCTAGCTCAAAGGGGCCCTGAGTCTAAGTGTGAGAGCCTGAGGGCAGAGACAGCTGCACAGTCTCCCTGACAGTGAGTCTTGTGGGGAGCACAGCCTTGGCTGTGCGTCCTCCACCTGGCTTCCTAGGACTTCGGAGTCCCAGAGATCAGAACTCACCCATGGTCTGCTGCCTCCACTTCCTGGGGCAGGGACTGTGGACCCGTTACTTGTTTGTGCATCAGAGTCTCCCTCTGAAAAATGGGGCTAATCACAGAGCTCTACTCACCGGGCAGTCCTGAGGGTTAAGTGGGATGACTCATGGGGAGTCCTTAGCATGGAGCCTGCCGCAGAGACACCGTCTGAATGATGAGGCTCTTATCATCGCTAATGATGAGATGCTGGCTCTGAAATCAACTCACTTAAGTGAGCAGAACCAGGGTCCTCCTACAGACAGGCTAACTGAAACATGTGAGGCATCACCATCTCTTCCATCTTGTCCAGTTAAGTTCAGGACAGGAGGGCTTGTGGGGTTTATAATGGTAGTTTGTGAAATCCTACAATCATTCTCTCAAGTCCACAGGCCAAAAACAAATAAATAAAATAGGTCCCGTGACAACTTCACTTGGTTTTGTAGAGGGAAGGCTGGAATGTGGGCCTCTGCCTCCGTGTGACACTGACACCCCCAGAGAGGAGCCGTGGGTGGTCCTGAAGGGAAAAGAAACACACCGCTCTTCTCATCACTACAAAATCCAGAGCAATGCAGCTCCCCGTCTTGGTTATCTGAGTGTGCATGCATGCACGTGTGTGTGTGTGTGTGTGTGTGTGTGTGTGTGCCCAGCGGGTCTCCTTCTTCTTGCACCCCTGCTTTCTGAGGAGCTTCAAACAGTGCAAAACCCACTGACCTATAGGGACGCAACCCCATGGCACCAAAGAAGCTAAGGGCACAGCCAGCACAACTCAGGTCTTTGCCAACTCTCAGTTGTCATGGGGTAAAGGACCCACAGGGTGGACTCCATCTTTATTTGCTCTTGGAGAGGGTGTCATGCAGCTACCAAGGGTGACGGTTATTAGAAGCTTTGAGGTGGAACCCTCAATGGTGGTGGTGGGGCATCTCCCACTGCATCCTGCCTTGTGAGGACTCGCTGTTGCAGGAAGGTTCCACACTCAGCACACAGGCAGGTGTTCCCTCCAGCTCAGGCTCTCAGGCCTGAGCACCAACCTTCGTCTTCTACCCCCCACCCCCCGCCACCGCATCTCCTTCTTCTCAAGGTTTCTCTCAAGGTTTGGGTTCCAGTTTTGTTCCTGTAGTTAAAACCTCTTCAGCATCTGAAAGATTAAATTTGCTGGGAGTAACAAGTGGCCCCCAAAGGGTGACTTAAATGAATGATAAGTTTTTGCTATCTTTTCATGTTAAAGAATCCAGAAAGAGGAAATTCAGAGCTGGCCTGGGGTCTCCACCAACTTGTCATAGACCTGGGGTCATCATCCCTGTTCTCCTTTCTGTCATCCCCTGGGTCTAAGATGGAGTTATAGTGCCGCCCAAAATACCCTCCCTCCTTCCGGGCAGCTCTAGGGAGGAGGGGAAGACAGAGAGCATGGCCCCTCTTCTGTAAGGCGGCTTTGCTGCAATCTCACGCAGCACTTCTGCTTCATCTGATTGACAGGAACTTATCTGAGAGGGCAGCTTAGGAATCCTGAAGTCTGGGAGATGCAATCTTTTGTCTGAATGGCAATGTGCCCAGGTAACTTTGAGCTTTTGTGACTTAAGGTGGCGGAGAGATGGATGTCTGAAAGCAACTACCAGCACCTGCCCTATGTCAGTCTTTTATTGTGTATAGTTCTCACCGCTGTGGTCTTTTTCCCTATAATTTCCATTTAACACACTCTCTCTTTTTAAAAGAATATTTAGTTCTTTTAGGATTATTTTTATTTTTTCTTCTATCTTTACATTTTAACATACTTTAAAAGTTCTATTTTAAACAAGGTTACCTAAGCTCATAACTTAAAGGCTCTTACAGTTAAGACTTTTAATTAAACAAAACAAAACAAAAAACAAGCTTTTGCTCCCTTACTCTCATTTCTGTTGCCTGGAGACAATCTCTTCCACTGTTTCTATTTGATTATTTCTGAATTTACCTAAAAAGCATTCTACTTCCTGTTTTTGTTTGTTTGTTTGTTTTGTGTGTGTGTGTTAGGCATTACTGATGAAGTTCCCAATGTAGAAAAGGAGAATTCAGCTCTCCCTCACACAATTCTTTCCCCCTCCCCATTGCAAACATGCACCACCCACCTCCACCCCGTCTACCACTCCTCTAACCTGGCCTAGTAGAAATAGAATGTATTCGGGTTAGTTCCATGTCTGGGGTTTATGTTTCTGGGCTTTATAAATGCTATTCACAGCCAAGCCATGGAGTGCAGAGTGCTTGCATGCTGGTCTGTGAGAGGAACCATCAGGAACTTTCTGCAATGTTTCCCCTCCCCACTCTAGAAATAATTATGGGTGACAAACAACCCTTCTGCAGAGGAAAAATCCAAGGTCTGTGGGTGGGCTGGAGTCGGACTGTTCCTCAGTCTGAAGGGATGCACAGCAGGTCCCTTCCACATCCCAAAGGGGGCTAGCTTCTATCTCTACCCTCTCTGGGGTCTGGTGGGAGTGTGTTGGGGGCATCATTCCTTAAATGGCAATAGGTTGCAATGAAAACAAGAGATACTTTGAGGGACCAGGGCTTGGTGAGGAGTGGGGTGGGGGCAACCGAAGCCAAAAAGTGATGCGCCGTCCCTTTCTGGAAGGTTTTCCTTAAAAATTCGCCACCTGACAGTTAACAGCGGAGGCTGTGGTGACTGGTACACACAAACCTCACATATGCAAATGCCTGAAAACACACACACACACACACACACACACACACACGTCCTTCCATGCAGAAGCATGTGTGCTGTCTGGACTTTGCCACAGGCCACAGGGCCACAGGGCCACCTGTTTTACCCTGCATTCCCAGAGTTCACTTCTTCTGAGCAGTAGCAGGAACCCAAACACGCTGGGCAGGGCGGGTGGTGGGGTGGTGGGGAGGGTCCGTCCTTTTGGGCCGTCCCCCTGCTGAGGATCAGAGCTGCTGACCAACAGGGACAGAAGGCTGAGGAGTGGACTTGGGAGAACAGGGACTCCAGGCTATCCTGCACTGTGGGCAAGCTCAGAGCCTGAGTCTGGTCTAGGCTCCCCTCCTGCTCTGTGCCCTCGTGCCACTCACTCATCCTTCCCGAGCCAGGCTTAACTTGTCCACCTGTAAAATGACCCCAATTATGTAGGATCATCCTGAGGAATGAGAAAAATGATATTGGGGTGTGTGTGTGTGTGTGTGTGTGTGTGTGTGTATGTGCACACAAGGGGAACATGGCAAGTACCCTGGCCTGGGTGGGCCGCCCTTACCAGACTAGAAAGAACAAAGGGGACAGAACAACACACCCATAAACTAGCCTCACTTGGCCCTGGAAGAAAGGGAAGCAAAATCCCTGTTGCTGAAATAGAAACATGATCAATTGTTGCTGACAAGGGCTCCCATGAATGTTTTCAGGGTAGGCTGGATTCTGTAGGATAGATCTTGAGTTTCCCACCTGAGCCCTCCTGGATGAGTACACATCAAATTTCTGAAATGGAGAGGACATATGGAGAACCTTGGTGACCCAGGCAGAGATCTCTCTGCTGTCTGCCTCCAGCAGCCCTGTGGTCACCTGGCAACTGGCCCTGCTGGTTACCCCTGGGGGTAGATTCGTTTTGGGTTCCCAGGGAGACCACACCAGCTCCCTGCGCACAGAGACTCAACTCATCCCTCCTGTGGTCAGAGATGGAGCCCAGGAGAGTGGGCCAGCAAAGGGCTGGGCAATGGGCAGTGATAGAGGCGACTTCCTAAAGATACTGGTATAACCTAAGTGGGCATGGCATTAGCCCTCTAGCTGGTGCCTTTGTGACACTCTGATAATCCAAAGGCCAGGGCTGTGCCTGAGCAGATCTCATGTCCCTGAAGCCCCAGGAGCACTGTTTTCACACCCAATGGTGAACAGACTGACGGCAGCCAAGTGACGGCAGCGATGTGCATGCCTGTGCAGGTGTGGGAAATATCACTGCCCATGCTGGCATGGGCCTCTTGCCTGCCCTGTGCCTGCTGGCACCTGTCAAGCTGATGTGGGCCCTGTCTGCCGCTAATTGAATTTAGGAAGCCCTACTGCCAGCAGCAGTCTCTGGTCCTGAGCAGCTGGTGGTGAGGAGTCTGCATGTGGAACGACTGCAAAGATGGGACATGTGGTCACAGATGGCAGCAGCCTCCGCTGGATGTATATCCAGAACAGTGGAGGGAGCTGTGCTCTAGATGCCTGGGCATTCTAGTTAACACATACACCCAGATGACTCACCAAGTTTTGAAGAGAGAAAACGAATAAGCAATACCAGGCATGGAACTACATTGAATATAAACTAAATTGGCCTTAGGAGGCACGTCAAGCTCTCACAGACACTTAGAACCAGCAGTGGCAGTACCAAATTTCGTTGTAAAGAAGGTCACAAGGAAAGCCTCTAGCTAGTCAGGGCTTCTTGGCCAAGAAAGGGTTCCCAATTCTTTATTTTACACTCAACATTTCCTTTTTTGTGCTGGCCTTTGGATTGCTGAGACCATGAAACTAACAGTGATGGCTGTGCCCTGGTCGGTGGGAAGGAGCACTGGCACTCTCTGATATGCTGTGAGGGTGGATGTCCAGGCCTCTTTGGCCACCCCAGGATGGGGGGCAATTTATCTCTCAAGAGGTAAGAACTTCAAGGCCTCTCACAGATGCATGCGGGCTTGCATCTCAAGGGGCCTTCAAGGGTCACGGAGGGCAGTTAGGACACATTATCCAAATCCTCTCTGCAGCCCAGAGCTGAGGCGGCCCTGCTATAAGAAGTCTTCACGACTAAAAGATAGTCTTGCAAAAAGGGATGTGGGGGAGAATTACTTACCTTGCAAAATAATTCTTTTTGTTTTTTTTTTTTTGCAAAATAATTCTTACTGACCACAGATTTGATCACAGACACATCGTGTCTACCGTGTGCCAGGCCCCGGGGACATGGTTGGGTCATCACCAGTCATAGCCCCCCAGGGCACTATGGGAATGCCCACATGGGGCCCTGAACCTGGATATGAGATGGGATACCATCCAAGAGGAGGAACCTTGAGGGTGGACCTACGATCAGGAGGAAGAAGCATGTTGTGGAGAGTGTCGGTGACCGAGGCCAGGCTCCTGACCTAAGGTCCAGCCATTTCCTGTGGGGAGAGGCCAGGCCAGAGAGGACAGGTTGGAGGCCCTCAGCCATTTCCAGAGAGTTCCCAACCATCTCCAGGTGGCAATAGGTGCCAGAGAGGCCAATGGGGGAATGTGTTGATGGGTAAATGGGCAGCAGAAGACCAGAAAGCTCTTTGTGAGCAGCACCTGTAGGGCCGCCCTGGTTCTGCCCTCCACGCTGCCTTGCACAGACCTTTGGGCTAATGCAGTCTTTTGGACTTTTATGAGGATTCTGGACAGGCAAATATAGGCATGTCACAAAGCCCTTTCTACAAGTCCATTCTCAAGTGCACTCGCTCACAGCTGCGTGAACAAAGGGGCACTCAGTCCCCTTTTCAGATTCGGGTCAGTTTCACAGTCCAGGGTGAAGTTGGAGCTGCATTAGCCCTGGAGTTTCGGGAGCCCAGTGGGCCTGGGATGCACTGGGAACAGGCAGGGACCCACAAGCTGCTGGCCTGATCAGAATCAGCAGGGAGTTGTGGAGGAAAGAGAGTGCACCCGAGATGGGCATTCTGAGCCTCAGGCCAGGGCCAACCAGAGCAAATGTGATGGTTTTGGCAGTTTCTCAGTTTCTTCCAGTTTCTACTCCAAGAATCCCCTGCTTGCTTGTCTCCTCCAGACTGGGCACCCTTGGGGCTGAGTCCGTCCGCTCTCCCCTCTCCTGGCTGGATCCCCGGTGCCTGCTCCCAAGATATGCCAACAAGTAATTAGACAAACAACCAACTGGCACAGTAAGTAAAAAAGGCACGTGGGCCTGGGTGGGAGCCAGGAAACGGATGTCTAGCTGTGTTTGGCCTTTTGCTATTTTATAAAATGCAGTTTAGAAGGTGCTGATTTCAGCTAAGGCTTCAAGGTCTGACATCATCCCTTGTTAAGCAAAAAAGAATTCTTTCCTTGGACTTCACCTTCACAAGTGACCAAAGTAAGAGCTGCTCCCCCGCCCCACCCCCAACCCCCTGCAACTCCAGTGCCCTCACACTGCCTGCGACTGAGGCTTCCCAGACTCAGCTGCCATCCTGGGGCTCCCTGACAGGCTCATTTTTTAAGACTGGCCTCCTCCGGCCTCACTTGCTAGCACCCTGCTTCCTGGGGATATGGGAGAGCGGGTGTCCTGGGCGCTGAGACACCCACACAGGGGTCCCCCAAGGGGAAGTGTGCTGGGACCGTACCTTGCCCCTGGGCTTTACTGAAGATGTGCCTACCTCCACTGTCCAGCCCACTCCCTGCTGCCAGCGGCGTGCAGGCAGAGACAGCACGCTCGGGGCGTGTTCATGCTTGGGGTGACTGGTCAGCCCTGACTTGGCCTGGAGCCCCCTCCATGCTGGCCAGTCAGGCCTCGTGGCAGCTGCACTTGGTCCGGTGTGCAGCTGACCCGAGCTCCCTCCTGCCTGCCCAGCCTGCCGCACCTCCCACAGGACACGACCTTGCCCTGCTGCCCGTGGCCATGTCCTTCTCCCTCGTGGCCACTTGGCTGCCTGCAGGAGTTTCCCGCAGCAGCCCAGACAGACTGCCATGTGCTAAAGTGACTTCAAACAACACAAATTTACTACCTTGCAGATCTGGAGGTCAGGAGTCCAAAATACATCTCTCCGGGCTAAGATGAAGATGTTGGCACTGGCTCTTTCTCTTCCACTCCTAAGGACCCCTGTGAGGACACTGGGGATCACCTGGAGAGTTTCTCCATCTTAAAGGCCCTAATCACAATGGCCAAGTTCCCTTTGGTGTGGAAGGCGAGAGAGTCACAGGTTTTGGGGAGGGGCCTTCTTCTGCCTATGGCACTGCCCAATTTGACCTATCAGCACCAACATTAACCAGCAAAGACTGATCACAAGAATCACCTTGTTCGTGTCATTTCCCCAAAGGATCAAACAGCAGGGGCTGGACCCTGACAGCAGAGGAGCCCGTATAACGGAGGAGCCGTGTGCCAAGGGCCCTGTCACCCCCCACCTCTGAGGTAGTGCCTACACCCCAGGGGCCCACTCTGGTAACAGCCTGCCCAGCTGGGGTTTCGTCCCTGCCCAGGTCTTGGCCTGACCTGGCTGGCCTTCTCTGAGGACAAGCCCTCAGCAGGGTGTTGGATTTGCAAATGCTCTCAGATGAGGGATTTTTTTTTTTTTTTCTGTTTCAGATGAGAGACTTTTCCTGGCACTATTCTTTTTAATGGGATGTTATGAAATAATATGCCCCTTGAAGACAAGATGGAATGCAAAGGAAAGCACCAAAAATACCTGATATGGGTATTCCAATACCTAGAGTGCTTCCAATACCTAAAGTGAGCATCCAGCTAGGTTCTTTTGAGGGGCTTGTGGGGGGGACCATCCCAGATATGCTGTTCTGCGACCTTTTTGCTCTTAGCCTACTGTCAACATTTCCTTGTGTCACCAGATGCTCTTCTGTCTAGAACACGATCTGTATGAACGCGGCGGGACTGTCCTTTCTTCTACCGTACAATGCTTAGCCCGTGGCTCTGTTAGTTTTTTTCCCGGTATAAGCAGTGCTGCCACCTGAGCCTTTTAACAACACTATGATGGCTTGTATCAGACTCCTGGCCGCGGACAAGTGGAGTCAGAAGGTGGATGGTAAACTCCAAGAAGACGAGGATGCGTCTCTCTGTTTCATGGTGTGTCCATGGTCTGAAATACCGTGGCTGTCTGACGGCCCACAGACCAGAGCACTGACGAATAAATGTGACAACTCTTAAAAAATATTGAGCTAAGTGAAAGAAGCTAGACAGGCGAGAAGACATAGTACGTGATTATGCTTAGAAGGAGTTTGAGAATAGGCACAACTGATCTATGAAATCAGATTAGTGATTGCACGGGGTGGGGGGACAGACTCAAAAGGACCCTGCGGCGGGGATGGGGGAGCTGGTGGGGTGGTAGTGGTGGTGGCAACCTTCTGTCCTGACTGGTGTAGTATTTATAGGTGTGACACATGTGTGAAAATACCCTGAATTTAGTTGCTTATTAACAGTATTGATTCTTTTTTTTTAAAGATTTTATTTATTTATTCATGAGAGACAGAGAGAGAGAGAGAGGCAGAGACAGAGGCAGAGACACAGGCAAAGGGAGAAGCAGGCTCCATGCAGGGAGCCTGATGCGGTACTCGATTCCGGGACTCCAGGATCACGACCTGAGCCAAAGGCAGATGCTTTAACTGCTGAGCCACCCAAGCATCCCTAACAGTATTGATTCTTAAAGATTTCAAGTGCATTTGTTAACCACCCCCTGCTCTGTCCCCTCTTTGGTTTTTTCCAGGTCTTTGGCTTGATTAAAACACTTCTCCGGGATCCCTTCCCTCTCTGCTCCCCTGCTGACTGTGCCTCTGTATCCCTCCTAGGAGCACCCCTGAAGAACTAGAGAGAGTAGGACAGTGTATAGGGACTCTCCCTGAGCCAGGAGGGCTGCTGGGTCTTAGATCTGAAATTGCCTCGGACACACAGAGAGCCAGGCGTCCAGAGCTCCAGCTGGAGCCCCGTGCTTTCTGAATCCCGGGAGGCCGGTTCCAAGATCAGATTTCTTGCGGTGCTTACAGGAAACCACCCAACCTTCCAGTGGATGGAGGCATGGGGCGGGGGGCTTCTCTCTTCTACCTTGTCCAAGGGCTTATGGGGCCTCACACGCTTTCCCTTCCTCTTTATCCCTCATCACTTACCCACATCATACTTTTCAAGCAAAATGGTTTCTTAACTCCCTTTCAAAATATGAAGGAGAACCTTTGGGTGATTTCCCTACTAGGAGCACCTAGCTGTTCCCTGACCTTTTAAAACTGGTTTTATGGCGAGAAAGAAAGAACCCATTGTTTTATTCAAAGCTGGCTCCAAGACTTGACCTTAACGCATGGAAATGGGTTTTGGTCCAGTGATCATTTTGCAGAATCTAAATCTGAAAATATTGTCACTTCTGATTTCAAGTTAAAAAGCATAAACATTACAATTAGCGTCTCGTCTCTTAGAGTTTGTTTTTCAGGCAATAAAAACTTTTTTTTTTTTTTTGCAATAAAAAAGGATCATTCCTCATGAAAAGCTTTCATTCTTTGTGAACAATCTTTGAGTTCACTAAGTGTGATAGGTTGGAAAAAGAAACTAGACAAGGCAATAAAATCCCAATAGGAAAGTCCCCGTTGATGTGATTACAGCTTGAGGGAAATAAGAGATGACACATTTAAAAGTAAACTTCTCTTTACATCATCCAATTATGCTCAGTAAAAATAAAAAGAAGCTCAAAGAAGAGGACATGTTTTCCAAATCTGCTCTAATTTCAGGCAGTTAAGAGCAGCAATGCATTTACCCTTCAAACATAATAAATAAAGTTCCTGAGTAATTGAAAAGGCTCTTCATCTCTTCTGAGATGGCATGTCCCATTGTATGTCATGCTTCCCAATTATCACCATGAGTAATACTCCCTCGCCAGGAAATTTAATTGCCATCTTACCTTGTGTAGCATTTTTTTTTTCCTAAAGCAAAATTTGGGGAATTAAATCTTTGAGAATAAAACTGTTCAATCACAATAACACAATTGTGTATTAACTTTTTTCTCTCCTTGGAGTTTATAAACCTCAAAATTCTGCTCCGAGCAAGAAACCAATTTTGGAAATGAGTTAAATGACTCAGAGTAAGAAGAACATCAGATTGACTTTTTCTGCGTCCTTCCATCCGAGACGGAGTCTGAAACAAAACTCCTGACCTCTTCTTGCTCTAATAAATTTTCCAAGGAGGGGTTGAGATTCCAACTGTGCGGTGCTGGCTTCCTTCCAGAGCTTTCTAATAACTAGATGAAAACCATTATGTCTAGATGAAAACCATGCTGGGAATGGGAGCCCCTTACCTCCAACCCTTTATCTGTCACCTGAGATTTTACGGTTGATTACAGTAATTCTTGCTATTTATTTACGACCCTAATGGAGAAGCTTCCTCTTTCTGTCATCTGCTGTTCCTTTCTACAACAGCAGCAGGCTCTTCTAGTGAGTCCTTTGCTCCTGCTTGAGCTCAGAACTTTTCCTCTCCTCCAGCTTCTCTCTTCTCTCCCCATGAGGTTTGCTTTACTGTTTCTCTGCCCAGCAGCCTCCATGGTGCCCCAGAGCTTCAGACCCAGTGGCCTTGGCCAAAACTCAGAGGGCTCTCTTGCGGGGTTCCCTGCTCTCGCTTCTAAATATCCTCCTTCACCACAAAAACGTCCCTGAAATTTCTGAGCCTTGCAACATGCACCCAGATAGCTATGAGAAGGCCAAGGGGGCTGTCAAATGCCTCCTGGTACAGCCAATTTCTCCCTCGAAGACAGTGGTTCCAGGTTGGGCAGAACTGTCTCCTCGTGGTTGTCCTGGAGTATTTTGGGCTTTCACAATGATTGGCAGTGTGGTGGGCAGGGTGAAGGTTGCCGTGGGGACTGAACAGGCACAGGGACAAGGATCAGAGGTTCTAGATGTTTTGCACTGCAGGGGACAGTTTTTTTTTTTTTTTTTTACAACAATGAACTGTCATACGTCCCCATTTTGGGGGAATGTCTCATTAGATATTCACGTAGGTAAAAATTCATTATTTGAGCCTGGACCTAACTATACACAAATGCAAAGTATCTCATATGTGCTTTTCCACATATTGGGGATTTTCCTGGGTACCAGTACTATGAAAACCAAGGGAAGAGTATACATTGTTTTGTTCAGAACTTTATCAAAAGCTGTTCACTGTGGGGTGCCTGGGTGGCTCAGTCAGTTAAAGCATCTGAACCTTGGTTTCAGCTCAGATGTCGATCTCAGGGCTGTGAGCTCAGTGCCATTCTGGGCATGGAGCCTACTTAAAAAAGAAAAGAAGATAAAAAAAGAAAAAAAAAAAAGCCGTTCCCATGGTCTCATTGCCAATGGCAACACACTGTTTGTGGTACAAGTTGCCAGTTCAGTACACCTGTATCAGGTGCATTTGTTAGGGTTGCTTTCAAGCCAACATCTGGCTACCTCATTATGAATTCTGTTGTGGTCTCACATGAGCACCCACATATTGAAACACACAGTATTTTACTACCAATTACTTTCTTTGTATTTCTCATTTATATTTCAATTAGGGCATCCTACTTTGAAATTATATGTGTAAGTGGATGATATTATCTATAATTTCCATTTCAGGGCAATAAAGGGGGTATTACAAATCATTTACTGTAAAAAGTGGGCACTGGATCTGAAAGAGTGGAGGACAGAGCACCGGGAAGCCTCTGTTCACTTGCTTGTGTATTTATTCACTGGTCCTCACTCGCCCAGTACACGCTCGCTGCCTGAGTGCCTTGTAGGTGGGGATGGGGGGCTCACTATGCATTCAGGGTTGCTCTGATGGGCCCAGGGGCTGTGGGGCCTTTGGGTCGGATGTGTGCTTGCGTGTGATGGAAGGACAGTCCTCCCCCACTGAAACTGCGACATGCTGCCCCTCAAGGGGGGGAAAAGTATGGGGTGGGGGCAGGGGGCTGTGCACAGGAGGTGGTCCTGGGGCTGGCAGCCTGCTCTGGGACCTCCTTTGCATGGTCTCCTGCCTGGATACTTCCAGCAGCCTCCTGTCTCTCTCTTCCTAGTTAGTTTATATTATAAAAGCCTTATCTCATACTTCTAACGTCACTACCTTCTATGATTTTACCTTGACTCCTCTTTTAGTACTTACTTTTGATACAGGGTGTGGAGTGTTCTGGGAAGCCCCTGACCTCCAGCGATAGTCCTGCCTTTCCTTTGGGGCACATAAGGCAGTGGGAGTGATCCACTACAGTCCCCCTCCAACCTTGCTTTCCCTCCAGTAACTCTGGAAACCCCCTCTAGAGATGCTTTCCTGCTTCCACCTGCCCCTAACCGTGTACCCCCCCAGAGAAGTCTCCCCTAGCCTCACCCAGCCACAGGGATGTGCCCAGGCCTCTATTCTTATGACCAGCCATGACTGAAGTCTTTATCTTAGCTGCCTTTTTGTTTTGCCTCCCTGTGCTTCCTTTTAAAGCAACAGCATTAGCATCCACGTAAGAGGGTGGTTCCTGGACATCCAGCCAGTGTTCTTGGTGTCACGGCCAGGATGTTGGCTATGGGACCATGGACCACAGAGGGGAGCTTCCACTCACTAGCTCGAACCGTCTGCACTTTCACACACCAAGGCAGCCTAAAACGAGGGCCGTCCACACCGTGCCCTACTCCTCCTTCTTCCATCAGCATTCACAGCTGTGTGCAGGCTTCTCACCACTGAGACCACCCCACATGGGGCTAACCCCAGTTTCCTCAGGCTGGGGTTAATCCATAGACAGTGGGATGGAGAGCATTAAATTAACACTCACCACCTGGCAATAACTCAGCTGCCTTCCTGCTGATTTTCGCCCACCTCTGGGCCTTAAGGGTGCTGTTAGGAACAGACCTTGAAATGACCTCTTTAGCCTGAGCAGGGCAACCTGGTGAAGGCCACACACACACTGCGTCCCAGCATCAGCAGGCAGAGTGACAGCTTAGGGATAGAGAGCCACTTGTGTCCGTGGCAGGGAGGACTCCATCACTGCCCCGTGGGGACCCAGTCAAAGTACATCCTGAGCTGGACTCTGAGAGTTGCTGTGGACCTCCAAAGCTGAGTTCTCTTGGACGGGGGAAGGGGCATGCTGGTCACCAGTGATGTCCACTGTCACAAGACCTGCAACCCCAGGGGAGCACCAAGTGTGCTTCCATCAGACAGGGACCCTGTGGGTCTAGGTGGCAGTGGGAAGGGAAGAATCGGGCACTGGGGGGTCTCCAGCTCCTGCTGAGCCCTGATCTAAGGGAGACTCCACTGCCCCCCAGCAGGAGCCATCCCTCCTGATGCCCATTAGCCAACGGCGTTTGGGAAATTGTACAGTTTCAAGACAGGCGCTTAAATGAGTCCTGAGGGAGATGGTACTTTTTTTTTTTTTTTTTTTTGCCACTTAATTGAATCTGTGGCAGTAAATCTTTTAGTCTTCTTTTAGCATTTACAATTTCAATTTACTCCATGGATTTTTGTGCTCAACTCCCAGTGAAAATGAGCATTTGTGCCAAAAAGCTTTTAATCAACCGTTCTCAAAATGTCAGTCCCTCTTATCTCCAAAGCCCAATGAAATCTTCGTGCCTATGGTTTAAAAAATATATTCTGTGTATCCCATTTCTCCTTTTAGTTTCTAGCATCCTTTATCATGGTCTAATCAGAGCATGTTTGATGTTCATCCTTCTCTTAATCTACTCAGATTTCTTCTTACGGTGAGCTTTCTGCTTTGGTCTGGTTTCGCTGGTCTATTAAGATTCTCTGTGGCCACTGCCTCTGGGATGAAGATACGCTTCTGTGGAAAGCCCTCGCAAAGCCCTCTATTTTAGCACACGGAAGGTTAATTGCCCGGTCTTTAATTAAGTCAGTCATTTTTCTTTCGCATTGTTTGTGGAACTCCATAATGAATGAAGCCATAAACCTGTCCTCTTTTTATGAGGGGTCTGAGTTTTGAGCGTGCTTGCTTACTCTTTTTCCAAAGACTGGTCATGGCAAAAGCCAATTTCAAAAAGACTCCTTAATGGAAAGAAATAACTTGAGGGAATTTAATGGCGAGTATTTTATTTAGCGCGTTTTAGGAAAGATGCTTTTTAATACTTTCGTGACAAAGCAGAAGAGGACTTCGGCTAAACCACTGGCCTGGTGGGACCGCCAAGGCAGGATGTCCCTTCCTGAGGGTGAGACAGACAGGTGGTATCAGGCTGCCCCGGGCCTTTCCCCTCATCTCCGGGCACTGCTGTCATGCGAGCGGCCACCAGGGGGCAGCATGCCCCCCACCTACTGATTTGCTAATCACACCCCTGCTGCCCTGACCCCCTGCACAGGGCAGTGATGTTCTCCCATCGATTTCTCCCTGGCCCTCTGATTTCCGATGAGCCTAATCAGCTGGGCAGTCTTCAGCTCTTGCTCCTTGATTTGTCAGGAGGATGAGTTATCTGAGCGGATGCTCTCTGTGATTTGTAGGTTGGAGGCCTCGGCTGTACTGCTGTGACCTTTTCAATATTCTGTTATTAGATGGGCTGGCCATTTCGACTTCCTCCTGAACAAAGTGTCTTCTACATGTGCTGAAGAGGGAGAATGGCCAGTTAATCAGAACACCCAATGCTGAAAAGGTCGAACCAGGGCTGTGGGTATTAACATTCACCATCTGTATTAGCATCTTGCAGCCTGCACAACTCGTAACCTGCAGGGTCCAGTGGGACCAGGTACATGGATGACACTCAGTCCTCAGATCCTCTCGTATCCTACAACAAAAGGACTGCTCCTCCAGTTCTTACTCCAACTTTATGGGCAACTCAGACTCCCTACCATGTTCTACGGGGCCCCATCCATCTGGGCTCCTGGGGCCTTTCCCCGCCTTCACCTCTTGCCCCTATTTGCTTCACTGCTAATGCTCTAATCACAGTAGCCTTTCTGTCCTTGAGTATGCCAAGCTCCTTCTGGTCTCAGAACCTTTGCACATGCTGAGTCTTGGCTTGGATCTCTCTTTTCCCAGATTTTTGCTGGACTGCCTCCTTCTCAACATTCAGTTCTCAACCCAATGTTATCTCCTTACAGAGGCCTTCCCAGGATACTGTAGCCATGAAACTCCTCATTGAAAGTTAAGAGTCTTTATCATCTACATGTTTGTTCATGTGTCTATTCTCTGTCTTGCTGTACTCGAATACAGGCAACTCAAGGGCAAGGACACTGTATCATGGTCACCACTGTACCCCTAGTGCTTGGCACAGTCACAAGTACACAGCAGGTCTTTAATAAATGCTCATTGACTGTTATGGACTGAATGTCCGTGTCTTCCCCAAATCCATATGTTCAAGTCCTAACCCCATGTGATATAATTTGGAGGTGAGGTCTTTGGGTGACAATTAGGTCATGAAGGTAGAGCCCTCATGAATGGGACTGGTGTCCTTATAAGAATAGACACAAAAACTTGCTCTGTTTTTCATAACCTGAGGATATAATGAGATGGCCATCTGTAAACCAGGTGCCCTCTCGAGTCATAGGATCTGCTGTAACTTTGACTTTGGACTTATAGCCTCTAGAACCATGAGAAATACATGTTGTTGAAGCTACCTAGTCTCTGGAAATTTGTTAAAGTTGCCTGCACTAAAACAGAATGAAAGTAACAGTGCACGTTATTAAAAAATAATCCCATAATTCAGACTCCTCGCTGGTCATGAAAAAGTTTTTTTCTGCCTGCTTTCCCAAGCCTCCTTCCTCACCCCTTCTTGGGAAGTCCCACATGCTCTTGTGACGCAGAGGTCAGGCGGATTCCAGCACCAGAATTTTGACTCATGGCAACTATTCATTCAAAGGAACAAATGATTAATCTAAAATAGAAGTTTCTAATACATGCACAGGGCATCAGTGGCATCTATACCAATGAAACCATTTTAAAGATCCCAGATTTGAACTTAGGCCTACTTCAAGTACACACTCTAGCTTGAAATCTCCTTTTTGCGACCAAAAAAAATCTTACAAGTTGGCTTTACTTAGTTTTTTGGTGCAGGGTCTTTTAACACTGGTCAATGATATGCTTAAACTTGGACTTAAAATGAAATGTTCAAGCCAAATGGTACGAGGATGAGAGGGAACCACTCTGGAAATTCAGCATCCTCCCCTGTAGGCCTGTCCTGAGGGTGACTGTCTCTTTGGGCAGATTCCAGTGGAGCACAGGCATCCGTCTTTCTTGGAAAAGCTCAGCTCATGACTGGAGAGTGATGAGCAGACCTGACTGCACCCCTGTGTAAGGCAGCATGAGAAGAGCAGAAGCCAAGATGCCCAGGATCATGGTGACTGTCTGTAGACTCAGTCCAGCCCACCACGCAAGGTCCAAGGGCCCGAGCTACATATCTATATCCCCGGAAGGGGCAGCAAGACTTTTTTTAATACTACCTAAAAATGTGTGAGGTTGGAAGTGTTGTCTCTGAAACAAGGTGAAAGCTCTTGGCCCAGGATGTCTCCCTTCAGCCCTATGGTAAACAGAGAAATGGCCACACTGCATGTTTTATTCTTACAAGTTTTTTAAAGGAATCGAACCAAAGTATCGCAGAGAGGCCTGTGTTATTTTGATTCCACTGCAATCAGGCGTGGGTTTGCAGGAGCGCCACAGGGAGCGCCGGCCTGGCCTACGGCGTCTCCCTGGGGTGCTGCCCCAGCAGATTCCCCTGTGCAGTGGGCAGAAGCTTAGGAAGAGCCGAGGCTTAGCTGTCCTACCCTGCCGAGCTCTTCTCACTGTGGGGCAAAAGATGTTACCAAGTGCAAGGAATCACGGCTCCCTTCCACTGCAGGGGTTTTCTTCATGGGCCACACCAGGGGTTCAGAACCTAAGATCAGGCATAGCAGAAGAGGAGATTAAAGCTAATGGTTTTGAAGGACCTGCCAGCCCTGATCCGAGAGAGAGAACAAATCAGAAATAATTCGACAGGTGACCCGGGAGGTACCCGAATAGAAACCTCACTCAAACTTCACTCAGCACCTTGTGTTTGGCTGGCTGGCTGGACTTTGCTCTCCATGCTGTGCTGTAGATAAACTTGGACTCACAGGTGGGATGGAGACCCCAGACCTGAGACCCTGATGGAACCAAGAAACCATCTTGTCGGAACCCCTCATTGAGCAGAGGGAAACTACAGTGAAGGATTAACTTTGTCTGAGAAGAGTCTGGCCTAAGCTACCCCGCTTCTGGGAGGTGATCTCTGAACCCTGAGAATGTCCTGCCTGCTAAGTGTCTTTGTGGACTTGAGGGCTTTGGGCCACACCAGATAGTCCACGTTAGCAATGCAACTTATGGTGTGGCTGGAGAGCAGAGGGGGCGTGTGAGCTACGCACCTATCAGGGCAGCCCCTGATAGGTTGGAGATGGGGGTTAGCCATGTGGGCAGTCAGCCATGCCTATGTCACTGAGCCCCAATAAGATCTTTAGATACCGAGACTCAGGTGAGCTTCCCTGGTGGCAATATTCCATGTGTGTCATCACACATCACGGCTAGCAGGGAAGCAAGCATAGTATGTGTGACTCCTTGTGAGGGGACAGTTGGAAGCTCTGCAGCTGGAACTCTCCTGGATCTTGTCCTATGTTCCTCTTCCCTCTGCTGACTTCAATGTGTATTTTTTTTTTTTTTTAGATTTTATTTATTTTGAGAGAGAAAGTGCACATGTGAGACAGTGAGAGAGAGCATGAGCAGAGGGGAGGGAGAAGCAGACTCCCCGCTGATCAGGGAGCCCTATGTGGGGCTTGATCCCAGGACCCTGGGATTATGACCTGGGCCGAAGGCAGACGCTTCATAGACTGAGCCACCCAGGAGCCCAAATCTGTATGTTCTTGCTGTCATAAACTATAACCGTGAGTGTAATGGCTTTTCTGAGTCCTGGGAGCCATGGCAGCAAATTATCAAACATAGGTGTAGTCTTGGGGGCTCCTAAACTTGCAGCTGGTATCAGAAATTAGGGAAGTCTTGAGGATTATCTAGGTCTATAGAAATTGAGACCTAGAGAGCAGAAGGGAGAACCAGGAGAGAACTAAGGCCTCCTGATGCTCAGGTCAGTTCCCTGGCACCAGGAGGGGGATGGCATGCAGATACCTGGGCCAGGGAGCTAATACACACCAGGACAGACCCACTGGCCAGAGTCCCTATAATCTGGCCCTATAGACAGCTATGCCTTGGCCCTGCCATCAGATGTATCTGGACCCTGTAAGCCAATGTCCCCTAGATCCATTCCCTATGCCCCAACTGTGGTCACATCGTTAGGGTTTGTCACCTGGCCCATTCTAATTATTTTATTTCACTGAGTGAAGATCAACTGGCAGGCCAGTGTTGTTCCTGATGCCAACTGGCTTTTTCCGTAAGAGGGGATTTTCTGGCAGACAGTGCTCCAGCAATTGTGTTTTTCTCATAGCAGGAAAAGCAATCTTGAACCAGATATAGGTCGTCATGCCAATAGATGGAGAAGCCATGGACACTGGCTCCCAGGCTGACTTGGGCTCCACACAGGGATCTGGCAAGCATACTTGCATGTGGCCTGCTGAATACCACCAGCCTCCAAGCTACCCAAGACTGCCCTTTCCTTGTTAATGTTAATCTTGTTATATTTTCCTAAGCTCAGTCCTTACCTGGCATTTGAGAATTGGCTCAAGAGAATCATGCCTCTTAATAAAGCAAGAGGCCAAATATGCAAGTTGTTGCATATGGCAGCAGTGTCTTGCTCATGTGCTGCAAGCACCATCCCTCCATCAGCCACCTCCCTGGGGCTCGTGGCTCCTGGGGTTCCTCAGCAGAACCTGGCCAAGACCTACACTGAGACATCAAATGCTGCTCACAGCAGGGTCCTGCAATGTCCTGGTGAGAGTGGTTGGACAAAACATGCCAATCCCTCATTGCACAGAAGGAGAAAATGATGCCACGTGCCAAGAGTTGGGTGGGTGTAGGTTTGTTCTAAATCATGACCCTGTGAGGTTAGAACACCAAAGCCCAGTATCCAGCCCAGCTCAGCAATCCCCACCATCTTGGAACCTGCTTTCTTATTCTCTACAAACACCTCAGCTTAGGTTGGGGTCCCACTCTGATAGGTGGGTGCCTCCCACCTGGGGAGACTTTGGAGACTCCAATTGGCACACTGGGCCTGAAATGGCACCACCAAGTGGTACTCATGCCATGAAGTTTCCTGGGTAGGCTCTCAGTCACTGAGTCACTTTGCATCAAAAGCAGGGCTTTGTGAACACATTAGATATGCGCTCCCCCCCACTCACCTTCCACCCCTAGAGAGTCTTAGAGCTGAGGGCAGAGCTGTGGTGGCAAGGACAGAGGACACTAAGTTTTGAGAGGTATGAGGGTGTCACCTCTATCTCCAGGGGAGGGTGAGGCCCTGCTGGTCAGTCTCTTGTTAAGGCGGGTCCCGTCTCTTTGCCTTTCCAACCCAAGACCATCCTGCTGGATTCCAAGCCCACCTCTCCAGGAAGTTTCCCTGGACCTCCTAGTGCTCACTCTTCCATATCCTTTGACTCTCGCTTTGTGTACGGTCAGCACCCTACAACCCTCTCTTGGTAAGCATCCTCTTGAATCATGCCCTAATTATTTTCTGTCTGCCCTAGTGAGGCTCTGAACTTTTCGTGCAAAGGAGGAAACTAGTTGCTACCAAAAGTTCTCAGCTTGAGGCCTAGGGAATTACAAGATAACTTGGCCGGTACAGCTGCGGTTGGCAGGCTGGGCAATAGGTAGTGAGACAGGGCTGAGGCTGACTATCCCAGCCCTGCTGCTTGCCAGGGACAGCCCCGTCACTTGGCATCAGACTCCAAGGCCAGTCTCACTGGACTGAATCATCCGGAGGATTTAACGGCCAGAGTTTTCATTTTTTGGAACAATAGCCATGGGCCTCACTGAAAGCCTGCTGAAGGATGCCCAAAAGCAGAGAGGGCCTGTCCTAGCCCCAGAGAGATACAGGAGATGTCTGTGTCCAGGGTGAGCTGGGGCTGTCAAGGCTCTGTCTGGGCAGGGTGTGTGAGGACAGGCTGGGGAGGGAGCCTCAGGGGCCTAGGAAGCCTGGCCGGTAGGCAGCATCAGGGTTTGGGCCATGTAGTTTCAACAGCTCCAGCTGGGGGGAAATGTGAAATAAGGCAGTGCTGTGGGAGGCCTAAGAGACTGGAGGGGGGCATGTGCTGAGGCAAGGGGCTAGTGAGGGGCTCCAAGCTCGCTTTGGCCCTCAGAGATGGCAGTGATGGCTCTTGGGATGGGCAGAGGGAAGAAAGCCAGAGGTCAAAGGAAGACCCATCCAAGGCTTAAGTAACAGAGAGAGACAAGTGAGGGATGCCCGAGGAGAGGCTAAGCCAACCCAGTGGTAAGAGGCTGTTCTCTCAGCTGATATGACTGGGTGCACACTGGGACTGCAGCACGGAAGATGCTCCCCTGGTCCAGTACCACATTGGGCTCTCAGGACACCTGGATAGCCTTGGGCAAGTTTCCCAGGCTGGGCCCTTGAAGGACTGGGGCACAGTGGCTTGAGCATCCTAAGGTACTCAGAGGAGCACCATTCCCCAAACCATCAATACAGGCCAGACCTGAGGGTCTTTGTGAGAGGAACCCACCAGGCCTGAACCTCTGCATCTGCTGACCAGGTAAAGCCCTGCCCACATTTCAGGGCTCCCCAGAAGGTGGCCATGCTTCCTGTCTGCCCTCACAGCAGGTGGTACTCCTGGCATTGAACATGTCTGCTCTGAGGAACCACCCCCCCTTGTACTTCACATATAATTTAAAGCCAGGGCTGGTTAGTGCCCCAAAAGCCCCCATGAAAAAAAACATAAACAAAAACAAAATAAAACAAAAAAACCCCCAGCACAGCTGAACAGGTCCTCAGGTCTAGGGAGAACATGGGACTCCTGGTGGCAGGTGAGGCCTGTCTGGGAGGTGAGAAGCTGCCCAGGCATCCCGATGGCAGGGCTGCCACAGTCTGCACAACCCAAGAAGTTCCTGGGGAGGGGAGAAGCCTCCCATCCATTTGAGGAGCTGCAGAATAATACAGAAGGTGGCAGATGATTCCTGCCCATGAATGTCAGGGGAAGACAAGGGAATGTCATCTTCCTGTTTGTTCTCAGACCCCTTTGAAGTGTGATGGGAAAAGATGTCCACACATGATACCAGGTTTTGTTTGCTATGGGAGCACAACTTAAATAGACTGATCGGGGCTTGAGAAACACTGAGGTCCAGCTGTGCCGGTTGGAGCAGATGCCTGGTGGCCACCCCTGGCAACAGTGGCAGCCGTCCTTCCTGGTGCAAAAATCCTCCCCCTCTCCCCTGACGGATGTAGCCTTGCAGCCTCCACTCAGGCCTTCCCAGGGACAGGAGGCCCATTCCTGTCATGTGGAAAGCCCCAGTGGTTGGAAGGCTCCCTACTTTACAGTGGAAACTGCCTCCAGGGAAGAGGAGATGAGATTCACACCACCGACAAGCATTCCTCGACACCCTGCCACAGGCCCAAGGCCTGCCTGCTGGGGGCCCAATATCCCGCATCAATCACACTTCCAGGCCGAGGCCCTTCATGCTTAGAGATAGTTTCCTCATGTCTCCTCCCAGGGAGGCAGTACTTCACGGTGAGGTTCTGGGGACTCCTGGGCAAATCTACACTGTTGTTTTTTACTGTCCCATAGGATAAAGTTTCCAGACTGTATGCAACACTAGCTCTCCCTCCTGGAGGCCACCTACTTGGTCGAATCTCCCTGGACACAACTCAGCCTGGCCTAGCAGCTGCTCAGTGCAAGGTGCCCCCTGCCCCGAGGTCCCTATGGGGAATCGGTCACCACCCCTATAGGCCGGGCCTGCTGGCCGCCATCCACCAGGCCTTCCAATGACCTCTCCTGGAGCCGGCAGGAACCCAAGCCTCCAGGCTTCCAAGCAGGGACTTTGAAAGGTGGGGAAAAAGCCAACAAAGGCAGTAATCAAAATTCCACATAACTTTGGAGCTGTTCCAAGTAACACTTACAGCGGGAATAACACCAGCCGGGAGGAAAGTCAGGCGTTAGAATGTTAACATCACTTACGCTAATGGACGAGGCACTCTCCCCAGACCTCTGGAGGGTTCCAGGAATCTGCATTTCAAATGTGATGAGCTACGGTAGAAAAGGGGGCTTCCAGTGGGGAGAAATGGAAATTCAGGACACTGACAAGCAGGGCACTGTCTCTAATTGTGTCCAGAGGGAGGGTGGCTCCTGGTTTCACATTCTCCCACAGCCTCCCCCACAACATGGAAACAGGGCAGCTGACCTTCCAGGAAGGGATGCAAGTTGTAGGAATTGCTGCTGGGGCTCTGAGGCCAGTGACTTCCTTGCTGCATTCACAAAGTCACGCAGGGAGCTGCCTGTGCCTTAAATTCTGGGCCCTGGGACATTACGGGGATTGGGAGGGGTTGTGCCAGTGGCTAATCCTCCTTGAAACCTGTCTTGAGTGATGATGCGATGTCTATGACTTAACAGGGCCATGCAGGAGGGTTCTGGAATGAGCTGTTCGTAGACTAAGAGCCCCACTGTGTGTGCACAGGAGAGGGAATCAGCGTGAATAAGCAGCAGTGCCAACGTAAGAAGGGGGTGAGCGGGAATATTCTGCTTCTATGGCCAAGCCAGTTTACACAGTAACAGCCCACTGCACTGGCTCCTCTGCTGTGTCTCCACAGAGAAGCTGAGACATCTGAGTGGTCAGAGGGTGATGCAAAGACAAATCCCATGGGGTCTTAATGACTTCGCTCAGGTTGGAACAGTCCTGACACAGAGCAGCCACGAGTCTGGGAGGCTGGCCCCATGTTGAGCAACCATGAGGGATGGACTGCATGACTCCCACTGTCTCTGCGTGGGAAGCCCTGGTCACAGCCTGTGCCATACCATTCAGGATGGGGATGGTGCCCCTCGGTCCCCTGGGGTGGAGCACCAAGGCAGGTGGCCAGCACCTGAGTAGTAGATGGTCCCTGAAACATTAGCATGAACTTTCATCTGGCTCTGCCTGCCATGGGATCCACTTCTCCATGTTGGCATCAATAAAGCTGTTCACAGAGTTTCAGAGTCCTCCCCCACCCTTTGGGCAACTCAAGAAGTCTCTTCCGTGAAGCTCTATCTGCCTCCTGCAGTAAGCATACCAGCAGCACGGCATCTGCCAGACTCGTAATGGAGGCCTTTGGGCAAGGGAACACTGAGCCTACCCCTGGGTGGTAACTTAGGTACTTCCTAGGCTCTGGGAAGGTGCTCTCATCCTCTCCTCCCCCAACGGCAGCAAGCTCAGGCAGCAAGCTCAGGCTACTGGCGTGGGCACAAATAACTTTACATCATAATCAAAGGCAGTTGTGCAAATTTCTCCTATTCAGTCATTCTGGAGACCATTATTCACACTACATTCTCTTTGGAGGAGGGCCCATGTAAGTGGTAGAGCTGAAGAGAGGAGGGCAGGGTCTGAACAAGGAGCCTGAGTCCTGGGCACATGGATACTTTACCAGGGACAAACTCTGAATCAGCATTCCTCCTCCGTACAAGCAGGGTGTGCAGAAGAAATGGCCTTTCAATATTTTCCCTTCTGGATGGGAATAGTGGCAGCACCACCATCTAGGTTAAATAGGATCCCCGTTTCAACAACTCAGACCTATGGCAGGGCTGGGTAGTGTGGGTCCAGATAGTTTAGCTTCGGAAGAAACTGGGATCCCTGGGTGGCGCAGCGGTTTAGCACCTGCCTTTGGCCCGGGGCGTGATCCTGGAGACCCAGGATCAAATCCCACATCGGGCTCCCAGTGCCTATGTCTCCCTCTACCTATGTCTCTGCCGCTCTCTCTCTCTCTCTCTCTGTGTGACTATCATAAATAAATTAAAAAAAAAAAAAAGAAAGAAAGAAACTTGGAGGCCATGAAAATCACAAGTCAACCCATCAGAAATGAGTAGGGTCACTTTCATGAGGGAGCTGGCACATAACCTAACCAAGCATGAGATTTTAAAGATGTTTATATGAAAGAGAATGACAGGGTTGTTTTGATTTCTGCACCTCTGCCTTTCCTGAAGGAGTTCTCTCCTGACTTGGTGTGCAGTGACCTCCTGCATAACTACGCTCTGTCCTACTTGGGCCACAAGCCTTCTTTTCCCAAGAAAGTGATGGTTTGGCTTATTTAGTGAAGAGATCAGTTTATCAAGTACTGTTCTGGGGGTGTGTGGATATATACACATAAATGAAGAAATAGCCCTAAAGTTATATACCAAAACATAGGATCCTCTCTTATAGTAAATATATTTTATTTTTCTCTTTTGTGTTTTTCTTTATTTCTTAAATTTCCTGCAAATAATGAATACTTTTGTAATGAGAAAAACAACAGTAAAAAGAAAACAACTGTGGTTACTTAACAAAAAAACAAAAAACCCAATCAAGTTTTCCTGCCTTGATTGCAACAGCAAAGCCTCATTCTATTTCCCCATTGTCAGAAAAATAGCTGGAAAGTTGATGGAGGCATGAAAGGAAACAAACTGGTTAGTAAAAATGGATGGGGGAACTTCAAAGTAGGTGCGCCTCTGTGTCAAAAATGTACCTTCTTCTATTCCTGCCCTTGTTGGGTATAGTGGACGCCTCAGAAACAGCTACCCAAAACATCTGGATTTCTGTCATGTCTGGATCAGTAATAGACTCTAAGGTTAATTTCTTTCTCTCATTGACAAAATTTAAAGTGAGATCAATCCTGGGTAGAAAGAAGTGGAGAGAGTAGCAACTGTTACAAGTTTCTGAGAGATCATGGCCTGGGGAGCAGACATACCATTTGTATCAATTGATATTCAGATCTAAACAAGTGGACATAGATACTATGTTGACACATTAAAATATATAGTTGTGTAAAGATACTAGTTCACCCCAAACTGACCCAAAGATCCAAGGTAATGCAAATCAAATTTCCAAGAGAAAAAAGTGTGTGCATACATGTTTGCGTGCATGTGCCCAAGTGTGCACACAATTGAGAGGCTGATTCCACAATTTATAGATACACGCAAAGAGCCAAGGACAGCTAGAGTGCTCTCGAAGAGGAAGAACAAGGGCTTTCCCAATGAGATATCAAAACTTACTATAAAGCTCTAGTAGTGGGGTACTGGTATAGGAGTAGCTCGATCGAACATAAGAAAGCATGTCAATAGGGCCCTGAAAATATGAGCATTTGCTACAGGGCAGAGGTGTTATTGTAGATCCCTGGGGGAATAGATAAACCTTTTAATAAATGATGTAGGCACAAATTGGGATCCATATAAAAAAAGGCTTGTGCTTTATACCATTCACCAAAAAATTACTTCTAGGTAGACTAAAAAAATAAACAAATAAATGAATTCCACTTCTGTAACGATGGCGCAAGAAGTTCTATAGACATTCTTCTCGGAGAAACAACCACAAGTGGTAAAATGACTAAAAAACCTAAACACCAACCATTTTAAGTGCCTGGAAATTGTCCTAAACACATATAACACATGAACTTTTTTTTTTTTCCAAGAATATCTACTAAATTCAGTAAGAACCCTGAGAATTTTACTTGAGCCACAACTTGCTTACTGTCCCCTGCCCACTCTCGTTGGGAGTGGGCCAGGAGACAGAGTCCCTGTGTTCCTATCTCCCAGTGAAAGCCTATAACATCTCCCTATGAGAGTAGGACCTGAACATTTCTCATGAACCCAGAAAGGGCTAAATTACAAGCAAGGGCAGCTAAAGAATGTGAGGGTCTCTGCTTATATTCAGCCTTGGCTCATAGCATGGAAGCCCTACTACTGGCAATGCAGGTGAAAGATACTGGGATCTCAAATGCCCTCCCCACAGCTCACTCCCAGGACAGAGATTTCAGTCCAGGAGAGGCAAGCTGAGAAGATCAGAGGCTGCCATCCTTACCTAGTATTCTGGCTCATAAACCACGGGTGTCACTCTGAGACAACCGGGTCACTATCTCTGCCCCAAGCTCTGGAGCAGTAGTTCAGAGATTTTGTGCAGGGGAGAAGCAGGCTTTATAAATGGAGAGAAACTGACTTTATTTGGAACAGAATATAGAAGTTCAAGCCTAGGGGATCCCTGGGTGGCGCAGCGGTTTGGCGCCTGCCTTTGGCCCAGGGAGCGATCCTGGAGACCCAGGATCGAGTCCCACATCGGGCTCCCGGTGCATGGAGCCTGCTTCTCCCTCTGCCTATGTCTCTGCCTCTCTCTCTCTCTCTCTGTGACTATCATAAATAAATAAAAAAATTAAAAAAAAAAAAAAAGAAGTTCAAGCCTAAGGGTGCTCTTGTAACAATGGAGATTTTGGTGATAAACGATTAAGAGGAGGCTCATGGCTCTAGGAAGACAATGAGCTAGACTGCAGGTCATCTAGTTTACAGGGAAGAAAATAAACAAAGCAACAATGAATACAGCCTCAGAGAAATACGGAATACCAGCAAGCCCATCAATGTATGTATGATGGGAGTACCCAGAAACAGGAGACAGAGGAGGGACATAAACAAGATTCAAAGGACTAATGAAAACTTCCTAAATTGGATGATAAACATCAATCTACACATCCAAGAAACTGAACAAGCTTCAAAAAAGATAAACACAAAGAGATCCACACTCAGATGCATCATAGAAAAATGCTGAAAGACAAAGAGAAAAACCTAAAAGCACCAAGAAAAAAAATAACTCCTCAGTCACAGCAGAACCCTCAATATGATTAGCAGCTGACTTCTCACCAGAAGCAGCAGAGGCCAGAATGCAAGGGGGTGACGTATTCAAAGTGCTAGAAGAAAAAGGAAACTGTCAACAAAGAAGGCTAAAGCCAACAAAACTATTTTTCAAAAATGAAGGGAAAATAAGGATATTCCCAGACAAACAAAAACTGAGATAACTTGTTGTTAGCATACTCCCATTATAAAAAGTACTAAAGGAAGCTCTTTAGGATGAAAGCAAGTGACCATAGAAGGTAATTTGAATCTACACAAAAAAACCAAAGAGCACTGGTGAAAGTAATCATGTAATTATACAACACAGGGCAAATGTATATTTCTTCTCATTTCTTGTCTTAGCTGATTTAAAAATCAGCTGTATGAAACAGTATGTATATAATTATATTGTTGGGCCAACAAAATATAGAAATATAATACATTTGACAAAAACAACACAGGGGAAGTGGGTGGGTAAGTGGCTGCAAAACTGTATTGGAATAAGAAAAGGATGCCAAATAGTAACTTGAATCCACAGAAACAATGAAGAGAACCAGAAATGATAAATAAAAAGATGTATATAACAAATTCTATAAATACATACTTTTTCTCCTTTTCTTTTCTCTCAGTTTGTTAATTTTTACTTATTTATTCTTAAGGATCTTATATATTTGAGAGAGAGTGAGAGCACAAGCAGGGGAAGGGCAGAGGGAGAGGGAGAAGCAGATTCCCCAGTGAGCAGGGAACCTGACACCAGGCTGGATCCTAGGACCCTGGGATCATGACCTGAGCTGAAGGTAAACACTTAACTAACTGGAGCCACTCTGGTACCCTTCATTGTTTGTATGTTTGTTTGTCTTAGAGAGAGACAGAGAGAGAGAGAGAGCGAGTGAGAGAGAGCAAGCACAAGCAGGCAGAGGAGGAGCAGAAGGAGAGGGAGAGAGAGAATCTTAAGGAGGCTCCATGCCCAGTGCAAAGCCTGATATGGGGCTCCATCTCATGACTCTGAGATTATGACCTGAGCCAAAATCAAGAGTCAGATGCTTAACCAACTAAGCCACCCAGGTACCCCCTCTCAGTTTATTTAAAGTAATAATTATGACAACATATTATTGGGTTTGTAACATAGATGTAATATGTACAACAATAATAGTGCAAAATTCAGAAGAGGAAACAGAGGTATATAGGAATAATGTTTCTGTTTCTTACTGGAATTTAGTATGAGTCTGAAGTAGATTCAGATAAATTAAGATGTATACAGTTAGCCCTACAGCAACCACTAAGAAAATAACTACAGAAAAATAGTAATATTTCATTAAAGAACTTAAAATATTACACTAGAATATTCATTTAATGCAAAAGAAAGCAATAAAAGAGGAATTGAGGAACAAAACCTAAAACATAAAAAACAAAGTAAAATGTCAGATGTAAATTTAACTGTATCAATGATAATATTAGGTGTAATGGATTAAGCAATCCAATCAAAAGGCAGAGATTGTAAAGTAAACATGCTGCCTAATGGAGACATACCTTAGAATTAAACACACAAAGAAGTTGAAAGAAAAAGAATGACAAAAGAAAGTATAAAAAAGCCAAGTGGCTACACTAATTTCAGACAAAATAAACTTCAGTTCAAAATAAAAGAGGGGCTCCTGGGTTGCTCAGTGTGTTATGCATCTGCTTTCAGCTCACATCATGATCCCAGGGTCCTGGGGTTGAGCCCCACATCGGGCTCCCTGCTCAGTGGGGAGTTGGCTTCTCACTCTGCGCCTTTATCCCCACTTGTGCTCTCTCACTGTTTCTCTCTCAAATAAATAAACAAAATCCTTAAAAAATAAAACAAAAATCTTTTTTTTTTTATTTATTTTTTATTTATTTATGATAGTTACAGAGAGAGAGAGAGAGAGGCAGAGACACAGGCAGAGGGAGAAGCAGGCTCCATGCACCGGGAGCCCGACGTGGGACTCGATCCCGGGTCTCCAGGATCGCGCCCTGGGCCAAAGGCAGGCGCCAAACCGCTGCGCCACCCAGGGATCCCAAAAAATAAAACAAAAATCTTTGAAACAAAAGGATGTTACTAGAGGTAAAGAGGAGAATTTTATAATGATAAAAGTATCAGTTCATCTGGAAAATTTCAGTTATAAACATATGCACCTAACAAGAGAGGCTCAAAATACAAGAAGCAAAAACTGACAGAATTGAAGGGACAATTCAATAGTAATAGTTGGCAACTACAATACTCACTTTTAATAACGGAAAGAACCATGAGGCAAAAGACACACAATGAAACAGAACACTTGGACAACACTGTAAACCAATTAGACCCAGTAGAGCTCTATAAAAAATTCCATCCCAAAACAATGGAACACATATTTTTCTCAAGTGTATGTGGATATTACAGTAGACCATAAAAAAGGCTTAATACATGTAAAAGGACTGAAATAATATATGTTCTTCTACTTCAATAGAATGAAATTAGAAATCAATATAAAAAATAAAATTTGGGAAATTCACAGATACATAAAAATTGATTAAAACACTCCTAAAGAATCAACAGGTCACAGAAGAAATCATGAGGGAAATTAGAAAATACTTTGAGATGAATGAAAATGAAGATGCAACATAACAAAACTTGTGGGATGCAGCTAATGGAGTGCTTACAGGAGAATGACTTTACAGCTGCAAAAGCTGACATTACTAGAGAAACAAATCTCAAATTAATAACCTAACCTTCTACCACAACACACTGGAAAAAGAAGAGTAAACTAAACACAAAGCAAGAAGTAGTAGGAAATAGTCAAGATGAGAGGAGTAGAAATTAGTGGAAAGAAGAATAGAAAAATACAGAAAATCAACAAAATCAAAAGTTATTCCCTAAAAAGGTCAACAGAACTGACCAAATGTTTAGCTAGATTGGTGAGGACAATACAGAAGGCTCAAATTACTAAAAACAGGAAAAAAAGTTGGGACACTCATACCGACTGCAGAATACAAAGGATAATAAGGTATGGACCCTTGTACGCCAACAGATTAGGTAACTTTGATGTATTGGATGAATTTGTAGAAAACTACAAACTACTGAAAGTAATTTAAGAAGAAACAGAAAATCTACACAAGATATTTAATTATTTTTTTTAACAGATTCCCATGAAGCAATGCCCAGGACCACGTGGATTCATACTGATGAAGTCTACGAACAATTAAGAATACTAGTTCTTTGTAAGCTCATCCACACCACAGAAGAGAAATAAACACTTTCCAACTCATTCTGTAGGACCTGTATCACTCTGACACCCAAACTAGACATCACAAGAAAATAAAATTGCTAACCAATATGTCTTATAATTATACATACAAAAGACTTCCACAAAGTATTATTAATAGATTGAATCCAGCAACATATATGCCATGACCATATATGTACCATAGAATTTAACAGTGGTTTAACTTATGAAAACCAAGGAATGTAATATACAGTATCAGTAGAAGAAAAAACAAAACCACATGATCATCTCAGGAGTTGTAGAAAAAGTATTTGATAAAATTTAACACTCCCTTTTGATAAAAATACAAAACAAAGTAGAAATAGAAAGGAACTTCTCAATCTGATAAAGGACATCTATGGAAAACTCAACAGCTAACATAATACTTAATGGTGAAAGACTGAATGCTTTCCCCTAAGATCAGGAACAAGACAAGGATGTCTGCTTTTACCATTATTCTGGAGGTTTGGACATGGCAGTTAGGTAAGAAAATGAAATATAAGGCATCCAGATTAGAAAGAAACAAGTAAAATTCTCTCTATTTACACTGATATTACCTTTATATAGTTAATCCTAAATTATCCAATACAAAAACCTATATTAGAACTAATAAATGAGTTTAGCAGGGTTGCAGGGTACAAGTTCAATATACAAAAATTAATTGTATTTCTACTGGCAATAAGCATCCTCAAAATGAAATGTGAAACATTTCCATTTACAATGGATTCAAAATAAATAAAATATTTAGGGATGAGTTCAACCAAAGAAGTATAAGAGTTACACTCTCAAAACTACAAAAAGAGTGATAAAATAAATCAAAGATGGCTAAAATAAATGGAAGGTCATGCCGTGGTCATGGATTGGAAGACTTAATACTGTTAAGATGGTAATACTTCCCAAAGCGATCTATATATTCATGCAATACCTATCAAAATCTTACTTGGCTTCTTTACAGAAATTAACAAGCTGATCCAAAAAATTCATATGGAAATGTAAAGGACACAGAATAGCCAAAACAGTGCTGCAGAAGCACAAAATTGGATGACTCATATTTCCTAAATTAAAAAACGTACTACAGTGCTATAGTAATGAAGAAAGTGTGGTACCAGCACACGGACAGATATATAGACTAAAGGAATAGAATTGAAAGTCTAGCAATAAACCTTTACAAGTATGGCTAATTCATTTCCAACAAGTGTGCCAAAACAATTCAAAATGGAAGAGCATGGGCAGCCCTGGTGGCTCAGCAGTTTAGCACCGCCTTCAGCCCAGGACATGATCCTGGAGACCCAGGATCGAGTCCCATGCCAGGCATCCTGCATGGGGCCTGCTTCTCCCTCTGCCTGTGTCTCTGCCTCTCTCTCTCTCTCTGTGTCTATCATGAATAAATAAATAAAATCTTAAAAAAACAAAACAAAACAAAATGGAAGAGCAGTGTTTAAAATACATGGTGCTGGGACAACTGGATACACACATGTAAAGGGTATGACACTGGACCCCTATATCACAACATATGCAAAAGTTAACTCATGGTGATTTAAGTAGATGTAAGATCTAAATGTAAATGCTAAAACTGTAAGACTCTTAGAAAAAAAATAGGACCAATATTTGTGACCTTAGGTTAGGCAAAGCCATTTTATTATTTTTTAATTTTTAAATTTTATTTAATTTTATTTTTTTTAGGCAAAGCCATTTGAAATCTGACACCAAACACACGAGTGACAAGCAAACAAACAGGTATATTGCACTTCACAAATATATTCTTCTACCAAAGTTAAAACCCTTGTGCTTCAAGGGATAACATAAAGTAAAAAGAGAACCCACAGAACGGGAGAAAATATTTGCAAAGCATATATATGATAAGAGACTTGTATTCAGAATATATAATGAGCTCTTAGAACGCAATAAGAAAAAGACAAGTTGTCCAATTAAAAAATGGATAAAGGTGGCAAAGAGTTCTCCAAAGAAGACATATAAATGACCAATAATCATATGAAGAGATGCTCATTCTATATCATTATCCACCAAGGAAATGCAAATCAAAACCACACGAGGTATCATTTCACAGCTGCTTGGATAACTAATTAAAAAGACCGATAATAACAACTGCTGGCAAAGATAGGGAGAAAATGTAACCCTCACAGGTTGCTGCTGGGATTGTAAAAAGATCCAGACACTTTGGAAAACAGTCTGGCACTCCCTCCAAAGGTTGAACACAGAGTTAACATATGACTCAGCAGTACTACTCCTACATAAATACACAAAAGACACAATATATATCCACTCAAAAATTTGTACATAAATGTTTATAGGAGCATATTCATAATAGCCCAAAGTGGAAAGGATTCAAAAGTCCATCAACTGATGAATGGATAAAATTTGGTATATCCACACAAGAATATATTTGGCAATAAATAAGAATAAGGTACTGATACATGCTACAACATGGATGAATCTTGAAAACGTCATGCCAAGTGAAAGAAGCTAATCACAAAAGAATGTATATTATCTGAAATGTCTAGAATCAGCAAATCTATGGGAAAAGAAAGTAGATTAGTGTTTGCTAGGACTATAGGCCATTAATGAAGAAGGAGTTGTCTGTTAATGGGAGCAAGGGTGCTGTTTAGAGGTAACAAAGAGGTTTTGAAATTTTTTAGAGTGATGGCACAACTTTTTGGATGTACTAAAAACTTTGAATTGTACACTTTAAATGGATGAGTTGGATGGTATGTGAGTTATATACCAATAAAGCTATTATAACATTAAAAAAAAAAAGGTGAAAAGCAACACTATAAAGTAGATGATGCAGAATGATGTAGGGCTTTGGGCACCAGAAAGGATTTTTTTTTTTAAAGGCACAAAATCCTCTAACCATCAGAGAAAAATTTTTTTTAAAATTGAGATATAACTGACACAGACTATTGTGTAAGTTTAAGGTGTACAACATGTCGATTTGATATTCATATATTGCAACATGAAGGAAAAATCTGATAAATCCAAGTATACTAAAATTAAGAACTTCCACCCTTGAAAAGAAACCAAGATAGAGTGAAAAGTAGTGTTGCCATTGGAAGAATGTTTGTGATAAATATAATCAGCAAAGAATAAGTATCCAGAATATATAAAGAACTCTTACAAATCAATACAAAAAAAAAAAAAGAAAAAAAAGACAAACAACTGAATAGAAAAATGTGCAAAAGACCTGGGCAGGTACTTTGGAAAAAAAGAAATCAAAATGACCAATAAACCAATGAAACAATGCTTAAGTCTCAGCAAGCAGGACAATATCAATTAAAACCACAGTAAGTTACTGCATCATACCCAAAAGACTAGCAGAAATGAAAAATGTTTTGCTGTTGCAAGTGTTAGTAACGTGAACTGCAGGCGCTCTACTATGCTGCTGTTTTCTGGGTAAACTGGCTGATTTGGGAAAACAGTATGATGGTATGGATTGAGGTTAAAGTAGCACACTGCCCAGGGACATACCCTAGAGAAACTATTGCACATGCTCAGAAGACATACAGGAGAATGATTCCAGCAGCATCACTTGGAATAGCCCCAAACGGGAACTGATGCTGGCTGTCCCCGGTAGAGTGGATACATTATGGTATATTCACATAAGGGGATTTTCAGCGACACAAACCAAGAAGCTTCAGCTATATTTTGTATGGATGAATCCTACAAATATGAAGGCAGCAAATCAAAGAACACCTGCAGCGTGATTCTGTTTGTTCAAAGTTCAAAACTAGAAAAAAAGCCAACCATGTCTCAACTCGTACTTCGGTGAGACAACTAGCAAGAAAAGCCAGAACAGGATGGTGGTGGGAGTCAGAGAAGACAGTGGTCACCTCCAGGGCAGGGAGGAGGGCGTGTGGGGGCAAGGCAGGGCAGGGCGGGAGGGAGGGAGTGTTTCTAAAGTGCAGCTTGATTCCTAAAACATGGCTCTTATCTGAATGGTTCTTCTTCTAATTGCTCATGTACATCTTGTATTCCCTTCTGTGAGTACATCATCTTTTATAACAAAAAAAAGAAAAAAAAGATTTTGTTTCTAGTAGGTGGCTTCCCTTCCTTGTGGGTCCACAGTGCACATGGGCACATCTCTGTGCAGGGGTTGCTGGGACTCACAGAGTCTGATCTTGGAGGAAGAGGTGAACATGTGAATGGCATGGACTGAGAACACGTCCGTGACACCTGGCACCTCCTGCCATAGGGGTGGTCCGCCATGTGAGCAGCAGAGGCAAGCCCCACTTGCTAGTGTCAGCCCCTTCTTGGCCTGGTAGTCATCAACTGCCTTCGGTTCTGCTGACCCAAGTGATCACCATGCTTGCTTTCATCCAGTCCCTTCCCTGCACTCTTCTAAGCAAGTGTTTATTATATTCTTTTTTTAAAAATTTTATTTAAATTCAATTTAGCTAACATAGAGTATATTATTAATTTCAGATGTAGAGTTCGGTGATTCGTCAGTTGCATAGAACACCCAGTGCCCATTCCATCACCTGCCCTCCTTAACGCCCATCACCCAACAACCCCATCCTGTACCCACCTCCCCTCCAGTGACCTTTAGTTTGTTTCCTAGAGTGAAGAGTCTCTTATGGTTTGTCTCCCTCTCCGTTTTCATCTTATTTTATTTTTTTCCTTCCTTTATTCTTCTGTTTCGTTTCTTAAATTCTGTATCCTGTATACTGTATCCTGTATTCTGTACCCTGGCAGGCCCGGGGTACAGCGGTGAGCAAGGCAGGTTTGGTCTCTACCGTTCATCGCAGGGATGATGCTACGTATTACTTCCCAATCAACCGAGGACTTTTGCGCAGAGTGATGTAGAGGACAACCAGACATCTGTACACTCACTCTTATGAAGCCAGGCCCATACCCAGGCCCAGCGCAGAAACCCTGGAAACCAGTGTGAAGTCTTTTGTCTATAAAATATTAATTTTGTGGATATTCTTAAACACTTGGAGGCTTCAGGATGTAAAATCTGGTCATTAGGAAGCAATTCGTGTGTGATTGATATAATTGCTTTTGTTAGGCTTGAAAATTTCAAATTGCTCCGATGGAAACTTTCAAAGACCAGTTTCTTTTTGTGGCGTCAACACTCCTGTCTGCATAAGCAGGATACCCTGTGGGCAGAAAGTTCAGTGTAGATACAACAACCCCAGAGGTGCTGAGACCGTATGTAAGGAGACTTTTTTCTTCTGAAGCACACAGAGAAATGAGTTTTAGCCTTAAACTCAGTGGCTCTTGGGTTCCGTTTTGAGGACTTCCAGCCCCACAGAAATCTTTCTTAATACTAGAGAGGGGGGATCCCTGGGTGGCGCAGCGGTTTGGCGCCTGCCTTCGGCCCAGGGCGCGATCCTGGAGACCCGGGATCGAATCCCACGTCGGGCTCCCGGTGCATGGAGCCTGCTTCTCCCTCTGCCTGTGTCTCTGTCTCCCTCTCTCTCTCTCTGTAACTATCATAAATAAATAAAAATAAAAAAAAATTAAAAAAATACTAGAGAGGGGCCATGATGGAGAATGTGCTCTAATGGAAGCGAACGTGTCTCTCTGCAGAGGGGGCCTTACGTGTGACTTCAAGGGAAGCGTGAGTGGGAACCCCAGAGAGTAGCGCGGCAGGGGTGTCCTCCCCCCCAGAGCCCCTTCCCTGCCAGCGATGGTCTAGGGGCTGAAGCGGGTCTGTGTGGGCCGCCGAGTGGAGGGGCTGTGGCCCGAGGCTGAGCAGAGCGAGGGAGGGGTCCGCCCTCGCTGGGGTGCTGGGGTGCTGGGGTGCTGGGGTGCTGAGCTTGTCACCGCTGCACAACCGCACGCACGCCCCGAGCCGCCTCTGAGGCCCGGGCCCCCTCCTCACGCCCTCGGGACTGTTAGTTCTCATCCCGCCCCTCGCCACCACCCCCTTTAAAGTGGAGGCAGAACACCGAAGGATGACTCCTTAGTTTGTGAGTCAGTCACTTAATTCCTGCTCCAGACTTGTGACTGAGGTGGGGACAGGGATTTCTCCAGGGCAGACCAGCTTGCGAGCTGGGAGGGGGCGCAGGGTTCGCACAACCTGGGGAAGTCAGAGGGGAGGGCTCCCTGCCTGGCTCACTCCTCCATCCAGGGCAGCGCCCATACGGATACGCGCTATCGCAACCGCGTCCAGGGTCAGAGGGACCGGTTAGGCTGTTAAAAAGTCAAAACCAGTGGCATGTGCCACGCAGCAAACACTTCCGGGTCACCAGGAGACAGGCTACTTTTCAGCCTCTGTTTCAGACACGTGTGGGCACCCAGGAGGCAGGCCTCTGGGCTCAGTGCAGAGGGAAGGGCGATGGGTGGCGGGGAGATGGGGGGTGTGCAGTTGGGTCTGCGGCCAGCTCCCCACCCACCCCCACCCAGGCTGCTGCTTCAGAGACCAGGCCATGCTGACACGTGGCTCCTTGGTCCCTTCAGAAGAGAACCTTACTGTTGGCATGACCGCCTCCTCCCACAGGAGTGAGCCCGCCCGTCCTGCCTTGGCCCTACCCTGGGCTTCCCACGACCTGACCCCCAGGGCCAGCTGCTCTTGTGGAGCACGTCCTGCACCCTCTCCCGGTCAGCCGGCGGCTCCGGGCCCCAGCGGGGCTCAGCAGATCCGCAGGGGTGGGGAGGAGAGCCGCCCCCTCCTGGGCCCCGGACGAGGCCTGCCCAGCACAGCCCCTCCTGCCCCACTTCTCCCGGGGCCTTAGATTCCAGACTCGTCTTCTGGCTCTGAGGTACTCTGTGGGGGGAACCTCCACCTACAGAGTCCCTGTGGTGGGGTGAGGGGAGAGGGGAGCCTCTCTGAAGGACACGTTCTTTCTGGGGTCAGACAGGTACTTGCCCAAGGCAAACCTCGGTCCCTTTAAAAGACAAGCCGGTGCTGACTTCCCGGGAATGAGTTTTTCTGCAATTAACTTAAGTCATGTACCTGCCATCCATCTGAGCAGCGCCCGGGGGCCCTGGGAGAAGACCAGGCGTCACCTCCCTTGGCGGGGACACCTCAAACATTTGCTCTGTTAATTGGCCACTGCCTTATTAGGAGGCGCGTCTCCTGCTGGACCTTTGTTACGGATTTCCAGGAGGAAGCACACGTCTCCTGGTCTCTCTCCCCCACGCTCCAGGCAACCAAGGCTGCTGATCAAATACTCTGATTCCGGTCTCTCTGAACAGCTGCAAGTGTTCGGTTCCCAGACAAAGGTATCCTAGGAACAGAGCCACCTTAGGATCTGATCAGCAGCCTCTGTGCCTCGCCGCCGTCTCCCTCCACGTGTGCATCTTTCTTGTGTCCCGAGAAACCTGCTGCCTTGGTTCTCCTTTGATCTTTCTCCCCTCCAGGTTGCATCTTACATCATTTGAGGGGTTCGGTATAATTTCAGGCAGTTACTGTATTTAAACTATCAGGCTGTGGAAGAAAACAACTTTACTGGGCAAACAGCCATTGGCAGAAAGCCCCTTCTCTGGCTGCTGGGGGAGGCAAGTGGGGATGTCTGGGGTTGAGTCACCCCTACACCCTTCTGTGGAACTCCTGGGGGCTTGGTGGGGGGTGAAGTGGGGTGGTTTGCAGCTCAGGGGAGGCAGGTGCAATGACCTCAAGAGCCACCCCCCTACACCCCAGCGCAGGGAGGGACACAGACCAGGCCCCTGGCGTGAAGCATGCACACCTCTGACCTGACATCTGAGCACTTTCCTTCTGGGTTAGCATCCTGCCCTCTAGATGGGACAGCGGTGGTTGGGCCCTGACAAAGTGCCAGCACATCCACAGGACTGCTCAGGGCTCAGTCCAGATGGACACCGGGCTCCTGCAGATCATAGGCCCTCACATAGGCCTACCCTGTGATGGGCTGTACCACTGGTTAGATGAGGTCTGGCCAAGGACCGCACAAGGCATTTAGAACAATCCTGGGCTGAGTAGCGTCCACTTAGCTGGGCCACAGTGCCCGTTGATGTGATCAAACATTATTCGGGGTGTTCATGTGATTGGTGGACTCTGAGTGAAGCAGATTGCTTTCTGGGATGTGGGTGGGCCTCATTCAGTCAGTTGAAGGCCTGAATAGAACAAACAGACCAGCCCTCCCTCAACTAAGACAAATTTTCCAGGAGATGGCCTTCAGACTCCAACAGGAACACTGGCCCCTTCTGAGTCTCTAGCCTGCTGGCCTGGTCTGCAGATTTAGGACTTCCCAGCCTCCATTATCACGTAAGCTGATTCCTTATAATAAATCTCTTTACACACATACACCCACACCCTCCTGACTGCATTTCTCTGGAGAACCCTGATTAATACAGTAGGGATAAGAGGCACAGCTGACTCTGCCAAACCAAAAAGGTTTGGAAGCCTCTTCAGGCAAGACTGGCTGAAGCCTAGAGGCACAGGCTCTTTAGGCACATGAAACTCCTCTCCCCAAGATGGCCCACAGGGCCTCACACCCCCACATCCACAACCGAGGGCAAACCCTAATTTTCCTACCACCCCAAGATTCCCACTCTTGTGCTTCCACCTCAGTGGTAAAGGCACCCATACTCATCCAGGACAGGAGCCCGGACATCCCGGAGGCTTCAACCTCTTTCTCCCTCCCCTCCCTTCTGGTCAGTCCCTTTTCCTTTCATATTGGACTTTTCCCAAAGAGTTTTCAAGGTTGCCCACTCCCCTAATGCAGCCTTCTGCATGCCTCTGTTGCACGCGTGAAATCCCCCCTCCCTGGGCTCCCTGCCTCCAGGGTCACTCTACTGCCTGCTGTTCCTACTGTGCTGACAATGTGTGATCTTTCTAACCACCACCCAGACTGTTTCAAACCCTAGAGTCCTGCCCATAGGGGAGAACCCTGGGCTTCTTAACCTGACCTTTGAGGTCCAGCCGGGGTTTGGCCAAGAGTTCTTTCTCAGCTCTTGTGGCTTTTTCCTGTCTCACGTTTCATACTGAGGGAAGAAGCATTGGTTGGCTGTGGCTCCCCATTCTGGATTCACACTCTAACCCTTGGCCTAGAAGACCCCTTCCCTTCCTTTTGGCCTAACCCACTTCTACGCATTATTTAATACTCAGCCAGGATGGTACTTCCTCCAGGAGGCCTCCTGTGTTCTTTCCATAACAGACTCATCACCCTGGTTTACATGTTTCTCCATTATGAACTCCCCAAGGGCAGGGAACACATCACACTCTTCTTGAGTCCCAGCTCCTTAACCAAGCTTGGCACACAGTAGGTGCTCAGGATTATTTCTCCAATCAACGAAAGACTCGGTTGTTAAAATTTGCCAAGTCATGAACAGCCAAATATATAAATCCCAGGCTTTTCCAACAAAACCTGAAATATAACCTTGACCCACAAAATGTTGAGGACAGGACCACGACTCTACTTATCCTAGGAATATGAACAAACAAGTAGAGTGAAGTTCAAGGCACATTTGGGTGTTGTTCACAGGTTCCTGCATGATGTTGCCTAGGAGGCCCTTTCTCCGATCACACCAATCTGAGCCCCTTCTCCAGAGCTGCCAGCTTGGGCTGTCTCATTGGCTTCTGGACCCTCAGAACCCAATCTGGTGAGTGGGTCACCCCTAAGCCCATCTGTTCACAGGCTCCTCTCAGGTGAGCCACCTATAGTTTCCAGCCAACCCTGACCAAGGAAAGACTGGGTGTTGCTCACTGCAAGGTTTCTTCCATTTTTAAAAAAAGATATTTATTTATTTATTCATGAGAGATGCACAGAGAGAGGCAGAGACACAGACAGAGGGAGAAGCAGGCTCCCTGTGGGGACCCTGATGCAGGACTCAATCCCAGGACCCCAGGATCACAACCTGAGCCAAAGGCAGATGCTCAACCACTGAGCCACCCAGGTGCCCCACATTTTGATTTATAAAAATCATTACATAAACAGTAGGCATGGCATAGTGGAAGGAGTAAAGACCACAAAAGAATAAAGGTTTTGAAGAAAACATCACTATTTGTTTGTTGAGGCAAGAGTGGCCAACAGCAAGGTGACAAGCAGCTGCATGTGCCAAAAAATTGCCTTTGAAACAGAAATACGAACATGGACACAATCTGTCAGGTTGGTGAACAACGATCACAGAGTACTTTCAAAATTATTCCAAGGCTTGGCTTTTATTAATTATAAAAATCGTCGTATGTTTAAGAGATATAGCAAGAGCAAGAGGAGAAAAGAGCACATTTTAGATAAGACAGGCATGAGTTTGAGTGACAGCTCTCCCCTGCTTGGTCTTGGGCAAGTCATCAAATCTCTTTGACTTTGGGTCCGCCTCTGCCAAGTCAGGACAATAACAGTCCTGATCCTGAGTGGTTTCAGAAAGTGTCTACAGTACCCAGCACTGGGCCTGGCATGTACCGTGGGCTCTTCATGAGTCGTTAACCTGCCCTCCATTCCCATCCCATCTCTGGTCTCTGAAAAAGCATGAGATGTATAAAATCACAACAAACGCTGCAAATATTGAATTATAATTGGAGTCAACTGAGTCCTCACGGGACTGTACCCAAGGGAAGCCTGGAGGTGCCTCTGCTTGGGGCTATTTCTTCCCCAGCCTTCCAGAGGGGCAAGTTCAAGAGTGCGTCTGTTTCCTGCTGTTTCTCTGAATCAGTGTGTGTGCTCCTGCTGGCATTCCTCACAGGGGGTAGGGGGTGGTGGTGGTGGTGGTGGTGGGGGTGGTGGTGGTGGTGGTGGTGGTGGTGGTGGTGGTGGGGGTGGTAGTGGTGGTGGAATCCATGTCTCCCAGCAGTGGGCTTTGGCTGCCTTTTCGAGAGAGATCCCTCTCTTCATTAGGTCTTCCTGATACCCACCACAGTTTGCCCTGAGATCCACAGGACTTTTTAAAATGGAATGTTTATTCCTTTAAAATTGTTAAGAGTGTTTATGGAGACAAGCCTGGCATGTAAATTAGGCCTTCAAGCTGCTATAATATGGCAGGGAGCCGGAGCAGGGGCCCCGGGTGAGGAGGAGGAGAGGCTGAGGTGTAGAGACAGGCCCAGGAAGAGTGGAAGTCTCCCTTCCTGTGCTAGGGAAGCCGCCTGTCCCCACCTGTCCCCTGGCAGGGAGCAGGCCCTCCGTCTGCAACGTGCCCACAGTGGGGGTCATGTCACACGTGAACATGGTGCTGGTCACTGGGGTTTAAAGACTGGAGTGTGTGAATGGGATGCACTTCATTAAAATGACTAGCTGTGACAATCATGTCCATGGAAAAGTGACATTCCACCCACTTCCTTTCAGGGGAAGACCTTTTTCTGGCATGTGTCATTGAGAGGTTGCACGTGGCCAGTCTGAGGCAGGGAGGCAGGAAGGTGGGGGGGGGGGTGAGGTTACATTAAGTACTTCCACCTGCTGCTGCCTTCCTCTGCACTGTGTAGTTCAAGTCCTGTGCCTTCTGGTAGGTTCACGTGGACCCCTCGGCCCCTAGTAGAGGCACTTCTGCCTGCTGGGAAGGCAGGTCCCAGTTCTCACTGAGCAACTCAGTAACTGGGCAGGCTATTTGGTCTCTGCCCCTAGGTAAAATGCCAACTGGGTGAATTATAGGAGTTAGTGGCCATAAAGCATCTGGTATAGGCTAGGAACCTGACAGATGCTCCATGAATGGTGGCCATCACCATGGTGACCCCAACCCAATGGTTACTCTCTTTCTACCGTGCATGGCTACATCCATGTTGGCTCTGGCTGTCTTAAGGGTCTAATCTCTACCTCCATCTCCCAAGAGGCCATACCTTTTGATTTCTTGGCAACATGCCTCAGCTCTCACTCTTTGCGTGTGAGTCAACCACATACTTCCATTAGAACATTAGAATCAACAGTCTGGGCCACATCACTAGTGCACTGACATGTGCTATTGGGAGTGGCATCGGTGCTCCAGGAGACAGCCTATAATATGCTAGAGTATTCTTCTACTTTAGTTACTGCCCAGGCAAGCTTCCTGGAAGAGGGATTACACTCAAGCCACCATGATGAAGGCACAGGGAGTCCCAACCTTATAGATCACCTGCCAAGGACTGATCCCTATGGCCTCTGAGCTTCTCAGCAAGAGCAGGAGCCTCCCACTGTGGCTGGGAACAACCCAAGACACTTGCCTGGGGGCCAGCACTGGCTTCATTCTGGGAAGAAGGATGAGGTTAATGGAAAATTGCCTACTTGAACTGATGCACACTTTCTAACACACTAAGTCAGGAAATTATGCAGGATCTGTCGAAATCCCCACAAGGGAGTCAAAGAAATGAGCTGCATTTAACTTCTTCATTTACTCTTGGCCATTTGGTTAATGATGTTTAAAAATGGTCATTTAGACAACTTTTTGGGGAAGGAGTCCCTTGCTCACCTCTAGGCTATGAGTACCATGACCTTCCTCTTTCCCAAATTTGATCTGCCCCTAGATTGCTGGGGGTTCTTCTTTCAGTACTTTTTTTTTTTTCCAGCCACGAATACATGGGGGGTAGGTTATCCAAGCCCCTACCCATCAGAGAATCCTTTCTGTTGTTTCCACACAGGGATCATCATTTGAGGAGTGTAGAATTATCACTTCAAAACTCTACAGATGTTCTTCATTGCTTTTTGGCTTCTTAATGTTGCAGAAAAGCCTAAGACCAGTGGGTTTTCTTTTTTCCTTTATAGAAGACCAGGTTTTTCTCTCTGCCCAATCACTTCAAATATATTTGAAAAAATTTTTGAAATCCTGAAATTTTAGCAGTTACATTTGGACTTATTTTAAGACTCTTTCAGCTCAGGGCAATTTAAAAAACAATCTTTCTTCACTTACTGTGTCCCTTTGATTTGCTCTGGGGTCTTTAAGATGACCGATGACCAAGAGCTAGACTTTTATCCCTGTCCTATATACCTATCATCTTCTCTCACATTATTATTATTATTTTTTACCTTTTCATTTCCTTTTTCTGTATATTCTGGGAGAGGTTTTCAAGTTTGTTCTCCCTGTGGGGGGAATGGTTGTTTGATTTCTGCATTGTTAATCTCGTCCTTCCCTGCTTGAGACGCAGAAGGCACTTCTGCTACAGTAGTCCAGGTCCCATCTAGTCTTGCCTTACCTCCTCTAGCTTCCATTTCATTTTTGGCTGTGGCTCACTCAATTCATGATCCCATTTTTCATCTCATTTCAGGGTTCATGTTTTCTTGATTCAAGAGCAGAACACAGTAGCTATCTACTGGGCTTCTGCTTTTTTGTAATCATATCCCCCTCTCTCTGCATCCCGAGTGACCTATTCCTCTCCTGTGTGACAGAAGCCAACTTCTCTTTAGTTCTAGTTTAGGCAGGTCTGTCTGCTTCACCTCCATTCATTTTTGCCTCAGCCCTGGCAAGACTGTTCAGATCGTTTGTGGTCACTGCCACAAACTACCACCACGTGTGTGTGTGTGTGTGGGGGGGGTGGTTATAGCTTCCTTGTAACCAGCACTTGTGGTTAAACAGTTGAGAGACTCCCTTCAAAGTCTAGACTTTTGGGTGGAAAGTAGAACTAACAAACTCACTCTGTACATAACTGAGACGACATGTTGCTGATCCTTCCTGCTACTGTGCCTACTGCTACCTGCTATCCCTGGATGGCACCTTCCTTTTTTTTTTTTTTTAAATGAAGATTTTATTTATTTATTTGACAGAGAGCTAGAGAGAGCTAGAGAGTACAACTAGGGGATTGGCAGATGGAGAGGGAGAAGCAGACTCATGCTGAGCAGGGAGCCCAATGCACAGCTCAATTCCAGGACCCTGGGATCGTGACCTGAGCCAAAGGCAGATGCTCAACCGACTGAGCCACCCGAGTGCCCCCAGATGGCCCCTTCCAGACCTTCTCTTCACTCTGGGGTATTCCTTCTGCAGCTTTGCACAGACCTCTTCCTCAAGCCCCTTTTCCTGACCACCACTCCCCATCAGGAAAGATCAGGCTACCAGACACATCACGCCCTCCGTCATGCACCTCTCATCTAGGGTTCCTGAAACCACTGGATAGGGTTGGATGGGGAGAATTTAAAAATCTCAGCTATGTCACGGGCCTACATAGCGCTAGGGAAAAACGAAGCTCTTTGCAAAACCCCACAAAAAAGACCTTCGGTTTATTTCAATGGAAATATAAATTAATTGGTGAGCCACACAATATGTTGAGTGGGAAGAGGGAGGAGGGAGGAAGAGAGAGGTAAGGAGGAAGGGAGACAATGAGGTGTGGGTGGAAACATCAGACAGCTCAAATCAGCAGAATCAGTGGGGCAAGGCCTGACCTCACAGAGGCACCTGCAGGACCTCTGGGGACCAGGCCTGCAGGTCACACCCTTAGAATAAAAACTGGTAGGGATGGACTAAAAGACAAGCAAGAGAAGAGGAAACAGAAGTTCCCTAAGGAAGGCAAGCCAATAGATGTGCCCGCCAGGTCCCTGGATGTGTTCCTCCTTCAGCTACAAAGAGAAATGCACCACTCAGACCCCTTGCTTATAGTAAGTGGGCAGAGTTCATTGTGTCTGGTGATTTTAATTTCCTGGCAGGAAAGCAATTTCACTAGTTTCATTTAGAGGAGCTTCTCCAAAGTAGTTTCACTCCAATTACTTTCATTAATGAGCGATCAAAATGCATCGAGGCAGAAGTGAACACAAGAAGAAAGGCAGAGGACAGGACTTGCCAGGACAAGGTCTCCAAACTCTGAGGGAGCTGCCTCTCCCCTCATCAGCATCCTTCATGAGTGTTCTAGCCACAGCACCCAGTGAAGGGCGGGCTTCCCCAGGCCCCAGGATGCTGCAGGGGGCTGGGTGGCAGGTTTCCGAAGCTCTGTCCCTTGGCTCTCCTGGTCGAGGACTCAACTACCCAGGCTAAGTGTTGGATTGTTCAGTGTGGGCGCTTGGTGAGCCTGCTCTGGGATGTTCACCCGTGCTCACGCTCCCTACTGATGAAGAACAGCAGTCACCCACCCCTCCCTGGGCTGCTGTGTGCATCTGCCACCCAACTCCCTTGATTTATTTCAGTTTACATGATGTAATGGTAAGTGCTCCTCCTTCTCTTTGGAGGAAAAAAAAAAGGCCTATATCAGGCCAGTGCTTCCCTGTTCAAAAGAGCAAACAGAGAGTGTGAGCTTAAGGCAGGGAGGGTAGAGAGCCCAGGAGAGGCGGAGCCCCAGGCCTCTGCACCGTCCTCCCTGCCACTTGTCCCCCCAGGAACTTCCATCATCAGGCGAGACAGGAACCTGAAAAGGATTCCATGTGTATTGAAGAGCTTGGAAAACCATTCCCTCAGCCTGTTAGGAAGCAGAAGACACTTGCAGGCGGGGGCCCAGAGTCAACATATTTGAGTTGTGGCTGGGCTGACAGCTGCTGAGTTTGTCACACAGATAATTAGATAAACTGCTTGAGCACAGAGACTCAATATGCAGTGTCATTTAGCGGCTGCTGCACGCGGCCTTGATCTTAATTGAAGGCGCAATAGGGGAGAACCTTAAGGAAGTCCCAAATCAACTTCTTCTCGCTCTAGTAATTAAACATTTGACTTGTGATCATCAGCCAAAGCCTCCCAAGCATTGGCCATGAGCTCCATGGCATGGTTCTAAGCAGCCAGAGCCAATGGCACCCCTTCTTTCCATGCAGGGCCCCCCTCAAACAGCCTGTGTAGAGAGGCTTAACCAACAGGAGGCTCCATGTCACCCCCTCCTCTGCCTCCTTCTGTCCCTTCTTTCCTTGTGTTCCCACAACACCTTGATGACCACCGCCCAACACAGAGGATCCAACATGTCTTGGATCCACCCCCTCCTTTGCTGGGACCCTTTAGTGCAGATGGCAGAGGACCTCTACCTAGAGCTTCCCATTTACTCGGGGACCTCTAAGGGATTGCATATGTCCTATTTAACACATAATCATAAATTTGTGCATTCATCCAAAAAATGAATGGAGCATTTCCAACTGCTAGGGCTAGAAAGATAAATCATATTTCCTCGCTCATAAGTATACCTGGTATCGCAGGAAGATCAGCAAGCTGACAAGAAGTTATAAAAGAAGGAGGCCACTACTTGTAGAAGAAATTCTGATGGCACCTTGGTTGGCCTGGGGCTCATAGGAAATCCCCTGGCCTTGCAAGTTTAACTCAGGGAGAGGACACTGGAAATGTTTGGCAGCCCCTGAACAGGTCATCTTTTCTGGTCATAGCACACCCCACACAGCTTCCTACAGTGAGGGTGATGGGTTGGTGCCCTCAAGACCATCCATTGGTGGGCATGGCAGGTTAATTAGAAAGGCAACATAGAACAGTGGTTAACAGCTCGGGCTTCCAGTGGCCATCAAGGCCCCTCAGACCTCTCTTGCCTTCCTCATTCTGCTTCAGCTGCCCTGGCCGCCTTCTTGATCCCCAAACTTGCCGGGTGAGCTCTCACCTCAGGGTCTTTGCACCTGCTATTCCTTCCTCCCAGATATTCAAACAGCTCACTCCCCAACCTCCCAACCTCCTTCAGGTAATGGCTCAAATGCCTCTTCTCCTACTAGAAACTCTCGCTAACCCCTCTGCCTGCTGTATTCTCCTCCATGGCGCTCGCCATCGCCTACAACACTTTGTGTCTTATTTATAACAAGAGACCGCACATGCCTTCAGGGCTGGAATCATGTCCATTTTGTGCACTGCTGTATCCCCAGTGCCTGGAAGAGACTTGACTCACAGCAAGTGTATGTTTGCTAAATGAATGGATGGAAACCTTAGGGCAGGGGAGTGCCAGGGTCAGAGTAACCTCTCAAAAAGTTTGCTCTTCAGGCCGTAGAGAAGGTGGGTTTGAAGAAGTATCTGGCCAGGAGCTGGGACAACAGTAAGGGGGTCACAGACGTCATGCAGGTGAATGGTGATGATGGGATGGAGGCATATGAGAAGAGGGGGCCAGGTTAAGAAATTATAAGGAAGTGAGCTTGGTGTGGAGGAGGCCGGGGTGAAGGTACAGCTGGGCCTTATTTGCACATGAGGCATGGCGGGGATGGTGAGGGGGGTGCAAAGGAAGGAGAGGAGGGCTGAGGGGGGCCTGAATAGAATGTGTAGAAAGTTAGTGGGGAAGGAGGAGCCTGGGGCCAATCACAGGAGAAAGAGTGGGGGCTGCCCGAAGCCCGCCGGCTGTGGGGTGGATGCAGTAAGAGCAGGCCTGTAAAGTGCCACCTGGATGTAGCATCTGCGATACGTTGATCTTCACAGGGATGGGAGCCAGCAGGGACCCCGGGGGCCAGAGTGTGCAGGAGCCAGGCCAGTGGAGGCACCCAGCACGGGTGGTGCTGTGGGTCAGTGGGAGAGCAGGGGAGGCTTCTAGTGGGGTACGGGACCAGGAGGAGACACCCACATAAAAAGGGGGTGCCAGGACAGGGCAGGAAACCATGTGTGGGCCTCAGAGGCTGTAGCTTGTTTACATAAGCAAAATCAAGGCGGTGTGAGGCTTGCTCAGCTCAGTAACTTATTAGCAATTTTTAATTACTGGAATATAATTAATTCTTCTAAAGTACGGCCGTTCTGTGAAGCACACCACACAGGCTGCAAGGATAACATTCTTGCACGTTTGTGAGGTGCACACACCAAGACGTTTTCTTGCATAAAACCTAGGGGCGATACCAGAAGAACGCACACGTTTGTTTGAAGCCATGTTTCTTGATGATGGAAGCAGATTCTAGGAAGGGGATGAGTGAGCTCCAAGGACTGCTGCCCTGGGGGGCTGCTGGGGGACCTGCAGGTCAGTTATCCCCAGTGGCTTGCACTGGTGAGGGCAGAGTCTATGCGGAAGACTCTGAAACAGGGGACAGTCCATGAATATCCCCGCTGGCCCTTGAGGTCTTGGGGGTGTCTCTGGCTAGCATGGCCCCCACATGCTAGCCCAGAGAGGGGGAGTGCTTGGGACTGGAGGTGGATCTTTCTTTTGGCTGTCAATTCCATGAGGTCAGGCCTAGGGTCCTGCTCATATGGGTGTCCTCAGGTCCAGTACAGCCTTGGCACCCAGGGGACATTCAATGACTCCTGTGAGGCTGGGCAGCTTGGTAGAGAATGGCCACGCCCTCCTCTGGGGAGTTTACAGCAAAGGGTAGGAAGGGCAGGGAGTGAACAGAGACTGTTCTGCACAGCTGGAGGAGTAGCAGTGGCCTCTGGACAGAATGTGTGTGGGGCCAGGAGTAGAAGGGCAGTCTGAAGATACTGGAAACAGGAAAGGGGTTTTGGAGAGGAAGTGGAGGCCAGTGGCAAAAAGCCAGGCCTGGTGGAAGGGCCTTCAGCTTGGTCTTAGGGGCTCTGTCCTTGGGCTGTTCCAGCAGCCTCTGAGCTATCCCGAGTTCCGTTTCCTTCCTCACTGGGGACAGAGTAGTCCAGTGTTGGGATGTCCAGAGGCCCCATCACTTTGGGAGCCAGCTCTCCCAAAGCAGCTCCCAACTGGCCTGCTGGTGAACCTGGAGGGCAGGCTCCAGCCAAGTGGCAGCCAGGCCTTTCTCACCCACCAAGGCTCCTGAGCCCAATACCTCTGCATCAGGAGGTCTCCAAGGGAAAAGGAGAAAGCAACTGCATCTGTTGTGAACATGCCTTGCTGGGACAGTGTCCCAGAGCTGTGGGTGCTTCTTAAGGGCAGGCTGCAGGGGCAGAGCCCGTGTAACCTGGACTAGGTACCAGCCCTCTCTGGGCCCCAGGGGAAAGTTAGACTGGCTCATTGGACACAAAGTCAGCTTGGGTGCAAACTGCCCAGCCTGGCATGCAGGCCTCCCCCACGTGCCTGCATGTACCCAGGGCAGGCCCACACTTCCCAGGATCTGGATGTTAGGCCCTTGCTCCTTTCTGAGTTTGCAGGAACCTCCTGCCTGCCTCCCTAAGGACCTGCACTCACCCTGAGAGATGCACCTCACTGTCTTCTCCCTGGACGCGCATGCCCCTTTACATCTTCAAGCAGATGAATCCCTCCCTAAGGCTCGACTGGCAGCTCCCAAGAGCCCTTCATGAATTCTAGAAACTTCCTCTAGATCCAGAATCAGGGGCTATTAGATCTCCTTTTGCATCTCTACTAACTTGCGAGGTAAACTTAAATGACTTGTTACATCTCTTTCTAAAACAGCAAGGCAGGTGGAGAAGGTGAATTTAGTTTGATCATTTGGAGATCAAATTCTAGCCATATATTAAATAAATATGGGGAACCAGAGATCTTGTCTCTCCTCGTTCACATCTCGAGTTCTTAGCTCATACAGAGTGTTGCCCACGGGCAGGCATCTTAAAGTTTCTTGCATCTGCCTTTCAGTGTGTCCTGATGTTTGCAATGGCATTGTGGTCTTCCTGAGTGCTGCTGACGCTGCTTAGCAAGGGAGCTCGCTACGTGCCAGCCACTGCTCACTTCATACCCACAGCACGCACGCTGTGAGGCAGGTACCGCTCTCACTCACGTTTTACAGACGGGGTAAGAGAGGCACAGAGAGCTTATGTGTCCTTTCCAAGGAGGTGTGATATGCTCCATGACTCACCTCAAGCTGCACCTTTGGGCCTGTGCCACACTGCACCCCTCAACCTGGGCCTCCCTGTGACATCAGCTCCTGCTTGAGATGCTCACTTAGGCCTCAGCACCTGCTTGGCGATAGGGTCCTGTTCTACCAGACTGAAAAGAAAGGCAGGGCCCCTAGCTGGGGATGTGCGTAGCTCTCTCTGGCAGGGCAGGAAAGACTTGCAGAAGTATGGAGATGCCCTGGAGGTGGGAGACCTAATTTAAGTTCCTAAAGCAATAACATTCAAAGTAACAACAACAACAACAACAAAGTCTCTGGAGCAGCAAGACCTATCTCTGTTCTGCCTTGCAGCAAAAGGCTGGGTTTTTATTCCCCAGTGGAGTAACACTTAAAAAAGGGATTTGTTAGTGAGCGCATAGTATGTTTCTTTTTTGGGGGTTAAAAATCGAAATTATTTCCTCTGATTTCATGAGCCTGCAAACTCTCCTCTGAAGCACCAAAGTGCTCCTAAAAACACATGCAGGATGAGGAAATCTCAGAACTATAGCCCTAACAGCCTTCTTTCTTCCATAATTTCATGGTTTGTTTGGAAAACTGCCCAACTATGACACTGTATCATCTGGGATAATACAATCCTGGTGTAGTGAGTGATGGCTGGAAGCAAGCTTGTCTTCTCAAACAGTGCAGGAGATACAGTGTGAATTCAAAACCGAGACAGAAAAACAATCTTAAAAGTGCCAAGCTCGTACACAGATAGGAATATCATGTCGTGAGGTAACTTTTAAAACACTAAGTCTATAAGAAGTTAAAGTTACAGAGAATTCCACCCACTATCTCAGTCTTCTCTGGTGGTATTTGGTGCTGAGAACAAATGTGACTTTAATTTGGCCACGAGCAGAAAGAGATACGACATCCTACTTCCCTCTGTCCCCCTGATTTTTGGCAAGAGACACCCTGCTTGGGATGTCAGGGGAGCTGGTACCAAAAGCTGTAAATACGAGCTGAAGCAATGCTTTTGAGTTCAGTTTTGCTTTTCTCACATGCTAATAATCCCTAAATGATGTTATATTTCACTCTGCATTCACGAGGAATTCCATTGCCATAGCAACCGCAATGTGATACCAGAAGTTTTCTTGAAACTGGGGATTGGAATATTGCCTTTCCTCCCTTGCAGAGCAAGAGGACTGTGGTCCTCACACAGTGCTCAGGGGAGCCTGCCTCCCAACCCCGCCAAGGGCACAGGAGCAGAGGGGGTGCTCTGAACTGTGGCCCCTTGAATCTAACACCGTGTCCCCCCCTTCTCTCCAAACTCTGGCCCCAGAAAGGAGTGCCCTAATAGTGACTTCTGGGGCAAAGATGAAACCCAAGAATGAAGTCAGAACTTCTCTTTGTAAAGTCTGATAGGAAAAGAGAATGGAACATGGATGAATTTGGAATTACTCTTTGCATGAAAAAAGAAGGTATTTTTCTATCAATAACTTCCTGGAACTAGGGACAAAAAAAGACAAATTGTCATCAGTGGAGCTGTGGATGGCATTAAATACTCTACTGTTATCTTGGGGTAGGGTTGTAGTATATTGCCCTTCACTCCCACCTTTCCTCTAAGACCTCCCTCTCCAGTCCTCCGTTACTGCTTGCTCCTGCTCTGGTGAAGGTGGGGAAGTGCTCACCCAAAGCCCCCTCCCTAGGGCTCACCTGCCCTCCATTGCTGCCAAGCCCCTGTGGTCAGTGGACAGGGCTTCACTGTTTGCTGGGCACTTCCTGTGGCATTGCCGGAACAGAGCTGGGCTGGCCTTCCTGTGGCCTGTGGCTGGAGCTGATCTGAGCAGGAGGCAGTGAAGGCTCCTCCTTGCCATCCAGACCCACAGAGCTAGGTCTTCAGAAAGGGGAGCCCTGGTTCCAGGTGGGCGTCTCAAGAACAATGTTAGGACCTGACCCTCAGGACCTTCCTCCCTGACTCCACCAACCAGCAAGCCAGGTGGACCCCACACCCGTTGGCTGGGGCCCTTGGTCCTGCCTCTGCATTCCCTGGGGGCATGACCTGTGCCTCTCTGTGCTCTAGGTCCAAGGCCACACTGGATTAAAAGATGATGACAGGCGTCATGAATACACAACACTTGTGATGTGCCCGGCACGTGCTGAGGAGTTTCTGTGTAGCCTCTCATTTACTTTCCTCCACAGAGCAGGTGGTACTGCCAAGAGCCCCATTTCACAGCAAAGGAAGGGTCCAGAGAAGTGGAGTGATGTGCCCCAAGTCACACAGCCGGGACGTCACAGTGCCAGGCTGCAGCCCAAGTTCCCACCAGGAGCCTATAGGGACTGCCATTGCAGGGTGGGCATTTGCAAAATCTGTACAAAGCCTCAATGGATCAGAAGGATTTGGTGGATATGTTCAATCGGCATGAAGCAGAACGGAACCCCAACCTGCTCTCACCGGCGGCCCCCCGGCCTCCCCAGCTCCCTCCACATCATCCCTCACTGAGGCGGTTTTCATGGTGGTTGTTTTTCCCTTGCATGAAATGAGAAATGCTGTTTGAATAACCGATGGTGAGGGAGGCTGGGCACACTCTGAGGCAGAAAGAAAAACCTTTAGAAAAATATAATTTGGGGGATATTGGAAACCAGAGAACGGAACATCAGTCTATAAAATTCAACACGGCCAATAAAGCTGGAGCAACTGGTCAAGTGTTTTAGCGCTCATGGGGGTGGGGAGATCTGCAGGCAGGGGGCTGGGCGGGCTTTTAGACCCGGGGCTTTTTTCCTGGCCTCATTTCCACAATGTGCCTCTTGATTTCTGAAGCACCTCGTTGTGAACATCATAGGATGGCCACAAATGTGTCCAAAACTATTCCCATCACTGGAAAAATTCGACCTACCAGAGTCTTGCCTGCTCCTGGACTCATCCCTCTTGTATCTGCTCCTGTGGCATCCCTCACTGCCACAGCCCGTACATGAGGGTGGAGCCCTCCACTCTGGAAGCCCAGGTCCAAGTGTCTCTGATGCTCCTTTCCATCACTGCTGCAGGTACTTGGTGGGTTCCGTCCCAACCCTTCACTTCCCCTCCTTGTCCTACCCCAAAGATCTGCCTTGATTTTGCCCTCCAAGGGGCCCTCCTCTAAAGGCAGGGGGGTCTCTGAAGGTGGACACACAATAAATCATTGAAATGCTGCTGTTACCATTTGGCTAAGGCTCCAAGCCTTCCTCTTCCTCTACTGTCTTTATACATTCAACCTGTAGACTCAGCTCCCAGGCCGTTTCTCAAAAGGGCATTAGAAGATCCATCCCCAAACCCAAAAGCATTGAGGCAAGGAGGCATCCTCCTACCTTTAAGGAAACAGTCCTTGCTGTGGACAATGAGGATCTTCTTCTCCAGCAGGCAAGCTGCACGGTGGAGCTCGCAGTGGTTCTCATAAAATCTCCCATCAGAGCCACACACGGGCATGTAGCTGGGCCTGCATGCCTCCAGGCACCGGCATTCGGGCTCCCCGGTCTCTCTGCTGATCATGCACCTGCTTCCACGGCTGCAGAACTTCTTCCCACAGGAGGCTGGCAGCCCATCATGGCCAGAAAGTCCTGCCAAACACACAAACACAGAGGGTGAGCTATAAGCATTCAGTGGTAGGGGTCGAAGGCTTCCTTTGTGGTTCCATTTGCTGACACAGCCAAGGCCTTGGGGGCTTAGGGTACCCAAAAGAGTCTCTGTCCTAATGACAGGAGGTGGCCAGGGGTGCCAAAAGCAGCACCCTGCTGTACAGGGTTCTGGTTTTATGGCTGGCTCACACCAAATATCTCAGGCACAACCCCTGTCCATCCTGGGAGGGAAGCATAAACGGGTGACCACATGGAGGTAGTAAAGTGCCAAAGGACCCTGCTGAATGAGAGAAGGATGGCTTGCCAAAGGCAGAGGCTTGAGCCATGGCTCCCATAACCGCACTGGAGGGACAGACCTGATGGGAGGAGGGGTTTTGTACAGGGGTGGGGTGGGGAGGGTAAGGATACCAAGTGTGATTCCAGGAGACAGAGAACACCAAGCTGAGGAAGTTTGTTCAGATACGTTTGGCCATAGGGAGCCATTGCAGAGTCTAGGGAGTCAGTGTGGGGTATGAAAGGAGAAAGTAGTACTCTAAGTGCTCAGGATGGGGGCAACCACAGCAGGGAGGCTTGAGCTTGACCTTTTTCTCTGGGGAAAATGTGGTTCTCCAGGATACACACCACCCATGGTGGGACCAATAGCCTTTCTCTATCTACTGCCCAGCCCTTTCTAGCACAAAGCAGGAAGCTACAGCCATGGTAGGAAGGCTGAGACCCTGGGAATGGCTGCTGCCACGTTTCTGGGTACCCCCGCACCCAACACATGTGCACAATTGTGTGAAGCAGTGGTGCCCAGAGCTCATACACCCTAGCAGGCCGGGTAGGCGAGAGAACGTCTTATTGCTAGAAGGGTCCAGGTACACAAAAGGCCAAACAAGCACCCCAAAACAACATTCCACTCTACCAGAGGAGTCCAGAAAACGAGATGATAACCACGCAACATTAATGGCAGCAAACACAAGTTGAGATTAAGAAAGGGTTATCAAAATACAAATTAATTAAAACATGAATTCAGGTTTTATGGCCACAAGAGTCTTTGCTTTTGAGTTTTAATTTTATCTTCTTCAAAATACTCAGTGAGATGGAATGACCTGGGTGGTCAACACTGAACCTTCAGCCCCAGGTCTGATCTCAATGGGATTAAAATGTCTGAGGGGGAAAAAACAACCTTCTTTTTCTTGTTTTTGGTTAAGCCTGCTTTTCATCATTCTAGATTTGAAAGGAAAAAAATCAGTTATCGATAGATTAACTGCTTGATTCAATAATTCATTTAAATTCTTCCAGCCTTGGCAAGCTAAGAAATATTGACTTTTTCTTGAATCATAATAAACTAGAAGGTCAAAATATGTCTGAGCAGTGTAAAAGTGCAGATCCTAAGCAGGCATGTGAATCTCCTTTATCCACTTGGCTGATGCTCACATGTCACAGCGGAGGTTTGGCGGCATTCATCAGCTCCAGCGCACATCTTCCTGTCAAGGTTGACAGGCGGAGGGGAGCGGAGGGCTCTTGGCAGTGGGAGGCTGTGGGCTGGAGCCCCTCCACCCACGGTGTTGATAGCTGCTGTGCCACAGAGTGTGTTTGATTAGCATGACTCTCCTGGGTAGCTGCAAAATGGGTTACCCTGGAAAGTGCTGGCGGCTACTGGAAGAAACTAATACAGCTCTAAAAATACCAGCCTTTGTTTCTTTCCCAAGACGGCCAGAACACAAAGCATTGCCGTTATATCACTGTTTTAATAAACTTCTTGTATGATGGCAAGGGCACCCACTCATCGCTGCAGTTTGAAGAAGCAGAGCCAAAGTTTCTGAGTCTCTGGCCTCAGTTCCTGTTTCAGGGTATATGCCCCAGCTACGCTGCCCAGACTGTGCTCATTTTCCAGCTAACTCAGCTCCAAGTGCTCACTGGCAGCTCAAGTCTGAGCACCCCTCCTCTGATTCCCTTCCTGAGAATGTCTGCCCCACTGTCTGGATGAGAGAGGCCCTAGAGGTATGGGCCTCACATAGCCCTGGACACTCAGGCTTTAGGAAACACAGTCGTTTTAAAAGCTGACCTCTTCAACTCTGATTTGGTGCCACTGCTCAAACGTCAGTTAAAAGGCTGAGACAGGGAAGGTAGTGGGAGCCCCGTGTCCCCATAGGGGGACCTTTTGAGGGGTACATCTCCTCTTGCTTCCTCTGGGCGTGGGGGCAGGAGGGAAGCTGGAAGGATAGAGACACAAAAGGGAGACAAAGATCCATGGAGGTGGGCCTTGTGAGGTAAAGGAGACTGGAATCTGGAGTGGGAGAGTGGACTCCAGTGGACCAGCCTGGGCAGTTCAAGCAAAGCCAGCTCGCAGCTTTGCGAGCAGAGTGGAGGGTGGGGGCATTACCCCCTCCATCTAACCCCTTCTCCCCTCAAATAACAGCAGGTCCCCATTTCAGTGAGTGCCTCTGAAGACCACCACTGGACAACCGTGCCTCCAATACCCGTGTCTGAGTAACTCACAGATGTTATGGAGGCCCCCTCATATACAGGCTGTGCTCTGAGCAGTCAGTGCTAAGAAAACACTTGGGCCAATCTGTGCTCACAGGAGTTGTCAAGAACACTCAGGTTCTCTCTGACATAGAAATGGGCTGTTGGCAAATAATTGATTCCTAATTACTTGGAATTAAGACAAAAGTAGCCCAACAGCCGTGCATCTGCTTTTCTCAGCCTGTGGCCAGCAGGGCAGGGATGAGCTGAGAGCACTCTGCACAGGAGTGAGCCAGAACCCCGTCCCTGGGCACAGAGACACGGACCAAGCAGTGGGTTCCTTGCTAAACAGGGCCCTTGTCACCACTTCCTCCTTGTTATTAAAACAGAATGAATTCCCCAGTCCTAGCAGGACGATGATAAAACAGTAATGGGAAAGGTAACCAAGTGAGACCGTCAGCAACTGCCTACAGTATTTATGAAGATGACCATGATGCATGAAAAAGATATAATATGCTTAATTTATAGTCATAAAGAAAGTCATTTACCCAGGTTAGAAACCGATCATCTTACCAAATAAGTGCCTTTCGACACTAATTAAATTTACTGAACACAGTCAGAAATGGGAATTGTTACATGAAAGTTACAGCACCAGAGAAAAAGTCCATTTGTACCAGTTGGTGCAAGAGATCCCCTCTGTGACTCAGATTGGGATTCTTGATTTGAACTCACAGACCTGGGCTGCCATCACCTTCTAGTGAAGGTGAAGTGGCGAAGCTTAGCGACAGTGGGAGCTGAGCCCGTGGCATCGCACTGAGGGATCAGACGGAGGAGGTGGTCCTTCTTCATTCATTCCTCTGTTGCAGGGGGCCTGTTTCTCATCACTGACCATAACATGCAGCACTGAAGATTCAGTGATTTTGTTTCCGAACGGACTCAAGTCTCCATAACTGGTTCCCTGGTACAAAGTACATCAGTGAGCACTTCCCTCTTGGGGATGGTGCCGAGCGGCATGTGAGGGGAAACACGCTAGTTTTCTACTTTGGGATGCTAACTGCTGCAGGCAGGTTTGCCCAATACAGTGCTTCTGAGAACCTGTCCCTGGCTTGACGACCAAGGAGAGTCTGCTTCTCATTATGTTATCTCTAGAGGGCTCTAGTTCTCGTCCAGCAAAGGCTAGGGCTGAAATCCTTACTACCTTATCCCACCTCTCCATAAAGCCACACTGAGGTGAAGCTTAGCTCTAAGGCAACCGCCCACTCTGCAGGGCCCCAAGCAGGCCAAGAAGAGTGGGACATGGCCAGAGAAGGTGTGGACAGCACCAAAACCCAGCCTCCCTGCACTGACAGCCTCACTGCTGCCTGCTGTGAGCCCCAGCCTGGCACAGCAGTGGTCTCTGGCAGGTCCCTTATAGGAACTAAGTGCCCACCCGTCAGCAGATACAGCCCTTTACAGATGGATTCAATGTTTTATTTTCTAAGCAAAAATACCCACCCACTGGGGAACTACAACACATAGCCCAGGTTATGGTCAGGTTTTTAAGGACCTGACTTGCCTTTGGGAGCCTGTGGTACATACAGAGGTGTTCAGATATGTGGGGTGTGCCATCCAGGAGCTGTAGTTCATGGTCCCTGGACTCCCCACCCCCACCCTCTCTGTAAAACGTGTCCTCCTGGACATAGGCAAGGTGGTCGGGAGACAGTGTTGCATGAACTTTGACTCCCTCATTACAGAGACTGTGCAAACACCTCATATGGAGCTGCAGAACTTGAGTCTGTGCAGGAGCCAGCAGAGACCCAACTCCCTAGCCAGTGCAGTTCCTGGGCCCTACACAGGTGGTAACAGGGGGGGCGCTGCAGGAGCCCGTGCACCAGCTCTCCATCCATCTGTACAGCCAATGAACAGTCCTGGAGCACCTCCCAGGTGCCTATTCAAGGGGCTGGGGACACAAGGCAGACTAGGATACTGTCCTCAGGGCAGAACACTGCAGTGCAGGGAGACAAGACAGTGAACCGGCAAACAAAAAACAAATATGGGTAATACTATGGGTATATAATGGGTATATAAAAATATGGGTATATACTATGTATATAGTAAATGCTAGCAAGGAGACACAGGTTGCCACAAGGGGCCAATGCTATTGGACTCAGAGAAGCCTTGTTGAGGAGGTGAGATTTGTCCTGAGACCTGAAAGACATGGGGCAGAGCCATGGGGCAGGGGAGGGGCAGCAGCCTGGGGGCTTGAGCTCAGTTTGCAGAGCATGGGGCTGACACGGGAAGAAGTTTGGCTCACAAAGCCCTGCTCTGAGACAAAGCTTGCCAGGCAGACCTAGTCTGCAGGCAGCCGGGACTGTAGATGCAAAATTGCCACTTTGCCCAACTGTACCCTTGGGAAAGTGGCGTGACTCTGGTTCTCTGGAAGTCTTTGTCAGCCTCTGAGTACTAAGTATTGAAAAGAGGTCTAATAGCCCTGATGTTCAGCACCCTGGCTCCCTTCCTGGCTGAACGGGGCTCATCCTCAAACACTCCCATAGGCCAGAAGGCTCTTGGCAACTTCCCGGGCTGCTGATGGGGAAGAGAGCAGCCTTCCTGGTCATTCACCAGGAGCCACCTTGGTGGGAACCGATATACCTTCTGGGTGTCCTGGGCACTGGGGCTGGGCCAGGTCCACCTCTGCCCTGGAAAGTCTCATTCACACTCAATGGGAAGAGAATCTATGGTTACCCTTAGGGAGATGAATATTTTAGTAACCAGCCAGAGAAGGCAATGTAAAAGTAACTACTATTTATTCAGGGGTGCCATGCCTAACACTTTGAACATAGGAACTCATCTAATTCTCTAATCCTCACAACAGGCCTCACACTGAGTGTATCTGTGGCATATATACATGCCCATTCTACAGATTAGGAAATATGAGTCAAGATGTGACTTGCCTGTGCTCAGATAACAAGTAGGTTGTAGGTAGCAGAGCCTAGATTTCAATCAGTCTTACCCAAATCCTTCAGACCTGGGACAATCTGCTCAGCTAGGAATATGTTCCTGCCTCAAGGAACTCATGCCAGGAGAGTCCACACATCCACAGTTTGAGCTTCTCCAATATCAGGATACCTCCAAACATCAGCACGCCTGCCATACAGGATCTCTGCTGCTCACACACCAAGAGCATGCAGCTCAGAGGCCCATTTAGCACTTTCTCTATGGGGTGGAGGTCTACAGTGCTATACAAGGAAGCCCCGCTTGGGTCTCTGAGCATCACAGACCCAAACCCACTCTTTATCATGCATGGCACTCTGGCCAGTGGCCCCTTCTCTCTAATGGGATGCCTCTCAGTTTTAGTGCCTTCCTGTCCCCACTTCTCTGGTTTTTCCCACCCCAAGAAATTGTTTAGGTGACTGCTGGGCAGATGTGATTTCCTCTCAGTGACCCCAGAGCAGACCCTAAGCTGAAGCAATTGCGTGCTTCTTAAAAGAAAGATTTTGACGAGCTCTGAAAGATGTGCCAAATTTTCTAGGTCTCCACGCTTAACAGAAATATCTGGTTACCCATTGCTGGAAGCTAATGTAACTTGTTATATATGTTGCTCACAGATTGTAAACTGAGGTCCAGTAAACTGGCTTTAAATACAAACCATTTGGAAAGAGCCCAAATGTCCATCGACAAATGAATGGATAAAGTAGACGTGATAGATGTAGATACAGGTATATAGTGGAATATTATTTAGCCATCAAGAAGAATGAAATCTTGCCATTTGCAAGGATGTGGATGGAACTAGAGGGTATTATGCTAAGTGAAATAAGTCAGCTAGAGAAAGACAAACACCATATGATCTCACTCATATGTGGAATTTAGGAAACAAAATAGAAGAGCATAGGGGAAGGGAGGGAAAAATAAATAAGATAAAAACAGAGAGAGGCAAACCATAAGAGACTCTTAACTCTGGGAAACAAAGAGGGTTGCCGGAGGAGAGGTTGGTGGGGGGATGTGATAACTAGGCGACGGGCATTAAGGAGGGCTTGCGGATGTAATGAGCACTGGGTGTTATTTGATGAATCACTGAATTCTACCTGTGAAACTAATAATACATTATATGTCAATTAAATTGAATTTAAATAAAAAGTTTAATTAAAAACTGAAAACAAACAATTTCATCAAAGTCAGAAATGCCTGGGATGAGGGAAGGGAAGGAAGACTTTCAACCTCCAGCAGGCTCTCAGTTCCGGCCAAAGGGTCTGCATCCAACAGACTGTCAGTTGTTGTATACTCTCCCATGTGTCTGGCAGGGCTTCTGGAGGTGCCCATTTCCAGCCACAGATGAACACAATGCTAAAGTGTACTTTCCAAAAACTTAAAAGCATGCCTCTCATGAGAATATAAAGTGAGCCTGAGGTGAAGATTTATTTAATGTGTTAATGAGGGACCTGCATTAATGCGGGAGTGAGAAAGAAGCTGGTTCAGGGGTGCCCAGGCATTGCAGACAGAAAGTGGACTGAGCAGGTCAGGTGAGGCACACAGCTGGTGAACGACATCCAAAGGCAAGAAGACACAACCTTGGGGCTATTTTTTCCACCAGGAGGAAACGGTTTGTATCTTTACTGGAAAGAAATCTACAAGTTAGTGGGTAACTGCAGAGTAAGGGCCTTCAGATAGCAGCACATAGTGAAATACACAGTGATGCATCCTCTGGCCCAGATCATAAATGACCCTGAGCAGGCCTGTTAAACACTCCGCCAGCATGACTGGGGAGGATGTGTCACCTGCCCTTTGCCTTATTCACAAGTTTTGGGTATGGTCCCCAATATCACCAAGTGCCTACAGCGACAGATGTCATTTGAAAAGGCTGCCATGGAGCTTCACCTTTCCCCCTACGCTGGACATCTGTCCTTAGAACTTCCAACCTCGCTGAGAGACCCCAGAAGAGAGGACACAAAGCCCCTGGCCACTGAGCTGAGCTTTGCTGTGCTGGAGCACAGCAAGACGGAGCTGGGGTAAGTGTGCATTACCAGATGAAGGGGCCAATCAAACATCAGCCCTGACCCAACACTGCAGTCTGACCCTTGCTACTTATGTGACCCCTGCCAGGTCCCCTACCCTCTTCTCCCTCTAATTTAAAAACGTAGGTAACAACGGTTGGTTGCTTACAGGATTGTTTTGAGGACTAAGTGACATAATTTGTAGAGGTCGGCGCATAGTAGGTGCTCAATTCAGTAAGTAATAGGTTCGACAGAACTGAGAGCCATGAAGCCATGTGCCTTTACTGACGCAAGTGGACACGAGAGCGGGCTGGTGACCATCTTCAGGTGGCCCACCTTCACGAGGAAGTGAGCATCTTTGCCCCAAATAAATACCTTGTACTGACTGGGTTTAAAAGGCAGACTCAAAATAGCAGACTTCAAAATATCTCAAGGGTATGCTTCCTTTTGGAATTTTCCTTGTACTTGGGGTTTGCTCAGCCCATGTAAACTTTGCCCAGCCTCTGAAATCCCACATTCCCAGGGCTCAGAACTGATCTGTAGCTCAAATTCTGCAGGTTCCAGCTGCACACCCCAGGGCCTCTGACCTGCAAGGCGAGGCTGGAGCCCAGTTTCAAAGATAGCACGAGGCCTGGGCCCTTCTGCCTGTGGAGGGGTCAGACCCACTTACCACGATCAAATCCTGGTGTCTCTCTTCCTTCCGGGAGCCCTTTGTGCTATCATGCCACCTCGCTCTCTATTTTGTCTGATAACAGTAGACGGGCCTCACTCACCATTTCGAGAACATTCTTCCTGAGGCTTCCCATAGGCATATTCCATCTAAGACGGGCTCCCAGGCTATTGGCCAGCACTCAGCACTTCTCACAGCACAAGAATAGCAGGTCACAAAGGAACAACAGGTACTGGGGGCAGGGCGCTAAGCAGCGGAATTCAAGGTCACTTACGCTTTGGGGCTGGAGATGGAGATGGGGGTGTCTCTCGGGTTTCAGGGTGAGGGCCAGGTTCTATTTCTTATGTTCAGAGTATAGAACTGGGCTTGACACAGAGCTGCTGCAGGAAATGCCAGAGGGAATGACTGGATCAAGATACTGCCGACACCCAAAATCATTAGCTAGACATCTGAGTCATCAGAAATCTGGTTTTAAAGAAGCAGACATGGTGACACTTTGAGTGGACAATGTGGAAAGTACAGGGTGAGAGTCTGAGACCCGGCTTCTATCACAGCAAGTCTCCTTCCTGAGTGAGCCTCAGTTTCCTTCACAGGAGCATGAGGGGCTTCTATAGAGATCTGGTGAGATGTGAAAAACAACCTCACACCTGTGAATTTAGATCTATAAAAACCCAAGTTCTGACTTGCATGTCTTTGCTATACTAAAACTACAAGGATCTCTTCCTTTTTGCCTCTGTTCGCCCTATCAAGCTATCTCAACTGGCTTTTGAAGGGTTATTTCAGAGACCTTCTAAAAAAGAGAAGCTGCATGAAAATGTGAAACACAATAGGATTCTTGCCCTTGGGAGAGTTTCTTTTGCAAAATGGTTTTGTTTTAGAGCACTTCCTCCAAATATATTCCCATCCCTAAGTTCCCGTTCTTTGCCTAAAGCCTCTTCAGCTTGCATCTGTCTTATTCTCTGTCACCAGACCCTCATTTTTTCCTCCTGGTACCAAGCCCTCCTGTCACTTTCTCTGGCTCCTCGGGGCTCCCTGCATCTTCCAGCTGAGGGGGCCAGATGTTGCCGCTCTCGATGGGTCTCCACTCTCTTGCTGATACCTCATTACGTGGGTTCTTTCCTGCTTCTCCACCAACTAATGATTCAAGGCCATGACACCACGGGCTGCTTTCAATTATTTCACAGATTATTGTGGAGACACTCAGCGTGAGGCACCGTGGTGCTTCCCAACATTTATACTCCAGACTTATGAGCACGGAGGGTTTGCCACATTCTCCTAGGGCCCTTTACTGGCTGTATAAGAGCTGCCCCCAGGTCAATACTTTACCTTGCAGACCACTTCTCACAGAGGTGTCTCACAAATAGAATAACATGCTCATCTCCTTGATTATTCTGCTATTTATTTTTTAAATGGAACTCAATTAAAATATCTAATATTAGCACAGAAGAATTTAGTATTATCTAATTGGAGGGGTGTCAATTTCTCTTTTCAAAGATCTGTCCTTTTCTCTCAATGGGATTAGCAGCCATAATATAAAAACAAAGCTTAGTAACAGGATCAAATAGATAATGTCTTTTCTTCTCTTGTCAGCTCCCACCAGCTGGCTTGCCTGAGCCAACCAGCTGCTAAGGCTTCTGACAGGTGAGCACAAAGACTCACGGGAGGCTGGCTTTCTGGGCTGCCTGGTCTACCACTGAGACCAGAGACTAGGAGGCTTCCTCCAGCTCCCTGCAGGAGTCCTACTACCTGTCTCCTCCTACAAGAAGACCCCGAGGCTCAGCCACTCCCATATCAGGCACCTATATTTATGGGACCACTATTGCCTTAAGGTCTTTCAGTGTGTGATTTTGAGCTCCAATCAGCAGGCAGTGGGAAATAACCATTTATGGGAGGGGGTTCAGCCTCCAGAGAGGGGAAGAATGATCAGAACCAGAATAGCCAGAGGAAGAGGATGACAATTCAACAGAGACAACTTGGTATTAGAACTCTGGGAGAACTGAGTACAGTGCAAAGAGGGGTTTTCAAGAGAATTATGACTTTGGAGCCAAAAAGAAAATCAGAGGAATTTAAGGACAGAATGGTCACTATTGAGACTCAAATTACTGGCTTCCATAATCAAGTACAGGACCTATCTTAAAGTTCAGAGAAAAAATAGAAATAACTGACTGGGTGGCTCAGTCAATTAAGCATGAGACTCTAGATATTTGGCTCTGGTCATGATCTCAGGGTTGTGAGATGGAGCCATGTGTCAGGCTCCGTGCTGGGTATGGAGACTGCTTGGGATTCTCTTCTCAAAGGAGAAATAAAAAGTCATTCCAAATATGTAGTCATTCCAAATAGAAACTCTATGGAAAAAGGAATAGAGGAAAATTTAAATATGGTGCCTTAAATGGTCAACCACTGTTTCAGCTAAAATCAGGAGCCAGACAGGAACACCAGTCATCACCATTTTTATTCAAAAAGGGAGTATAATAAGACAAGAAAATGAAATAATCAGTAGGAATTTGGAAAAGGCAACTGACAACTACATCTTTTTGCTGACCATGTATCTGTATACTTAGGAAACAGACTCCAGGGACTATATTAAAATCACAAGAGAATTATGATGAGGTGGTTGAACAGATGATAAATATGCCAAAATTAATCATTCTTCTCTTCATTAGCAATAAATAATTAGAAATGGAAACGGTAAAAGGAGTTCACTCATAATAATGGTAAAAACCATAAAATATTTATGAATAAATTTAACAAGAAAGCCATAGGACCAATACAAAATGGCCATAAAATCTTATTGAAGGTCATAAAATAAGATTTGAACAAATGCAAAGGCATTTCTTATTCTTGGGTGGAAAGACATTACCATAAATTTACAGATTTAATGCAATCCTTTTGGAATTGGATGAAATGATCTTAAGAAGTTCATTTGGAAGAGTAAGTGCCCCCAAATAACCAAGAAAAAAAAAAAAAAAAAAGAAGAGTGAAGGCCCTAACCTCTACTATCAGAACATCAAACCACAAACTGCCACTGCTGTGATCACACCAATGATACTGACCGAGGAAGAGACAAATCAAGGACTGCAGATGAGGCAGTAAAATAGGAGAAGGGAACCAGAAATACATCCCAATATATATTATATATATAAATTCAATGTGTGACCAGAGTGACCACTGCACTGGGAAAATGAGAGGCATCTGACAAATGATGCTGGGGTAACCATGTCTCCACTTGGAATAAAATTACATTGGAACCCTGTTTCACACCACATAAAAGTCAAATTCAAATATAAATGGTTAAATTATTCTTATTAATCTGAGCTATGAGAGAATACTTATGCACTTTGTGGACAGTGTGAGGACTGTGATACGATGAACAATTACATACTCATGGACCCATTTCAAGAAAAAGAATGGTGTTCTCAGTTTCGAATTTCTCCACATCCCCCTCATCTCTACTCAGAGGTAAACATTAGCCTCAATTTTGTGTTTATTATTGCTTTGCTTTTGCTTGTCGTTCGATTTCTATGCAATATGCTGCTTGTTCTACATGTTTCTGAATTTTATATAAATGAATCAATCATACTGTATTGATTTATCTGAGACTTCATTCTTCTGCTCTGACACTCAGTGGCTTCATGCACATCATATGCCTGCATTCATTCATTTTCCCTTAGGATGTCCACTGTATACACATCTCATTACTCGAGATACTCTAATTAGGTTGTTTACTGCCTTTTTCTATGTTCTTCTTTTACTCTTTTGTTTCCTTATTTCACCTTTCATTTTTTCCCATCTACTCAAATAAAAATTAAATACCCTCCATATAAAGAACCTTGGAACACATAAACACCAAACATTCCTTTTATGACCTGAATACATTACAAGAGTCATGTATTCTTTATCTCTCTTCCATTTTAGGCCTCACATTTTCTTAGTTATGTGTGTCTAAAATATCCATGGTATCCCCATTTTAAAGAACTATTCACACTGTGTAATTAATTTTATTTTTACTGATTTTTCGTCTCAATTCAATAAACATTTTATTCCCCTGCTCTTGGGCTTCCACTATTCTCAAGATGTCAGCTGACAGTCTTTTTATTCCCATGTAGGTATTTAGGATTTCTTCGTTCTTCTGCAGCTTCCCTGTGAAGTAAGCATGCACGTTTCTTTGCATTGGTTCTGCTTGTAATTCATCGGGTTTCCTATGAGTGAGGATTCTTGTCTTTCATCATTTTGTGAAAACTCACAGTCATCTTCCTTTAAATATTATCTCTGCTCCATTGCTTCTCTCCTTTTTCTTCTCCTCGGGTATTCTGATTAGACCTGTGTGGCAAGTTCTCCTTCTGTCTCAACCTTTCCTACCTCGTTCGCATTTCCCATGTGTCATTTTTCTGTGCTGCACTGTGTGTAATTCTTCCAAATTCATCTTCCGGCTGCTGAATTTCCTCTTTGGCTTTTCTAATCTACTTTTATAGTCTCCCATGGAGTGCTTAACTTTGAATTTTTATTTCTAGAGGTTTTATTTAGTTGTGCACAGAGGTGATTGGTCATTTGTATAACCTCTTGATTTTTAATCTCATTTTCAATCTTTTAAAAATATTCGACAGACACATTTTATATGTGTGTCTTTTTGCTCTTTCTGCTGATTCCTACATGGTGCCTTAACCCATGGGGTCTTAAGATTTTTTTAAAAAATGAGCTCACATTCTCTGTAGGTTTCTCTGAAAGATCTTGAGGCATGGTTCGAAGATGGGCTTATCTTGATTGTGCCAGTTATCCAAGGACTCCATCGTTAGAGGTTAAATTAAATATATGCTTGAGATTTTTCAGGTGCTTTGCATCTGCACTATAATTCCTTCTGCAGATCAGCACGTGACTATGCATTATCAGGCATTCTCTCCCACTCTGTCGCCTTGCTACTCTCAACTCGTGCCAAGATTTGTTGCACACTGTCTTTTGCAGTTGCTTGGACAGGTTTCTTTCTCATTTGTCTTTCTACTGCTGATGGAATCCTTAGGTGTCCCTCACGTGTATGTGGAGTGGAGAAAATCTTCCAGATAGGTCTCCCTTGGAAGGCCCCTGGGATTTGTCCCTGGCATCCTGAATTATACAAGGTGTACAAATGAAAGCTAAAGTTGACCCAACTGGGCAAAGCCCTCCAGGGAAAGCCAGCTGCAGGGCTGTTTCAGCTCTCTGGGTTCCTGATTTCACTTGTCTTTTCAGCCTCTAAGTATGTTCTTACCAGCCCATCAGTGCTTTGAAGGATTTAACAAATATTTATCTGCCATATTGCCAGAGGCAAAAGTCAGATAATGATTTTTTTTTTAGAAGAGAATGCAACAATTAAAAAACAGTTGGAGATAAATACAGAGATGTTATATTCAATGCACCACCACTCTGCAACTTCGGGGCGTGGGTGAGAAGAGTTTCTGCGGCAGAAGAAACTTAGGAAAGGCTGGGGTCACTGACAGGGGGCCTATTTTAATTTTTCTGAGTTCACCTGAAGGTTTAAAGCAAATTTAAACTCTCCCATCAGCAGGAACTTAAACAATAAGGAGAAGTCTAGTACTGGGGTGCCGTGGAGATAAAGAGGAAACAGGTATCATGAATAACTTGTACCCTATCTTCTACAATGAAACCTGGAGTAGGAGACTCGCAGTAGCACGGTTTTTGGCAATAGACAGATGTGGCTGCTTACAAATACAATGTCATTCACTGACCCCTTTTGGACCATTTCTGATAAAAGAAACAGAAAAGACCGAGCTGAGTTTGAACTACCTTCTGAGTAAGCAATGCCTTGCTTGAAGAAGGCACAGCCAGTGTGGGTCTCCGGCCTATGATGCCACCTGACCTCTACAAGCCTGTTTTTGACTAGTCCTGTCCTCCTGAGGCAGTAGCATTGCAAAGTAGGGCTTGACGCTCATGGACGTCTGTCTACCTGAAGCCAGGACAGGAATCATTCTGTAATAAGGACTGGCTCGATGTTAGTTATGGTGACAGAATTACACAGAACTAAAAATCAAAATACCCTTCGAAACAAGTCATGTTAAACAAGACAAAATTATTTTTCATTCTTGACAAAAAGCACACTTATCATCTCAACTCTAAACATGCCAGAATGACTTCTCACTTTTTATTCCATGGAAAGTAAATTATAATGATAGCTTAGTGACAAAAATTCATAGTTCACAGGGGTGCCTGGGTGGTGCAGTGGTTGAGCATCTGCTTTTGGCTCAGCTCGTGATCCTGGGGTCCTGGGATCGAGTTCCACATTGGGCTCCCAGGATGGAGCCTGCTTCTCCCTCTGCCTATGTCTCTGCTTCTCCCTCTGTGTCTGTCATGAATAAATAAATAGAATCCTAAAAAAAAAAAAAACAAAAAACAAAAAACAAAACATCATTCACAGAAAGGCACCACACTACAGTGGTGGCCAAGTTGGGGTCAGGCCCTCAAAAGGAAGGGTACCAAAGGGATGTGGCCTCCTTGGCTCTGGTAGGTATTGCAGCTGGGTGGTGGCAAGGTGGGACAAAGGAAGGTGACTGAGGGAGACAGCAGCCCAGTGGGGGTAAGAAGGTTAGCTTATGTATAGGGAGACCTCGTAACAAATAAATACGCTGAGGATATTGGGAGCTGGGTTTCTCACTGAAGAAGAGAGCTGCAAAAATTGAAAGAGGGGAAGCTAGAATGAATCCTATGGATGGACTGGCAGTGTAGGTACTGATGTGCCGAATCATGGTTTTCAGCATGTATATGTACATACATACATTTCCTATGTCTCTTCTTTGAGAGTTTCTGGGAGCAGCAAAATTCCAGGAGTAAGGAGCACATTTGACTTTCATTTCTAAATGTGATTCACCACTCAAGGGAAACAAGGCTCTTTTGTTTGTGGCAGGGAAAGAATAAGAAGAGGCCCAAATATCTTTTTGTGCCAAAAAGTAAGGAAGCCCTTAAAAAAATCATGGGGCATATCAAAGGACACAGAAGCCAGTTCAAAGAAGCTCTCACTGGCCAAATCTATAACACTCTGAGCCTGAAAATAAATAATGATAGTAACAGAGAATATCCTATTGAATAAAGAGAAATTCACAAACTTACACTGATTTTTGAAAAGAGCAAACAGGGAAGAGAAAATTATTTCTTTTAGAATTTCAACTAATAAATGTAGAAGAAATAATGAATGATTTTAGAAAATTTTCATTCACGCAAAAAAAATCAATAACTTCTAAAATTAGTGGGTGAAAGGGGAGTAACAGGATATTTGCAGTTTAAGATATCTCATTACAAAACATTCACTATTTTCAAAGGAAAACAGAGCAACTCTACAGTGGAGAAAGCTGGGAGATATTACCTCATTCGAGTGATCAAGGTTAATATTAGCAGTGATGTCGGGACAAGTAGCCATCAATTCCTACTTGATGGGATAGAGAGGAAGAATTCAGCACATCTTCTTGCCTCAAATTCATAACCTCAATATACTCACAAAGAAGCATCGGACAAAACCAAATTGAGAGACATTATTAAAATGGTCTATAATCTTTAAAAATGTTAAAGATATGAAGAGCAAGAAGGACAGAAGAATTGTTCTGAATTGAAGCAAGCAGGCTGAGGATGGATAATAAATGTCGTGTAATTTGGTTTGAATTCTCTTACTTAAAAAAATAAAACCACTATGATTAGGATAGTTGGCAAAATGCAAATGGGCTTTTTGGGTGAAAAATATATGAGAATTCTTTGTATTATTCCTGTAATTTTCCAGTGAGATGGGAAATATTGGGGAAAAATAGGACATCTAAAATTTCATACACAGAATTCTACCTCTGTCAAGGATATAGAAGTTCACAGAAGATTGTTGCTCTTGTTATAACAACCAGGCAACACCAGATGAAATAAAATTCATACTTTTTTTTTTTAAAGCCATGGGGTAGAAAAAAGGAATATGTATTTAAGCTAAACTCAAGAAGAACATGTCTTTAATAAAACTGAAATACATAATACCTGAAATAAAGGATTTACCAAATAGACTTTATTAAGGATAAGCTGACTGGACACAGCAGGAAATGGGATGAATAAATTAAGACATGGTAATAACAGAAAAAGCCTAGACTGAAACATAGAGACAAAAATATTGAACAGATGATTAGAGAATTGTGGGATAGGACCCACATAGGTATAACTGGAGTTTTACAAGGAGAGAAGAGAAAGAATGAGGTGGAAGGAATACTTGAAAAGATACTGGTTAAAAACCTACAAAACATACAGACATCAATCCAATATCCAAGAAGGTAGGTGAATTCCAAGTAAAATAAATACAAAGGAAACCACAAAGGCAAATCATCACCAAATTACTAAAAACCAAATGTAACAAGAAAACATAACAAGTAGCCAGAGGAAAAAAGATACATCACCTTCAAGAAAACAACAGTAACAGTGATGCTTTACTTCTCATCAGAAGTGATGGAAGCCAAAAGACAATGAACAAAGCTTCCAGTTCAAGAAAGAAGAAAGAATACTAAAAAGAAGTAGAAAGAAGAAAAGTAAAGGTAAGACAAAAATCATCACAAGAGAAAACATTTCCATTCAGTACTGTATGAGGATTCTGGTTCCCCCATGTCCTTGTCAACACTTGCTATGATCAGTGTTAAGTTTTAGCCATTTGAAGAGATGTGTAATAGTATATCCTTGTGTTTTAAACCTACATTTCCCAATGACTAATGATGGTAATCATCTTTTAATATATTTGTTTGCCATCCTTCAGTATTTATTTTATTCCTCTTTTATTCCAAGAGGAATGAAAGCCTATGTACACAAAAGGGCATAAATATAAAACATTCAGATGAGCTTTATTCTTAATAGGCTCCAAATGGAAACAAACTTTATGTGCATCAAGAGGAATGATTATGTACACTGTGATATACTCAACCAATGAAAATATTACTCAGCCATAAAAAGTACCTGATTTACCAATGATGTGGACAAAACTCTGAAATGCCATAGGAGTGAAAGAAGCCAGAACCAAAAGATCCCTTCTGTATAGTTCCACTTACATGAAGTTCTGACCACCAATCTATCCATAGTGGTCAGAACTAGAACAGTGATGGCCTCTGTGTGTGGAAGGGTCGGCTGGAAAGGGACCTGAGGTCACACTTTCTAGAATGATAGAAAAGTTTCACATCTTGATTTGAGTGACAGTGTATACATTTGTCAAAAATCATTCACAAAGTTCTAGGGATTTTACTGTATGTAAATTATGCTTTAATTAAAAAAAAATCCATATTCAGGTTGTACTTTTTTCCCCCCAGGACAACACTTGAGATTAAATGATCACAAATGGAAATGTAAAAAATCTTTATATTCCATCTGATTCTCACCTAGTAATCCAGGGCTTGCCTCCCATACAGGTTAGATAGAGGGGCTCTGGTCCATTCTAGGCACCAAGAGGCTGGTGGGGCCCCACAGAAAGGGCTCCTCTGCAAGTTCCTTGGTAGACTGTATGATTGCAAATCAGTGTTGCCACACCAGCAGGAGCAGGATCAACAGGAACCAGGCAGGGACCCAGAGCTGCTCACACTGCAGAGGTACTGTTTGGATGCACACCACCAGGCATCTCAGGGCGGGTCACGGTGGGGTCTGTCCTTGCCCCAGGCTGACAGCACCATGGGACCAACAGTGGGGGGCCTCTCACTCATCTCAAGGAAGCCTGGTGTAGAGGGTGCAAACCCGAGGGGGAGGCCCGTCTGCAGTGGGGTGGGTCAGTGGGCCCATGAGGAGGGGAGGCTGGGGCGCCATGGTTTCATTCTGCAGTGGGTCCTACGAATTCTGTAGCCAGTCCTGCAATTTTCCTGCCACCTCTCTGTTTCCTGTGGCAGGACCCAGGCCTATGGTGTATGAACAGTGTCTCGTCTTCCTGTTTGCAGAGCTCTTCATCTGCTGTAGGAGATGGTCATGACTTCAACTCCTAGGGACCCTGGCAAGATGGCCCCAGAGGTGGAGCCATTTCTGACACCTTAGCACTCTCTTCAGAAAGGAAGATTCCTAAATGCTATTCTTGGGGGGATCACAAGTGAGGCTATCTGGTCATCTTGAATGACAGCTCACAGGACACAGGGCTGGGTAGAAGGAGCAGCAAAGTGGATGTTATTCTTTCTTCTTTTATTTTTTTAAAGTATTTTTAATTTATTTAGTCATGAGAGTCCAGAGAGAGAGGCAGAGAGGGGCTCCCTGCGGGGAGCCAGATGCAGGACTCAATCCCAGGACCCCAGGATCATGACCTGAGCCAAAGGCTCAACCACTGAGACATCCAGGTACGCAGCATTATTCTTTCTCATTCATTCATTCATTCATTCCAATTCATTCATTCCAATTTCTCCTGAGCACTATTGCACACTAAGCCCTCTGGCACATACCAGAGATAGCAGTAACCAAAACACAGAAAATCCCTGCCTGAACGGAGCTTCAATTTGAGTGGAGGAGACACACAGGAAGTGATGCTGCTGTGAAGAAAAAGAGAAGAGAGAAAGTGGATGAGGAGTGAAGGGTGAGGGGCTCTTTGGATAAGGTGGTCAGGGAGGCCTCTTGGAGGAGGGAGCTTTTCAGCAGAGACTTGTAAGGGAATGCGCCAGAGAGGTTCTGAGGACAGAAGTCCCTGAAGCGGCATGGATTTGGTGTTTTCAAGGAAGAGCGGGAAGAGGCGCTGAAGCAGCAGCAAGGGAGCAAGGTGGGACAGAGCCTACAGGGCCTGTGGGGAGCTCAGACTGTGCACTGACAGGTTGCTGGAGGGTTCTGAGCAGGATGGTGAAACAGCTTGATTTCTGTTTCCAAGATGCATTGTGGCTGCAGGTGGAGGATTGACAGGGATGGTGGCACAGGAGGTGTCAGGGGACTGGCTCAGAGGGAGAGCGGGCTTGTCCAAGCAAGAGACGCCAGGGGCCTGGGGTTGATATGCCATCTCAGGCACAGCTGCAGATATGGGGGTGGTGCAGTGAGCGGAAGACGGGCGTCAAGATCGGCGGCGTGGACATCTGTCTGAATAACCAGGGGAACACTGCTTACTGGTCCCAGAGATGGGAAAATGGGGCTGAGGGATTGAGTTGAGGCACACAATCAAGAATGTGTTCCAAGGGGATCCCTGGGTGGCTCAGCGGTTTAGCGCCTGCCTTTGGCCCAAGGCGTGATCCTGGAGTCTCGGGATCGAGTCCCACCTCGGGCTCCCAGCATGGAGCCTGCTTCTCCCTCCTCCTGTGTCTCTGCCTCTCTGTCTATCATAAATAAATAAATAAATAAATAAATCTTAAAAAAAAAAAAAAAGAATGCGTTCCAAGAACACAGGATGGAGACATCTCTTCAATGCCTCAGGGGAGAAAATCAAGGGGCTGCCTGTCGGCTTTGTGGGCCTGCAGTTTGAGAAAGAGGTGTGGACTGGGGGTCAGGGATTTGAGGTTCCCACATCACGGGACTGGATGACATTACCCAGGGTGTGAGGGAGATAAAGGAGTCAAGAGTGTCATCTTAAAAAAAAAAAAAAAAAAAAAAAAAAAAAGTGATTCTCAAACAATCCTCAAGTGTGGAAATTTGTGAAATTTAACAATTCCACTTCCGCGTTAGACAATCTGTGTTTAATTTGGAAACGACGTATTCAATTAGGTCATTCAGCCTAACTTTATTTTTTTTTTTTTTACTTTTTGTTTTTATTATGTACTACATTAATACACTGCATAACCTTCTAGAAGGGGTAGATGAACCATAACCGAGGTATTTTTCATCAATCCTAACTTTAAAAGAAACTCTTGCCAAACTTTTTTTTTCCTTATGTGCTTCAAGTTGTTACGACGCAGAAAGCGCACCTGAGCTTGCAGGGCTGGAGGTTCCTGTGCTAGAGAAGGAGGCCTTGGGGCTCCGGCCCTGGAAGCAGGAGGTGGGGGAACGAGGAGCAGGTGGGAGATGCACTGGATCCCCACAGCCTCCCTTGGGGTTTGAAGTCTCCTCTGCACAGTGGCTGCTCAGGGAAAAACGGAGAAGGAAAGAAAGGTCGTCCCTCCCTCCAGCATCCGCCGCCCAGCAGGTTGGAGCTGGCACACTGGCTTTGCTCTTGGACTGAATGAATGCACGGGCAGCTTGGTGCCCGGCCGGTGCTGCCGCTGCCGGTGAGCCTACTCCACCCTGCTCACCTCGATGCAGAAATGCGCCTGCATTCCTTTCCATGGGCAGAAACTCCAGTGCTAACCTCATCCAGGCTGTACCTCCAGCTGATCTGTTTGCACTGTGGGAGCTGGAGCATGGAGATCTTCCCTCCTGGGGGCAGGCCCTCTACTTGGCTACCCCAGAGAACTCCATACACGTGCTCCCTGCAGAGGTGAGGCCCCGGTATATGTCCTGGGACCTTGGAGGCAGGGCTGCTGCCCGATTCTGCTACCACACGAGGAATGGAGCCCCGGCCACACCCCAACAAGAGTCTCCAAATGGACGTTGGCTGGAAAGGGTGGTGAAGGTGGGAAGAATGGTGGTGGAAGGGAGAGAGTGGAACTGGGCAAGGGGGTTGGGCTGGCAGTGACAGTGTGACCTCAAGTTGGCTGCGGTGACTGAGCAGTGACAGATGATGGTAGACGTGCAAAGCAGGTGGCACATGGTGGTGAGGGAGGGTTGGTAGTGTGACGTAAAGGGTTAGAGACACAGCCCACTTTGCTCCCCTCTAAAAATGAGGCTACCCTGATGGGTGGTGAGGAGATCATGTGTGCCCTGCAGAGAGCAGGAAGGCAGACACGGCTGAGTGTAAACCTCTCATAAGAGGACCGTGGCTGCCTTGTGGGGCCAGGAGGGCTCGCCATGGAGAAAGGGCATCTGTCTGACAGCACCAGCAGGAGCGTCTGTCCCCGATTTCAGGGGCCACTCAGACGTGAGTCAGGCAGCAGCTCTGGGGCAGGTGGCGCCCCTGAACTTCGCAGATCACAAAGTCACTGCCAAGGGATTCTACTACATGCATTCTAGTGGAGACCCTGGGGCAGTGGGGAGGGCATGTCAGGAAATCTTCTGGAATATCATGTCAGGATGATGCAAACACTCTCCTGGCATTGGGTGACAGTTCAGGACGTTTGCTGAGGACTGAAGGGATACACAGCCTGACATGACAGTTTGCAAATGGGGAGAGAGACACATTTTTAATCCTACACATCAGAGACAAGGAAATGGCATTTTTTGATGAATTTTCCCAGCAGTCACTGGTCCTTGGTCCAGAGGGACCTCTGGCGGGCACATTGGTTAGCAGCAGAGCCAACACACTGCTCTTCACTACCGCCCTTGGCTTCAGCCCCTGGGCTGTGTGCACGGTGGGGCTCACGTGTCAGCCTGTGCAACCCCAGCCTTTAGGTGCATAATCAGTGTGCTCTTATGAGAGGTTTATGAGCAGCATGTCTATCTTCTTGCTCTCTGCAGGGCACACATGATCTCCATCAGGTTTTGCTATCTAGAACATCCAGGGGCACCTGGGCTCCCTACAACTCCCCTTGGCTTACAGGCCCACTCTGTCTCCCTGTTGGTGATGCTGACATACTAACGATTAGGTGACAGTGTCCTCCGAAGGGCACCCCTGCTCTTAGCAGGCCAGAGGAAGGCTGGTCTACAAAAGGAAACTGGCAGTGACCATGACCATCAATCAGGGTGGCACAGTTTACTATGGAGTGCTCCTATAGCTGCCCTTACAAAAGGGAAAGAACACTTTGGAGTCCAACAATCTTGAGTTCTACAACTGGAAAATTGGAGAATAAACTTTGCCCTGAGGCGAATGGGGGTGAAGACATGCAGGAATGAACACAAAGTACCTAGCAGTCTCTGCTCCTGTGGGTCCAGGAAAAACTAGCATTTAGCCCTGTCCTCCCTTTTTGGCAAAAAGATGATTCAATTAATAGGAAATCTATAAAAACAAAACAAAAGATCTTTTATATAGCAAAGTTTCTACCTATATGAAACTGAATTTTAGATTGTGGATTAATGTACCTCAAGAGAATACTGATATAAAAGACCTCTGGGGGTCACCTGGGTGGCTCGACAGTTGAGTGTTTGCCTTTGGCTCAGGGCATGATCCCGGGATCCTGGGATTAGGTCCCACATCAGGCTCCCTGCAGGGAACCTGCTTCTCCCTCTGCTTGTGTCTCTGCCTCTCTATTTAGTCTCTTATGACTAAATAAATAAAATCTTAAAAAAATAAAGGACCTCTATGCTCTCATTTATTATCTGCTATGTGCCAGACACTGTCAGTGCTTGATGAAGAGTCTTCATGGGGGGTGATGTTATCAATTAAAAAAAAAAAAGCACTTTACTACTTAATTTTTAGTTTGTGCATCTTTTTAGTATGAAGATCTCATTAAAGTCACCAAAAAAGCCATGGTTTGTCCCCAAAGCTATAATTCTTAAGCTATTCAGATGGCCTGTCCCCACACGGTCTCATACTTAAGCAGGAGGCCTGGCACCTTCACTCCAGCACACTCAAGATAAGGCCTTCCCAGGTGGCAATGCCATCCCACTGCCAGGCCAGAGGTTTAAGGACTGTCTACAGCAGGACCTCTGCTGAGATATTAAGAAAGACATAGGAGGGAACACAGTTTGGAATGTGAGTTCAGACCATTCAGCAGAAACGCTGGGAAGATAATCAGCAGACTCCTATAAGGAAAAATTGAAAGCCTAACGGACCTCCCCAGACCCTTGGGACATCTAAGTCTCTTCTGCTGGAGATTAATTTCTTGGAATAGTGTTTCTGGATTTCTCTCTGAAAAAGTACTAATCTGAACTTTACATTGAAGCATTAATTAACGAACGCGCTCACTGAATAATTTTGTGATCCTACTATCTAGGTCCTGAGGATACAGCAGAGGGCAAGACAGACACAGACTCTGCCCTCAAAACGCAGGGTCCAGTTCATGGCTGCTGGATGTAGCCACGCAGTCTGTGTGCTGTACATGTCCAGTGGGGAATGGAATCCAGTCCATACTCTGCTTGCCCAGCAATGTACACGAACAGGGGGCTGAATTCGCCTGGATGGAGGGACATCGTTTTCCTCCTACAGAGATGCCATCTACTTGCCAAGAGCCCACAAGGCTATGTTTGCCCACTGAGGGTGATTTTAGTCTAATTTACACCAAGGCTGTGGAGCTGGCAATGGTCCTGGAGAAATGGACGGGAACACACGGTCACAAGGCAGTGACTGTTTCCCCAGCACGTCCACAGCCTGCTGGTGTGGTGGCGATCTTTCCCTGGCCCGTGGCCACGGCCTGGTGGAGGGCAGAGCTGACATAGAGGAAGGAAAGTCTGTGACTGAAGTCGGGATGAGAGGAAGGGAACCGGGAACAATTCAGCTGGGCTCCAAGACCCCCCTTCCAGTGCTAAGGGCCCCCCTGGGTATGACCCTGACCTCGTTGGCCTTGGCGCCCTGCTCTTCTGCAAAAGGGAGGTAGAACCGGACTGGTGTTGATGTCCCCTGTAGCTCTCATCTGCCCTCACTAGTCCAACATTCTTGAGAGGGTTTCCTGATGTCAAAAAAAGCCATCTTTCCCAGCTAGGAATTCTTAAAACCCTGACTGTGTCAGCAGAATAGTAAGTGGTGTCCTTTACGCCTGACCAAAGGGGGGTGTCTCCCCCAGGAAGGGAGGGAGCAAAGAGTAGCTGGGGGCCTGAGGATGAGAGAGGGAGGTCCTGCTTCCCACCCCACAGGAACACGGACTCATGTCTCCCTGCTAAGGGGTCTGTCCCAGCGCCAGGGCTCCGGGCTCCTCTGGGACCCGCGCTCCCTAATCACGGCACGTCCCGAAGGTGGTCTCCTGCCAGCCATCATCGGGCCTGCAGTGCTGATTACTCAGAACACAGCTCCCACGGTCAATTAACAGCAGAGACACTGGGCTGCACCATGGGTCATGGGGCAATCAGTCCTGGCTTCATGCTCCCGGCGGAGCCAGGCAGTGGGAGGCTAGGGAGCAGAGATAAAGGTGGCAGCAGCCTTGGCCGCAGGGGTGCTGGGGAAGGGGTGAGCCCCACCCTGCTGCTCCCCAGTCCCCCTGTGGATGGTTCCCTGCCACTCCGTGCTTTAACAACTCATCAGAAGAACCTCTGAGTCCCTTTTGTAGTTTAACAAACTCGGCTGGCACCTCAGGGCAAGGCCTCAAAGCCAGGCTAAGATGTCTCCTTCCAAAAGTTTTGGGAAAATATAAGCTGAGATTTCAGTTCTAAAACAACTTCTCGGTCTCAGAGTGTCCAGTCATGTTCTAGCTCATGGCATCTCCTCCAGAAGATCACAGCAGGGTCACCACCTGGGGAGTCAGCCAGCCCAGGGTTGCAATTCTACTTTTGCTTTTGCCAGCTATGTGGCCTTAGACCAGTCGCATGACCTCTCGGGCCCTCAGTCCACAGCTACAGATAACAACCAGTCCAAGGGTGAGAGATGGCTCACATGCAGTACAGTGTGGGGCCTCTGTTCTCAGTCAAGGGTCCCCTGTCTTACCATTTTCTGAAGCTATACCCTATTCTCAAGGAATAGACACAGAAGCCTGAGAGATAGAGACCCTTCTGGCAGGGGCTTGTCTTTCCACTGCCTTCTCTAGGCCTCCCTAGGTCCTGGGAGACACTGGACTCCTCTTGGTGGGAGTGTGCTGGAAAAAGGGATACACATAGAGAGGAGCTCTTCTTATCAGGGCTTCCAGCCACGAATGTACAGCACAGGGGGGTGAGAGGGGAGTTGGAAACAGGACAGCAGATTCCCAGACTCTACAACCAGTCATTCTGACATAGCAGTTCTTTGGCAGGCCTGGGAATGTGCTTTTTTCACCAGTCCCCTGGCTGAGCTTCGGTCACAAAGCTGGGCCACATGTTGGGAAGTCCCCAGGGCTGTAGCTCCTGCAGCCAGGACAGGTGTGGCTCTGAGTTCTGACACTCGAGGCATCTCCTCCCACCTGGGGGGCAGCCCTGCTGCTGCAGAGGGTCATGTGTCCTTCTCAGAGGCTTCATCTGGCCACCTGGCTCCAGAGAAGCATGCAGGCCTAGTTCTCCCTGGGGAGGTGCACAGGACAATAGCTTCGGGTGGTGGATCCTTCTGGAAAAGCTATGTAGGCATGAAGGGTGAGGGATAGAGCTGGGGAGGGGGCTATTTCAAGGACTCTCCTGAAGTCTCTAATGGGGGAAGAATCACCCTCTACTCCCAGATGTCAGCTTCCGTTGGCTGTGAGGTTGCAAGTAATGTGTGAATAATAATACCTGAGGTGTGCTAAATTGAGAATAAGTTACTTTTAAGATAATGAATTTTGAGCGGATTTAAATTTATCCCTGTAATAACCTCATTCTCACACACCTGCACCCTGATAGACTGTGGTATACATACAATGGGTCTCAGCCAACACGTGCGCCACTGGGCAGGTCTTCTACACACCACTGGTGTGTCCTGTCTGGGTATGCTACACAGCCGATGTGTGCTGTCCCATGTGTTGAGGCAGAAGGACCTGCTGCACCATCTGGTCTGTGATCTGTGGCTCTCGGGCTTGTCCCAGGGTCCCTGAGCTGGGACTTCACGGACTGCATCCCACTGGACCATAGATGGGGCCTGCCTGGGGCTGTGCCGGATAGGCCGCTGGGCGGCACTGTGTCCAGAGACAACAGAAACGGGAATGACAGAAGATGGGGGTGGGGCAGGCTGTCCTGGTCCCGCGACCACCTTGAGGCCAAGGCATCCTGGTGCGGGAGTGGAGTGAACAGAGGACGCTGAGCCAGTGGCAGGCTTGGCAGCCCTGTGCAGACGGGGGTGACCACCCAGGGTATGCCACAGGCAGGGGCTCAGAGCCACCGCCACATGAGCCCTGTCTGGGACTCTCCACTCGGGCTGCCTTTTGTCCTTGGCCATTTACCTGAACGTGACTCTTAAAAAGGTGTTTTTTTTTTTTTCTTCCCTTAATTCCTCCATCCCCCAGTCCCCGGGGTATGTCTGGCAGGTGGCATGAGCACCGTACAAGGGGCTGCCCCTGCCCCTGGCTCTGTTGCTGTGTGAAAGGTGAATGCCAGCATTCCAGACAGCCTCCTTAGGTCACAGCCATGGTTTCCAGAAACAAGTGAGCACCTTCTTGCCCCCACAAACCTCCCCAAGGATACCACACGTGGGGTTAAAAGTAAACATGAATGATGCCACAGAACATAAGCTTGTGAAAATGTCTTCTCTGGAGTGGCCTGACCTGGGCCCTGGGTGTGGGGTGACTGATTTGCCCCTGGTGGCCCATATCAGTGAAGATTCGTACCCATCGAGCCCTAATGTGGAGAGCTGCCCCCCTTAATCCTCAATGTGGACACTGGCGATAAAGGCAGCAGTGGGGTGATGACACTGAAGGGAGACATGGGCTGAGCTCTTGGAGTGAAGCCCAGAGAAGGCAGGTCAGGGATGGTTTTTGATCAGGGTCTGCCCTGCCTTGCCCTGCCCTGCTCATAGTGAGGCCTGTTCTCTGAGTGTGTATCTCTAGACTCCCAAGCTCAAAGACATTTTAGGCCATTGGGGTTCACAGCATTAAGGATTTTTGTACTCCCTGGTCTCCAGCAGGAGGGAGGACAGAGCATGATAAGCTCAGGAATACATCTCCTGTGAGGTACCCGCCTTTGGCCTGAGGTCAGGGTCCCTCGGTGGTTTTCTAGAACCCACTGCACACCCCACACCACAGTGTAATGCAATTAAAGCCTCTTCTTTCCTATTTCAGATTAACTGGGTCTGTACCATAGTTCACATATTCTTGTTTTTCAGATCTCTGGTTATTGATTGATGGCAAATCATTTGTTATAGATGCAAACGGCATATCACCAGCATTTGAGACGTGAGCTGTACATAAATGCCCATGATTAGTAATTGACAAAGACTGCGAGGCCACAAGATACACAGAGCAGTCAGGAAATGCAAGGTAAAGTTTCCCCTTGTTCAGGTAATTTTCAAACTCTAGATGTAAAGCTGTCTGGGTGTGGAAAGTAAGTTGGAAGTGAGATTTTTCACACTAGGGGCAAACTTTACAAGAGAAGAAACAATCACAGAAAACCCAATTTAGTTAATTGTCTTTGTCTCACCTGCTGTTTGTAGGTCCGTGGAGCCAGCCATTCTTTGCCGAAGCCTAGACTTTTGCTCCAGCCACGGTGGCCTGTGGGGTGGGTCTTGCTGCTTCTGCATCCACTCTGCTATCTCCCAGGGGTTGGGCATAATGGGAAAGTGGAGTTAGCAAAGGTTTCAGGGAGTGGCCCTAGGACAGTGATGTTTGTTGCCATGGAAAATGAATATAAAGTCTCCAGCTCATCACTGCCATCTCAGCAGGACATGGGAGAGGAATGGACAGATCAGAACCCTCACATGTTTGGTTATAGATGCATTCATGGGCCAGCAAGAGAACTGTTCAGGCATGCCTTACCTCACCGTGTGTGTGGCTTTGCCAACCTCATCATATCAGAATCTTATGTTACAGAAGAAAAGAGTAAAAATGTGGCTTTCCAAAATAATATGCAGGTTGGCTTACCCCTCCCCCTCCCTCCCTCCCTCACTCCCTCCCTCCCTCCGTCTCCCTCCATCCGTTCCTCCTTCCCTTCCTTCCTTCCATAAATTGCTGATATGCATTTCAATGTGAGTCTACTTAGTGGAGTTAGAGGTAACACAATCATTTTTGTTTTTCACTATTTATTGAAGGCCATACCCATAATCAGATATGCCTGGTTGGCCTCGCCTAACTTTGACTTGACACAGCTAGAGAGAATGACCAGCAATGTCTTCAGAAAGGGCTCCATGGACAAGCTCAGAGCAAAGGGCATTTGATAAAGACATCAGCCTCTGACATAGATTCTGCAAAGTGGAGGAACAATAAAATATTCTATAAAACTCTCGGTGGACAATAGCTAAATGCAATCAGGATGAATTGTTGATGGGAAGAAAAGATGGCAAGACAAAGGGAGAAAGTCCTAAGTCAGGATGGCAAACATTGGGCACTCATGTCCCCACTCCCAGAGCAGACAGTGGGAATCACCTCACTCCTTCCCACTGAGTCCATGTTGGGCTTCTCATTGCCTCTTATGTCACCCCAGGCAGACACTCCAGATCAGAGTTACCATCTGTGATGGATTCAAGATGGTGACAAATTCTCTGATGCCTCTGAGAGGCACAGTCTAATCTGCCTCCCCTTAGTCTGCTCTGGCCTTAGTGATCTGCTTGACCAGCAGAATGTGACAGACCTAACTGGGACTTCTGAGGCTAAGAAGCCTTGCATGTCCCACAAGGGCCTCTTGGAATGCTGGCTTTTGGAGCCATAGGCACCATGTAAGAGGTCTGACTATCCTGCAGTACAAGTGGTATGGGAATGCTCTAAGAGGACATGGGGAAGGCAATGGGGTCCAATAGACTCCGTCAAGGTGGTAGACACATGAATCACACTGGCTAGGACCCTCTATAGCTCAGCTGGTAGTTGACCACTCTGGGTATAGACAAAAAGTGTGTCCAGGGCCCAGCAGGAGTGCCTGGGGGGCTTTTACAATAATTTACCAGTAATACTAGTATTCACCAAGGGATTACTATGTGCAAGACACTTCAAAACATTTTACAGGGAATAATTCATTTACATGTAACATCTCCCCAAGCACCCGAGGATACCAAACTCCCAAGAAGGGGGCCAAACCCTGATGGACCAACCTCAGGTGAGTAATAAATAACAATTCAACCTAACATAGGGTCTGACAGTTACCTAATAACATCTTTTCTTCCATCTGTGCCTCACTGTATCAGGTATAAGCTGGGAAAGGTTGGGTTATTATTATTATTATTATTATTTTATTATTACTTTTAGTGGGTGAGGAAACTGAGGCTTACCAAGGTTGTGATTTGTGTACATTCCTAATGGTTAGTAAAGGAGATGAGAGGTAAACCCAGAGCTTACAGCTCCCCAGCCCCTGGCTTTTCTGTACCTCACTGCCTCTCTGCATGTTAGCTACTAGAAACAGGTCCTCCTTCCCATGACATTTCTGCCTCTCCCACAGTATCAACTCAACAGCAGAAGCATCAGACAACATCTTTACAGAGGGAACAAACTAACTTTCAAATGGACAGGTGCTGCACACATGATTTGTAGCACCTAATCTCTCAGGTTCTCCTCTGCAAAACTCACCTCATGCAGGTGCTGTGAGGACTAGGAGTTGATGAGGCTGTGACATCTGGGCCACATGAGGCACACAGTGACTGCTAAGTGGGGGCTCATGTTATCACTTGACAATTGCTGAGCATCTACTATGTGCATGTGCTGTTTTAGGCACCAGAGATTCAGCAGTGACAAAAGTCAGCAACATTTGCCTCTTCCAGATCTTACACTCCAGAATTAAGGGGAAGTCTCTGTGAGATGGGGTGCAGTGGGGTTGCCTAGGCCCACTCACTAGCTAAGTGATCGATTTTCACAGAGCAGCTTTGGTTCACACTCACTGCAAATTTATTCTGCAGCCACGTGACAAATCAATGTGCTCTGGGGACCTTTACAATACAGTCAAAACCACACACACTAACTCTGGCAACTCTGTGATATGCTCTTGTGCTGTGGGGTGAGGTCACGGCCCAGTTCTGGTAAGCACTCCTAAGGACTGGCTTACAAAGAGAGCAGAATGCTTCTTAGGGCCTATCTCATTAAAAGGCACCTGGCCTCACTCAACTCTCTATCTTTGGCTTTTTGGGCTGTCATTGGGGGGTGGAGGGGGGGGGAGAGAAATTCCTGAAGTTCAGAGGCAAAGAAATGACCTGAGCTGCTCCCTTTCAGTGAGCTAGAAGTCAGAGCTGAAATCTTGCATGTTTAAGAGTGGAGCTCATTGGAATTCGCCAAAACCTGGACGAGTCCCCCAGAGGGCTACAAAGGCCTAATAGTGCTATTTGTTGCTGAAGCAGGGGACACTGCAAATCCATTCCACCTGCCCCTGCACATTAATGTCATTTCTGGTCCAGGAGGGTTAGAGAGAGAAGGGATTAACCACTCTCCGGCAATGGGGCACCTGTGTGAGGGCAGGACACTTCTCCAAGCCTGCAGATTTTTCTGAGTGTCTTATTTTTTGAAGATTGTTGGCCAAGCTGCCTGCAAGGACTTCTCTGGTTTTGATGAAACACGTTTGGTTTCATTTTCTAGTTCATGCATTCAGTTAGCATTTATTGCCTACGAAGGCAGGGTTCTGAGTGAATGCAGCAGGCTGTGATGGAGTTTATATTCTAGTGGGAGAAGTTTACACAACACACAAAGAAATAGACACATAAGGAAAAATCAGATTGTAATGAGCACTAGGCAGAGAATTAAAATACACTGATGAGATCAGGAGGTCTCTTGGAGGAGGTGACATTTAAGCTGAGACCCAAAAGGAAGGAATCACTATAGAAAGAGTGGGTGGTGGGGGAAGCATCCCAGGCAGAAGGAGAGCTAGTACCAAGTGAAGGTGGGGCAGGTGAGGAGGGCCCAGAGAGGCCAGAACACAGTGGGAGGGGAGCGTGATTTGGGATGAGGTGAGACAGGCAGGTAGTGATCTTGAGGGGCCTGAGGGCTCTAGCAAGGGAAAGAGCTTTGCATCTTATACAAGGTGCGATGGGAAAGCCCTGGAGGATTTTAAGTGGGGGCAATGTGATCTGATTTAGAATGGAAACAGGTATCTCTGGCTGTTGCACAGAGACTGGCCTTGTAACAAGAGAGGCAAAAGAGGAGGGAGGGAGGCCAATGAAAGTCTCTCTCTCTCTCTCTCTTTTTTTTTTTTTTTTTTTTAAGATTTTATTCTATTCATGAGAGACACAGAGAGAGGCAGAGACATAGGCAGAGGGAGAAGCAGGCTCCCTGCAGGGAGCCCCATGCTAGACTTAATCCCAGGATTCTGGGATCACGACCTGAGCTGAAGGCAGATGCTCAAACACTGAGTCAACCAAGTGCCCTGAGGCTTTTGTGTTTATCAAGTTCAGTGATGGTGGCGGCTCTGACTAGGATGCAGCAGTGGGGAAGGAAAAAGTGGACAAGACTTAGGGTATGCTCTGGATGTGGAGGTGATAAGACTCGGCTGATGGATTACCTGTGGAGGTGTGAGGCGATGGTTATAAAGTAGGAATGTTTTTCAGAGAGAATAACTCAACATTTTGGTATATTTTACCCTCGTCTTTTCCAGTTATATAAGCATACATATGTATTTTTATAAAATCGGAATCTGGATGTAGCTTTACATCATGCTTTTAAACTTAACATTCTTTTTGTGAATATTTCTATGAGTCATAATTTTTAATGACTACATAATATCTAATCATACAGGGCATACCATAATTTCTTTAACCAATCACTGGTTGACATTTGGGCTGCTTCCAATAATTCTGCTACCACAAACAAGGCTCTAGTAAACATCCCTGCACATAAATCTTTAGGCGATCTGATTTTTTTTTTCCCTTGTGGAATTACTGAATCAAATGGAATTACTGAATCAGAGGCATTTTTAGAAAAAGACTTGATAAATAGGTACTGCTGAACGAGCAGGAGAGGTGGTGAAACCATTTTATATTCCTATTAGCTTGTATTTGATAGTTTCCATTTCACTTTATTTTGCTCAAACTGAATTCTACCCTTAAAAATAACCAATTTAAGAGCCAAAAAATATATGATGTTGTTTCATTTGCCTTATTTTGATTATTAGTGAAATAAATATCTTCTTAATATTTAGTGATCAGGCATATTTGGTGGATGGAAGTGAATATGAGTTTGTATGTGTATGCACTCTCATGCTTTTCACCAATTTTTCTATTTGGATGGCAATTTTTTGTTATTGATTACTAAGAGCTCTTTATATAATGAGGTCATTCCTAACTCTATTTTCCCTCCTCCCCATTTTTTAATTTGCTTTATGATATTCAGAAGACTGAAGATTTTATGTCATCAGCTCTATCAACCATTTCCCTAATTGTGTCTTCCTTTTCTCCTCGGCTTAGGAGAGTCTCCTTCAATTGCATAAAAGCATATAAATATCTGTGTATATTTATTTAAGGTCTCTTATAATCTTATTTACTTTAGAAGCTACTGTTTCCTAAGTGACTTCTGCAGAATATAAAACATCAGTCTTATGAAATATTCTGTGATCCAGTAATTCTGGGAACAGTATGTACTTGACATTATCTACTAGACAATAGCAACAAAGACTTTCCAATGTCTGCAGTGAAGAAATCCGCTTACCTTGGCTTACTGTACTGTTTCCCAAACTTAACTATATAGAATACTTTTCCTGTTCTGGTTATCAATGTCCAATAAGAGTGTTTGGGACAAGAACTTGAGAAGAGCCATTTTATCCAGCCTGAGTCAAGGAGCAATCCCACTTTTCCTACACAAACACTTAATGATGTGTCTCAGCACCAACTTCTCACAGTTCTGTTAGCATTCTGTATCCTGAGCTTTATTTCTGGCCTTTCTGTTTACTTCCCTTGGTGTGTTCAATCCTCACACTATAACTGCACTCTCAGTTTTCCTTCTGTTTTCACTATAACAACTGGTGCTATTTGGTACGTAAAGCTCTGTGACCACGACATCTTCTTTATGGGTCTTATCACAAGACAATCTCCTTCTTTTCCTCATTTAATGTGTTTACCTTGAATTCTACTTTGCCTCCAAAATGGCTACCTTTGCTATCTTTATTGTGTTATCTCATAGATCTTGGCTCACTCTTTTTCCTTTAACCTCCTCATGCCATTTGATTTCAAGCATCTGTCTTTTCCTTATCTCATCCACCAGGAACGTACTAAGTACTTCCTGTGTGCCAAGCATTAGGCACAGAGGAACACAATAGCAGTCACAGAATAAGCATGGTTCCCACGCTTCTAGAAATGACTACAGTGTGAAAGACAGATTGTAGTTGATAATTTCTGAAGTGTACATAAAATGAGAATGGTGATATATGCTCTATGGTATAGGGCATTGTGAGTCACTAAGGGCTACAAAAGTGTATAATGGAGGGACTTCATTTAGTTTGGGGCAGTTCTCAGGAAAGGCTTTCCTGAGGAAGAGATGTTTAAGCTCAGCTCTAAAGAATGTGTTTGTTAACCAGGTTGTACTGGGAGGCAATGGGAGCATCCTAGACAGAAAATGACCTTGTGGCAGGAAGGAACTTATTACCAGCAAGCAGAGCTAGGAGCAGAGAACTAAGAGAATACAGTATGAGTTGAGGTTGGAAACATTCAATGGGGCCAGACCATGCAGCACTTTTTAGGTGTCCTTCTGAGGATTTGGACCTTTATCCTAGAAGCATGAAAAATCAATAAAGGGTTTTAAGCAGAGGGCTAATGAGTGATGTGTCACAGATTTGTGAGTACAAGAACAAGACCATGCACATCTCTTCTCAACTATGATGAGTGACATCACTGAACTGATCACTCAAAATCACTCAAGGTTGTAGTACGTACACCATGAAAATTGGCAAATGCCAATTTATTAGGACTTTTTCCCCTGGAGAGCCAGTTGTTAAATATTTACTTGTATAATTACCAATTGCATTTTGAAAAGAAATCATTCTGGTATCTGGGTAGAAAAGAGATTCCAGGAGAGCAAGAAGGGATACAAGGAGATTGGCTAGGATGTGATTAGAAGAGTCTGGCTGAGAAATAACTCTACCTTGAATGAGAGTGGGTGTAGTGAAGATGGAAAGACGTCGATGGGTCTGAGGCACGTAGAGGACATACAACCACAAAGACTCGGTGATAGATTGGACTGAGTAACTACAGGAGAAACAGGTGATGAAGGCGGCTCTCAGATCTCTGGCTCACGTAAATGGATGGGTGGTGGGATCATTTACTGAGATACAAGTATTGGTTGAGGAGTGTTTTGTTTTGTTTTGTTTTTTTTGCAGGGGGGTTGGTGATGGGGAAAGACCATGAGGTTAGGAGGACACTAGGAGTCTGAGTTGCCTGTGAAACACCCAAGTGCAAGGACCAAGTAGGGAGTTGGACACTATGGGCCTGGATATCAGAGTGGAGGTCTTAGGAGGAGCTATAAATGGGAGTCGCAGCACTTGGGTGGTGCTTGAAGCTGTGGGCCTGAATAAGGTGACTTGAGAATACAGAGTCAGAAGAGGAGACTGTCTAAGGTGAGATGTCTAAGATTAGCACTCAAAGGAAGAACATTTACTAGTCAATATTCAATGCAAACAGCATATAGGTGATGATTGTTTTTTAGTTCCTTTGGAGGTCTTTGCCTTTTTGTTGGAAAGTTGTTCCTTTAACTTTCAAGTTTTTTTCATTATTATTATTATTAATGTTTCCTTGTTTTGTCCTTTTCCTTTTATTTTTTTTCATCTTCAGCTGTATGGGCCAAGTTTTCCACTTTCTCTCTCTCTTTTTCTATTACTAATACAATTTAATATATTACTCTGATTACATGCACTTAATTTTATAATTAACTCATTTGAATTCCATGCCAATTCTTTTAGGACACAATTTGTCTTTTTTTTTTAAAAAAGATTTTATTTATTTGACAAACACAGAGAGAGAAAGCACAAGCAGGAGGAGCAGCAGAGGGAGAGGGAGAAGCAGGCTTTCCATTGAGCAGGGAGCCCAATGCAGGGCTTGATCCCAGGACCATCAGGACTTGAGCCGAAGGCAGATGCTTAACTGATTGAGCCAACCAGGCACTCTGACAATGTCTCTTTCTAAGTTATTTGTTTTGACTCATTTGTCATTGGGGTGGTGAATGACTTGAAGTACAGTTTTTTTTTTAAAGTAGGCTCCATGCCCAGCACGGAGCCCGATGTGGAGCTTGAACTCATGATCCTGAGATTAAGACCTGAGCTGAGGGGCAGCCCGGGTGGCTCAGCGGTTTAGCGCCTGCCTTCAGCCCAGGGTGTGATCCTGGAGACCCAGGATCAAGTCCCACGTCGGGCTCCCTGCATGGGGCCTGCTTCTTCCTCTGCCTGTGTCTGTGCCTCTCTCTCTCTCTCTGTGTCTCTCATGAATAAATAAATAAAAATCTAAAAAAAAAAAAAAAAAAAAGACCTGAGCTGAGATCAAGAGTTGGATGCTTAACTGACTGAGCCACACAGGTGCCCTGAAGTACATATTTTAAGATAATAAAAAGGAAGATGTCACATATATTTGAATGCTCGTATGTCTGAGAATGTCTTTGTCTTGCTTTCACACATGAACACCATCTAGGCAGGGCACAACAAAGTTGGATCATAATCTTTGGTCCTCAAAATTCTCTAACTGCTGCTCGAATATCTTCTAGCATTAAAAAATTACAGACAAGAGGCCATGAATTGACTTTTCTTCTAGGATGCTAGAATTTTGGTGTATCTATTTCAAAACTATTTTCAGGATGTCTGTGGATTGGTCAGTACCAATCAGAAGAATACATTAGTGGAAAAATATATGATAGGGTTTGTAAACAGAAAAGAATCTGTGGCATCCCTGAAGTCAGAGACATGTGTACAGGTCACTAAAATGTGAAGCAGATATGGGGTTGGGGGAAAGAGACTGCAGAATCTTTGCATTCATATGACCACAAAGGTGGGATGAGTGAGGAACCCAGACAGAGTCTAAGGAAAGGTTTCAGCAGAGGCTGGTCTGCAAATCCATCATCCTGATTGTCCTGAGAATGGGACAATCAACCTCACGATGAGGAAAAACCACAGCTGATTAAATTTTACATTAGATGAGGAGGTTGAACACAAGTGGTCTAGTGAGCTCTGCCTTTGGGGAAGTGTTCGAGGTGCAGGCAAAGAATACAGTTTTGTGAGAAACAACACTAAATATAAAAGGGTCAGGATAAGCTCAGATGCTCGAAGGCTATGGGAACCCTGCATACCTGCGTACCTTTCTGAGTCCTCCTGCCCACTCTGGAGGTCAGTGGAGGTAGCAGATCATGCACCTGGGAGGTCACATTGTCTCTCTTCTACCACCTGGCAGGACTGCCTAGAAGGAAAGTGAGAGAGGGGCATGGTGGAGAGCACTCCCTGGTGGCCTGTGATGACATCTGGTGGCCTGTGATGACAGGGATACCAAGACAGACCCCTCTTCTCATCCTCTGCTATAATGTCGGGAGGTTTGGATGTGGGGTGGGGATAGAACAAGAAGGGCTAGAAAGTGCTGTCTTTTTTCTTTTTCTAGAATGTTGTGAGCCCTTTCAACCTATTACCTATTGAAAAAGACATTCTTTGAAGCCATTTGACCATTAGAAGCCATTAGAAGCCATTTGACACAACCAGGCCCAGATCTGTCACTATTTGTTTGCTCTTGGGGCCATGACTTTCTACCTTCAATCAGCACAAACATTATTTCAGGCTATAGGTGGAAATGAAGATTGATACCACATGCTACAATTTTCATCTTCTTGTTGTCAGGTGGGTGGTTGACCGTCCTTTCCACCGCTACAAACAGCTTAGGACACGAGTCGTTGGGAACGTTAGAGTAGGAAAACACCTGCTCCAGGAATCCTTATGGGCTGTGTCATATGGGGAAGGTCCCTGTCCTCTCAGAGCTATCCTCTTTGTCTCTGACACAAGGACTTAGGAGGAGAGCTGATCCAAGCCCTGGCGCTGATACCTGTGATGGCAAAGATGGTGTGAATGTCCAAGGATGGTCTGTGCCAGATGGCGTGACAGGCCTGGACATGTGCATCTCAGAGCAGCCGCACCATGTGGAGGGCTCTGCTGAAGGTGGCCCACCTCCACCCACCCCCAAGCCTGGCTCCACCAGTAATAGAGAGTCTTTCACTGGGAATTCAACCCTTCAGTCACAAAGATTGTCCCCATCAGGGTGCAGATGTTTGGCAAGCGTGTGATGTTGATCCATCTGTTCCAAGTAGAGGTGACTTCTTGGTCACTCTAAGGACCAGTTCCTGGAGAGCAGAGCTCTGGTGGTGGGGAAGAAGCAGGGGTGATGAGGAGGGAAAGGTAGGGCAATCTTGGTGCACCAGCCCTGGCCTTGGAAGAATGGTGCATTCAGGTGGGCATGGGAAGCTGCCCTGGACATGTAGGGGCCCACCCAGTCACCGAATAACTCCTGGACTTTGACGAGGGAGAAGGGCTCCAGGAGTGAGGTGGAGAGCACAGACACAAGCTCTGTCCATTCTGGTGGTGGCAGGCTGCTCTTGGATGCCTATAAGAAGTCTCACCAGCCCAGGGTAGGGAGAGGTTTGGGCTTCAAGGCACCTGCTTGTGGGAAGGATCGTAGTCTGCCTGTAGCTGCTCTGCAGGCCTGGGTGCAGCCCTAATCAGCCAATCTCCACCTGCCTGGCTGACAAAGCTGCTTGGGGGGAGGTCAGTAACTTCATCTGGGAAGCTGTCGGCATTGCCCTCAGCTGACTGCCTGCAGAGGAGTGGGGTCTAATGGTTCTGTAAGTAGCAAGGCCACCTCCTTGGAGGCACAGCATCAGGGCAGTGGCCTGGGTCATACCCCTGGCAGACACAACCTGCGTGAGGCCAGGGAGAGCTTGGAGAAGAGAGGAAAGGACAGTGGGGACAGGACTACAGAGGGCCCAGCAGCACAGACTTGTCCCGCCAGCCTCAGAACCACAGCATGAGAACTGCAGACTCTGAGTGCATGATGTGGTCTCATACCCAGCCACAGGCAGGCTCTAGGGTGGCCAGGCTGGCGGATACGGATCCACACACCGACAGCACGGTCAGTAAAGGTCTGCATGTACCAGGCGAGATCAGCTTCTCTCTTGCATGGATTTCAGTCCAGGCTGGTCCCGGGACTGAAGAATGCTTAAGGGTGGGGTGTCATGTCTCTGAATGGGGGTAGGCAGCCTGCCCGTCAACTGCCAGCATCAGACCCTGATGGTGAGAATCTGGGTTCGTAGGGACAGGGATATGCTTCGTATTTGTCATATGGAGCCCAGAGGAGTCCCATTCCCTAGATTTAAAATTCCAACAAGTGCTCCAGCCATGCACAGCAGAGGCAGGGCCATGCAGTATCCTCCATGAAGACGAGGGAGGCATCTCCATGCCACAGAATCATTTGAAGATCTGAAGTGTCAATAACCTCCCAACAGCTAATTGGCTAAGGACAGCTATATATGTCTGTGCCAGAGGGGAACAAGATTCTAGCTCTCTCTCTCTCTGGTTACAGGAAGAGGCAACAAGACTGCAAATGATAACCGATGTACCCCTTTCAACTCCCCATCCTTTCTCTGGGTTTTTAATTGTACAGTTGTGATCTCTTGCCATTAAGTCATTAGAATGAAAGATGCTAACTAAGTCCATGTAAGTATGGAGTCAGGTCCATGTTTATCGATCATCCTCTTCTGCAGCTGTTCTTGAGAGATACGATGCTGATGTTTTTAATCTACTCCTATTTATCAAGATTAAGGGGGGAAAATCCTCATCTGTTTTTGACCAGAGTCAATAAAAGCATGTTCAGCAAAACCAATACAATACAGCATGGGTGTCATTCTTTGATTTTTTTTTTTTTAACTCAAGTGCATCGCCTTGAAATCTGGTGCGAATAAGATAACAAACCGGCACCTGTGCTATGACCCTCACAACCACAAGGCCTCAAAACTCACACTGACCCTCTCCTGAGTCAGAGAGACTCAGGCTTTCAGAGTCCCCAGGACAAAAACCACTGACCAACTAAGTCTTCTTACACCACTGATCCAAAGACTGTTGTCTGTCTTTTTATTATTTTTTTTGTATCTTCTTTAAATCACTATCAGGTACCCCTTATATATTACTCAATGTGAACAAAGCACATTAGGTCAAATCTGATGATTTTTCAGAATATTTTTCAGGATGTTATTTATCAGAAAAATATTACCTCTAAACGTATCTCTGGAAATATCACTCTTGTTCCATACGGACCACCTTTATTTCCACCTATCCCAAACCTCCTCTGTAGAAGGTCTCCAGCACAACACCTCGTGTTCGTAAGGTAAGTATGATTTTCTAATTAGAAATCAAACATGGGTGGTGGAGTCTAAATGTGGAATTTAAATTCACGTAAAGTCCAAAAATATCCAACCGTTCCTATCTGAGATTTTTCCAGGTGCAAGAAAGTGATAAGAGGAGTTTGATTCTTCTAACAGGCTTTAAAGAAGAAATGGCAACATTTAAGGATTCCCATCTGGGAAAGGAGAGGAAAAGCCCAAATGTTCTAAACATTTACCTTTGAAGAGAATTCTCTCATTTTCTGGTGTTGGGGCAACTCTTTTATGGTTTGGGGAGGCCCCCAGCTCCCTCTGCTACTGTATCTACTCCTTAAAACTGCATGGGTGGCTGACCCGTCAGACCCATCCTGTTGGTGAGGAGGAGAGTGAAGCATTTCCAGGACACAACTGCTTTTCTGATAGTGCTCTCCTACCCAGTTGTGTCTACACCTGGGGTGGAGTGGTGATGTGCTGGGTCTTCACAGTTAAGGAATCCAACCCTCTAAGCCCAGCTCCTCCATAAGTTCAACTTGATGTTCTGAAGGGGCCCCTAGCACTGGTAGGTAATTTCTGCCTATAGGGACTCTCCAGACTCATAGGAGGCCCAACCTAGACTCTTCCCCTTCCACCACATTCCACCCAGAATGCACTGCCTATAGCAACCCCCCTCCCTGACTCTGTACCAGCTTCCCTCTGCCCCTGGCTTTTGCACATCCTATCCTCTCTGCTTAGACTACATTCCTCCCTGTGCCTCCTACTCCTCTGCCTTGGGCCCTCACTGGCTTTCAGTTCAGACATCATGTCATCTGAGACACTTCCACTAAGTCTTTATTCTGATGTATGTGCCTACAGCATCCCTTCTCTCCCAGCCCTTGGGCTGGACTGTGGCTATTAGACCAGAGCATGTGGAGGGGAACCATGACTGTGTTGATGATCTCCTCATTGTGTGAGTCAAATTACTCAACAACAGAAAGGAAGCAAGAAAGGGAAAGTGAAAACAGAGACAGGCAGGTAACTTCTTGTGCACAGCCTCTACTATGGTCTGAATGTGTCTCCCCTACCCCCCCAATTTACATGTGGGAACTTAAGCCCCAAGGTGATGGGGTTAGGTGGTAAAGCCTTTGGGAGGTAGTTAGGATTAGTGCCCCTATAAAAGAGGCCCGGGAGAGCTCCCTAGCCCCTTCAGCATGTGAGGACATGGTGAGAGGTGAGAGGTTGGTACAACCTGGAAAAAGCTGTCACTAGACCCCAGCCATGCTGGCACCCTGATCTCAGGCTTCCAGCCTCCAGAGCCTTTAGAAATCACTGTCTGTTGTCTGTAAGCCACCTAGCCTGTGCTATTTTGTTATGGCAGCCCAAACTCACAGAGACAGCCTTCATGGGAGGGTCTACCCACCAGACTGCCTAGGGTGATTAGAAGTACTGAGCAAAGCTGGGCTAACTGCTTCCCAGGGTCTGCCACCTTCTCCTGGGCCTATCACCAATGAAGGCCAGCCCAGGAGCACTTTGCCTGGTCCCACCTGCAGCCACATTGCAGCCAGGTATTCCTCTTTGTGACCATACTAGTCCCCTATTCCCACTCATGCTCAGCATCAAGTCATGCTCTGCTCACTCTGGGCAAGAAAGGTCTATGCTACATCCTTATATTTTCTCTCTCTTGCTGGACTGTTGTCTGCCCCCTGCTGCTGCCCTGTGTAGGCCCTGGCCAGCCATCAGCCAGCTGGGGCTCCTGGGCCCTGGCTTCCCTTCTATAGCCTATGAACTCAGGGATGAAGGAACTTCCGCAGGGCATGGGGTGGGCTGTCTCCACAGGAGGTCTCAAGCAGCCCCTCCCCTAACTTCACTGAGCCCATAGCATCTTCCTCCCCAGTCACTGTTTCTGGGCCCGAGGGAGGAGGGCATGATGCCTGACTGCCTTTGTCTCTGTCCAACCTCCAACGTTTGCCACTGTGGCTACTGACCTCAGTGCATAGCTGCACAGGATGAGAGGCAGCCCAAAAGTGAGCAAACAAAAAAGTCTCAGGCCCAACTCTGAGCCCTCCTCAAACAGGCTGGACTGAAGGCTCAGCAATATGGGCCTGGTTCTGATCCCATTTAGTCCCCACATCCCAGTGAAAGAGCAAGCCTGCTTTCTTCTGGCATGGGGAATACCATCTACCCTTAAAGAGCTGAGAAGGGGAGGAGCAACTGCCAGTAGCAAGGCCTGCTGGGTGTGGTTCATCCTAGGGGGACGACTGCGTATATGCCATGCATGTGCCATCAGATCACACCCTGGAGCAGCACAGGCCATGGAGGACAGCTCCAGTCCTGTCCCTGTTACCTGCAGTCGGTGGGTTGTCCCCCCACCCCCTGGCTCTACCTGTCCTGACATCTGACATGGTCTTAGCCAGGCCCTTCTGTCCAGGGACTCCCGGGGCCAAAATGTATCACCCGGAGGGAAGCCAGTCACCTCTCTAGGGAAATCTTTTAGACACCAGCTGGGGCAGCATGGTCCCTCAAATACAGACCAGAATGTGCTTCAGCTAGGGCTTTCTTCCCCCCAGAGCCTATGGGCCCTCCCAATCCCTGAGGCTTGCTTGTTCACCTGCCAGAGCTATGGCAGTATTAAAACAGAAGGAAACTGGGGGGATTACTTAACTGAGTTTTGAATTTATGCTTGAGTTTTGAAGGAGGAATAAAAAAGACAACCCTCTTTAAACAACTTCCATGAAAGGTTATAAAACACAGATAATTTACATGTGGGAGCAGATGGCAGGCTGGGTGCTGTTCTAGGCAAACCATGTGTCCCCTGGCAGTTCTCTTTAATGGATACTACAAGTTTATATGTGGTTTATAAACTCAAGGGCCAGCAATTTTCCCCCAAGTGATTGATTGTAGGGCATAAAAATGCTAACAGTTGTGACCTTCATTTCTCCTGAGGAGACTCTCCTCCTCCCCACTCCTATTCTGGGGGCACCCAGAGCCACCGAGCCCCAGCAGGGGGCCCCAGGCCCTCATCCACAGGCTACCTGCTGTAGACTCCACAGCCCTCTCTTGTCCAGACCCAGCCGGCATTCATCTGTCTCAGCCCCAGATCTACAACCTCCTCCTCCCAAGTTTGCTCTGTTCTTTTGAAGAACTCTTATTCCCACCCTGCCTCGCCATATCAGGAGAGTGATGCTGAAACCCCATGTGGGGCCTCCTCTCTCCCAGGGCCTTCGGCAGGTGGGAGTCCTGGGCCCGGTCCTCTCCTGGACAGCCTTCCCTCTCATGGCCCACCCCATTCAGTGTCCTCACTATGGGCCCCTCCCTCTAGCTGAGTCCAGGTTCCAGGCCTGGCCCTGGTCCTCACTAGCCATGTGGCCCAGCCCATCCTATCTCTTCCTTGGCCCTCAGCCACCAGGAGCTAAGACCACCAGTGACTTGGTTGTGGAGCAGCAGAGGTGGGTCAGGAGGCATGAGATGGAGAGCTCAGGTCTAGAGCCTTGGGATCAGTGAGACCATGTAGCTCACCGAGGGGTGAGAGAAAAGAGGGTTCCTATTACAAAAGCTCCATTTCGTTTTTCAGGAACCAACTGAGACTGTTCATTTGGGTTCCTCTGTCTGTGCTGGGGAGTCCTGGCATGCTGTGTGCGTGCCAGTGGAGCAGGGCTGTGGCAGAGGTAGCAGGGAGGGCAGTGATGGCCAATGTATAAGAAAGAGGACTTGTGTGCTGGGCATGTGACAAGCCTTATCTATGAGGCCAGTGTCATTACCAGCCCATGGTGCCGTTAGGGAAACCAAAGTGCAGAATGAGGAAAGGACTTGCCCAGGGCTGTATGGGGCCATCTGGTACCCACGACTGCCTCTCAGCCATTGTGCTGTTTTGCCTTTTCTCAAGGTGCACCCTCACTTGATAAATCAAAGTGGTACTTAATGCATGTCCCAGAAATTTCCAAACTTTATGCTTGAGAGAAGCACCCTGACTGGCACAGAGGTAAGGCCAATATGCTCAGCAAGACCCCAGGTCAGATTCCTGGAGCTCAAATTCAACCCCGCTCATGGAAACACATAAGGAATAACAATGTGCACAAGACTACGATTTTTAAAATACCATTTTAGGGAATCCCTGGGTGGCTCAGCGGTTTGGCGCCTGCCTTTGGCCCACGGCGCGATCCTGGAGTCCTGGGATTGAGTCCCACATCGGGCTCCCAGCATGGAGCCTGCTCCTCCCTCTGCCTGTGTCTCTGCCTCTCTCTCTCTCTCGGTGTCTATCATAAATAAATAAATAAATAAATAAATAAATAAATAAATAAATCTTTAAAATAAAATAAAATACCATTTTAGTGTGAGCTACATAATCCCGCCATTCTGGTGGAAACTTCCTAATTTTTCAACAGAACTTTTCTTTTTTCTTTCTTAGAACAGATGGCAAGATTTTTTATCTCAAATAGTTTCAATGAGGAAATTGTTATTTCCACCCCTCGTTGGCATGTGCAAGTACACTGCATGTCATGCATTAGCATGAAAGTAGTGATGTGTCATCTGTACTCACTCTTGAGATGCCTGGTGGACACTTGCACTCTGTGAGCATCTCCCTGCTACCTTGGGCTGCAATGTGCAGTGGCTTCTGGGGAATGTACCAGCTGTGGTCCATCCTTTCTCTCTGCACCCTCTGCCTTCTGCAGGCCCAGCAATCTTCCTCAGTGACCCGGGAGGGCACCTGGCCAGCACCGGCCCAGTCTGATGTGGCTGGCAGCTCCACAGCCCGGAGCATAGGTGTAGAGATGGCCGTGGGCAGTTGGGCCCCTCGGGTGTCACTGCTGTCCCCACAGGACTTAGGCTCAGCACTGCAGTGCTCATTTCACGCACGGCCTCACAATACACATGTTACATGTCAGGCCCTCCTGGACGCTGGCCTCACACAAGAAAAGGGCCCCTCCTTCATCAAACCTCCCCTGGCTCATGTTAATCCCCTCCCATGACAGCGCTGGGAGCCATGAACACCCCTGCTTCTGAGGCAGACTGCGGACAGCTCCCAAGGTTAGCTGCTCTTCAGGGTTTCCTCACTGGGCAGCCTGGCCTCCTATGGTATTTGCTAAACACTAACCGGGTGACTCAGGATCCCGGGGGTGGGGGCTCTGGAGGCCATGTCTCTAGAGCAAACTCCCCAGCTGTGTGATACAGCTTGCCATCCACTCAAGGTGGCAAGGTAGGGATTTAAATCAGGTCCCCATAGACAGAGCTCTTCTTAAGCCACAGCTGCCAACATTTCAAGCAATTGGTGGACTGATTCACGCCCAGATGTTTAATAACCGATCAACTAATTTAAACTGGGGAGGTAATTCTGACAATGGTTTAATAGGGTTTCCCTTCCAGATAACATTTATATTTTAGTAGTGGCCTCTGGGCATAGAGACAAATACTGGAAAGGGGCAGGGACAGCCCCAAACACCCTGGCCCTCTGATCGCCTTGGCGCGTGGGCCCCGCAGTAGGTATACACGTGGCATCACCTCTCCTAAGCCCATGGCAGTCCTGCAGGGCGAGGCAGTTGTGCTTTTGCTCTATGCTGCTCCAGCGCTTCACCCGGACCAGCCCTGCCAGATGGACCGTTTGTGCTTAGATGATCCCTACCACCCTGTGCAGAGCAGGGGGCCTGAGGCTCTGTTCGGGGCATCCCAACAGCTGGCAGCGTTCTGTGGAACCAGGCACCACGTGGAAGCCTTGAGTTGGAGGAAGGTAGAAAATCCAAGTGAACATGCTGCCAAATAATCTAGGACACGTGGGCTTCTTTACAGTTGTGAGTTGTGGGTTGTGTCCTGGAGAGACAGGTTTTTGGGCTCGTTTAGGGTAATGGGGTCAGAAAACAGGAGCCTGGAGATTGTGACCCAGTAAAGTAACCAGGAGTGTTCTCTGCATGGGGAAAAGTGGGCAACAGTTTGGAAAGAACGAGGTCCAGAGAGACCCTTCTACAAACACCCACCCCAGAAGGGGGTCTGGGCTGAGTGGTGACCCTCCCCTCACTTCAGGATCCACATAAATAGTCCCCACATTGCTTTCTGAGATGGTTGATATACCCCACGGTTACACCTTTTTTTATTCCCTCCTTCCAATGTCACTGTGCGATTCACTTTGCCTGCAGGTCTTGTAAGTATTGGCAAACACAGGAAAGTCAAGGAAAAGGAAATGGAGGGTAAATTGGATTTCATCGCCCGTGAAAAGGATCCATAGCTATCGACCCCCAGGCCCTCTGCTCTTGGGGTCCCACTACACCTTTACCAGGGACACATTGTGGTTAGTTGTCCAGCTTCAGTTCCCATCTAGGCTCCCAGGTGGGTTTATCATGTGAAAGTTTTTCTCTGTTTGGCAGCTGCTATGCAAGTGGCTTTGGAATACCCACCTACCAGTGTGCTTTGAAAGAAGAGTTCTTTCTACCGAGAGCCTTGCTCAATTTCTTCACCAAACACAAAGAACAGCCTTTCCTCTATTTCTACACCCAGGGAAAAAAAATCCGGGATGCAAACCCACAACCACTGAGCCAGTTTCTATCAGGGGACACTCTCACAAGTGAGCCAGCTATAGGATCCATCATCTTTCTGACACACAATCTGGATCTCCCCAAGAGGCAGCCACAGAGGAGGTCACCTGAGGGTGAATCTACAGAGCCCAAGAGATGGGGCTGTAATCACTGGGGGCTCCACCAGGGCTGTGCCTTCAAGGTAAGTCTGGGCTCCAGCTGTGCCACCTCCTCCTAACCACATGCACACACCTAAGCAGGGGCTCCTCAGCATGCTCCCAGCCCTAGGGCCTCAGGGAGCCCTGAGAGCCATCACCAGTCTTGTCCATCTTTCATAATTCAGGAGAATCAGGGTTAAAAAAAGTACATGAGCAATCGACATAATTTATATGCTGCAAGTGGACAAGCTGGCAGCCTCTCGCATCATAAAGTTTAAATAAGGGTGGTTTAACACCAGATGTAAGTGCAGCTGTCCTAAGCGGAACGCCATTAACTCCATTAAGACGGGAGATGGTGCTTTCCCCAGTTCAGCATCCCCAGGAAAACATCACACCTGTCATCTCTGTGCCGCAAGCAGCTGACTTGATGCGGGAGCCTACCAGTGCCTTTTCAGATCAGATCCATCAAGGGATGAAAGAGGGGAGAGGGGGCCGCAGGCCAACCAAGAGAGGGGGGCCCACCATGCCCACACTGAGTGCTTGCTGGACAAGATCTTGACTCCAGGTACTCCCAGGTGGCTGGGTTCTTCGTGGCCCAGGAAGGGGGTGGGAGGAGTGGAGGGAAAGATAGTAGAACAGGAGAGGAAGGGAGAGAGATAGGAGGGAAAGGGAGGGACAGGGAGAAGAGAGAGGATAGAGGGAGGAAGAAGAAAGTGAGGAAGGTGACCTTGAATGGGAAGAGAGAATGACTAGAGGACTTGGACTGTCCCTGGAGGGCAGGTATACTGATCCTGGCAGATAGGGAATGTGATTCGGTTGACTTGCACTGGCTAATGGCCAGTGCTTCCATTCTAATCAAGAAATAGTTTGGGGGCTACTGTATACAAAGGGAGAGCTGAGCATGTCAACAGCAGCCCAGGGCCGCCAGGGCTGAAACACAGTCACAAACACACCTGGCGGAGGGGGCTGCCAGCCAGCATCTGCTGAGCACGCTGCTGGGCACAGGGCAGTCTCGTGTTCCAGGCAACAAACAGACCCAGGGAAGGAAAAGGTTTCTCCAACGCTCCTGGGGTAATTCAGAAGGAAGGTGAACTGTCAGTCAGGAAGAATAATTTTGTGTTTTTCTGGCACTGCAATTACCGTAACTCTTCCCTGAGCAAAGAGAACATTGGGAGCACCGTGAGCTACAAACACCAACATGGCCAGAGCCAAAGAGACAAGAACCCATCTGTCCTGCTGTCTGCCCGCCGCATAATTGTCCCTGTGTCAGGAGCCATTGCAGATGCACACATAAGAGACACGAACCTTCTCCCTCCAGGAGCCCACACATGGCTGGGGAGTCAAGCCAGCCGAGTGCCAGGGGCTGCCAGGGGCTGCATGCCCAGGCTGCGGGAGAGCAGAGGACAGTGCCTCACTGACCTTGTGGAGGTGTGGGGGATGACCATGGAAGTCGAAGGAGGCTCTAGTTCCAGGAGCCAGACCACCTTCCTATCCGGCCTCTTGGGAGCTGCGGCCCTCACCCAGGTGACAGTAGCCCCACGGCAGCCCATGAGTATCCAAACACTGGGGCCACAAGACATGACCAGGAGCCATAGGAGCTGCATGCCACCAGCTTTGCACACCCAGGCTGCCAGGAGCCAGAGACAGTGGTAGTCCACAGGACGGCGGCTGGGCCCCAAGCGTCCTGGACACATAACTGCAGATGCGCTGCCAAGCCCCACTCTTGCTTGTCTGATTGCCCAGGAAGAAGCTTGCCTAAGAAGATGCAGGCTGCTCTTGTGGTCTAATCCTTTGCTCCTGTCTCTCAAGTACCAAACCAAAGAATTGAATTTTTAAAAGACAACAAAGGTCTTTGCATGGCATTGAGCAACGGGAGGAAAACAACACAGGAACACGTAGCAGGATCCACAGCTGGGGAAGTTTTCCTGAGCTAACAGATTTCTGTGCAGGCAACGTCTATAGACATTTCTCATTTGAGTGGAAATCCCTCCTGAGACACTAAACAATAATGGCTAACACACCCAGTGCTTTAGTACTGCCAAGCACTGTTCTAAGGGTCTTGTGTGTATTTATTCATTTAATCTTCACAATTACCTTATACGGGAGGTATGTCCTTGTATGAGGTGTACTTTACACACAAGGGAATGAGGCTCAGAGAGGTTAAGCGATTAGCCCAGGGTCACTCAGGCTGAAAGCAGCAGAGCCAGGATTTGAACCCAGGCAGTCTGAGCCCAGAGTCCATCTACTTAACTGTGAATATGTCATGAACGGTAGTCTAGTGATGGTGGCAGGGCCTGGCGCAGGGACTGAAGCACATATGTGCTCAAAAATGAACGCATGAATGAATGAACAAATGAAGTAACCAGGATCCAAGCACAGGCCTCACCTCACTATGCTACACTGTATCCCCCACGCTACTCTCCTTCTACATCCGGTGACAGCGCAGCCTGTGAGAAGGCTGAAGAAGACGTCTGATTCTTTTTCTCTCTTATAGGGGCCTCATCCATGGGAGGGAGGGGCTGGAGTGGGGTGAGACCAGCAGTGGACATTCACCTAAGACCTGTTTGTGCAACCCTCTCCTGAAGTCTGTGGTCTTCCATCGTCACCATCATCACCACCCCCTTTGCCTCCATATGACAATATTGTGCCTGTGCACTGCACTACGGCTTTCCAAGTGTTTGTGTAGAGACCAGATGGACTCCTGAAGGTACTCCCAGGTGGCGGCTCCGATCCTTGGGAGCAGCACCTTGCTGCCCCTGGCATAGAAGCCTCAGAGAGGTGACTATACTCCTGTGCCTCTTGGCTGTCTCAAGACAAGGTTCCCCTGGGCCTGGGCCCAACAGTGGGGGAGAGACCCCTGGCTGAGGTCATCCCCGGGGCTGGCCCTGACTCTTGCCCAGTCCAGGCTGCCAAGTTGAGGCAGGAGTAGGAGAGAAGCAACAAACTACCTTCTCAGAGTCCATGGCTGGGACTCCAACATGCCCCCCAGCAGCACCCCCCAGGGGGGCCACCACATGCAGCATGCTGTTAATGCTCAGCAGGGACTTGAAGCTATCTTCTGGCTCATGAGGAAGAGTGGCCAGGGTGAGGATCTGCATGGTGGCCTCCAGCTGCAGAGGAGGCTGTTTGCAGTTCTGAGAGCCACTGCAGCATTTCTGTCTGAAGTGGAAATGCCTAAGCTGGGTCAGGGGGAGGCATACCAGCAACACAGTGGCTGTCAGCAGAGAAGCACGAACGGTTCTCAGTAATAGAAATATCACATTTCTTCCTCAATCAGTGAGTTTTAATTTATTTATCTAGCCAAGCCATGATGGATATAGTCTGCCCAAATATATTACATGGGGATAATGCAATCTCTTATCCAGAAAACCACCATATTATAGATACTGTCAAGCTACTTCCTCAAAAGTGTTTGGTACCCTAGCAACCAAAAAAGAAAAAATTTAAAAAACAACAATGAGGACATAAAAATTACACTGCATCTGCAATACTTTGTTGAAATTAGTTTCGCAATAAAGCATATATTGTAAAAACAAAGGTTTAATGATATATCAGTTTGGCAAAAATCTGATTACAAAGCAAAAACACATACATCTAAGCAAACTTGCAGAGCTTTTAAAAATGAAACTTGGCAAGGCAGTCCTAGGCAGGCTCTATATGAAAGGGTGCAGGACTTTTTTTCCCCCTTTCTCCTTAATGGTAAGTCTGCACCAAGGAAGCCCTTCCTCCACACCCAGCTCAGCGACAACAGCCTCAGTCCTGAATCTCAATGCGCAGCCGCAAGCGCCGGAGTTCACGAGCTCACACAGATGGCAGACGCTTGCCCGGACATACAAACCATTCATCAAGCAAACAAAATCTCTCTGCCCCCAAAGCTGGTATGTGTGTCTCATGCTGTGGAATGACACGTGGCCTGGGAACACGGGGAGGTGCCAGCAAGACGGCTGCTATGTCCCACACGGGCAGCTCTGCCCTGCAATCGGTGGTCAGGAAGCCCACACGGTGGCTGCCACTCACGAGCCGGGGCGTGAAGGTTCTGCTCCGTGAGGAGCCCCTGGGCAGCCAGCACGAGCCTGCAAGTGGCCGAGACCCCGAGACGTGTGGGGCCCCAAACCACTGTCCCATCACCGGGCGCTCATGGCGTTTTGTTCTGTAATATTCTCTGTTGCTAAGCTCTTCTGCAGGCTGGAGTGCCCTGCGGTCAAGTCCGTGTGTTATCTGACTCGGAGTCCCGGCCCTGGCACGGCGCCTGGCTCGTATCAGCCCTCCCTCTACATGAGCGGCTGAGTTGTGCGAGTGGCGGACTCCAGACCCAGGGAGGAAGGCAGAGATGATCAAGAGACAAGCCCTGCCTTGAGCAGCTTCCGGAGTGGTGCCCGGGGAATCTTCAGCCACCCCCAGGTCTGGCCTCCCTTCTTATTAATTCCTTTACCTTCCCAGGCTCCTCACCTTGGTCCTCCCTCATTTTCCCACTAAAGAAAAAAAGTAAACTCATCATATTAAAATGCCAGGCGTACTATCTTGAGAGGTTTCTTTTTTCATTTCCCAAGAAAATATTAGGCAGGAAATGCTTAACCCACTAAAAACGGGAGAAGGTCAGACTTGGTGAGCTGTGGTTGAAGGTGATACACCACAGCACCCACTGCTAACTCAGCAGAAAATGGGAGAGATCTGTTTTTAAGACATGTATGTACATTTACCTTACTGATTATATTTCTTAACCTGTATTGATTGCCTTTCCAAATAAATTTGGCCCTTTAGAAACGGTCAGGCACGCAGACTTCACTGGCAGAGGCTGAGGGCAGAGGGTCTTTGAAGGAGGCCTGCAAGAAGAAAAAGTCTATGTGGGGCAACAGAGGAAAATCTCTGGGGAGGCTTTATGTTGGGGAGAAACCAGACTTCAGGAGGCTTCCCTAAGCAGATGATACTCAAGGTTTTGGGAAAGCAGTGAAAAAGCAAAGGCAGAATGAGGTGATGAGGGATACCTGGCTGGCTCAGTTGGATAACCGTCTACCTTGGGCTCAAGACCCCAGGGTCCTGGGATCAAGCCCTGCATCAGGCTCCCTGCTTTTCCCTCTCTCTCTCCCTTTGCCCCTCCCCCTGCTTGTGAGCATGCTCTCTCCGTCAAATAAATAAATAAAATCTTTTAAAAAAATTAACATGGTGATGAGGAATGAGAAACAAGACTTCTGACCCAGTGCCCATGGAGCACAGGGGCTGATGACAAGGGCTCAGGCAGGGAGGTCCCCTTCAGCAAGAAGCTGAGCCAAGCCCCACTCCCTGGGCAGGAAGGGAGAGCTCTGAGACCTGGCTACCCTCCAAAGGCCATGTGTGTGCTCCCCTGAACCTGCAGGGAGGCCCTCAGAGGGCCTCACAGACCCCCAGCACTTCCCCAAAGGACCCCAGCCCTCCTGGCATCCTGCCATCACCAAGTTCCATAGGTGCTGTTTGGGGCAGGAGGGGGTGTTCCTCTGGGGACAGTGATAGTAGTGGCTTGGGCATTTCCTAGAAAGAGCCTCAGACATGTGGATCAGGCTTTTGGAGACAATTTCCTGAATCCATTATGACCCCTGAGGGCTTCAGAGGAGCTCCTTAAGGACTCTTTGTAACTCTGATTTTTGTGTCACATCTTTAGCACATTGTACACATGTACACACGCATGCACACATGTGTCTATACCCCAGGCAGACCAAACCTCCTGCTTGGTCAGTGGAAATGAAGCCCACAGGCTGTGAGTAAAGTCCAGCCTACACACGTGGACAAGCAGCTGATCCCTCTGCACCTGCCCCAGACCCAGCTGTAGGCCTTCCCTGCTTAGGCTGATGACACTTGACAGGCACTAACGCTATAGGTTAGGACCCAAGAGTAGGAAGCTCTCCTTTTTGGTTTCCCTGGTAAGGCTTGTCAGTGCTCAAGGAACATCACCCAAAGTTTTGTTTCATTTTATTTTTTTAGATTTTATTTATTTATTCATGAGAGACACACACAGGGAGAGAGAGACAGAGAGGCAGAGACACAGGCAGAGGGAGAAGCAGGCTCCATGCAGGGAGCCCGATGTGGGTCTCGATCCCCGGTCTCCAGGATCAGGTCCTGGGCTGAAGGTGGTCCTAAACTGCTGAGCCGCCCGGGCTGCCCCAAAGTTTTGTTTTAAAAAGTAAACGAAGACTCTGCAGCACAATGACCAGCCATGGAAGCCTGATTCCCTGTAGTAGCTCTGGCCAGCATGGAAACAAGGGCCCACCGTGTCCAACCAGAGACACGAGAGGTTATCAACCGAGGTGCCTCTGCAGCACACACATGCCGGCCTGCTCACACAGGAGGGAGGAGGTGACCACGCTCTTGCCACCTCTGGCTCCAGGCTGCTCTGGTGACTTCCTGCTCTTGCCCTTCAGATCTCTGCACATTGCACGACCTCGCTGACAAGTCTCATGAAATATGACCGGGCAGATTCCATTCCGCAGACCCTTAGCAGGGCTCCAGCTAAATGCACTGGGTGGAATTTACAACCTCCAATTTTCTGTAACATTGTTCCCAGGGCGGGGAGTTAGCCGTGGAACAAAAGGGGGGGGGGTCGGAAAAAAGAAAAGAAAAAGAGAAAAAGAAAGCTAAGAGAAGGAAATATAATTTCAAAGTCATTCATGATTTATCTGTTCCCTCCCGTGGCTGCAGGGGATTCTAACTCTTGGTACCCAAGCCTGGCCTGGGCTGCAAAGGGCTCAATGGCTCTCTCCAGGGCAACCTTAACCCTTCCTTTGCTGGATGTTTCCAGCCCTTCCAGCTGGCTACCCCGGCCTGGCATTTGGCGGATCTCAGCAACTGGGCAGGACGTGGCGGGATCCCGGGGCATGCAGGCAGGTACACCTGGTTCATAGAGAGACCCGCCTCCCTCTCTGCACAAATGAGAGTCTCTGGAGCCAAACGGAACAGAAAAATGTTTGAAAACTGTGTCCTTTCCACTTCTGCTGGTCTCTCCTTTATCCAGTGCCTTCCCTTTGAATTGCTGTAAAGCCCTGAAGGGAGACGCTTGAGCACTGAGAAGGAGCCTCGGTTAGAGCCCAGGCAGCAGGGCCAATCAAGCGCGCCACAGCCGCCTGCGCAGTTTGCACCCACAGGCTCCATCTACAAAGGACTCATCAACATCCCAAGTCTGCATTTGCCCCCATATGGTTCCTAAAAGCCCTTCCTCCCACATTTTCCCCTTTAATCGGCTTAGGCCATTTAATCAAGGATCTTTAACTTCTAGAAGAAAAGGGGACACAGCGACCTTGGAAGGAGTGGATGAGGCCATTAATCAACGGTCTCCTCGTGCCCATGAGAAGAGGCCCATCCGCACAGCGGAGCATCAGATTCCAATTAGTGCAGGAGACAGAATGAAGGGGTTAATGCCAACATCGCTGGGCAAAGAAACATCGGGAAAATTCATTCCCACGGTCCAGCCTTCGACAAGCACCCATCTATCTATACGTTCAGCCAAGCTTTCCTTTCCCATTCTGCATGGTGAACAGTCATTGTTTAAAAATGTCACGATAATCATCAGCTTCTGCGGCAAAGATATGAAAAATGTATTGCAAGATCAAAAGGATGATATTGTCTTCTAGCAGATTACACATTCCACCCACAGAAAGGGCTAATCTGATGTCCTCAGAGAGGAAATAGGTAAACATTTTCAACATTATCACCATCTGTGTTTCATTTCTTTGGGCCTGCTCAAGAAAATAGTTATTTATGTATAAATAAAAAAGAATGATTTTTGTCCTTAAGAGAATAGTAATGGAAGCCTTAAAATATCTGCCTTGGGTTTTTACAATGCCAGTTGGTGCCCCTGGGGATGAAGCATGCATGCCACCACCTGACCTTGTCAGGTAGAGAGAGCCACACTCTCACTTTCGTTCTGTCTCCACCCCAGCTTGGAGTGAGTTTGGGAACTGGCCAAGTCCCACCCAATGTGTTTCATGAGGGGAGAAGGGCTCTCCTTGATGGGAGCTCCAAGGAGGCACCCTGGGGTTGGGATCCCAGCCCTTCCATGTTGGCATGACATCTACCCCTGAGTCTGTGTCCCAGCTGTAAAATGGGGATGACCAGGCCTCAGAAGTGTGCCTCTGAATTGATGGGCAACTGTTGGTATGTGAGCATCCTCACAAGCAAGAGGGGCTGGCATGACTGTTGTTATCAATAGGGGTATTATTAAACATAAGGAGGAGGTTGGGCACGGAGACATCCAATGCTCTGAAATCTGCAACTTTTTAGATGATTTCAGCAAGTTGTCCCTGAATGTCCTGCCATGTGCTTAGGCCTTGGCCAGCCTCCCAGAAAGGGCATGAAACATGTGAATGGAGCACCAGACCAGCAGAGGCTGGAGGACAGGTTCTCACACTGCCAGGTTCTAAAAAGGGCAGGAGAAACACAGGGGAAATGAGGCATCCCAGCTCCTGTTGCCTTCAAAGATGGGCTAGTGTTGGTAGATAGCTCGATCTCGGCCTTTCTCAGAAGAGATGCATCATCTCTTCCTTTCTCGATGGACCCCCAACCCCCTCCAAGGGGGTGGTGCATGGGGCTGAACCCTCCAGGGACCTATCAGCCAGCAGACTTCCAGAAACTGAGGGGATTTAACTATTTTCTCCTGTTTCCTCCTCCTGAGAGGCACAAAGGCACATATGTTTATTCTGAAGCTGAAAACAAAGAGCAAGGCAAACCCACAAACTGTTCTGGAGGCTTTCCCAGAGCCCTGGATCTGGGGAACGGGCGGGGAGGGAGGCCACCTGCCTGCTAACTGCCCCACCAAGAGCCTGCAGGTGGAATTAGTACCAGAGCAAGAAAGTCACTCCATACTTGGGGCAACCAAATGTGATTAGGATTAGGCCTTACAATTCTAGATTTTAAAGAAAACTTTGTTGAGATTTCAAATCTAAATTCTAAATTTTGTTATTTTAAAAACATTTTCCTGCTCTCAGAAATCTAATCAACAGATATTATCAAACATCTGCTTGAGGGGACTGTAGAGAATTAATGACAAAACAGTTCTTGTCCTCAAGTAGCATGTAGTCTGAGGCAGGGGGCCACATGGGAGAGGAGACAGGTGTGGGCTCCTGGTGCAGGAGGCTGCCTCAAGGACAGAGGGCACGGGGAGGTCATAGGTAGGCCATGCTCTGATGAAGATCAGCTTAGGCTTGGCCTCATGAAATCTGTTTTTTTTTTTTTTTTTTTTAACTTCTTGTTTTAGCCTCGATGTCTCTAGGTTACACACACTTGACTGGGGAAGGATATTTCTGGATGACCACATCTCCTTTCCTTTGTTGGGGACTCATGTGACACTTTCCTGCTGGTCACAGACACAGGGGCCCCTATGCCCAGTGCTCTTTGCAAAAAGGGCAGCAACAAAGCAGGGGCAGGTGGCACCATCTACTGGGGAGATGGTCTGCTCTGGGTCTGCCCTGGAGGCAACACCCTCCTCCTCCTTGAGGAGACCAGCCTTCTCCAGTCTCAGGTCCTGGTCTTCTGTAGTCCCTACTCATGTGCTTCTCACAAGAACACATACTTCTCTTTCCATTCTGCCTGTGAGCTCCTGGGCTCTATTCCTAGGGAAGCCTAATAGTAGTGCTAGGCTCCCATCTCCATTTCAAAATGAAAGAAACAGACATATTCATAGTGAAGCTAGCAAAAACAGACATCCACTGGGGCCCAAGACAACCCAAAGGACCCTGAATGTATCTGGTTGTTTCTTTCATTTTTTTTAAGATTTTATTTATTTATTCATGAGAGACAGTGAGACATCCAGAGACACAGGCAGAAGAAGAAGCGGGCTCTGTCTGGGGAGCCCAATATGGGACTCCCAGGACCCCGGGATCACCACCTGAGTCAAAGGCAGACATTCAACCACTGAGCCACCCAAGTGTCTGTATCTGGTCGTTTCCTTGGAAACGTCCCACAGGTGTTATTCACTGGGTCAGGACAGGCCCAGGGTTCTAGTCAGGAGGCTGGCTGTGGGACCTTAGGCCACACACTGCACCTGTCTGAATCTAAGTTTCTTCATCTGACAAATACAGGTTTGAACCCAACTTACAGGCCCAAACCCCTCATGATCCTGCATGCTATGAAGTTAGCTTCTCACCTTACTTCAGGTTATACTAACCAAGGAAAAAAAAACCCCAATTTCCTCTTCAATCTTACTGTTTTACATATAACCCCGAGTTTCCTGATATCACACATGTTGAGTAATTTTAACTGCACTGAGGGTTAAAAAAGGTTTTGGAGACTTGTCTAGAAATCAACCCACATTCCAGGGAATATGCTTGTGGGGGAAAAAAAAAAGGCATTTTAGTTTCCAAAGGTCCAAACAACGGGGTGACGAACAGACGTCAGATTGCCAGGAACAAAATCCTCTTGTGAATTGCGGACTGCTTGCACAAATCACTTACTCAAATTCCATCTGTCGACACTACTCTGCTATTAAAATTTCCAATCTAAAGGGAAAATGCCATAACTAGTGTGGGTTTCAATCCCATGTCTCAATATTGGGACCTGCCATCCATCCTCCCCTGTCATAACAGACTGATTACCTCCAGAAGTGGTGCTTTAGGAACAACGAGGTGATTCTCATATTCTCAGCAGTTTGGTCTCTTGCAAGAAACTTAATTCAATTCCTGAGTATTGGGGCATTTACAAATTTCCTGTTCCCTATCTAACTCCACAGTGCTGCAGATCTGTCCTGGAAACACCTTGAGAAAAATGCAGATTTGACTTTTTCCCTCCAAACCAAAAACATTACAAATTTCTGGAAAGATTTTTCTGCAGCTACCAGCTGTGGAGGCTGCTGGTGTCTGAGCAGACAAGTCTGGGAGTTCACGGATTTCACACCAGGGCCTTTGGAGGAGTGTCAGGTGCTCAACCCAATTTGCTAGTAAGCTATTCATATCTAGGTATTTTATACCATTTACATAACTTGTTATGCCATTTGATCAGCCTGAGTAATGAATCTCAGAAATTTTCTTTGAGATCTCCACTGCCCCCCGCAACACATTTAAAAAGATCAAATGACCTAGGATGTTCAACTAAGAAAACAATCACACATTCCCATAACCATACTTCAGAAGCCTCCAGCTCTGAGCTACCATGAGATAAGCTCGAGGCCTGTGAGGGCTTGGATGAAGAGCCCGCCAAGTGCATAAGTCCCATCTGCCAGCCACAGTGTAAGAAGTAAACGAGGATGTTGAGCAACAAGTAGGCCATCGACTTTGACGAACCATCTGGCCCCATCCTGAGTCACTCACAGACGTGATTCAACAAGGGGGCTGTGGGCTTGGAGAAACATGGCCAGCCACATCATTAGTAGGGGCAGAGAACTGGTGACATCTGCTTCTACGACATCCCCTCCTGCCTGTAAGGCTCTGATGGCAGATGGAACCTCAAAGGATGAGCTGGCCAGGTAAGGGGCTCACCAGGTACTCACCCATAGGCCTGGCACACACAACCCTTGGGGGCTAAGTCCTGGAACCTTGGCATTCCCTTCTCTCTGGAAGCTCCTTAAGAAATCCTGCTGAGGGGCACCTGGGTGGCTCAGTGGTTGAGCATCTGCCTTTGGCTCAGGTTGTGATCCTGGGGTCCCAGGATTGAGTCCTACATCGAGCTCCCCATGGGGAACCTGCTTCTCCCTCTGCCTATGTCTCTGCCTCTGTGTGTCTCTCATGAATAAATAAATAAAATACTTAACAAAAAAAAGAAGGAAATCCTGCCAAGCTCTGCACCCCACTAAAGCCAGGACTTTCTCTCACTCACTCACTCCAAGATATAGAACACACCATCCTTATCTTCTACACTATGGACACTCCATGCTGTGGCTCAGAATTCCATTCACCTCCATGGACCCTGTAACTTCTCCTTCCCCTAAAAGATGAAAGATGCTCCCAAAATCCATTCCCAGCCAGTGATTGGTTTGGAAAGGGGTGCATATCCAACCCTGGTTAATGAGTGTGAGGGGCAGTCTTCTGGGCATTGAAGAAGAGAAGAGATGAAGAAGATGAGTGGTGGATGTGCATTCCCTGGATGTTGTTTTGTCCACATGTGACTCTGGCAGAGGGCCAGAGAGAGGGCAAAGCCAGCCCTCACACAGCCAGTCTTCATGCAGAGCAGGAAAATATCTTTCCCTGCTGTTTGAGTCAGTCTGAGCGGGGCCTTTTGTAACCTGGGAGCTCGGGATGGGAGACATGCTCCCGTGACCCTTTGTTCCCTGGGAGCTCACAAGTAAATAGAGTCTGGTCTTGACATGTTTCCAAAGCCTGGCTGAGGAATACTACATGAGGTCCTTTCTAGGCCTTGGGAATTAAACCATATTTCCTGTGCATGGGGCACCTGTGAGAAATCACAACAACCAGCAGCCATACCAGCATCTGTAGCCACAATGTGCTAGGCCTTCTGGGTCACTCTCCAGCACGCAAACATCTGGTGACAAAGATGTGACCCAATTTTAGTCAAGTTCCTTTGAGCTCTCTTCTCTCCCAGGCTTTGTCTTTGGGTTACTGAGCCCAGGCACAGCAAAGAATCTTACTAGGCCAGTCTATCCAGAATCCCCCCACTCCTGATATTCTATTGAGCTTCTCTTCCTCACCTTTGACATTTAATCAAGCTTCTCTTTCTCTGTACCCTGGATACCTAACTGAGTCCCCCTTAGTAATCTGCCGTTCTTCCCCTCACTCTTCCTACTGGCTATAAATCAGCCTCTACTTGTCCCTTTGGATCTGGGGTTGAGCTCAATCTCCCTCCCCTATTGCAGCAGTCTTAAATAAAATCTTCCTTGTCGTTTTTAACAAGTGTTAGAATAATTATTCCTTAATACTGGTCATTCACTCCTCCTCAGCATTCATGCTTCATTTTTCTTAATTATGGTTCAGGCTGCAAAGTAGGGGGAAAGGTCTGTTACCCAAAGCACCCTCTCCTCCCTCCTCTTGTCCTGGCTCCTCAACCTCCTGGTACAAAATCTTTACATCAATAGGGGATAGAACTTTCTACCACAAGGAGGGTTAAGGTTTGTCTCATCTCAAGGTTTTTGACTTTAAAGATTTTTTAAAAAATTTATGATAGACATAGAGAGAAAGGGAGAGAGAGAGAGAGAGGCAGAGACACAGGCAGAGGGAGAAACAGGCCCCATGCCAGGAGCCCAACACAGGACTCGATATGGGGACCCCAGGATCATGCCCTGGGACAAAGGCAGGCGCCAAACCGTTGAGCCACCCAGGGATCCCCAAGGTTTTTGACTTTAGATACACTGAGATGTAAGGGTGGATACTCTCTCCTGACAGGAGATGATGAGAGAGGGAACAGATAGAAGGGATGGCACACATGACTGAGTTCATCAGTCAAGGTGGTGAGCATTTGATGGCAGGTAAGAGGCTAGAAAGGGCCAGAAAAGGTAGGTGAGTGTTGGTAGGCAAGGGCTAACTTCTTTACCTTCATCATCCACTTGCTACAGGGCAACCCCAAGCCTTCATGTGCCCCACATTTTACCAGGTCTGCATCGGTTCATTGCTCTGAAATCAGGTCCCATCTCCTGCCAACAGGATGGTCACTGTCCTTGCAGCATGTGTTCACGGACACATCACAGCTAGATGCTCTCCCTAGAAGCCCTGCTCTACACACAGGTAGCACACCTGCATTGGGGATGCAAAGGCACCATCCCTCAACCTCCACATAAATAAAGTACAGCACAGAACCTGCCTCTGCTATGAGCACAAATCTCTCAGACCAGGTATGATGGTAGAGACCCCAGAAGAGTCCAAGTCATTGACTTAAAGGCAGCTACATTTCTCCAGTGGCAAAGCTATTCTTCTTTGCTGATTCTACATGCAGGTTTTCCTGGTTAAATAATGAGAAAGATAGTCTCAACCCCACCACCAAATGCCCTGAACAAAACTATAAGACAGGCTTAAAAAGTTCAAGTTGTTCAAAGGAGGTTACTCTCTCTTTTACAGAAGAAAAATGTGTATCAGTTTTACAACAAAGCATCATCAGAGGGGTCAGCTTGCAGAGGAGAGTGCATTTGGTTGCCATGTCTATAGCAACAAGGACGCTCCTCGCCCTTCCCTGGCCAGCAGCCCCCAGCCTCCCCACAGTGGAATATCAGCCATGCATGGATCAGCCATGAAAGAAGAGAAACTTCTGTGCAGGAAGGCAGGGGATGGTGATTTTGTGGCCAGGAGCCAGGGAAAAGGTTAATCTGACTGCAAAGTGTGATGGGGAAATTTTTAAAGGTTATGTGAAAGAGGAGGCCATTTTCTTACATATTTTTATGCCTTTTCTAGAAAATATAGCTGAGTGAACTAGTAATTTACATTGCATCTTTCTATGACCTGCCTTAATTTGGATAGTCTGGGTACTAAACCATGCTTCTAGTCCCCTCCACTAGGAGAAATGATCATTTGCCCACAGGGCATGCTGGCCTCTCACTGCTGGTCCCTGGATAGTGTTGCCATGTTGACCTCCCCTGGCTTCCGCCCATGTAGCGCTGGTTCCCTCCCTGGCATTACCTCCAGCAGAAGCATCCATACCCCTTCCTGCTCTTCAAAGTCTAGCTCAAGTTCTGATTGCTTCTTAAAGCCCTTCTTACCAGGCTTAACCCACAGACGTCTCCTGAGCTTCTTTCTGAGGCCATACGACTATGCCACACAAACATGGAAGCCTGCCTCCCTTCCTCCCTCCCTCCCTCTCTCTGTTGCTTTGATTTACTCACTATTACTTCCTGTGTATTGCATCTGCCCCAAATAGAGAGTGAGCATTGAGGGGAGGCCTCCTGCCACATGTCCTGTGCAGCCCCCAGCAGCATACTGGGCCCACAGTGGTGGATTTAGAGGAAAGGCAAATTAGCCAGGGCAGAGAACCTGCATTCTGAGGGGCATGTGACACAGAACCAGTCTCTCTCTGCTCGAGGAAGGGGGCAGTGAGTCTCAGCCATCTGCCCAGCTCACGGAGGGGAGCACCGAGGGTGGCCCAGCAGTGTTGGTGACAGGAGCCCCCTGCTACTCAAGAGGCATGTCATTTCCAGCCGGCCTCAGCATGGGTCCTGAGAAACAGGCCGGACAAGGTGATAGCAGCTGTGTGAACCGAATTAATGGACGCTGTCTGTGGAAGGTGGGAAGAAAAGAGCCTTCATGGTGAGTCTGACAAAGTGGCATGCAGAGAAACATGACTAACACAAATCTAACCAGGATACTCTAGTTCCAAGTAATTAATATCGATGGTTGAAAACACAAGGTAATGTGGAGAATATGGGGAGCAGAGAGTGTCTCTGCAGAGGCAGGAGAAGGATATCACATAGAAGGGGCTGAGGCCACTCACTCTGCTGGATGGGTTTCCAAGAGGCCTGGGCTGGGGCTCTGATAGGAAGCAGGATGTATGGGGTTTCTGTCCTTTGAAATTCTTCCCCAACTAACTCTGCAATTACTCAGAGAAGGAGTCTAAACTTTCCCTTGCCTAAGGCTCTCCAGGGATGCTGGTTTAAAATACCCATCCTGAATCTTATCCCAGAGATTCTGATTCAGCAGGACTGGGCTGGGACCCCAGATGCTGATTTTTAAGGAATGCTCATGCAGGTGGTCTGTGCTCCAGATCTGAGAGCCATGTGAGCCCTGAGAAAGGAACAGAACTCCTGGCTACACCTCCTATTAAAACACCTCTGTGTTTTAGAATCTTCCTATGGGGGCAAAGAAGGTTGTGGCTAGCTTTTCAAGAGACTAGACTTCCATCCCTACACCAACCAGGTTCCAGCACCTCAGGGAGAGGCTGAGTTGGGGTTTGCAGCTATTCTGCCTAGCAGGGGAGCAGGAGAAAGACTGATCTGTGGACCTCTCTTGGGTCTGAGTTGAAGGAACTAGGATGAGGCCTCTGTCATCAAACTGCTCACCCACTCTCTGAACTAGTTGCTCACCATGTTCTGCTTCCCACATAGGAACGGGTGGTGCAGGGTGGAGAAGAGCCCTAACTGAATCACTCAATCTGTCTCTCTCTCCCAGGGGTAGTTTCTGACTTGGGGCAAAGTTCCAGCGGAAGGATCACTCGGTGTAAGAGCATTTACCAGTCTTCAGGGCTCCTCATCATTCACCCGTCATCTATCCACCCATCTATCCAACAGGTACTGAATTCTCTGAGTGACAGTTTCTCTGCCACGTGCTAGGAGCATACAATGAACGAGGCAAGGCCCTTCCTCTCTCAGCGCTCACAGTCAGGTGAGTGCAACAGAGAGAAATGAATACAACGCAGCATGAAATTGAGAGAAAGTCCTAGGCCTAGGATTCGCAAAGGAGGAGGTATTCAATTCCTTCCACCGGGACAGGGAAGGCTTCACCAGGCAAGGAGGGCTGGCCTGAAGGCTAAGGAATGGGCAGCAGCCTAGGGTCAGAATGAGTGTGTGTGTGTGTGCACGCGTGCGCCTGTTTGTGCACCAGACTCCACTGGGACAAAGGCACAGCGGCATGAGACAGAGTAAAAGCTGGAGGAAACTAGGTTTCCCAAGGCCTGCATGTGGGCGAGCTGAGCTGGGTCTGCAGGTGGAGCCTGGCTCTCTGGCTCCCTGGTGCTGAGAGTTGCCTGGTGGTTTATAGGAGGCCACACAGCTGCTTAAAGTAGCAGATTAGGATTGAATTTGTGTTACTTGTGTTTCAGGCAGCTCCTTATGCTGGCTGTGAGGAGGGCAGTGGGGAGGGAGACAGGGAGCTCAGCTGGTGACTACTCTACTGATCCTGGCTAAGTACAGTGCTGGAGGGGAGGAGCAGGACACAGAATCCACAGACCCAGCAGGGAGGGAAGCAAGGGCAGGAGTCCAGGGTGGCTCTCGGGCTTTAGCAGAACCCTGAGTACACTCAGAAATGGCCAGAAGGAGAGTCTTGCCTGACTCCAGTCCTCATGAGGCATGTTGCTCAGCTCATAGCATGCCCATCTCCCGAGTGCCCCGTCCCTTATGCATCCCTTATGCCTACTTTCTGGACATTTGTTCAGACCCTGCTGGCTGTGAACTAAACTAAATGCTCCTGAAACATTTCTTATACATTGCAGGCATCTTCTGCCTTGAAACACTCGGGTGGTTTAATTTGTTTTCTGAAATAACAAAAGCAATTAGACTAATTGTCTTCAGAATGGGGCACTCATAGGGAACAGCCTCTGCATCGCACAGGAGGTGCCTAACAGACTTCTTTCAGGTTCATCATTAATGCCCATGCATTAATGCAATTAATGCAATCTGCCCATCCTGTCACAAGCAGGTGTCTCAGCAAGAGAAAGGTGTGCCGGGTGCCAAGCACCTCACTTCGCAGCCCCTTAGCAGCTCCTCCAGCCAGGAAGACAGAAATAAGAGATGGTTACCTCCCACTACTGGGTGAGCCAGGAGCAAAGGCCCACCTACCGGGTGCACCACCTCTAGCAGATTTGCCTCAGTGCCAAGGGGGTGTTTCCACCTAAGGTGTCACTCATGGATTGCAAATGACTCCATCCTGTTGAGCTGGACTGGACCCCAGGGCCCAGAGGGCCAGGACAGCCGGGCATGACCCTCTAGACTTAGCCGATGGCCGCTGGTGTTTGGGAAGTGATTCCATGTCATGTGATAAGCAGTACATGGTGTAAGAGTCAGATAAGCAGATGAACCAGGGATGGATGAGGGTGAACATGGCTCCACCATCTCGTTTCTCATGGAGGCACCTCTGTGGCTTCACAGACAGGCTGGTTAAATTGCCTGCTAAGCTGAGGGCCATTGAGCTGGGGATCACTGCCCACCCCAGCTCCAGCCACACGAGCACCTGTAGAGCAATGCCCCTCTCAGGCACTCAGTAAATTAGTCAGTAAGCCTTACCTGCAGGCCCCACGTCCCTGACCCACCCCTGAGATCCTGTATGTACCAACACTGACCACATGCCCCTCATCTGCTCCTGAGCGGCCACATCCACCAAAGGGCCATCAGTGTGCAGGCTGGCTCTGGTCAAGCTCACCTCATAGATCTACGGTCTTCCAGCCAGGGCCCATGTACAGGGCAGGATGACCCATGAGCTCCAACAAGGCGCACAAGGAAAGGGCTAAGGGTGTATAGAGGGCAACAGCACCCCAACAGTGCAGAGATCCCTGTGGAAGGTCCCCTGTAGGAGAGAGCAGTCTGTGTCCTAAAAGAGGAGTGGGCATTGAAAGGCAAGTCTGGCAGAGAGGGCAGCTCAAGCTGAGAAAATGTGGAGACCTGGCACAGAAGATGTGAGGGTGGCTGGTGGTGTCACTAGGTCAGAGGGCAGGGGCAGAGGACAGCAGAGGGTGTGAGCTGGAAAATGAGCTTGGGATCAGATTGCAAGAAGGCTGAAGGGCAGGCTGGGGAGCTAGGTTCTCCTCCGTGTGCTGGGACAGATAATGTCTCTAGTTTTCAAAACTGTCAGCTGCACCTGCCAGAGATGCAATGGAGGCAGGAAACCTGCCAGAAAGATCCACCCGAGGAGAAGAAAACAGCCCAGGAGCCCATGACCCAAATGCAGGGTTGAGACCCACCTATGCTGAGCATCTGCTGTCTGGTTCCCTCATCCCCCATCAAGCCTTTGTTGAGCACAGCTGCCCAGGCACCATGCAGGGGATATGTACATACCTGAGAAGAAATCCAACATGATTCCTGCCCTCTGGGTACTGGAAGTCCAGTATACCACCCTCCCACCAGAAAAAGAACTGGCAAGCAAATCCATCATTATAAAAACCATTTGCATGTAAACATGTAGTGGGAGAAGGGCCATGATGAAAATGAGTAGGCATGAGGAAAGCAAAGAATGGCCTGGGGGTAACCAAGTGAGAGGGAGTAGACTGGGAGCAGGGCAGGAGAGTGGGTCACTGCAGGAGGAAGCCAGGGCAGTTAGCGCCCAGAGGCAGAGAAGAGTGTGGACATGGAGAGGCTCAGGAGGTAGGTATGAAGGGGCTGGCTCACGCAGAAGTGCCTGGCAGGGATTTGGGTTTTGCTGCCAAGGCCATGGGGGAGTTGAGAGAGCATGAGTTGTTAGGTGCACATGGGAAGATATGTTATGGGGGACCGGCCGCAGGGGATTCATCTGTCAGGTGGGAGGGGGGCAGTGCAACTAGGTTGGTGGCAGTGAGGGTGGGGAGGTGGACAGATGTGAGACACAAATAGTGCAGGCCAAGCCAAGTGGACTCAATGATGGAGGTGGGCAAGGGAGAGATGACAGACAGATGATTCAGTTTTCCACTTTTAAGATGGTGGGTGGATTTCAGTGCTCTTCCCGAAAGTGGGGATGACTGAGGCAGATGCAGATCCTTCTGGGGGCTAGCAGAGGGATAGAACAGCTTTGCTCTGGGCATGTTAAGCTTGAAATGCCAAGCACTGAGACCAGAAAACTGTACTTTCCAAACAGGTAATAAATGAAAGAGGATGGTGCAAAATGACAGTGAAGGTGCACACATTTATTTCCTTCTCCTCCTGAGACTCAAGGAAAATGACCTTAAAAGACTAAATCACAGAAATGAAAAAAAAAAAAAAAAGGGAGAGGTACCCTCAGTGAGCAAGGGATTTAAAGACATTTCTGGAAGGATGTTCAATGGTGGGCAGAGCAAAGGGGGGACAGGGCACCTCAGCCCACAGCCTAGAACGTGTACATGAAAAAGGCGGTAGCTGAAGGACACTTCCCCAGAGACATGGCTGAGATGGGGACAGTAAAACCCAAAACTGGGGTATGAAAAACGGTCTCACATGGAAAACACCCAGTGGGTCCTTCTCTCAGGAAATGGGATAAATTGCCCAAGGAAAACCCTGGTGGTTAATGTGGGTGTGGATGCCTTCCTTACCCCAGCATATAGGGGCTACCCTGCATGGTGTCTGGCTCACTGGCTGCTCATCTGAAAGTGGAAGCTGCCAGCTGGCAAGCCCTATTGCCGTATGCACGCCTCCCGTGAACAGTTGTACCATCCTTCATTCTCACCTTCGGATGGTCAACCAACAATCACCAGACCCACAAAATAAAACAGAACAAGATTGCAAATGGGAAATGGATAAACAAACACTGTCAATTCAAGAAAACCACATACAACTATAATCCCTATGACAAAAGGAAAGTAAAAGCAAAAATTAAATAGAAAACCAAAAATCACTCACTAGCATCCTCAGTTTCAACCAAGATGTTACTTCTCGAAACTGGGGAATGAGAAAGCTGCTTGGAAATTAAAAGCATGGTTCTTGGAATAAAATGTCTGATGCTCAGGGTGGATGACAAAGCCAAGGGATTTCCCAGAATAAAATATAGAAACAGAAACTTTGTGAGAAAAGGTGAGACAGAGGATAATGATCCAGGAAGTTACATATTCCCATTAAGACCTCTAGAAAGACAGGAAAGAAAAAGTGCAAAGAGAATTGTTAAAGAAACCAGAAAGATCATATTTTCTTTTATTTGAGTTGGAAATATATCTTTAGATCGAATGAAGAGCCCAGAGAAGACGCCATAAAGCCAGACATGTCATGGCAAAATGTCACAATCCCAAGGATATGATTATTTTGCTCATCATGGATTCTTTAATAATCTTTTATTTTGTAAAATATTGCATTAAAATATCATTCATCTTGATTACTGAGTTTTGGGGTTGGCAGGCAAAGGCCTGCATGCCTCTGCCTGATCCCAGCCCTGTCACAGAGACATGGGAGCTACAGTATGAGTAAAACAAAGTCCCTGTCCTCATGGATCTCAAAGGAGATAAAGAGGTCATCCTAACAGCCCCAGATGGGTTAAAATGGGTCACCTACAGGAACAAAAATCACTCTAACATTGGCCTTTTATCGGAGACACTGCTTACTTGACGATGATGCTTTTAATGATATGCGGATGTGATTTTCCTTTCCTGCATACACAAAAGACATTTGCCAGTGCCTAGCATCTGGATGGGGCCATCTGACCCGCTCTCACCAAGAAGGCATGAGTAGAACCATCTATCACCTTTAGGCTGGACCAGTTAAGAGCTGATGGGCCTTCTCCGTACTCTCTCTCTCTCATCTTACCCAACAGTGACCTTGGACGCCACCATGCAGGAGCCTACAGAGGCCCTTCAAGTATTGTACAGACCAGAGAACCTCCACATCCAAGAATTGCAGAGGAATGCACGGGCTGCCATGTGAGTGCATCATAAACTCTATCATGCCATGATATTCAGTTACCCCACCCTGACTAATAAAGAAAAAATCTCCCCGTGGGTTTTCTAGATTCAGCAAATCTGTCAAGTACGAAGACAGAGCAAAAGCCTTTTCAGACATGTGAGGAACAGAAAGTCAGACTCCTGTATACGCTTTCTTAGGAAATCAGCTAGGGTGCACTCCAGCTGGAAGAAAGTGTAAGCCAAGGATGTTCAAGTCAGGATGTCCTGGAAAGAGTGGGACAACCTAAAAAAAAACATTCTAGATTGGGGCATGAGAGAGAGGCTCCAGAAAGGACAACTCTGGGCAAAAAAACAAACCAAGCTGACGATGAGAGATGACACAAATGTGCACAAGGATACGTGAGAGGTCAGTGATGGGACGGTCCAAAGGCAGACTCTACCTGGCCCTGATGCTGGAACAAAGTCTTTGCTGAGGGACATGAGAGCTCAATGTGCTGGATACGTGAAATAAAAAATGAAACACTACCATAGGGTGTGACTCTCTAGGGTCACACGAATATAGATGTCACGTGCTTGTCTTCAACTGTTAGAAGCTTTCTGGTTTCTGGACAAATGAGGGGAGGCCCTCCAGATGCTGGCCTGGTTGGGACAGATCTCGGCCAGGGGGTCCAACCCCAGCCTCTACGATGGGCCCACCAGAACTGGTGCAGGCACATGGTGTCACCTCGGTCCCTTGGGCTGTGGCAAGGAGCAGAGGAATGTGGAGGGGTGGCTCCTGTCCCCCTGCCCCTCTTGGTGCTCACCTGGCCTGCATTCACCACTAACAGCAAGCCAGGTGGAGCTTCTGCCTGCGACCCCATTTTCTCAGCAAAGGCTCTTCTGACTTCGCAGTGTTTATCACCCTGGTCCAGTTCTGACGGGCTCTCCCCTGCCCTCTCCTTGGGACGTGTTTCCTCCGATAAGAGGCAGCTGTCAATTTTGTGTCTTTAGAAGAAAGCCTGGCCTGTCCACTGGGTTCTCATCGAGGGCTCTGTTCCTATCGTTTTCAGGTGCTATTGGGGAGGCTCTAACTTGAAAAGAAAAGAAAAATCAATGGTGTGCTTGGGAGAGGGGATGCATCAAGGCAGGGCAGCCTCGCAGCGGTGGGCCAGGTGAGCAGCCTCTCCCCTTGGTCTGCAGAGCACTCGAGGTGCGGTGAGCGGCAAGGCCTGCCAGTCAGGACAGGACAAAGCAGCTCTCGGCTGGGGGCCACATGCCTGTCCACGGGCCCTGGTGCATCAGAGATGAGAGCTGACCAGTCACGCTGGAGGAAAGGCTGTCCTTGGCAGCCTGAGGTGATGGCTGCCCAAGAGGCAAAGGGGGCAAGAGGTCACCCAAGCCAGTCCTCTGCTGCCAGGCCAGTGCCACTACCCACATGGGCTTCAGTAGGGGCGTCTTTCACATTTAGGGACTTAGGGAAGAGTAATAACCAAGTGAGAATTTCCAGAGAAATCTTGCCTGGGAGTGGACACAATGCACCCTATGAGAAAGAGAACAGGTTCTTGGCTTACCCTGACCTCGGTTCTTTCTGTTACACTTTCTTCTTGGTCTAGGTTCCCAAAGGCTGAGGAGGAGCTAGTGTCCTCTTCAGTGCTAAAACTGAGACACCAGGGGGTGCAGCATCCAGGGTGGCACTTTGTACACAGGCAGTGCCTAATAATTAGGGTGGGGGACGCACAAACATCCACAATGTCCCTGTGCCCTTGCTTTTGGTCCTTGCACTATGCCCGCTCACCATGGTGAACAGCTCCATGCATTCCACCTGGGGAGAAAGGGCACAGAGGACAGGGATCCAGTAGGTGCTGAGAAGTGGCAGGTGCTCAGGGCCCAGCCAGAGGACGAGGCACATCTGTCAGCAGGCTCAGACTCTCTGGGGGCAGGCCCTTTCTGTTCCAGCTCACGGGAGGGAGTGTGCCTAGCTTCACCCCTGTCTGGGAAGCACCCAGGCCACCAGGAGATGCCAGCACTGGCTTATCTGAGTTACTAATGCTATTCTGCAGCTGCCATCAAGGGCATTCTGTGCCGAGGGATGTGCAAGCCTTCACAGCTCTCATAACTAATAGGCAGGCAGTGCAACAGTAAGCAGGTGTTTGCGAAGAAGGGCCTTCATTTTCTGCTTTTCTGGCATTAATAAGGAAAGCACGCCTAATGGCCAAGAGTGGTTGATGCAGTGAGAGAAAACTGAACGCCAGGGTCAGTGGAAAGGGTTGGCACACCAATGATGACTCTTAATTTATCTTTCCTCTGTCTTAGTGGCTTCCTGTAAGGGCAATAAACAAACAGCAATTTCTTTGTAGTTCTGATGGGTAATTGTCTCATTGAATGAGTCCCATAATTTTAATTGCTGGCACTCCCTTACTCCCACCACCTATGGTAGGAAATCAGCCTCACAGGGGCTTCTGGGAACCAAGTTCTCAGTTGTCCCAGGGTCCTGAATCACCCTCACGCTCAGTTCCTAGAACCCATCCTTGATGGGGAGAGACCAGGAGGGATGCTTGCATGTCTCCAGGAGGCCGTGACCCTTCTGTCCAGCCCAGGCTGCTCCCGGGACCTGGCCTCGGCAGACCCTGCTGTTGTGGAGGGATGAGAACATTCTTAGTTAAAAACTAAGGAAACACGGCTCTGGGCTTCACTTCCTGAGAAGTATGCTCAGCATGGACAACAAGTGCAAGGATTTTCCCAGTTATCAGCCAACAGGTGGGAGAGAAGAGCACACAACAAAATGTCATTTATAATTTAAAAGTCATTATTGAAAAAGGCTCTGCAGTAATAGTCCGACTTCAGTCATTTGAAACATGCCTTCACGTGCGGTACCCGCACCTGGTCTTGGGAGGTCGTGTGGCTTTTCTAGGGCTACTTTCCTTGTCTCCCTCACTGGACCTTGCCCCTTCCCCAGCCACAACCCTCATGTCAGAAAACTATTTTCTCTCTCGTGAAGTTTTATGCCAGGGATATATGACCAGAATACATGAAGGTCTTTTAAATTTATTTTCAATAGCCCTGCTCCTCTCTTCTCTATGAAATATTTAGCATTTAACTCGTTATTTCTGCTGCTGGCAAAGTCTCAGGTGCAGGTGGCTTTGTAGGGATTGCGGAATGTCACACCAAGGTAATTGTTTCTCTTTATTTCCTCTAGATAAAGAATAAGTAATAGGCAAGTCTGAATTATCAGGCGGTGCTTCCATCACGGGCTCCAGCGATAACATAAAGCCGGAGATTGAATTTGGAGTGGTCTGCATAATCAGCTCTCCCCCCCTCACTTCAAAAATTTGCCTGAGAATGAATCCGCATTTGCCAGCCCATCTGCTCTCCCGCTCCTCGCTCTAGAGCCCATGTGACAGTTCCTGCTTTCGAGGAACTCTGAGTGGCAGATACGCCTTTCCGTAGCCACCCTGCAAGAAGAGTCCAGGCCAGCAGGTGGGAACCGCCCCCCAGGGCCCAGGCAGCAGGAGGATGCAGCAGGGGGGAAGCGGAAGCCAAGTTCAGTGATGAAGAAGGAGGCTGGAAGAAGAGGATGTGAGTTGAAGCAGAGGTGGTGCATGAAGTCAGCAAGAAGGTGAGAAAGGATGGGCTCTTGGGAGAAAGCAAAGAGCACAGCATCCAGGCCAGCGTCTGCGTGAGGGTCTGAACCAAATGCGATCCGTCTCCAAAACCCTTGGAAGCTTGGCTACTTAGTTTCAGGTAAATTGTGCGAAGCTCTCTTACAAAAAGATAAAGGAAGCAGCTAGCCACTGATTGGTAACATCGAGGGCACCGTGCTGTGGCCCCTAAATTCCTTATCCGGCAAAGACTTATCATGGTTCAGTGTCAACACAAAGCAGATGTGGGTTTTAAATGAACATTGGTCTAAGCATTTGGGTTAGCAAGACATTGTTACTATTATCTTATACCAATCCTTTTATACCTCTCAGAAAAATTTGAGACTAGAAGAAAGTTTTTTTTTCTTCCCCTCCAAGCATTTTAAGCAGACAAGGCATAAATATTCATGAGTGATAGGAAAGCTAGCTAGAGAGTTGTGGTGGAGAAAACGATTCTGTGAAAATTTTATAGCCCAGCCTCTGTGGTAAATTCTCACTCAGAAAAAAAGTGTATCAGATGTCAATTTTGCCCTCCTCACCAATGGATGTCCCATGGATGTTTCCTCCACGTTCTCCTGAGCCCTCTTTCTCCACCTCATCAAATTCCTCTGCTCAGGAGCCAGGGGTTGTCCTTTCTGTGGAGAGTGGATCTCATCGTCAGTGGGACATCCACTAAGCAACCTTGAAATTTACATAAAAATATTATAATTATCATCAGGAAACTGATTTGTAAGTTCCTTCTCAGGTCACAGTGTGAATCCCAGGAAATGGTTGGATGGGGTCAGGGCCCAAGCTAAGCCTGAGTCAGGCACATTGGCTGGTATCATGGGATCCTTCAGGCTAGATGGGGATCCAACAGATGCTCCTGAAGGTTACATGGATGACCCTGACCTCTTTGGCAAAAGGTTTTAATACCTGGGGCTGTGCCTGGCACACAGTACGTGTTTAGTAAATCATTTCATTATTGAAGACTTGTGTGTGTTCTGCTATCACCATTCTGCTCAAAGAGCCAACAGACTATTAGTAATATGGACATGTACGTGTTTACCCACTGTGTGTAACCTTTGGCTTAACATACCTGTCCAAGTGACAGGTAATTGTCACTGAGAAAAAATAAATCTAAGAAGAAAGGAAGAAAGGAAGGGAGGGAGGGAAGGAAGGACAGTGTTAAATGCATTCCTCAAATCCGTAAGTAGCTTAGTTGG